>NC_134012.1:86035369-86654298 GCF_047716275.1 Strix uralensis | reverse complement strand
ACGAATGGCTAGTTTTTCTCTTGCACTGTTGGATCTAGTGCTTTGTAAGGTAGGCTCATCTGTACAGAATAAGCTGTGAGGACTTTTATCTTCAGCAACTTTTATGTATTTATTTGCTTGGGCTGTAATAACTGATACTTTGAAAATTGAATGTTTTCCGGTTGCTTCCCCATATTTCAGCTAATGAGTGGTGCAGTTAGTGTTAATATGTGAAGAAGGTATCCTTGAAAATATTAGATTCTTGTCTGTTACCCTTTTGCCCTGCTGTAGACAAGCTTGCTAATCAGTAGGTAACTCTGGGTTGGAGTTTGAGCAGTGATTACTGCAGACAGAAATGGGAGCAAGCACTCAGCATTACAATAGCTGCCAGTAGAATTAGGTCACTAACAGGCTTTCAGCAAAATAGTGTTAATTTTCCTCTCTACACACTTAAGCACAGAAGGTATAGTTATAATTCCACATCTTTTCTGAGTGATCCTCTAGCATAGCATTCTTCCCAATGGATTATATATGAATATTTTAACTTTATGTACTAATGCGACTGCCCAGTTCAGCGTTCAGCTCTCCCATAATGAAGGCTTAAGGACCAAGCCTGTCACAGGCTCCTGCAGCTGGGCTCCTGCCAACAATGCAAATGTAAGTTTATGCATACCTTTATTCATAAGCTAGAATTAGTCATATACTTATGTGTTTGCAAATTTAGGAGCAATATGTGTATATATGTGGTTACTGAGGCTTATTATCTTGCATAAATCAGCAGTTAGTTAGTCACAAGCAGCACTCCACTGCTTTGAGGCTTTGAAATATCTACTTGTGAGAGGGCACAGGTGATCTCTGATAGCATTGAGCTACTTGTTTCATGGGACTTGAGAATTAAGATGAATAAAATGCTGCAATCTAAACCCAGATATTTGATGAATGGTTCACTTTAGTAAGAATTTAACAAGTATTGGTAATAATTGCCTCCAATTGGTCTCCTCTTTTGAAATAACGTGCATTATTTTTTACCATCTTTAATGATAGTTGATTGTGCTTTTTTAAAATTTTCTTATTCGAAAAAAAATATGTCACTTGCATTGCTAATATGTATATGCACCTCTGATCTTTTTAATCTCTTCTACTGTAGCTCCCAAAGACTTTCTGTGTATATTAAAGTCAAATATTTATGTCCCTGAGGCATATGCATTGTCATCAAAACACGTTTAGCAAATACGATCCGTGTACAGATCCAGTGTGTAGCTCTTTAATATGGAAAATTGCAGAAATGGGAAAAGCAGAGTACTCTCCAAAGATGTTTGAGGTGGTGTTATTTTTAAACGCAATGTGGGTTCTAATGACTTGCTTCCTGGTGAGACTGGCACAACCTCTAGTAGAAGAGCATTTTGCAAAAGGAAGAAAAAGTGAGACCTTGGTGTTTCATACCATGAAATTTACATTAGAGGTTTTGCTGGTCTCTGGATTTAGACAGGTAAGCTTACAAGAACATGCTTGACCTTGTGAGTCATGCACTATGTATCTGGATGATGCATATCTTTATGCATCTGATTAGATGCATAAAGTGCAGAAATTTTCCCAAGGAATAAAATACTGCAATAGAAACTAAAATTAAACTGAAGCAGAACATGTAATTTATATAAATACACCAAAAGGTTAGGTGTCCAATTAACTCTTTTTTCTCTGCAGTTAGGTTTCCCCTCATCCTCGCCTTCTCCCCCCATGCCTGGGCACTTCAATCTGCAGCCAGGAGACAGACCATTGAGAATTGTCGCACGTCTCTCGTTCCCACAGTCAGACTTGCTCAGCACTTTGGAAACAATAGCTGCTTCATTGCTGAGTTGTGAAACTAAAAAGTTAAATGTATCAGCAACAGTGCATGAAAAATGTGAATAACAGTCTTCCACAGGAAGAGATTTTTCCATGCCAGTGTATAGGTATACAGGATTTACTGGTGACAGAAGCTAATAAGTAAGAAATCCTTCTTTTGTACATCATCTGCCAGCTCAATACTGAGAGAAGTAAACCATGAGTTTTACTAATAATATCAGGAAGGAAGAACCCTGTTAAATGGAGATAGCAAAGTTGGAATGACTTGTGTGTGTAAAATCCAAGGTTGTTTTTCCCTCTCCACCGACCTTTGTAGCCACCTTTGGGAAGAGAAACCAAAAAAAATAAAAGTGGTCTTCAGGAGAAGCATCTTGCTTTCAAGGGAGAGTTGAGGGAGAGGAGGCAGATGCAAGTTACAGATGATATATTGACGGTCATGTGAAAATGATGTGGAGATGTGAGATGAAGTGCAGTTGTGCTCTTGTGGAACTGACTCACTCTATGTCCTATTAGTAACAGTCTCAATTTTCTATGAGCTGCTTTTAGTTTTAAATGAGGTGTGGCATCATTAGCCTTACAGACACTGCTGTCTCAGCACTTGCTGTGGGTTATATACAGGGTCTCAATTCACCACTTTTGCTAAGTTCTAAAAGGAGTGACAGAAAAGCATTGCTTTATTTCACAGCAATAAAAATTATACGTATGGGTCCTAGTCATATTGTGTATTATTTTAAAGTGTTCAGCTCTTCATTGCTTTGTTCCTTTTGCTGAACATTATTTTAATGGTTCAGGAACTGCTCAGGTGTTTTATCCCCCTGCAAAGAACTTTATAGCATATATACTTATATATTCTGACACCCTCCATGAAACAGCGAAAGAGCTGCTAGTTTATTTACATCAAGCAAAATCAATAAACTTTCTAAGATAAATAAATCCAACCAACAGAGAAGATGTAAACTTCTCATTTGGAGTATTCTGAAGAAACATACAAATTTTTTAGCGTCTTTTTCACTATTGTGGACTGAGAGATCTCAGTCTGTGTTTGAATCAGTTTTGAAGTAATTTAGTAGAAACTGAAAATAAAATTTGAACTCTATTATATGTTTTGGTTTAAAACAATGTTCTGCCTAAATTATTTGAGATGGAAAGCCAGGTGTTAATTTAACTGAAAACAACTACATCTTATGCCTTTGGCACTGCAGTAGGTAAGTGATTTATTTCAGTTAGGGTAATACAGTTAAGGAAGTGCTGCATGTTTGTAGAGCTGGGGAGAACATAGAGGAGTACACTAAAACTGAGCAGAGTGTATTTTGGAGCTGTCAAAGTCTATTAGAGGGGTAGAAAGGATAATGCGAATGAATTAGTTTAGATTGAGGCACTGGATTGCTAGCTGTGCTGCTATGAGAACTGATCTATAAGTGGACAATAAGTCCCTTGCAGGTACCTGGAGACCTTTGTGAGAGGGGCAGGGCAGGCAAGTAGTAGTATTAGCTTCAGACAGCTGGATTAGGTGTGCCTGCATGTCTTTTGGGTCCATGGCTTCAGTGAAGGCTGAGAACAGCAAGAGAGTTAAGAGGGTAACGATACCATGAGATGAGCATGTGGGAGAGAGAGCGAGTCTCATTTTCCAGTAGCTGTGTCCATGTACATGCATGCACAAGTACATTTATTCTTTATAGCCTGGCAATGGTCTCTCTTGGGTCTATGAAAGTTATTAGGGAAGAGACCAGCTCTGATGCATGTCAACTCTAGAACTCAATATTTGATTTCTGAGTACTTAATTCCTACACTTTGCCACCATAAAAGGAGGATATGCATGTATATGGGTATATGAAAAGCTGGAGGGGAATAAAGTACAACTAACACAGTATGTGAAAGAAATTAATGCCAGCTTCTGTGCAATTACACATGGGCAGACTTGGTCTGAGAAATATCATACTATATTGTAGACCTTCCTTCTTTGGAGAGGTTGGAAGGGGAATGGCATCTCTTGACTCCCCACCTGCGAGTGGAGCAGAGAGGAAAGCATTTGCTCACCCCAGTGGAAGAGTAGCCTACACATGATAACATGGTGCAGTATGTCTTCATGTGACACGATTGGTACTTACTAAGGGTGGAAATACAGTAGGGCATGAGAGCTTTTAAAGTCTCAAGAAAGATTAATACAATGGGAATTTATCAGAAAATATAGATCTATAGTTTTGGGAATTGCCCATTCCCTCGATTACTAAAAAATCAATTTATTTCTTGTAAGTGACTCTCGTTCTTTACATTCTCTCTAAAAGGATATTGCATAACTCTTGCTTGTTATTCTCAATATATTGTGAAAGCCGCATTGCAGCATTTGATCTATTTATATGCTGTTTGTACACATGAACACAGACTTTCTTTGGATTCAATTCATTGTACCTTAAAAATAATTCAAATACCACAGGTTTCATTGTAAACAATGAAGGATTCCAACCCTCAGGTCATTGCCTGTTGTTTAAGAAAAGCACACTTGGAATTGCTTCAGTAATTATGAGTGTTCTCTTATAAAACTAAATAGGCTTTTCCTGTGATGGAAAGAAGATTAAAGGTCATATAGTTCAAAATAAGTTTTTGGACATTGCCAGATTAAGGAAAATAAACTCTTTCATTAATAAGGTCAACTTCTTTAATGTTTATTAGTTCATAAGGATGTATGAGCTGAAGAGAACTGGCAGGGACAGAATTATGTAGATAACATGACTCTTCTGAGGAAAGCAATTTTTTCTTCAGCCCTCTTTGTAAAGTCTGAGTGACATGGTCTGGCCCTTGAACCTCACATTGAGTAAAGCGCAGTTGACAATGTGGGCAAATGATATTTTCCTCTGAAAATAGGCTGTCTTGAAAAGTACCCGCAAAAAGTGAAACATGCTTTGGAAAATTTGGTTTGTGCTTTATTTCAGTTATGTATCAGTAAAATGTAGCAAGCACTGGAGAAATGGGAAACCATCTCTGTGTATTTTCATTTGATTCTAGGTTTATGAACTGAAAAAAAATGTGGGTACATTTGTTTCTATGCTTTGTAACTGTATTAAGTGTTTGAAAAGACATAGTGGGTAGCCATAGCATTTGTGATAAGAGGTGGTTTTTATGTATGCAATTTTAGATATTATTTATTGGACTTGTGTGCCTTTGCTCAGTGTACTTATTCCATGCTGCATTGCAAAGTACAAGAATTCAAGGAAGTATGTCAACCATGAGATCACCAGATTCAAGCATATCAGGAAACGTGTGTAGTTGTATCAGATTTACTCAAATACATAAGTTGAATCCTTCATCTTACTGCACTCTTAATTTGCCAGTTGTAGTAAGTATCAAGAAAATTTTTGAATGGGTTAAAATACGAGTGTGTAAATGACTCGGTACCATTTCCTTCTCCAGCACAGCACAATAGCCTAGAAGATCAAAATTTCTCTTTTGGCCAATAATGTCCCTTAACCTTCACCCTTTTGCTTTGTTCTTTGTTCAGATGATTAGGTGTTTTCCATCTGCACCTCAGTGGGAGAAGAATCTGTGCTTGTTAATTTGAGCTGACTTCCTAAGGAAGTCGGGCTTATCTGATAATGCTTTGTCTGTCCTCTTACCCCTGCAATAACCTTTGAACACACTGCCCAGGTTCAGTTCACTCAGAACAAGGAGGTGAGGTCTCAGCATGCTATGTACTTACACACTTGATGGAACTCTGCAGCTGGATGTAGAGACACTGCTCTGAGGAAATGGCTGCGGAACGAAGCCTGGACTGCAATCCAGGCCTCTCTAGTGTGCCTTCTCTGTTCTCTCATAAGGCTTAGGGGGTAATCTATAATAACATTTGACTAATATGTAACAGCAATAGATCATGAACAGGCTTGCAGGCATCCCAAAACATATTTACTGTATTTTGGTAGTATTAGGATTCACTGTGTTTCTTAGAAGAATTAGTCTTCTCTTGTTACATCTGGCGAGCAGTGCAGTGTGCCCAGTAGTGATGGATGTGCTTGTATTTAACCATATGCTTGGTAGAAAATTGGTGTGAGCAAGGAGTTCCAAACTCAGGAGTTAGACACCCAATTTTCTTTTGACAGTGTTCTTCTGAAAATCTTGTGCTAGAAACATCAGCTGTAACGTCTGACTTGGGGACCACTCTTGCATGATGTCTGCTGGGCAATGCATGGCATGTGACTCCAGTAGGACCAACAGTTTCCTAATAAGCATATGTTTTAAATGAAAACAGGCATAATTCAGTGAGAACAAAAGGCAAAGTGTGTGAAATGTATATTTAGTTTGAAAAAAAAAATACATCTAACAAGGTCAGTTTTAATTGTGGTAAAAATAAATCATTGATTCCTACAGTGTCTCTTTGTTCTGCACTTTCAGTCTGATGCTCTGCCTGACTGCTCTGCCTCTTCAGTATCACCGCACTTCTTTTTTCTCCCCGGCCTGGCTATCCCAGCAGGGATATTCTTCTCAATTCTCTCTATAAGCCACCTGGCTTGTTCTTGTTTGGTGGGGGTTTTTTTGGTTGACATGAGTAACCTGAAGGAGTCTTCCATTATACTTTCCAAATCCTTCTCAAAATTGTATCCATTGCTATGACTAAACTATTTGACATCCGCTTCTTCTGTATATTTTCCTTTCTTTCAAAAGGCAAGTCCTAAGGGTTTCAGTTTCTGTGTGTAGTGTGTTGTGTTGTCCAACAGGTACTAAGTCCTTTCGTAAAATGACCCTTGAATTGTGGTGCTTGTTCATGGGTTTCTTAAGCAAATGACTTCAAACTTTTGTGATTCCTGTCCTGTATGCAGTCTTCATACATCACCCTCCCCAAGTCAGGAAATCCCATGGAAAGAATCATAGAAGAGTTTTCTTTCATCTCCTTGTCAGATGAGGGTGCTTCTCATGCTAATCATAGAATCATAGAATGGTTTGGGTTGGAAGAGACCTTAAAGATCATCTAGTTCCAACCCCCCTGCCATGGGCAGGGTCACCTTCTGCTAGACCAGGTTGCTCAAAGCCCCATCCAGCCTTGCCTTGAACACTTCCAGGGAGGGGGCAGCCACAGCTTCTCTGGGTAACCTGCCTCAGTGTCTCACCACCCTCACAGTAAAGAATTTCTTCCTTATAACTAATCTAAATCTACCCTCTTTCAGTTTAAAACCATTACCCTTCATCCTATCACTACAGTCTCTGATAAAGAGTCCCTCCCCAGCTTTCCTGTAGCCCCTTTAAGTACTGGAAGGCCACTATAAGGTCTCCGGGTAGCCTTCTCTTCCCCAGGCTGAACAACGCCAACTTTCTCAGCCTGTCCTCATAAGGGAGGTGCTCCAGCCCCTTGATCGTCTTCATGGCCTCCTCTGGACCTGCTTGAGCAGGTCCATGTCCATCTTATATTGGGGACCCCAGAGCTTGACACAGGACTGCAGGTGAGGTCTCATAAGAGCAGAGTAGAGCAGGAGAATCCCCTCCCTTGACCTGCTGGCCAACACTTCTCTTGATGCAGCCTTGGATACAGTTGGCTTTCTGGGCTGTGAGCGCACACTGCTGGCTCATATTCAGTTTTCCATCCACTACTACCCCCAAGTTTTTCTCTGCAGGGCTGCTCTCAATCCACTCATCACCCAGCCTGTATTTGTGCTTGGGATTGCCCTGACCCATGTGCAGGACCTTGCACTTGGCCTTCATGAGGTTTGCACGGGCCCACCTCTCCAGCCTGTCCAGGTCCCTCTGGATGGCACATCCCTTACCTCCAGCATGTTGACAGCACCACACAGCTTGGTGTCATTGGTGAACTTGCTGAGGGTCCACTCAATCCCACTGTCCACGTCACCAACAAAGATATCAAACAGTGCTGGTCCCAATACCAGCCCCTGAGGAACACCACTTGTCACTGCTCTACACTTGGACATCGAGCCGTTGACCGCAAGTCTTTGAGTGTGACCATCCAGGCAATTCCTTATCCACTGAGTGGTCTATCCATCAAATCCACGTCTCTCCAATTTAGAGACAAGGATGTTATGTGGGATAGTGTCAAATGCTTTGCACAAGTCCAGGTAGATGGTGTCAGTTGCTCTTCCCTTATCCATCAACGCTGTAACCCTGTTACACCATTTGTCAGGTGTGATTTGCCCTTAGTGAAGCCATGTTGGCTGTCACCAATCACCTCCTTATTCTCTGTGTGCCCTAGCATAGTTTCCAGGAGGATTTGCTCCATGATCTTGCTAGGCACAGAGGTGGGACTGACTGGCCTGTAGTTCCTGGGTCTTCTTTTTTTCCCCTTTTTAAAAATGGGGGTTGCATTTCCCTTTTTGCAGTCAGTGGGAACTTCGCTGGACTGCCACAACTTCTCAAATATGATGGATAGTGGCTTAGCCACTTCATCCGCCAGTTCTCTCAGGACCCGCAGAGCCATCTTACCAGGTCCGACAGACTTGTGCACCTACAGGTTCTTTAGATCTCTACCTTCAAGTACCCACCAGCTCTCCCAGTCTGCAGCTTGCCTATTTGTATTTCCATAGTGTTTAACACTCCTGAGATCAGAAGAAAGGAAGAACTGGAAATACTGGAAAGCAGGTGCAACTGTGTGTTGGCCTTAGATTCTGAATCAGCTGAAATATTTACTCAAGCTAGGATTCACCTTCACCCTTGTTGGTAAAATGCTTGCCTTTGTGCTTGTGACTGGGAGCCGTGAAAATAAGTTCTTGAAGTGTCAGTCATTTTGTCAAGCTTGTGTGTTGTGTCATGACATCTCACTTCACCTTGCGGAGCAGAAGCAGGCTGAGGTGGCTGCAAGGTAACTGCTGTGGCTTCCCAGCATCTCAGAGGTGATGCTGCTGTTTGGCAGCTAGAGGAAGGAGTGAGGAGGGAATTTTTCTCCTTGTGCTTGACAGGAGAAAAGCAACAAAACAAAGTTTGTCTCAAAGGACTGAAAATTTGGCCTTGTGCACTCCTGCACATTTACTGTATGATATCTTAACACCCTGTCTTTGTTTCCTTTTCCTCTGCTGCAGATTAGGAGAGTGCATTTGGTTCAGATAGGCAACTTGAATTATTTTACCAGCTTTCGGAAAGAGAAATAGCAGATTCTTAAATTAATTCCTCAGAACTGGGGAAAGCCAGATTCCCAAATGGGATTCAGCCTTCATTTATAAACGAGTTTTAGTGATTCATGTCCTGCGAATCTTTTATAATGTGGCATGTTGCCATGTTATAAAACAGAGAGGGAAAGCCTGCATTTAGATTACTAAAGAGAGATTTTTGTCTCAACTTTGGGAATTTTTTTAAGGAGGTGGAAGAATGTACTCTATTGAAAAACAGCCAAACCCCTCAAATAAATCTTATTAATTCTACTTCTATTTCTTTTTATTACTCAGCTAGCTTTAAAGTCAAAGACTGAAGGCTATGGGATCAGCAAAGCTGTTCTAAAGAAAGCCAGTTCATCTTCTGTTTCTGTGTTCATTGTCTTTACTGTCAGCTGCATTGGCAATTTGCTTGGTTTCCCAGAAATGTGTGCTTCTGGCATGGTCTTTCAGATAGGGGAATTTTTTTGGAAGCTTTCTGTTGGCAATAGTAGGATGTGAAATTTGATATATGAATTTTTATCTGAATATAGGCGCATTTTCTTTCACTTTGAAGGTTAAATAAGTGTCTTTGGGCAGAGACAAGTAAAATGAGTGTTCTCTTCCTGCTAAACAGAGTAATTTTTCTTCTAGCAGTGGGGTTTTGATCTAGGTGCATACTTAGCACCTGCATTTTTGCCTGGCTGTATTTGGGATGATGGCTGTTCAGTATTGCCAAAAATGCAGCCTGCCGTCAGTCTCTACAATTTTTTGATGGTGTGCTATATAATCATTTTCCATGAGAGCTTTTAATGTTCCATTTGGTGGTAAATTATTATTATGATACCTTTAACTGTGGAGAAAAAACAATTGAATTGTACCTTGAGAAAATTTATTAACAAATGGATTTCTTCTACTATGTTTAATACATATGTTTTTACTGGTTTCATGGTTTCATCTAGTATTCTTCACTTACAGTTTCCCTAAACCTTTTGTATAAGCTGACTTTTTAACCGTTTAGTTTTAGGTATCTGCTTGTGCAGCACAAACATAGCCATAAAAAGTGTGGCCACTGATCCTCAATTAATAGATATTAAAAAAAAAATAATCTGGAGAGTTGTGACTGGCAGATCAGACTGCAGGCAGAAAGCAGTCCAGAAAGATTTTTGATTTTTTTTATCTGTTTTGTTAGTTTGTTTCCAAAGTTGTTTCCAAGCATTTAACAATGAAATACATTCAGAGACCAGAAAACTCAAAAGTAGAACATAGCTTTGGAGAACTTCTGTGATTAGAGAACTGATCTGTTACAACTGACTAAGAAAATACTTTTTTTTTTCCCCTTTAAAGAGAATCGAGCATTTGGTCAGCTGTGCTTTAAAAAAAGATACGCAGAATCAGTTAAGTCAAGAAATACATAATATGAAACACAGTTAGTGGGAGAGATACCAGTTATCTTCTGTTTTTCCCTTTGAGAAGTTAAGTCTAAAGAGGGTGGTAATGTCTTAGCATGTTGCTGTAAAACAGCTGGGGCTGCCCTCGTTTTCTCAGTTTGTCACAGAACCTTTAACCTTCTTTACAGCTGACAAGGTTTTGAAGGAAAGCTGTCCACAGATACTTTCCATAGCGCACTATATTGACTTGGAGTACTTTCCCTCTCTAAACCAGTAGGTGCACTGTATGCATCAAAACATCTTCAAAAGTAATCTAAAAGTCCACAGTTGGTATTAAACTGTTTTAAATAAGGGTCACCATCCGTTGGCTTCAGTGATTAAGAATCTAAATCTAATTGTTCCTTTGTTAGCTTATTGGCATAGAAAACAATTTAACATTACTTTTTTCTGACCACAGACACAAGGGTAGTTCCTCTGCACAGCATAAAGCCCTGAGCAGAATTCAGGACATATCCATGTACTGTAGCTTCCAACAGTTGTTGTGGAATCCTGCTTTTAGTAGTTGCTCTTAAATATGGCAATTATATACTGAAGCCTGCCATGCCTTTGCTGTTGGTGTGGCATGAATTTGCATGTGAATACTTTTTGGGTACACATACGGTGTTGTTCCTTGGCATAGATTTATGGGAGGCTTTTTGCTTATTTTAAAATTTCAAAAGTGAAAGACCTTTTCAGGTAAGGCCTTTAAGATGAATTTGCTGTGCAAATACACTCATGCTAAGTCAGGAGGTTTGCAGTCCATTTGAGGATGAGATTGCAGTCTGAAGTACTAGATAAACAGCTACGTGGCAGCTTTATACAGTAGTATCCGGGGCTGGATCACACACTGAAATTGAGTCAACAAGATCTGAATGTTGGGAGAAAGCAAATATGGCATGGGCTGTGTAAACACATACTACGCATAGGTTTGCCTTAGAAAAGTTCCTTCATTGTGCTTGATAATGCTCAGGCCTTAGGGGGCAGAAATATTTCAAAGCTGAGAATACAGCAGATTTGGTCCACAGAGAAATATTTGTTCCAGAAATGATCAGAAATCTAGAAACTGAGGCTGGGAAATGGTGAAAAAAATTGGAATTTTTAAGGGAGGAGCTAGTAGAGACCTGATATCAATCATCTTCTGTGTAAGAGGTTGCTGCAAGGCAGAGGATAAACTGTTCTTTGTCTGCTGAAGATAGGATAAAGTAATGGGCTTAAAATCAAGCAAGAGATAGTTGTGTGGCACAATGCGAGCACTAATGATAGTGCCAGTGAAGTAACATGAATAGATTGTCCAAGGAAAGGAGCTTGTTAGGGGATGTGCTATTGCTAATGTTTTTTAAGATGGATAACTGTTGAAAATGGTTTAGTTGCAGTTGCTCTTTCTGGTGGAGAGAATAGGCTGACCCCCTTCGTACCATTTTTTAAAAATAAAGATTTACAACATAAAGACATTTACACTTAGTAGCAACTGCGCCTGTTTGTGCTCCCTCCAGTCCTGGTCAAGGTTTTGCCTTCCTCTGACAAGAGTGAGCTCTCTTGTCCTAAATAAATATTTCTGACTCTTACATTGTCCTATCCATCTTAAGAGTACATCTGCTTGGAGGATAACATGCTTTTCATATCTCTCCAGGGGTAGGAAAAGACCTCCATGAATTAGTTTGAACTGATGGAAGGCAGCTTTGATCCAAAGAAAGTGAACTTCCTACTTTTAAATTACTTCAATTATTTTGTAACTTTTTAATTAAAACAAGACTTAAAATGGGGATCTTTTCTACTGACTAATGGCATTTAATTATGTGACATGAGGCTTCAAATTGCCAACTTTTCAGCAAGCTGTAAAATGTGTATGAGAAGACAAGAGCCAGGGAGTCTACACTTCTTACGAAAGATTGTGGTTTATGAGACACTCATCATGCTCTGCGTGAAAGTACATAGGTTTCCTTTGGTGCCTGACTCTGAAAGAGAAATTAAAACTGTGTTTGAGTTGGGAGAATTTGGTATGACTCGCATTTCTTGTAATTCACTGCTATGATGTTACTTTTAAAACTGCTGCACTAGGGAGACTACTCAGTAAGTTATGTATTGAAAGAGTGCAGAAAATCAAATTTTCTTGAACCACATACACACACACACAAACACGTGCAGTTGCTGAATCTGCCTCATAAACCCGGCATGACGAAACAGGTTTTGTACAATCCTGTACAGATAATGTGTTTAGAAAGTGAGGGGCTTGAAATTTAATTAACTTCACAGTGCAGTTTTCTCTCTTTCAGGTGGCATCAGTGCTTTCGATTTCTTTGGCTTCTGTTAGCTGATAGGGGACTGTCAAGTGATTTTGATATAAAGCTTGAAATTTTGACTTTGGTCTTTTCTGCAAACCAGAAATGGCCTTTGAAGAAGTACTCACAAACAAACAGATATAATTTATATGTACACCGCAAATAGAAATCAGTCATTTTATTCATGTAACTCCTAGGTTTGTCTGAGTGTTCTTCATGTTTTTGATGAAGTCAGAGGTTTGTGAGCAAAGTTTAAACCTGGAGGTAAAATCCCATATTTTCACTAGTAACATGGACAAATAAGAGACACCATAGGGCCCTGAGAGACACCAAAATGGAGTGGGGGACTTCTGGCATAGAGATTATTATATTTTATGTGGTGGCATCTTTTTGATTCATCTTTACCTGAACATGGATTTGTAAAATTTCACTCTTGATTTGACCTTTAACAAGTTGCATGGTATGGATACTACAGTTCAGGAATACATAAAAAGGAGAACTGAATGTGTCTGGGGGTAGTATAGCTTAAATTAGTATGTTTTTAGTGAGGTCTTCAGATGTCTTGAGAACATGGTGAAAATAAAATTATTGTTGAGTTTTAAGGGTGTTTCTTCCCTCCAGATGAAACGCTGGCCTTTACCATAGCATTTCTCTCAGCTCCTGGGCTGCCTGGGCCTTTCCCTCAGTCTGGTTATTGCAGACCAAGAGAAAGAAGTGGCCGCTTGTGAACAGCTCTGTATTATTTGACATAGTGCTGATATGTTTCTCCTCATATGGTGCAGATTGGTAAGGGACAGGAGAGCATTTCAGACATTCCCAGCTGTCCCCTGAGGGAGAATTCCTTAAGAAAAAAAAGTAATAAAAAAAATATGGTTGTATTGCAGGGATGAGGGAGCATACTCCTGGTGGCACCGAGGACTTCAGTGAAGAGAGGTTTCTTTTAAAATTACAGAGGCATTTAGACAAAGTCTGTTATTCTGACAATGATGTGCATCTAGCTTTGGAAGAGATTTCTAAGGCAACATTGGGAGCCTTTCCACTTCTGACTTTTAAAAGAAGTAGCCTGGGCAAAATAGGAGTTTTACAAAGCTGCCCTGTAGGAGAGGCTGGCTCAGCTATGTTCTTACATGAAAATGGCCCAGCCCCTGCTTTTGGTCACTGAGAAGGCCCCTTGCTACATGGGAGTTATGGTCTCTGGGAGAGTGCTCAAGTCTTCAGAGCTTTCAGGTGGCAGGGAAACAATGCACAAGGGATTTGCTGGGATTTAGGATAATCTTTCCTGCAGTTTCCTTTTTGAGAACAAAAACTGATAGTGGCCAATGTGTGGGTGGAACTGAATGTGTTCCCCAGATCCCGCTGAACAGTTGAACTTCTCTTTGAAAAACATGCAACCCATTAATCTTCAAAGAACTCATTGAATGTAATATTCTAGATAATTTTTACCTTAAGGCCAGTGTTTACAGCAACAAGTAAACAAGTTGATAGAGAAATGGCTCTCATTTTTTTTCCTCCAGACATTATTACTTAACACTGTATAGAACCACTGATCAGATCTGATTCTGCAGTGGCTCGGGCATCCCCTAGCTTTGATTATCAACAATATGAAAAGTGAGCAGAGGGGAGAGGAAGACAGATGGGCTTCCTGTCCCCTTAAACCCATATCCAAAGCAGGGCACATTTCCGTTCACAGTATACAAGACCCTTGGTGAATGTGACATTTCATCTAAGTTGAAGAGACCCGTTCTGGAGGAATACCGTGCCATGCCTATTCTGTTCTGGCCTTAGATAGTCCTGAATGAAGCCTGTGCACAGTTCAGTTTTATATGTCTGTGATTCTTCAGGTCATGTTTGAAATGTTTTGCTGAAAACATATGCATCAGAGAATGGCTGGGACAGTGAAGAGGTTTGCTTACCAGACAATGAAAAAAAAGGAGTTGCTACACCTGGGAGCAGCACTGAAGAAGAAAAGTAGATGGAACAAAGAGTGGCATTTCTGGAGTACCAGCTCTGGAATTTCAAGGGGTTTTTTTGTTTTTGTTTTTAATTTTAGAACTGACCAGCTTGTTGTAAGATGACCTTTATTCCTGCTTGAAGCTGCTGTTCTGAAAACAAACAGTAGAAGAATGTGGAAGAATTCAAGCCTTCGCTGCCTTTTCGCAATAGCTATTTTATGTTTAAGAAGCTTAATATATGGCCAAGAGATAGGTGAGTTCATTGCAGTGTAATTCACTAGTTATTTTTTCTTTGTAGCTTCTGTACTGACACCATTTAATTACATTGCTTTCCTACTGTATGTATGTTCAAAACCTGTCATGTCTGTGGTCACACACTACCCTAGAGATGAAGGTACTAGCAGGCCTGGTCTCTGCTTTCCAGCACCCAACGGCATCTTGTAAACCAGTACAAAATCAGGTGTTAAATTCTCCATAATGAACTGTGGGAGTCTGCCTATGCAGTTGGTGTAAATGTCCACACTGAAACCTTCTTGCTGTATATGTCTGCTGTCTGCGACAATTTCACACATTATCATTAATTACCTTTCTGTCATTAATTGCCCTCCATGTGGGACGATGGAGGAGAGCAAAAAACTCATTAAGTTTATCATCAAAGCTTGCGGTTTTGCCATTGGTCCAAAGCCTGCTTATTAGGCTAGGTTAGGAAGGGGTTTTGTGGAAAGAGACAGCTGCCTGCGTTGTTGCACACAAGTATAAACTCAGATTTTAGACACTTCTAGAAATCTTTCGGTCTGTGGCTGTCTGTAATCCGGCACACAAATCATTCAGCAGTTGTAAAATACTGGCCAGACATGCGTGCAATAAAAATGTAAAAAGAGTGGCCATAGATGTGAACAACAGAAGTTGTTTTACAGTTGGTCTTTTTTGATCTACAGTTTGTGACTGTATTTCTTATATGATTTCAGGTTCTCTGGGGCACCCCCAGAATTTGAAATGTGTAACACACAATTTACGTAAAATGATCTGTACTTGGGATGTCTCTTCTAAAGGAAGACATGGACAAACTGACATTTGCTACACCACCAAGTAAGTCCCCTGCATACCTGGTTGAAAACTACCAAATTTTCATGAAAGTATAGTTATTCCTCAGTCACTGCCCATGGAATTTGTGATGCTGTTGTTTCCCAGCATCTCCCCATCAGTTTTCCTTGGGTGGTGCTGCATCCAGGCACTGTTAACTCAGGCAGTGGTGGGGTTTCTGGCAAAGTCTTGTTTCATGCTAACAATTCTGCTGCCAAAATCTGCTTGCTCTCTTCAAAGGACTGGAAGATGCTCTAGTTTACTCAGACTTCTCTGCATGTCTGCCTAGCCCTTGCTCAGAGTTTTCATAAGGGACATCTTTATACCAGGTTCAATCCAAAAGGAAATGATAGTTGGAAGAAGTGAATCCTGATGTTATGGGCCAAAGTGGTAGAATATGTGACCTAAGTGTTGAGATTCACATGTGGAAAAACCTGAAAAATCTCTTGGTGGCTGTCTTATAACCTTTATAAATTTTAAGCCGTCTGGAGAGCATTATATTAGAGGAAATGTAAAAATTATGCCACAATTACAATAGCTTTTCCAAAGTGAATGCAAGTTGAAAATTTTGAGAAACATTAAAAAAACTTAAATCTTCAGTGTGTTTTTCACTAATGAGAACTACATGTTCAATTCCTCATGCTGTGGGTCTGCCAAATGCTTATCATGTGCTAGGGATGAGTTCAAATCCTTTTTGCATCTTGATCCTGCCCCCAATCCAGATATTTGTACTGTCTTTTTTCCTGTAAATTCTTCAAGCAGCCCAAATTTGTCCTTGGGGTCCCAGGGCTTGGCTGCACTTCTTCCACCTACATGTTTGATTTTCTGTGTCTGCTTATACATCTTGCATTGCCAGCTATCATTTCTGTACAAAAAAAAATGCATATATGTGACATTACAGCCAGAGTTCAGGAGTGTAGAGTTCATGAGGTACTGCCCTCTAAGCCAGAACAATCATGTAGCTGCTGCTCTTTCTCCTTAGCAAAACAGAACAGGCTTGGGTCCCTGAAGCGAGAGGCTGAGAGCTGAGCTTAATGCAGACCTCCCTGGGGGAAAGATTTTGTTTTTCAGTTGCCCAAATATCCTCTAATAATATTTCAGTACAGAAGAGGAATACCTTTCTGAGCGCTTAAGTCTCAGCTGGCCTCCACTAGCCCAGAGTCTTGCATGAATCTTAAAAGCTCAACCCAAGCTCTTGACTCCAGTTGATGGGAGCTCCAGGGTCCTGTTCCAGTTCATAAGTGAGTAACAGTCCCTCAGCAGGAAGTCTGGCATTGTTCTCTTTGCTTTCCTTCCTCCCATCATTCTCCCAAGAGGAAGATCCGTATTTTTCCAAACTTTTTGCCTTTCTAGTTACATATCAGTGATAATGAGCAAAGGGACTTGACCCATCCGTTATTGTTTCCTGTATGTATCTACAACTCCAGACAAAGGCCAGATCACATTGTGCTGAGCACTGCACAAACACTATGCAGAGACTGTGTTTCCATCTGGGATTTTAGCAATTCTCTCCCCTGCCCTCTGCTTTTCCCTGCAATCTGAGCAGCTGAAGGGAACTAAAAGATTTGTTCTAAGATGGGGACACAGATGGGTAAACCTGCTCTTTGCACCCTTATGCCATCACTTTGAGAAGAAATGTAGGGAGAGGGAGTCAGAAAACATAAAGGGAAGTGAAGGTTGGGTTTGGGGGTTTTTTATTTTGCTTATATTGAAATATTGATTCATGGTGACTGTAGGTGTCTTTTGGTTAAAAATTCAGGTTTTCACTTTAAAGTGTTCTCTTAACAACTAGGTAGCTGCATTATGCAAGTAGTGCACAGCCCATCACCATGATAAAAGTGACTTGCCTGTTAATCTGATACTAACCAAAGCCCATGGAAGTCTTACATCTTCAAAATTTGATATGGACCACTCTGTTATACAGAGGATTTTATACAGTGTTTTATTAGTGTCCTAGGAATAGGACTTAACTTGCCTTAGCTTCCTATCAGCTGAAATACCTGCTTAATCCCCTCTGCCTTTTCAGTGACCTCCCCCCTCCAGTGTGTTTTAAAACTAAGGAGAAAAGGGTCGAGATTCCAGTCCCAGAGAGCTCCAGCATGATGACAATAACCACAAACAGCATTTCTGGAACTGCTTTTGTTACCAAAGAATTTGAAATTCACAAGAAAGACATCTGTAAGTATCAGGTTTTATGTATGTACATAAGGCCTTTATACTGTGATTAACAATGCTGCAGAAGTGTATATGCTTGCAGTTTTCTTTGGCAGTGCTCCTGTACATAAAATGATGTGCTGAGTCCATATGAATCTACCATATGTAATAGGTTGTTTTCTCTCCCCCTTCAGGGGAAGGAAAACCCCTCTTATCCATAGATCATAGAAGAGAAATCAAGGGTAGAATGTGAGGAGGAAAACGAAGTACAGCACTGTTACATCCCCCTAATCACTCTTTGTCTTTTTGTTTACTAATTGTAAATCAGGAAGGATTTGTAAACAAGTTCCTAATTTACATACTGAGGTACCTGCATGGGGCAGAAAGTGCATTTGGTCACACTTGGCTTGGGAAAGGCAGAATAAACTTCCTAGTGCCTGTTCTCCCATTTTAAATGCTGAATAGCTACAGAATGAATTAGTTTATTCCTGCAGTTTTGCAATATTTTAGGGGAAGATATATCATATGTCACTCTTGACAAGATCATATTTTCTTAATATATGCCCAAGTTACCCATTCTGTTCAAATGTGTATGAAACTGAGCAAATATGTTTGTGCTTGGGAGGTAGGCTGCATCGTATTGAGTCATAGATAAATTAGACTTTTTCCCGATTCCTTCCCCCCAAAGGATGAAGTTGTAAGCTGAAGATGGCATTGACTCCATCTGCCACACTCGCTGATAATTTAGTCTTTGGGTTTGGTTTGCATGCTTACTCCTTTAGTGCAGTCAAATTCTAAAGTCAGTAGCACTTCTTATCCATGTCTCAGTTTTCTCTTCAGTTGATTGCAACTTGACAACTTTAACAAAACACAACTCAAAAACATGTGGGCAACACCCTGTGTTCTCCAGTATCTTCCTGACTCCAGGCAGGATGATTCTCTCAGGTTCATCACAGGTTATCCTGGATAGTATGTTGACCGTGCTGAACACTTTGCAGGCTCTCAGAGCCTTGGCCAGGACCAAAGTTGGGTAAATGACACATTTTAAAAACAGGATTTATCCTGTACTAGGCCCAATGAACTGCCATAACTCTTGTACTACCATAATCGTTGCCTGCTTCTCAGCCTCTTGCTTCACCTACCACCCATTCATAGAAGAGGTACTTCTGTTTAATCTCCCTGTCCTGTCCCCATCACCATGTCATGCCTTTAATATTTCTTCTAGGTTAAAATCGCATTCACCATGATCCTCTTCAGAGTCTCATGTGAGCTTCTTTCATCCTGTGCTTCTGTTCTCCTTTCTCCCTCTCTCGCTTTTGTTGCCAGTCCCCTCTTCCCTGCAGGTATCCAAAACCCCCTTCTTCCTTTGGGTTTTTTTCCATCATCCTCCCTAGATGTGTTCTCATGTACACTTCAAAGACTGTCGCCATGTTTCCTTTATCTCTGAGGCATTGAATGGAGGTTGTGAAAGACATGATGTCTTCCTTACTATGCATTATGAAGAGTCATGTTCATGATCAGTTACTCGCACATCTGCATGCTGAGATGTTAAAAGAAAATGCTACCCGGTGACTCATCAGCACCTGTGCTTTCCTGGGAACTTTCATGCTCAAGTAATGACAGAGCCCATCTTGTTCTTATTACAGAGGTTGAGTTACATGTTTGTATGGCTGCTAGCCAGTTCAGAGCAGAGAGATGTGGGTCTTAAACACCTGTAGAGCTGGTTGCTGACTAATGACTTGGATATGGCTTTTTTCCCCCTCTCTTTTTCAAGCGTTTGTTCCTCTCGCTCCACGCATTCTTAGTTTAACACCTGACTTTTCAACTTCCACATTAAATCTGAAGTGGAGTGACAATGGATCAGTCTTCCTATATGGACTGGATGCCTTTTGGCAGATTCAGATACTCCGTAAAGAAGCAATGGAAAAAGTCACACAAGTAAGTCCTTTTTTTTCCTTTGTGAAAAATATATATACAATTTTTGCCCTTGGTAATATCCTGGGAGGTCATTGGAAGAAAGCTGAGAATAATGAAGATTTTAGAGCTTTACAGAACCTGAATGTAGCCATGCTTCTGGTAGGTAACTTCTTGTTAAGTTTCAAAGTTATGAGGACACTGGCTACTATACTGTCAGTACTTATTCTCAGTCACAGCATTTTATTTTTTTTTTTTAATCTAGTACAGTTGTGGGTTTTTTTTAATTAGAACTGGCTTATGAGTTTCGCAGGTACTTTACACCATTATTTCTGCTTTACTTCTCCAACAGTGACTCAAGTCTTGGTGGTCTTTGAATGTTCAGTTTGCCTTTTTTTTGCAACCACAGCTATTCCAGGCCAATTTGTAGCTCTGTTCTATAATTTTTAGGAATGGGGAAAAGATAAAATGTGCAGCCTGGGACTAATATTAGAAGAGTTTCATTTTGGAAAAGTTGGAACACTTCCCTGACTGGGAGAGGCCCAGGATCCTGGGATGCGGTATATACCTTTTGAAGTGCTTGGCGAGCTTCCTGCTTTCCCTCAAATGTCCGCCCCCTGGTATTTCTGGCTGTCAGTCTACCTGGCTGGTGGGCTGTTTAGCATCTTAGGCTTTTGTCCAAGTAAATTCACAACACAGCTGAAAGTTAGGCGAGACAACCTATCAGGATTTTATGATTTACTTCACTTAATTTGCAATACTGTTGACACCTGTGAGATTATGTCATTACTAACAGGTGTTCATAAACTCTCTCTTGGTTGTTTGGTTTTTTTATTTTGGAAAACTTTGTAGGTAACTTACTATTCAAAACTGACTCATGAAGACATTATTCTTTCTTGGAACTGGACATCAGATATGCCATTAGAGTGTACATCGCACTATGTGAAGATTCGCTGTTACATTAATGTAACACAGTTTGTTGGCCCCAAGGATTGGAGTGACTGGAGCCCAATAGAAGAGGTCCCTGGTATGTTTGTTCCCTTGCCACCACATGAACTTTGATTGCTTTATGAAAACTAAGCTAAAATCAGAGGAAAAGCATTAGGCAGTGACAGGCGGCTGCTTTTGGGGGTGTTTTGATTAGAGAAATAATGAATCATTAGTTAATGAATCCTACTAAACGTTGATTTGTATACATTGGAGTGCTCCTCGGTCATGTTTTAGCTGATCAGCGCCATGTTTACAGCAAATTGTTCATGTGTGTTTTTTTTTGTTTTCTGTTCTTCCTTCTCTGCTAGGAAAAGATACTGAGCCAAATGGGAGTGGAGTGTTTCCTCAGGACACTGTGGTGGCAGTAGGTTCAGATGTGACAATTTGTTGTGTCCATGCAAAAGGACAGCAGATACAACGGATGACTTATGGACGAGAGATATACCCAATGATACATCTGAGCAGTCGGAGCAGTGCAATCAGAGTGTTGAATGCCAGTGCTTCAGATACCAGTGGGACAAATGTAGTGTGCAGACTGTCTGAAGATGATATGGATGGAACTGTCTTGTTTGTAGGGTGTATGTATCATTATGTTTACTAACCTTAGTAAAATAAAAATAATTTTAAGACTCTTAGGGTTCTGCTAGGAAACAAACACTATTGTGGCTTTTTTTTTTTTCCCCCCTGGCCTTTAGTTTCTGAGGATGAACTGGGATTGTACTTGTTTGGTTTCACTGTGGAAACTCCAACCCATGGCACAGACACTAAGGCTGGGAGGTTGAGGAAGTACCCATGTAAAGCCCTCTTCTCTTACAACCTGGCCCAGTGCTTCTGTCCTTGATCTCTTTTTCTAAGGCACTTCTTCATGAACTGGAATACTTAGTAGTTTATTGCCATATGAAGATTCATCCCTAGTCTCTATCAGTTTAGGTTTATATCTATTCTAGTTTGGTCCATGACAAGATGAGAGTGAGAGCAAGAATTGTAAGTGAAAACGTGCATTTACCAACCAGTCAAACGAAGACAATGAAACAGTTAGGCTTGCAACAACAACAGATTGCAGATCTAGGGCTGTAGCTCCCTGGGAGCTAATTACAGCAAAGGAACCCAGCTGACATTTCATCTGTCCTAGAAAATCTTCTAAACATGCTTTTAGTATTTTCTTTAAAGATACTGAATCACCATGTATCTCCTCTGTGTAACCATGCTAGCCTCAGAAATCTCTTCCATATACAGATATCTCTTAAAACAAACTGCTGAAAGTACCTGGTTCTTCTTTCCCATAATTGGTCACTTAAGAGATTTGTGTGTTTTCCCCACAGGGGTTTTGAGAGTTAAAAATTAGAGCCCATTAGAATCCTGTTCCCCATTACAAATGCCTGCCTTTGAACTTAAGGTCCTTGGGGTTGAGAGAAATGAGAGAAGAGACTGGACTAACTTTGAAACTGTGTTCCCAGCTCCAACCTCCTGTCATTGACTTTGTGTATTAAATATGTAATAGCATATGCAAAACAGAATCAAACCTTTTATGACTTTTTGCTGAGATGCCATTTTTACATTATTTGTGCAGTATTTGCTTTTGTGGGAGAATCTTCCAGGTAAATAAGTCAGTGGTTCATGAACGAAGGCTGTGATAATACCATAGGTTTTTTCCCATACAGTGGTTTTTGAAGAGCTGGGATGTGGTAAAGTCTGTTTCCTGCCAGTGTTGCGTCTTGTGGTACCTACTTAGTGGGAAGGGAGAGGACTTCTTATGATGCTCCTGATGATGACAGACATTTGGAGAAGCAAAGATCAAGGAAGTAAATGTGTATGCACACCACCTTGGTTAAGCCTATGTCTGGCAAAATAAGTGTTCTTTTTAGCCTACTGCTTATAATCTGAACTAAGCCTGCCACTGTTGCTTCTTGTGTTAGTGCCTCTTCTCTGGGGCAGCTATGTGGATATTATTGTACTACCTTTTGGAGAATAGTGTATGAGACTTGAAATAAGTGCTCTGCTTAGTTTCTGTTAACATGGTTACCCTTGCTGTTTGGACCACTGCCCATCTTCTCCAGGAAGGCACTAAACACCATTTTAGTATGGGAGCAAAGAACAAGCTTTAAAAGAAAAAGATAGGCACTTCCAAAGCAACAGTGAAGAGGGCAAGCCATTCAGGGCTTGCTTTAATTTTCAAATTCAGTGTGGAATTCATGCTAAAGGGAACATCTTCTTGACACGACTTGCTTGAAGAATTCAAAGCAGTGGTGGGGCTGGCACGTAAGAAAATGTGACGCACAGCCGACAGCACTCCTACATTGCTCAGTGGCTAAACTGATGCTCAGAATGTTGGAAAAGTCTTGGCAGAGTTTCAGAGAAACACTTCCAGGTCAGAGCCTGGAGCTTGTGAACATATTTGCATGTGATTTACCAGATTACCCTCCCACTTAGAAGTCTATAGTCAAGTGTTAGTCAGATGGTGCTGATAATAATTATTCATCTGTTTTATTGGGATTTTTTAATATCAGATTGTTTATATGGTTGGAGTGTAACTATTACTATGTATTTGTGAAGCACACAATCTAAACCCAGCAAAAATGAATGGTGATGCTTTCAGGAAGCTAGCAGCCCAACTGTCACTCTAGGATGGCAAAACATCAGCTAACTGCTTTGGTTTCCTTTCATGCTACAGATGCCCCTGATACTCCTCAAAACCTCAGCTGTGAAACATCCAACTTCCTGAAAATAAAATGCACCTGGAAACCAGGCAGACCTAGTGGACTATATGGAAAACGAAGAACAAAGTACAGTTTATTTGAAAGGTAAAACAATTCAGCACTAAAAGGAGTAAAAGGATAGGATTGGAATATATCCATTGCTGCCTGTGACGAACTGCACAATGCCTATTTAAATGAGATAGTCTCCATTGTTAGAGCCTAAAACACTTTTCAAGGGTTTGTGGAAGTTGAAACTAAGCTAAATTTGGAGAACCCTTGTCTAGCTCTGCAAAATTCCAGTGGGAATTAAGGATGACTTTTCCCAAAGACAGATACCATTATGAACTCGTGAGAAAATAAAAAGCTCATTGTGTCAGGCTGCTGCCAACGTGTAGATAAGACCAGTATGAAAATACAGGTAGATAGTAGGAGTCATTCACTATTTTTTAAAATTCTTTTATATGCAACCTGTGTCAGATCATCTGTCTGACATTTACTGAGCTTCTGCTATGCAGGATGACAGAAACTCACTGAGGAACAATTGTAAGACAGGCCATGGGGCATTTCCCAAGTGCTACTAAGGAAAATAACAATCAGCTATAAGCTATCCATTCTCCTCCCAGCATTAAGAACTAGATAGTATATAGCAGGCAAAGTGCATGTTACCTGGAAAACATTGAAAGGGACAAATAACATTGGCATCATCCACAGAAAGAAGTGAAGGCGGGTATCCCACTAGTTTATCTTACACTGTAGGCCATGTAAAGCCTTAAAAGTGAGTAATTGTTGTTTTGGAATAGCACTTGCAAATGGGATTCCTTGGCGGTTGTGATTAGACGTTAGTGAGGAGTTAAAAAAATTCCCATGGCGAGGAGACTCCCCTGTAATGCCAAAGGAGTAGTCAGGGAAAGGAGCCAGGAGAGGCCTGAGTCACACAAACTGATGGAAAAGGGAATCTTACAGTGGCTTTGAAGCAAGTCAGAGGCAATGAGGATTGGGTTATGGTCACAGATGTCATTCAGGATGCTAGGGCTAAAGAAGTCATTGGGTAGGGTGCAAAGAGGTGGACAAAACAAGGCAGGTATTCAAGGGAAAGGAGCTTCAGTCACTGGCTGCCCATACTCAGCTCATGAACGGGGGTGTAGTTCAGACTTGTTTCGCTCAGCCCAAAGCTGTGAGGAGATTAATGTGATGCATTTCAGGGTAAATATTCTCATCCTTGTTCTCAACCCACACTGACCTATTGAAATAGAGAGTATGGTGTGGAGAGAACTTGGAGTTCAGCTAGAATTCAGTAAAAATGCCCAACGGAAAAAATGAAACTTGTGCTACTGAATGAGAGGTTTACCCATACTGTAATTAAAGCAGCTTCTATATATGTACATACATACAGATACACACTTTAGATTTTACCCCTAAAGATGTAGCTCTAGTGAGGGCTGTTACCAGACTGCCTCTCCTGCTTTTGATTTCAAAACAGTTGGGACTAGTGGATGTATCCCAGCTAACAAACCTTAGTTTAGATTTGACAGGGTTGATAGAAAGATGTAATGTGTGTTGCATCTCCCTAGTTCAGAAAGCAATTAAGAACGTGCTTTAAATGCAAATGTATGCTGATCTGAACAAAGATACTCTAAATCAGAATCTTAGTTGTGACTTGTGAGGCAGTTTTACAGGACCTACCTGTTTTCCAGGCTTTTGAGAAGTGAAAGAATGGAAATGTTATGCTAGTGGAAGAGGAGAGTTTCATATGAGAACAGGGCAAGTCATGACTGATGCCACTTTAACCTGCATTATGGTGTTAGATATCCCTCTGCAATCAAATCATTCTGTTAAGGCATGTGTCAGTGAACCCATCATTCTCTACTGTGTTTTCAGTCTAGACTTCTGACTCTTGCTAGAAATTATTTTATTCAAAACTTAAGTTGTTCCTCCCCCCTTTTTACTTTGTAGAATATCTGGTAAAAATGTCTCATGTGAAGTCAATGAAATGAACAGAGAGCGTGTCTGTGGCTTTCCAGTACTGGCTGATCAAAAAACCTATGATTTCGTATTAGGTGTCTCCAATCCTATTGGTCAAGCAGAGTCATTGCTTTTGCTTGATTTAACTCAAAGAGGTAAGCACTTAAGACTTACAGAGGCAAAAAGATACGTTTACTGCATGCTAACCATTTGTTCGTTTGGGGTTTGAAGAACTCTGATGTGGTATATTTGTCATTATTTTGCTCTACAGTCACCAGTATTTTGCTGTGTTCAATAATTTGAACTTGAAAAGAAAATAGTTTAGGACATGTCCTGAGGCAACAATTGGGTGTACAGGGACTTGCCAGTTCTGGTTGCTACCAGGTTGGATACACTGCTGTGTGGATAAATGCCACTTGCGATCTAATAATTAGCCAGCTGCTGTTTATGTATTACTTCATATTCTATTACACATCAATAATTAAAATTTAGGTGTAACTTTGCGAACTGTAAGTGACCCCATATTTTAGTGTCTGCTTATAGGGCAAAATATTATGCAGTTTTACAACAACAGGATTTGGAGCATAAAACAAGTAGCACTAAAAGGTAATAGCAGGAGTATTATCTGCTATTGGTAATAGCCATGATCGTCTGCTGTTGTGGTTTGTAGAAAGAAGTAACTTCTTTCATTAGACCTTCAGTTTAAACAAGGAAAGGGAGAAAATGACCACCCTTCTAGTGCTGTCGTCCCCATCCTTTTCCATCTGCCTCCACAACCACAGCTGGTGATTCAGGGGTTCCTAATGGTTACAGCATTCTGCCATTCTCTGTGAAAAACTGAATTTAAACATGAAGACGGTGTGGCTTTTTTGTCAATGTCCCAGTTCAACTAGCCTGAGATTAGAATTGTCAGAGTAAATTGCAGGTCCATAATTTGTTTCTATTAATTATAAACTGGGCTGTTTTGTACCTGATCGATACAACTGCTATTTCCTATTTGTTTCCTTTGCTTTCTTTCCCTCACTGTCCACTTAATTCCCAACACAGAGTACATATTTCCTTAAGGGTAACTGGACCAATTCCAACAGTAGAGATTTTTTTCTCTGATAGCTATGAATAGTAGCACTGAATATTATTGAAAAATTCCATGAAGGGAGTTTTGGAAAGGGAGAAGCCATGTAGGAGTCCTACCCTGTCCTAGTCTACCGATTTTAAGTTTTAATTCAAAAAGTTCCAGGAAGGTAAACAAAGTTGAGTGAATTTCATCTGTCACTGTGGTCCTCTGAAATAGCTTATTTTTTGCTTTTTTGATAAAGTCAGTAGGAGGGGAAGTTTTTCTGTGTCTCCAACTCGTTATCACATGTGCCAGTATGCTTAACCTTAATTAAATTTGTTTCCATGCTTGATAGCTGAAAAGAGCATCAGGAATGAGACTGCTTGCGGGTGCCTCCCCAGCACCAGCTGTACTAGTTGCTGATTGGATCACTTATGTATCCTTCTGATTCTCTTTGATCTTTTAAAATCAGATTTTTCTGAACTAAAATGAATGTTTTTTCTTAGAACTGAGGGTTTCTTTTTCTTTATTTTTAAGTTCATCCAAAAGCTCCAGAAAAGTTATCTGTTTCTGGGAAAAGCTCTACAAGCGTCCGTCTCCATTGGTTTTTAAATGGCAGCTTTGCTGAGATCAGGCTTCTGTGTCAAATTGAAGTTAGCCATGGTCACTCTGAGCAAAGATTGGTGAGTGTTGCTTTTAGTGGATTTTTTTTTTTTACTCAAATGTTGATCTTTTTCACTGAGCTAATCAATTTCAAATTCTTTTCTCTCCAAGAGCTGTATTCTGATCATCTTATTAAATGATTGATGTAGTAATGACTAGAAATTCATCAACTAAAATCAGAAGTTCTGCTCATCTCCATTGTTGCTTGCTTTGGGTTTTTTTTTTTTTTGGTTGGTTTTAAACAATTTAGGGGAAGGTTCAGTTACCCACCATGGTATTTGGTACTTGGAGAGGTTCCATGGTGCTGTATGATGACCCTTTAGGTAACACGCCATGTGCTTTGTCCTTCCTGGTGCAAATGGTATTAACACACGCAGTTCCAGGATGCACTGCTGCTCTGCAGACCTCCACAGTTGTTGTTTCAGATTGCCTCTTGCAGTCTGTAGTTGAATTTCTTTCTCTTTTTTTTCCCCTCAGAGAACAGTTCATTTGCTTGCTGTCAGCAATTGCCATGCATGTGGCTGTGACAGGGAGCTGCTAAACCTGCTTGTATGTCAGTGATGTAGAGACAGGATAGGGAAGGATTCTCCCACTGGGTGTATCAGTAGGTGATTTCCAGTGCAGCTGGAGAGAAGGTGGTATTTCTGGGTGGGGTTCAGATTTTCCAGCATTCAGGCTTCCAGCTGCTGCCCAGCAGAGTAGTGCTCCGCATCACTGACTGGAGCTGCATATTTACTCTGCTGACTGTCAGAAGAGCTTAGGATACTAGTTTAGACACCAGCATCAGATACTGAGTGTAGGTGGTGGGAATACATCGTCTACTTCCGTATTGCCTAACTTAGTGTGGGGGTGATCTGGGGAAGCCTAATGGCAGGACTGGATGTTCACTTGGCCTGAGATTCAGCCCTGAATTCTGTTTGCACATTCAGAAGGAGTATCTCTGACCAGTTTGAGTAGGCCCGTGCTGAATTATCAGGTCTTGGTGCACAGAGCCTGAATTTGTAATTTGAGCACATTAACCTTAGAGGCTTCTTTTTACAATGCTTGTTTGATTTTTAGCAGTATTCTATTACCCACTGCATTTAGTTGCCTGTTGGGCACAGCTGTTGGGCACAGCCTTGAATAAAGTCACTCAAGCCACAGAAGTGATGCAGCTAAGACAGAAGGTAATCATTATATACATTGCCCCTAAAATAATAGGGTAGACGTTAATGCATGCTCTGTAAGAGTATTTTTAAAATACTTTCAAAGCACTTAACGAGTGTGAAGGCCTTAACCTTTTATATTTTCTCGGTAATGATGTGTTAAGTAGAACCCGGAGATTAGGTGCTGCAAAGAAAATCATAGATATCTTTGGAATTAACAGGAGAAGGGGCTGGCTTTTAGATACTATCTAAAGATGGTATGAGATACCATCGCCCACAGTTGTCTGCATTTCTCTGCTCCCAACAGTTACTGCTTTTGGAGCAGTCAGCAGGGGAAACAAGCACCCAAGTGTCACCCACCCCAAGCTCAGTTAGTTTAAACTGCTAAAAAAGTAGATTTGCACAGTTCTGTCTAGCCAGTTACGCTGCTTGAAGCCTGGGGCACACACTTACTTGTGAACTCTGCTACTAGGTCAGTCATCTGGGGCAGTGGGAGATGGTAAGGTCTTAGGCTGCCAAGCAGTTTGATTCACTGTAGCCTACAGCTACAGATATTTTAAAACACAGCAAACAGCTTGGTAGAAGTTTTTATAGCCTTGTTATATTGTCTCTTGTTGCTTAATAAAAAACCTCCAAGAGTTCTCTGTAATAAATGAAAGTAGCTGTGAAATTGTTATGGGGTTTTACATGGCATTTTGAGGATGTTTTCAGAAGCTTTTCCATCCGTATGAGAGATTGTTGGCTTTTTTTATATTTTTCAAGTTGTCATTTGGCTTTAGAAATGCACAATTAGATGCATCTTAAAGTCACTTGGAGTCCAGTTTTTGGCAGCTGTGATGCACATGTGTTATAATTAGATTCAGTAAAAAATATTCTGAAGCTTAGGGTTTCTTTAAGTAATCATGAAAATGAAATACTCCCTAGACTCACACTGTTTTAAGAATAGGAGAGACTAGTCCTGTCATACGAGCTGTGAACAGAGATCACCTGGGTAGGACTTGGATAGCATCTTTCAAAGGAAAAAGGACTGCCTAGGAAGAAGACTTTGTGATAAGCATCTTGTTCAGATGGACTGTCTTCAGCACGCTTCTGTGCACGTGTCTTAGGAAAAAGTCCTCTGTCCACCCAGCTGGATGTGCATGTACACAGTGGAAGTGCAGGTTCTGAATACCAGAGATGAAATCCTGCCCTGCCTCATGTGAGCAGTTTTGCTGCTCAGGGAGAGAGGACTGGATGGGATAGATGGGAAGCAACATCCTGCTGCTGTGTGCAGCGCTCATACTGTTGAAGGCTCATGAGTGTTGTCTCTCCTTTTCATGCATTATATCTCAAAGGTTCTACCTGCTGTCATATTTCAACTTCTGTGCTACATACAACTTTATTTTGGCAGACCTCTGAAAAATTTTCCTTTGTTTAGGGTGACTGCATAGAAAATACTTTCTTTTTTCATTAATTTTTTTGTAGGACTTGACCGCAGCTTTTTTTCACTGTTGGTATTCTTGGGGAAAAATATGACCTTTTTAGATGTTGACTTTCAACATAATCTAGGAGAAAAAAATATATATGTATCATGTCAATTTCTGCAAATTATCAACAGCACAACGTCTCCATGCCTGGTGGAGAATTCTCAACTTACACAGCTCAGCTGAACGCATTGCATGCATATACCAAATACCAGTTCAGGGTGCGGTGTTCAGCTGCTGACCACTTCTGGCGGTGGAGTGACTGGAGCAGGATAGAGGAGCATACAACATTGGAAGCTCGTAAGTTTATTTAATTCTTTGGTGATAAAATGTTGAACTTGTGAAGCATATATTTTTAAATCAGCCATCTAAAAACCTAACTTTTTGATAGCTGGTAAATTGTCTACTGTGCAACTTGGAGAAAAAACCCCCCTTTTTTTAAATTTTTTTTTCTATTTATTTCTTAGCTCCTGCAAGAGGGCCAGATATCTGGAGAGAGAAAAGTCCTTCTGGAAAAAGTCTAAAAATCTTCTGGAAGGTAGATGGAACACTTAAAATTTTAAAATATCATGTAATGTAACTCTGTGAAAACATTTATAAATAAATGAAGTTTATAGTCAATAAATCAGACTGCTTTTCTTAACTTTTTATAGAACCATCCATTGAGACAAGTGTTTTTCCCCAAATGAGAATATTATTAAAGTTTTATACTTTAAACATAGCATTGAGAAGCATTTCACATGAAGAATTAAATTTTTAATACATCCCAGATGAAAATTAAAAACTAATGAATGTATGTGTTAATTCTCAAAGTCACACTTGAGTAACTGTCTTTTCTGCCTCATAGTCCTACACAGTCATCATACTAGATCAGGACATTAAATTCTTATTATCCTATGTCTTCTTTTGTATATTCCATTTTGGTCTTAATGGGCTCTTTGTCTATTCGTAGCCATTATCCCTTTCTGAAGCCAATGGAAAAATAGTGTCTCATGAAGTGTCCTGCTACCTGCTAGAGACACCACTGGAGTATAAAGAAGTCACCGAACCCTCAAATAGTACTGAGATAAAACTTGGAAAAAGAGACTGTGTAATTAGCGTTGTAGCCAAAAACCACGCAGGCTCATCACCTCCTTCGAGGATAACGAGTGTGGAACTTCCAAGTGGTGAGTGCTCCCAGCAAAGAGCTAAACACCTTCAAAGCTTGAGGAATACCTGGGCGAGTTTGTTTTTTGAAAAATAAGATAGATACATGCTCTGTTTGTTTGTGTTTGGTTTCCTGTTTATTTCCCCACCTCTGCAGCTATTTGCACTTTTTTGGAGACCTCCCAGGAACAACAGGGATGAGGCTTCAAAGCATCAGAGCATCAAAACACTGATCTCTGACATTTAGGGAGCTCAGTTTATTTCTGTGTGTTCTTGTTTAGATGCTGAAAAGTGTTACGTGCTAAAGAGAATCAGAATAAGGTTTTGGGAGTTTTGTGGGCCTTTTTAAGGGGAGAATTGTCAGTTCAATGCCTGTGAGCTCTGCAGGAGAATATTAATTGTGCTGGTTGGTAAAGCGTTGGCATCCTTGTACTAGTAGTTGGTGTTTGCAAAGGATGTAGGACTTCAACTTCTCAATTAAAGCACTGCCAGTCTTGCTGTGGGCTTTTGTAAATGAAAATAGCTGAGCCAAATAATTATTTTCTGCTCCTAACACTGAGCTTGCGGGGAAGGTAATACTGCATGTGGTGATTGAGAGTCCATGCTTCCCTGCATGTCAGGAAGAGTGTAATCTCCCAAAGCCCAAACCTTTAGCTCAAGATCTGGCTGATACTCTGCAGGAAGGACAGATTTATGTAGTAAGGGCCCTCTCTGCTTATTTACCAGGAGCATTTAGGGTGTTGTTTCTTCTTCCCCACCCAGAGAACAGGTATCGTAGTTGCCTGTCTTGCAACTCAGTTTCTGACAAGGCAGGTCCATCTCCTGTAGGAAGAAATGTGCTTTGAGATTCACAGTGAGAGAAAAAACAAGTTTGCTTCTACGCAAAGGAAAACTTGCTCTTGTGCTTCTCCAAAACACCAATACCTGAAAGTATAGTCCTAGTCTACTCCTTGGAGGGAGAAGTAATTATATGGGACAGTTGAATGAATGAAAATGCTTTTATTGCTCTCCTTCAGCAGTGAAAGAACGAGACTCTGGGAGCTGGGGAGGTGTCTTGTAATAGATTTGTGGTGTGGGACAGCTGATGGCAACTGGAGCTTTGCTTTCATTTATAGCCTTCTCTCAGATGTCTGAGGTTGCCTTTGGTGTTACCCAACTCGTACTCATTGAAGATTTGCTCCCAAGTTGGTATAGGAATTATTTGAGTCACTGACTGGAGTCATGAAAAATGACTCATTCACTGAACTGGATGACAGTTCTGCCCGAACATCTTTTCTGGCTGCTTCCTGTGTACAGTCTGTAAGTGCTTTTAATGTCCATAAGAGAGCAGTGGCTCTGAAGCTTGAGATCTGATGAGGTTTTGTGAAAACTGAAAACACAAGCAAAGGGTACTCCGCCTTAATTAATTTGTCACTGTCTCTGAAAAGTTCTCTGCAGAGTTGGGGCATATAATCAGTCTGTTACAGACTCCTCTACCACAGTAGTACTATAGTACTAGTAGTTATTTCTACTAGTCTAAGTTGCAGCTATAAATACCAAAATGAGCAGTACTGCCCTGGGTGAATTTCTAGTCGTCTGACTCAGGAAATAAAATTGAGTATGGTGTATTTAAGCATTTTTTAGAGAGTATGTGCTTGCTGTCAGTAAAAAGTATTTCCTGTAAATAGGAAAGCTAAAGCAGTCTAATTAGAAATATGTTTTCTTCCTGCATCATGGAAGTGTAGTTTCACTGGATGCGAGGTAATTTTTTAAGGAAAAAAATTGGAAGACTTCTGGAGTTGACTTGCTTTTTTTAATCATGTGTATCTTTCTTGCCATAAGCAAGCTAGAAAAGGATTGTACACTTAGCTGTATGTTAAGATTATTTAGAAATAGACTGTCCTTCGACATTCACAGCACGTCTGTGAGAGTAAAGTTTTCACAGCAGTGATTCTTAAAAACTGCCCTTGCCCTTCAGCCTTCCATAGTTTATGGTTTTAATAACATGAAATAATAGACTCAATAGGGAGCATAAATGAGAACACTGAAAAAGGAAAAACTGAAACCCTGAGATTGTTTTTGCAGATCTGTTGTGGGGCCACCGCTGTTGTGGTGGCCTTTGGAAAACATCCCTTAGCTCGGCAGGGTCCCATCTGATGGACAACCGTGGAGGGAAGCTGCAGGAATCAGAAGTCGTTCCCACATCTGATCACTTCAAGGGCAGATAAACCTTTGATAATCAGAAACAAGAAAAATAGACTAAAGAGAAAGCTTTTGCTTTTTCTTTTTTTTTTTTTTTTTTATTTACCCTTGGTAGACTGGAGCCTCTGTAAAGTTCACCAGTGACTTGACTTTTGCTGCTGATTCTTGGTGAAAAATGGTTTTCTGTGCTCGGGCGAGTGACAGCAAGACACTTTGAAAGAAGCACAAAGCAAGCTGTTTGATGAAATGACAGCAGGAATTTATAGCTGGAGGCTCCTGCCAAATCGGTGTCAAGTCAGATTTGAACCTGACATCAGCTGTAAATCCTTACCTTGAAAAAGTGCTTTTTAAGCCAGTCCTGAGCCGCAGCATTTCTCGTCATCATACTTAAGGCTGGCTGAGGGATTTGCTGCAGGCTACGTCTGATTTTGAGCACTTCAGAAAGCATAGCTGAGTGCACCGCTTCGAATTTCACAGTACCAGGAGCGCGCCTCTCGTTCTTAGAAATGACTGCAGTTTATAAAACCTTTGTGCTCTGGCTGGAAGGCTTTCTTCCAGCTTGAACTACAGATAAGTGTCTGCTCTCTGATGGACTTTTGTATCATCTTTGTTGCAGACAATGTCAAAACAGATCGGGCCGTGGCAATGGGGAATGGAATTTATATTTCTTGGAATTCTTACCCCAACATGACCTGTGGTTACATAGTAAAATGGTGTCATTCATCTGGGTCTGAACCCTGTAGTGTGGACTGGCAGAAATTTCCTTCAAATACAACAGATGCAGTGATAAAGTCTGGTAAGTCAGAAATAATTTTTTGAGTCTTTCTGGTTGAGAGCCTGAGCAGCAAGTGGAATGAGAGCAGTACTAATGCTGTAGGTTGAAGATTGTTGTGTTGCTGTGTGCTTGTGTATATAAATGAACCCCTTCTTGGTACTGTGTTTATTTGAATTTCTTACACAGCCTGGCCAAATCCAAGTATCAGTCTTGACTTAACTGTTATCATCCTGTGTTTATTAACTGTTTTGAAATTACCTCTTCTAGCTACACCCAACAACTTCCTAACTCTAGTGTAATGCATAATGGTTAATCTAGGGTTTGGGGTTTTATTTGGATTCTAAACATAAACAGTGCTGCTCAGGATGGGGGAAGACTAATCCGTTGTTTTTACATGAGGCAGATTTTTTTTAAGTGTGACCTCCATGTGTTGGCTTGCTGTCAGCAATTGAAATTTCCTGGAACAGGGCATGTTCCAGGTCTCTAGATGCTGGTGGGCAGATCAGGGAAATGAAACTCAGCTGTGATAGTAGGAGCAGAAGAGGAAGAAGAGGACCCAAGAAAAATGTGGGATTTTTCTATGCTGTCTAAAAGGGTATATATTTGCTTTTTAGAACAGTTTAGAATATAGCCTCCATTAGAGAAAACAACTTGGAACTGTGTACATAGGAACGTTGGGGGTGAGTGGGACCTGAGAGGGAAGCAATATGTTTTCCTGCCTGTAATTAGAACACTGTGTCCATGTTTTCATTTGTGCTGGCTAAACCTTGCTTTTTCTAAGCAGACAATACTATGTCTATCCAACAATGCACTGCTCTAGTCCTGAACTCTTCCCTGGGCTGCTTCTTGCAGCATGCTGTGGGAGTTACCAGGCTGCTAGGGCTGGGCTCAGGCTGGCAAACCTACCTCTGTGCTTAGTCCTGCCAGCTGAGTCTTTCAGGCTGGACCTGAACTCTTGCAAAACCCACTTGACTTCTGTAGAGTTTCACAGTGGCATCTTCTTTAGAAAAAATCATGAAAGTAGTGTACACCCCTGACCTGACAAAATTCCAGGAAGTGGTAAATTATTTACATGTACTATCAAACACCTGTGCCTCCACCAAAGACATGTGAAGCGGAAATTTGATGACTATCTGTGTTTTGTAGAGTCAGTTCAGGCCTGGAGTTCATGTCTAAAGTGCTTCACTATCACTTTTGAGAGTTCTCTGAATCTCTTTTGTACTGTTGCTGTAATAAGCCTGGGTATTTCAAAATACATTTGTATTTCTGAGGAGGAGGCAGGATCTACACGACTGCTGTGGGAGGAAAGGAAAGGGATTGTTTCTGGTAACTTCAGTTTGTGTTTGCCCATGGAAAGAGCAATTTATGCAATTTGAGTAGCTTGTTTTGAATCTTACTTGTTTAGAACCCAAATTTCTCTGGGAGCTAGATTTGCTTACTGCTTCTGAACTGCATCTGATAGCATAGCTTTTATAGAAATTACAAATAGAGGTAGTATTTATACCTAACACTGTGGTCTAAGACTTTGTAATTTTTTAATATGTATTTATATAACTCTTCATCGTCTGAAAGCTAAAAGCATCACTCTTCATAAATGAAATAATCTTACAGCAATTTTCTCTTGCAGCTCTATTTAGACCTGGCGTGAGGTACAACTTTTCACTATATGGCTGCAAATCCAGTGGATATCAGTTATTGAAAAACATAACTGGGTATATGAAAGAGCTGCGTAAGTGCACTTTATCATTCAGTATCTTTACAAAGTGAATTTAGACTGTGTCTACTTTTAGCTCAGTGTTGGCAGAAGAAGATTTGACACCAAAATCCCCATACAGTACTACTGACTTCTTGATCTCTGTAGATCATTCTAATACATTTTTCCAGCCACTTCCAGTTCCCAGCATGCAATAACCCTGTGTTCTCCAGCTTGTGTGGTGGCACAGAGTGTCACAGAAGCGTGCTTAGAAGACAGCGGTCTTCAAAGTTGAAGGCACGGGCATAATTTGGACCACAGGGCTGCAGTCACTTCTGCAGGAGAGGAGGCAACTTTTTTTGATTTGTCAGGTCAAAGTAAACTTCTGAGCACATTTGGTACAGCTCAGCAAATATAAGAAGTGTCCATAACATTTCTGTTTAAAAGCTTTTCTTAGACCAGAACTAGATCCTAGAGTACAAGCCACTTTGAGAATTGCACTTGTATTCCCTCCTGTACCAATCCCATCTGGGTAACTGCGGTTTGATCCAGGGCTGAACTTTGCCTGGAGATGCATTAGTGTCTGAATGCTTTCTCTTCCCAGGTATCTAAACATGGCTTTACCCTTTAACATCACAACTGTAATGTATTGTAACTACAGCACTCATTTCACTTTGAAGTTTAATGTGTTTTCTGCTAAAATAGTTTGCTTGGAAAACTGTGTTGCTCACTTAATCTGAGTCCTTGGAAATGCCACTGTTTATTTCATTGCTAAGGTTGAAGGTAAGGTTAAGGCAATTTTACCAGAAACTAAACTTTCAGCCATTTGTATCTCTAAAAATCCTGAGTGGTTTCTCGGAAGGTTTTTCCCTATGTGTTCTCAACAGATTGGAAGCTTTCAAGGTAAAAGGATAAAGTTTTTTCGGGATTAAAAATACATTGAACATGCAGAAGAACCTTGCTAGAAACTGAGAAATGTATTCACTTTGCACAAAAGCATAGATTAATGCTAAAACTTCAGATTTGCCTTTGGACAGATAACCATCAAAACAAAAGTACAAGCATTCTTAAACATAAGTTCAGCACTGGTAGATCAATGCCAAATGTCAGACTAATTCCTGACACATGACCTTACGGAATATCTGCTGTAACACTTCCAGTGGGGTACAGATATTGGAATGACTTGTGATGCCTGCTAAGAATAGTTTGTTTAAGCTCAGATAGATTTCCATGATAGGAATGTGCTGTTTGTTTAATTTGAAGACAAGCTATAAAGTCACAGAGTTAAAGCCTTTAGAAGTTAAGTAATTTGTATGCTCTGAATGTTTATATGATCTTTTGGGGGTTGTTGCAGAAAGAAAGGTATTTACATGTATGCATCTGTCAGAAGGCTGCCCAAGGAGAGATTTTTTTCAGCTTCTGTTAGCAGATAATACTGCAGTAGTTAATGACAATGAGACCAACAGACTTGTATTTTTATAGTATCACCTGCTAAGTCTTTTCACATTTTTTTGACAGTAAGGGAAAAGTATTCAGGAAAAAGTTGAAAACGCTAGCCTTGAAATGAAACTGATGAAACACTTATATGGATTTAGCATTTAATGTTAAGGTGTTTTCTTACTAGCTTTTTCCTTTGGAATTCTCCCTACAGCTCCAAAACGTGCACCAAATTTTACTGTCGAAGAAACTTCTTCAGATTCTATACTGGTAAAATGGGAAGACATTCCTATTGAAGATTGTCAGGGGTTTTTAGAGGGATATCGCCTTTCCTTTGCAAAAGGTGAAAAAGATGCTTTAAAGCCTACGCTTTCAGAATCAGGTAAGTGAAATCTATAGATTGCAACTTAATTGCTCAAGTTGGATTTTTGTTCTTTTTTTCTTAAATAATTCAATTTCACTTTAAAAAAAGATGCTTTAATCATAATTCAGTTGCATTACTCACTGACATAACTGGCCCCTGCTATGTGACAAAGGCATTTGAAATAATCAGCTCCTTGTGTGGTTAGCACAGTTGGGTTTTTTTAATATAAGGCAAAAGTCAGGCTCACTAAGGCCATAAAACTATGTAGTGATGAAGTGGCAATGTGACACACTGCCCTGTGTACAGATACCCTCAGTAGATGAGACATGAGGGAGGTTATATGGCTATATTTAATTTGGTATTTTCTTCCAGTAAGGACATCTCTGTGCAGAACTGAAGCCTGACTCACATTAACGTAAGAGGACAAGCGGGAGTATAAGAAACTGAAGCCAATCTGCAGCACCAACACACCCCTGTGCTGTTTGGTGCTGTGTAAGCAAGCAGCATTGCTAGGATTCTTTATTTCAGTTTTCCTTTACACAAACTGTTCTTAAGGTTTTATATGCTGACTTCAAGAAAGTCTTGCTAAAGCTGAGGCTGACTTTGTGAATCCTGTCTTACAAAGTTATGCTTTTCTCACTGCTTCCAAACAAACAGGGAATCCAGAACTTAAAGTTAAGAATATCACTGACTTAACAAAGAAGTCTTTGAAAATACTTGATCTTCAAGGCAAAACAAGTTACCAACTGGACCTACAAGCCTACACTGCTGGTGGGTTGAGCCCTCCAAACAGCCTCTATGTGGTGACAAAGGAGGACTGTAAGTTGAATATCCCTGTTCATTAATGGTCTTCAGCACAGGGACTGTACAATGTATATAAAGCTGAGCTTATTTTGGTTTTTTTCTGGGTCCCTTAGGTAGTTTGGGCCTACAGTCTAATTTTTAATTTATTTAGTTGATTATTTTTAAACACAAAAATTGGTACAGTTCAGAGTGAGGAAAAGATCCTTTCCTATTACAGCTACCTAGTAGTTCATGGTAATGTATAAAAGAAAAATAACTTCTGAACTAGAATTAAATATGGTGGAGTCTGAACTTAGTCTTCTCAAGCAGCTAGTTGTTTTTGTCAGGTTTCCCATGATGAATATCTGCTAATACATGATGGGAAGAAAGACATTGTGGAAATATCTACCAGTTTCAGAATTATAAACAGATGCCTCCCTCCTTTGAATTCCGTTTTATCGATCCCCTGACAGAAACAAACCCAGAAAGACAGTTAGAAAAAAGAAAGGCTTGACTTCGGGGAATGAGGAAAAAAAAAAAATTCATATGAAAGGCTAAATGCTGGGGTGCAACTAAAATACACAAAAAATCAAACTTGAGGCACTTAACATCAATAGAGGAAGGCAGTGGGAATGTATCGGAGCTAAACCCTGGGGATTAGAAGCATTGTAAATCACATAAAAGGCAGTGCAGTTTGTGCAATGAGTTGTTGGCCTATAAGAGCCATTACCAGAGGTTTGGCCAGCTCAAGTAACATGGTCGTGCAATTCCAGTGCTTACTGAGAACAGAATTACAGTGGCAATTAGTCTTGTGTTGCACATGAAGCCTTTCGCAATTAAGTAATCATGGAGAAGTATCTGCTAATTCCTGTAGGTATCACTGAATCAGCTCTGTTTATGGATGGACTTTTGCCCTTCCAGCAAAGGGGAAGTGTATCGTATAGGTCACTGTCTGCAGACAACTGTTAGATGAGTTTAATGAAATGGTCTCTAATCTATGGGAATATGAGAAAAGGCATAAAACTTGCTGGTAACTTCATATATATATTTACTGTCTTTTCTTTTTTCATCCCCCAGCTGTAGGATTAATCATTGCAATTCTCATCCCTGTCGCAGTGGTTGTGCTGCTTGGAGTGGTGGCCAGCATCTTCTGCTATCGAAAGAGGGAATGGTAAATGCCTGCATTCGGTTCTAATCTTTTCCTGCATGTGTTTGCTTCAGTGCTAGTGTTTTCCATGATTTTAGTTACTCTTTTTTTCTCCAAGTACCCAGAGATGTCAGTGGCTTTGTTTAGAGGTGGGTGGCAAAAACGCATTGTGGAAGGTGATGGAGAAATTGAGTTGGAGAGAGGTCAGAGTGAGGAATGCAAAAAGGTTTTGTAGGAGCCTGTCTCCCAGTGAGCACCGTTTATAAATAGTTCCCAAATGAAAATAAACTGGCGACATACCGTAATTTGTGAGCCATCCACAAACACTCAGGTAGACAGCCCATCTTCAACTTTTCATAAACGTGGCATATCGAGTTCCCCAGTTTAAAAAAAAAAAAAGTTTTGCTGTTTTTTCCATTAAATACTTAGGGAAGGTGTAACACATTAAATCTTTGTGCCAGATGTCTTCAGTATTCTGAATTAAAGGGAAATGTCCTGACTCCTTTTGTGTATTCAGAATCTGTTTCAGGGCTTGGTAACTTTTAAAAGTTTGTTCTTTCCTCTTTAAAGGATTAAAGAAACATTTTATCCAGAGATCCCAAATCCTGAGAACAGTAAGGCACTTCAGTTTCAGAAGAACATCTGTGAGGTAACTCTCATTTTAAATCTAGTATTTTAAACTTCTGAAAGGTATTGTGAGTTAAGAATTTTTTTTGCAAACTTTTGAGGCTTCTACTCCAATTGTAGAAAAAACTCTGTGGCAGGGAGGAACAGGACAAGTTACTCAGTAACTTTTGTCAGGTGCTATCTAGAGCTTTCTTGTTAATGTAGTTACTTGCAGTGTTTGAACTGGGAAAGGATTGTTGGATTTCTCTCCTCCTGAACTAATGAAAAGTTCAGTGCATGATAACAGTGTGGGAGTAATGTACACGTCTGTCATAGTGTTAGGAGAAATAGAAAGTGTGGAGAAATTACATGCCATATCCCTAACCTCCTGGTAGACATCATAGCTGAAACTGGGTGTAACATTTAAACAACCTTCTGGAATGGGTTATACAAAGCTGAGATTTGGGGAGAGAGTTCTCAAACACTTAAGCAAGATCTGGAGTCTCTTTAAGTTGGCTAAAATACTTTTAACATTAACAAGAAAATGTGATGAGCCAGAACATAAGAACAAAACCACTTTTTTTTTAATATTGTACTAATGGCAGTGGGATGAGTGCAAGCCACAAGCCAATGTACTGGTTTAATTTGGGCAAGTTGTTGCTTTCAGGATTTTCAGGTCTTTTGGCTTAGTCTCCCCCCCTTCTCCTTTTTCTCACCTCAGGGGAATAAGACACTTAAAACACTGGAAATGAACCCATGCACCCCCAATAGTGTTGAAGTGGTAGAAACACGGTCTGCAGCTCCCAAGATTGAAGACACAGAGATGATGTCCCCAGCAGCAGACACCACTGTGCCTGAAGATGGCTCTGACTCAGAAACGGAGAACCATGTGGTTGTGTCCTACTGCCCCCCTATCATTGAAGAGGAGATCTCAAATCCCCCTATGGATGAACCTGTGGGGTCATCTCAGGTGGTTTACATTGACATCCAGTCAATGTATCAGCCTCAGATTAAACCAGAGGAGGAGCCAGAAATAGACTTAGTGACTACAGCAGGCTATAAGCCACAAATGCAGCTGCCTGTCAGTGCTCTGAAAATAGAGAGTTGCTCACCTGCAGAGGAAGAGTTGGATAAAACTGCAGGTTACAGACCTCAAGCAAACACAAATGCCTGGAACATGGACACTCCAGACTCTCCTGTATCAGCTGAAAGCAACAATGAAAATGCATCTTTTGGGAGCCCGTGCTCCATTAATTCTCGACAGTTTCTGCTTCCCCCAAAAGATGATGAAGACTCTCCCAAACCCAGTAACGTAGGGTGGTCCTTTACACACTTTTTTCAGAACAAACCAAATGATTAACAGTAAGTCCTCATTGCACCTGAACCTGCCTTCTAAATAAGCTCTTATTCCTGATGTTGTAAAGAAAGGAAGAAGAAAAGTGCAAAAGGCATGAATTATTCTTGGAGACAGTCAGCAGAGGTTCTAGTGAGCTGAATGCTACCATGTTTAACTTAGTGAAAGTGTTAATATTCCATTTTAATAGAGGCCGAGAGGCCAAAGTTATAGCAATTTAGTTATTACTCTAGTAAAATATATTGGATATAAGGGGTATTGAGTTTAGAGCTCCTGATAATCATAGTCAGAGAACTCTGCCTACCTTCACATAGTGCTCCAAGATTAATATTGTCTCATGCAACTTATAACTTGGAAAGATTGCTTTGCTTTGTTGTAGTTGTTCTCAACTGTGCATACTCAAATGATGCAGCCCCAACAGATTTCCTTACTGAAAGTTTCATTTATAACAAACCTCAATCTAACACACTGAAATGATGTGGTTGGAAACTCTTGAGATCTTTTACCTAGTTATAAACTAAGAACAAATGAGAGTGCTATTTTTTTTTCTCTTCCCATACAAAGGGTATTGTCACTGTTTAACACTTCTGAAGCAATGGCCATTCAAATCTGTTGCTTTTTAACTAGACACTAGTTTCTGTACCTACTGTACAATGTTTATTCAATGTTTGACTCAGGGGTACAAACTTGGGGGAAAAAGTGTAACACTGATTTAAACCTCAACAAGAACTGCATAAAGTTTAAAACTTTTTTTTTTTTAAACTTAGAATGCTCTATATTTTTTCTATCCTTTGGTTAAAGAATTAATCTTTCCTATGTATTGCACTAATGCATTTTGTATTTCATAGCAGCTTTAGCTCCACATCTCCTGCATCAAAGTGATACAGTGCTCCATTCGCCCCTGGTGTTCAGCAGTCTTTGCACTATACAGTAATGTAAGCCATGGGGAAAACCCCTGTCAGCTAACATTAGTTGTCCAAGCAGTTTGGCACGTGAAATTAGAGGTTGTAGTACTAGCTCCCTGAGAACAAATTGCTCTTTGGATGGTCTTTATTGTATTAGCTTTGCCACCTGCTGCCTGGCTGTTCTCCAGTGTCTACCCAATAGGACCTTCTCTACAAATTCTACCTGGGAGTACAAAGTGAGATTTCTCTAGTGGCAGGGAGAAACCCAGGGAGATTTTAGTGCCATTATTTCTACCTCTCCTTTACCAGACCTGTGATGCAAAGAAAGCTTAAATGATGTACATTTGTGTGCTTAAAGGAATGCCCAGAACAATCATCTTTGAAAATGCTTTTTTTCACATATCCATCTATAGGCAGCTGTAATTTTAACATTTCACTGTGTAAACTTCAGACTGTGGCACACATGAATTTCACTAGCTTAAAGGAGAAAGTGCTTTTTACTTTACCTGTTTCCTACTGTAAAACACAGTGGTGAGAGGTCACATGTTAAAGAGCTTGATCTAGAAGGGTGTCCATAAAGTCCTAACTGAATCTTTTTTTTTAGATTTCAGTTTCCTTAGCTACTTTGTGATTTTTTGAATAAATAAGAGGGAGAGTGGTCTTCTAAGCAAGGTCCCAAAACAGATAAGGAGGCCGAATAAGGATAAGCCTCCGATAAGGAGGCTAAGCTGCTAGTTGTAAAGGTGTGAGAGAAGACCAGGAGGATGGCTAGAGTGGCAATCATTTGGTCTCCAAACCATGTGATCTGGTCATCAGAATAAAACAAAGCATTAGGTTAAACCTAATTGCAGCAATGGATGGTACAGTTTCAGATGTTGGTATATCTCTGCCATCTCCATAGAATGAAAATACAGAGGGATTTCAAAACTGACAAAAAAGCAAAACACTAAATAACATTGAAATCATCATCAGTAACAACTGCCTGTGTGTGCCTCCTGGAAGAGTGAACTGTGAAGAAAGTAAAAATAGATCTCTCTGCAGACCTGACAGAGTGCAAGGTCTGTCTGAAAGAACAGACAGTGCAGATAGGATCTGCTTTTGAGGTTGAATCTTGGAATTAGCAGAGCAGCAGGTGAAAAGACAGACAGGCAGTGCAAAGAGCTGGTATCCATCTCTCACCAGATGTTACTGGTGATGAGAAAGTTTCATGCCTAATCTATTATTGCTCAGAACACTAAACTAATACATGAAAGGAAGCAGTTCTGCCCTTTGTGCTTGATAGCTGGAGGTGGCTAAATCCTAATAGTAACAACCCTTTCTCACAATATCTCTTTTTGAGCTGTTTTCTTTTCACTAGTGCAGATTTGGCTTAACGTGTTTATCTCCTAAGATAAATTTTAGATTGTGCTGCCATATGCTTTTAATTGAAAGCAGAAGATGTCACAGACAGTGTGTATGAGTAGTGGTTTGGGTTTTTTATGGATCAGTTTCTCAGTGCAGAGGAGCAATCAAATCAGTATTGTACGGTGATCCAAACAAAAAAACCCTTTTGTAGCGGAACAGTTGATCATGAAGAATAACCGTGCTTTCATATGGCTGTGTATTGCAAGAAACAAAACCAAACTGAAGTTTCAGAGTGCTAGCAATTTTTAATTTGGCAGACTGGAAGCCAGGGCACACACAGAGTTCTCAGGGGGCAGCCTAACACCCTTCACAGTGCTCCCATGGTGAATCACTTAAAACACAAGCTTCACATACTCAGGTTTTCCTTTGTGCTGATCTTCCTATTCAGTAAAGGCATCAGCGTTTTATACTGCTTCATTAATTTCTTAGTGATTAGATAGGGAGATGGTCCACAAATACAGGGTCTGCCTTGATGCTATCAAAGCACTGTCATCTAATTAGCCAGCACTTTTTTTTTAAACTTTGACTATATATTTTATTTGACTTCCAGGATGTAGGGCAGAAGAGTCCTGTTAATAGAAATGGCTTACCATATGCATCGTCTTGTATCAGTAGCAGAAGAGTGGGGCAGATGGGGGAGAGACACAGGCTTGTGCAGTATATGTAGCATTATTTACTGTTGCTTAATGGTTATGAACCAGTAAGTAGTTTTCATTCCAGCACTTGAAAGCTCAGCTGCTTCACCTCTGTGGTTTTCTTTGAGCCTATTTAGTTCTACCAGTGAGGACTCCCTTCAGATGTCTATCTTAAATCTTCAGCAGTGAATACAAATACCAGATGGGCAGTGAGAGGTTTTGTGCTAATTTAGTGATCATGTGAAGACACCCCTAGGTGCATGGAGCAGGAATAGTGAGTGACAAGGACTGTCAGGAAACAGGCTTGCTTTCTTAGCCCAAGTGCCTTGTTAAACCAGTGAAGCGTCTTTAGGAATGTCTTAGTACCAAATTCACTTTCAAATCACGGTGCTGTTTAGCCTCTAAATGCATTAATAACAATTTTAAGACTAAAACTTTGGGCTTCAGAGGGGATCAGACTCCTTGCACTAGTGCCTTCAGGCTTCCTGGTGAACTTTTTCAGTCAAATTATTTCTGAAAAATGTCTTAGGAAACTTAAAGTACTGCATTTCCTAACCATCATTTTCTGAAAGATCTTATTGAACACTTGTTTTAGTTCTTTTGGCTTTTTGCTTTTTTTTCTATAAGACTAGAAAGTTCAGCTTCTTAAAAAAACATAACAAAACAAAGAAACAACTTCCAGAAGGGATATGACCAGAAGGGATTGTGTCCAAAACACTGTTACTCCTAACTTAGTGCTTCAATCCTCCAGTTGGATCAGTGTTCAGAGATGTAGGCTGTTAATGCCAAGCAATTTCTTTCTGAAGCAAATCATCGGTGCTGCTGCTTCTTATTTTTGAGCCATGCCTGTCATATGTGACAATTTGGGGTTTGTAATGGGGTTTTGTACTGTTCACTGTATGCATGGGACATCAGTCACGTTTGATGCAACATCGTGCACTCTCCTATTTGACACATTCATTATTTTTGTTGTTCTGACATGCAGGGGGATCTGAGATCTTGGGTTTGTATGTTAAATTTTGGGATGGTAGATCTGCATGTGATATACCTCACAGAACTACTAGTTAATCAACAAAAGAGTAAGCTAATACTACAGGCAGGTGGTGAATTACCTCCCCTGCTATGCAATGGCTGCATAGGCAGACTTAGGACCCAATGACTGACATTTGCTGTGGTAGCTGTCTTTATTATCTGTAGTTGCTGCTTTCATGGGTAAACCATTTCCAAAGGGAACCAGTAGCCGTGTTGTCTGTCATGGCACAATTGGCAAATGTGCCATGTTTTCTTCATCTTTGGTTTACGTAGGGGACCAGAGCTTTTCTCTGCTGGGAACACGGCAGCAGCAAGCTCCTGCTGACCTTGAGTTTCAGGCTGCTCTGAAGAGGCATGTTCAAGCCACCTTTTTTTTTTATTTTTTTGATACATTCGGCTGAGTAAAGCTTAGGGCTGTGGTGTCTCTTGTGATCTTGTCCTCCAAGACACTCAGTTGAACATGAATAGCAGCAAAAATGAAGGCAGTTGGATACATTGGAGACAGAAGGTGTTTAGACATCACTCTGAAAAGGCAATGAGAAATCATGTGCTCTATTTTTAGACAAATACTGCTTTGTAAATAGAATATTTGTATACCTACAAGTAGATAGAAATATAGTGAAAGAATTTGAAATACGTAAGAAAAATGTAACATTTAAAGCATCAGATTGCTAACAAGGTTCCATGTACCATAAATCTATCAAGACCTTCCCATGTAAATAGCATCTTCTGTTCTGCCACAGACTCTGATGAAGACTTCAGTGCAAATGGCATTAATATTTTAACACTAAGAAAAGTCCTAACCCACACATTTGTGCTTACATCATTGTGTACCTAGGTGCATATTACAGAGGAAGTTGGCTTGCAATTCCCAAAGCAGTTTTTTTCAGAGCCCTGTACTTGAATATATGCCTTCTGAGATGCAGTTCTGTCTAGAGGAGACAACTACCATCTGCACTCCTCCCAGCACAGTACATAGAGTTTGTGCTGCTGTGCATTAAGCAGTGCTCTGTGTGGCTGATGCTCAGAGATGCTGTTGGCAGTTTGCAAGATCTGTTGTTGGCTTCTTCTTTGCCTTTTCCTTAGCAAGCCTGGAAACAGTCCCAGACCCCAAATGCCAGACATGGATTCAGAAATGTTGGCGTGTTTAAAAACTAATTTCCTCATGCTTAGGCCTGTCTTAAATTTTTAAATATCTCCTTAGAAGCTGGAAAACAGTTTCTTCCATAACAATTTTCTTTCCTCTCCTCCCCATTTATATAACTCTGGATTTTCCCCAGTGTTTCTAAGATAGCCAGTGTTTGTTTCCTTTTTGCATGTTATGCAAACAAACCTCAGATGATATTGGCAGGGGTTTCTGTAACTTTAAAAGTTGTCCCAGGGTGCATGACAATACTTTTTCCCCACAAAAACGTCTGTTAATTCCTTCTGCTTTTACAACAAAAAAGTCTTCAGAAAACTTTTGTATTTCAGAGAGCGGGGTCTCAGCATCCCCGTGCAGGTGAGCTGGTCTAACGGGGTGCTGCATGAGAGGATGGGGTTAATCCCTCTCCAGTCTCACCCTCTCTTTGTGCTAGTGCTCCCCGGGTGACTCAGTGGTGCAGCAGAGACGATGACATCCTTATTTTTTAAGGGGATACCCAGCAAAATCTCTAGGTAGGTTTTCGGCCTTTCACAAATCAGCACTTCAACTGTTGTTACATGAAAGCAAGCTCCTGTGGAAGTGTATGCACAACTTCCATGAGAAGGTTCAATACCTTTGCAACTCATTTGGCCTCATGTTGAGTAAAATGTAGTGAGTAAAACTTACCCAGGGACAAAGCAAAAAATTAAATGTTCTCTTTTTCATCATTGGGGATGAGAAAAATTTTTAAAAATTAGCTCAAGCAGGGCAAATTAAAATAGAAACTGTCAAGGTCTCACACTTTTTTAGTAGTAATACAATTAAAAAAGAATCCTTGAACATCACTTTGTCAGTGTTTCCTTAGTGTGATTCAAGAGTGGCTTAGGATGAACAACATTTTATGCTTCAAGTTTGTAAAGTTTGTAAAGTTTGTAAAGCAGGGGATAGCAAAAAAAGTTTGTAAAACAGGGGATAGCAAAAATAGTTTGTAAAGCAGGGGATAGCAAAGAAAGATAACTGAATCGACTTGTGTCTGAAATACTACTCGAAGGTAACACTAATTTGAACTGTGATCCTGTTGTGGCACACAGAACAGCAGAGCTGGTGGAGTCATACAGGTCACCTGAAAAAAAAAAATGTTGTACTATAATGCTGTAACTTTTAAAATATATACTGTGAACAGGTTCAATGTTTTTTTAGCTCTTTTTATACCATATTTTTTGCAGCATAAATAATTTGTTTAGAGATCTCGTTATGTTCTTTTTTTACAAACATTTTAATGGACTTTTGTTTAATACTAGTGAAAATATTGTTTGCCAATTTGAAGTAGTTGTCTATAGAAATTAATTCTGAGAATAAATCAATAAATCAAACTGACAAAATAGTCTTCCTAACACACTAAATCTAATCAGTTATTTAACATATTTCTGTTGCTGAATGACACTGAATTTTTCCAGCTTCCAAATCAGCTATTGAAAAAATATTTCTTTCACAATTTAAACAAAATCATCACAAGGCACTTTAATGAATTTGTAGCATACCAAGTAAAATACTGATTCAACTAAGTGTATCAACATGAAAATTTATTAGCTAAGCAGTTAAACAAATGCATGCTTGAAAAAGAAGCGTGGGATCATGTTGGGGAAATAATATTCCAGTGTGGTGGATGACATTTAAGACTAACCTAACACTAAGATACCAACTTTGCATAAGTTTTAAACCTAGTTTGCTTGGCTGTTGTAACTCCTGTTGTATTGCTTGGGTGTCTAAAAATACGCATGTGTTTAACAATTTTACCATAGTATTGCCATGGAATTTAATAAATATATTTTCTTACACTCTTACATGTTTTCATATTCCTTGCTTGCATGTTTATTTTTAAGTAAGAGTTAAATTCTGCTCATGCTCCAGTACAAACAGAGTTATTTTAACTTTGTGCCAGAGTAAATAACCACAGGATCTGGCAAGCATAGCCTTGGCTGCTTGATCGGCAGTGCGGGTAGTAACGCAGATATTCTCTGAACAGCTTCTCCTAAGCACAGCATGCCGTAGTGCATACATATATGGTTCACTGAAGCCCTCCTGTTCCTGCCATGCGATGTGATGATAGGAAGAAGGTCAGTTGACTTACCCAAGTCCTTCTCAGCTTATGCCTCTAGCACAGCTCGGGGCTGGAGATGTGACTTCGCTGCAGGCTTGGGCTGAGGGCTTACAGAGATGAGCAGCCGGAGGCTCTCCATGGTGGACAGGTCTGTGTCATGGACATCCCTATTCCATGATGAAGGACATAGTGGGAAGAAGGGGCCCAGGCTGCACACTGTGGGGCTGGTTTGGGTGGCAGGACATTTTCTCAGTATGTTTCAGTTGAATGATCAGCTTCTGTGGTGGCTGTAACATGGGCCTTATGTTTGAGGTCGTTTATGTCACAGCATGTACTTCTTGTCCTAACAACAGCCAAGGAATTTTGTGGCTCATCTAACCACGGTGTCTGAACTAAGGACTGACACATGGGCTTAGCAGTGTGCAGACAAACAGGTGCCACATCACAGCATGTCACATGAAGCCATGATTGCATGGTGGCACTGTCATCTCTCCATCTCTTTGGAGGCATTCTCAAATGTCAGAGAGCCAATTCATTGTCTTGCAATAGGAGATTGGTGCAGTTTATCAGTGTGACAGCAACTAGGTAGGATGTGTGAGCTCCACTGAGCGCTGGGGAGGTGCAGGATCAAGGGTACTATGTCCTTTAAGCAGGACTGAAGAGTACTGCTCTGAAAAGACTGAAACACATGGCACTGTGGAAATGAGGACAGGCTTTGATTGTTCAAAGGGTGAAATCCCACAGCTGCGCTCTCAAGCTGTACATCTGCTTTGGCCAGTGCAGGAACACCAGGGATAGGTGCAAGACAGGTCTCCCTCCATCATCTGGGCCTCAGGTCTAAAAGAAGTAAAAGGATGATGGTTTTGCAATATCTTCTGAAGATACTGCAAGTAGTTCAGCTATAGATCGTTCAAACCTTGGCAAAACCAGTCTAATACTGTTGGGTTTGATATTTAACACAGCTCAGGGACAGCTGGAGCTTCCCATCCATTGGCACAGATGTGCTTAAGTGACAGCAGCACCAGAGGAACACGGACAAAGCGGTTTTCTTCACAGGGACAGCACTGTGCCACATCCACGGTGGGTGCAGACCAGTTAGCCTGGGCTGTGCTCTGCCACTGCAGAGTGAATGTGCGAGAGCAGCTGAGAGCTCTGGCCCTGGGAGAGGCGAGTTGGGTCTGACCCCTCCGTGGACACCACCATTCTTACCCTGGAGGCTCAGCTGGGGCAAATGGCCCCGCTGCATGCCTTGCCCACATGCAGGGTGTGCAGCCCCACGCCTGTGCTGATTTACCCGCTGGGCAAATCAGGGAATTCTAGTCATGAAGCCAGCACAGAAATCAGTTGCTGCCGATATCCTGCCATGTTGCATTTACAATGCACAGGCACTGTAGCTGAAATATTCCAAGCCAGTTGTGAGCTGAGCTTTTAATTTTGGGTGCATTTATGAGGTACTTGGGAACTACAGATACAGGCACTTCTACAAAGTAATTAAAATCACAGAGTCTTAGTTTCATGTAGCATCATGGCCATTCCAAGAAAATAAGTTGTGCTACAAAATCACAGCAACTGAGTTTGAAGGTTGGGTAATGATGGATCATGTGAACTGTCCCATTTTACCATTGGGACAAGGGTGGGGAAAGGGACTTAAACCATCCATGTTTCCTGGCCCAGTTCCAGCACACACCCTTATCTTCTGCTTGACTCTCCCTGTGCTGTCAATTGTGGCTGCTCCTAATGTGGCACTGGCTGTAGCATTAGCGTGCAGCATTTCCTCACATTTGCAACCGCAAAAAGTCACTCTCAACACAAATAAAGGTTACAGAGTCCCTGTGTACAAGGCATTTGTCAGGTCTTAAAAAAAGTCTGTGCTTTGTAAGAGCAATCAGTTCAAATGAAAATTGCCTAAAAATGATGCTAAATTGGTGACTACATTTTTGAATTCTGCTTTGCTGACACCAACATTAAAAGCTGTAGTGAGAAGAAAAATGGAAGCAAGGGAAATTGTAAAGAAAATATTAAATATTGCTGCTCTGGTATCTTCAAAAGACAGGAAAATTGAGGAAAATTTCACCATGTTTACAAAAAGTGACCACATAGGCTGCCGCTATTGCTACTAGAAACTATTTAAGGGTCTGCAAAACAAAAAAAAAAAAGATTGGAAAGCTGCTGGATTATAAGCCTGAACGTGAGGTGTCTGTGCTCAGCAGCCCCATTTCTTCCACGCTGTCACCATACGTCACAGTAATGTATGGTGCTGGAAAACATGACCTGTGGGGTGTTGAAAGAACCAGCACTGTTGTTTTCCTAGAAAGGAAGATTGAGGGAAGCTTTAAAAAGAAATAGGAGGTGGGGAGGGACAAAATCATCTTTGTCTTGTGCACAATTAACAAAGAAAAATGCTCTGACAGTGAATGATATTCAAGAGAAATAAGGACAGTCGGTCACAGCGCTGCCAGGCGGTCTCCATCGCAGGGGGTTTGGGAAGAGGGCACTCACAGACGAATCGGATCCTGTCCATGGGAGCGGAAAGCCAGGCCCTCGCAGAGCTGCGGTGACCGCAGGTGCCAGCACCAGGCTGTTACTCATGTGAGATGCCGAAGCGCAGGTTCAGGGACACATCATTGCTCGACAAGGGGACCAGGGGTGTCCGCAGTGACTCAAATCAATGGAAAAAATGGAGTGGGAGGGAGGGATGTGCTCATCGGAGCAGTCAATGCCCTGACCTGGATATCAGAGCAAGGTGTTGCTTTGGAGAAGGGGAAACCCCACTGCATGCACACATTTTCCCCCAAGAAATAAAATGTCAATAAAAACAAGGATGTGACTGCTGCTCTCCATGAGTAAACCACAGTTGCATTTTATCTAGTCCTTTAAAGTGAGGAGATTTGCCCCTTGAGGAGTGATGCTGCTGTGGAGCGAGCTGCACATACAGAGCTGGAACGATGCATTTCCCACCCAGCTTATTTTGCTTTATCAACAGAATGAAAACGTTTTCTCAAAAGCAAAACCTGGCTTACAGAAATAGCAACTTTTAACAGGCACCTGTGGCAGGTGTACCATCAAGGAATGGGCAGCTTCCCGACCCTGGCAGCCTCTCCTCCTCCTCTTCACCTCTTCGCTCCCTGGGGCCAGGCTGGAAGGACTGGGATGGAAAAGAGCTCCTGGCCCCTCATTTTTGACCAACCCAGGAAACACCAATGCATCAAGAATTTGCCTATCACAGGGATCATTGCTAAGTCTTGTCTGGCTTTAGTTTCCCTTGATGCCTCTTTTTACTTGCCTTTTTTTTCCTCTTCTTTCTTTTGATTTAGTATGACCTGAGCAAACCTAACTGCTGATTCCCAAGTGGCTGATCCCCAGGGAGATGGAGGAGTGGTGGAGAGCCTCAAGATAGGCTGTGCCCCAGGCAGGGTGAGGGGCAGGTTGGGAGCAGCTCTGCCCAAGAGCCAGTGCCCAGCACAAGGCCTGACTTGGCCCATCCAAGGGTGGCACCAATGGGGTGAGTGTTTAGCCCTAGAAAGTGGAGGTGGATGTCTTTTGGGATTAATGTGGAAAATAAGGAAGAAAGCTAAGAACTGCAATTTTAGGAAGGTGATTAAATTGCAAAATGAGGCACAAGCACCTGAGAATGCTGGCTTCATTGTCAGTTTGCACAGGTACCAGTAAAAAGGACATGGCTCTGTCAACGGGCAAGAGCTCATCCTGCAGCAGCACTAGGGTCATGCTGAGCATCTGATACAGCATGAGCAATAAATAACATGATTTATAAACAGCCTCAGAGACACTGAGCAGCACATCCAGGCCAGTTCCTGGGAAAATGACTAAGCATTCTGCCACGCACTGTCTGCCTTTCCCCTCTCCTTCCCTGGCCCAGCATCAGGGGGGCAGGGACGTGGCTGAGTCTCCACATCTGGTCAGATGTTCCTGGCACCTATTTCCTGCTCAGCCCTTGGGTGGAAACCCCTGCCTCTCACCCAGCCCCAGGCTTCACGAGGGAGACTGGAGATGTGGATGCAGGATGCTTCCCCCTTCAGAAATTTCTGACTATCTTTAAATGAATGCAGAAAGGACCTTTTTTTTTTTCCTTTAAAAGATTCAACCCTGCAGCATCTTTGTTATTCCCCCCCAGCCTGCACTATGCAGCTGTGCCGCCTGTGCTTAGTCTATGCTGCAGCAGGATGATGCTGCCAGCTCCAAATTCCCGTGTGGTGATATGCACAGTTGGAAACAGTCATCTGGGGAACTGCCGTTTGTTGCTTTTCTTTTTCCACAACAACGGAGGTATTTTCTACCCACTCCCCCCCCCCCCCCCCCCTACGTTTCAAAGAGCAGCTTTTGTTCTGGAGAAGTATTGCCTTGTACCAAAACGCCTGTTATTCTGCAGTAAATGATCTTAAAATAGAGACATCTCCTGCCAGATGTTTTTCTTGGAGCTGCTCTCCAAACCCTGTGACAGAAATGTAAGGATGGGAAAGGCAAGGGACATGTGGCAGAGCAGAGGGTTGATACCATTTCTGGACCAGCATTGTCCCCCATCACCAGCAGCACGGCAGGTCCCCAGGACTAGGGGTACAGCCAGTCAGATTTCCCTACCCTGCACCAGGTCAGGACAGGTCACTACCACCTGGGAAAACCCCTCAAGCTCATAAAACGTGAGTCTTCCCTCTCCAGCAGCCAGCAGCTGAGACACAGCCCAGGTGCAGGCTGCGTCTGGGCACCACCGCAGGGCTGCTGCAGTGAGCAGCCAGCAAGACCTTCAGTCTTCAGAGGTTTCAGTTTTTACCCCTTTTCAAACTCTGCACATTTCCCCTTTACAACCCATGGCATCAAATACCATCTACTTCCATTTTAAAGCCACATCTTGATCATATCACAGAATCATCTAGGTTGGAAAAGACCTTGAAGATCACCTAGTCCAAACCTTAACCTAACATTGACAGTTTCCAACTACACCATATCCCTCAGCGCTATGTCAACCCGACTCTTGAACACCTCCAGGGATGGGGACTCCTCCACTGCCCTGGGCATATATACTTTATCCTGCTTTTTCCCAATCATGCACAGGTTTCTCACTCCCCATGGGGCTCCCCAAGCCAAGCAAAACTTCGCTTCTCCTGGGAGAAGAGCCCTGACTGTCTCCAACTCCTCTGCAAGCTGCCCATGTCTTCTACGGATAGTTTTTCTGAAATGTGATTTGAACAGGGGGCAGAGCACAGGTGCACATTACATGCTGGTACCACCACATATTTTTGTTTCTTTCTATTTCTAACAAGTGCTTGTATTTGTTTTTGACCACTGCTGCCTTATCTACCATGATCACAATATCTTTCACCTAAAGAAATCAGGGTGTCCCTTTCAGTGTACATGGGAGGAGCTGGGGTCTCCCCAGCAGTTATTTGCATGTGCCATTATCTAGTACCAGTTACAAAGATGACAGAGACTCCCTTTTTACAGGGAATCATGTGGAAAAGATAAGGGGTAATGGGTACAAGTTACTCCTGGGGAGATTGCGATTGGACGCAAATGGAAAATTTTTCACAATGAGAACAATGTCAAATAATGTCCCCAGGGAAGTGTGGATTCCCCAGCACTGGACACTTTTAAGATGCAGCTGGATGGGGTGCTGGGCCATCTTTTCTAGACCATGCTTTTGCCAAGAAAGGTTGGACCAGATGATCCTTGAGGTCCCTTCCAACCTGGTATTCTGTGATTCTATACTATGATTCTATTATATTTTCCACTCTAGCCTGCAGCTGCTCACGGTCAGCTGTAGTTGAGGCGAGTCTTGGGGATGTGTTTTAGCTCCCAGGGAGTGAGGAGCACCCTGGGCACAATACAAATGCAGCAGAAACCTCCTGATCTCCATTGCTTTTGCCACTTCAGGTCCTTTTAGCTCATAGGCATTCAGATGAGCCTGCACCGCTGAGGAGGTGTGTGCTTCTCCTGCTGCTGGCATGTGGCGAGCTATGGGTGCCCTGCTGCACTGTCTCTCCTCTCCCCCCCGATGGCTCACTGATCCACTTTGAACAAAGAGTTAAGGAAGAAAACTCTCCAAACTACGAAATTCAGGACCATTTCCTTAGTGTCTCGACAGCGCTGTGTTCACTTGCTTAAATTACAGTTTGGCAATCCAGGTTGCATAAGTGTTGGTCCTGTGCCTAGAAAACATTTCATTTTAAGAGGACTGTGACCCACCAAGGTCTCTTGCACATCCCTCTTCTCATTTTTCAGGAAAAAAAAAAAAAAAAAAGTGATTTATAATATCACAGTAGCAAGCATTTGCTCTTTTTTTTTTCCTAATCTTTTAATCTGTTTAAGCCAGGAAAGCATAATGTACATTTTTAAACTGTCAAAATTTACAAAACAAAAAGAGTAAGATTTAAAACTGGTCATAACTCACAAATATCCCCACCAAAAATGTATAATACAGACATTAAGTCTCCTGTATAACAAATTTAAACCACAGGTCACATTGCTGTTTTTAGGAAAGTGTGCAAAGAGCTAATTGTATAGTACACCTAAATGTTAGAAGTTATACCACGTAAGCAGGTCTGCTGCTGCTATAAAAAATATACAAGTATAAAATTACTTCTACAAAATTGGTTCATTGATTTTGTTGCTTGTAATAAAAAAAGTAGACTTTAAGAACCTTCCTCCTCAACAAACAACAATATTTTGAAACCAGTCACTGTAGCTGTTATTTACACAGGATGAAACATAATTTAGCTTAATCAGAGAGTGGTAAGGAGAACTGCTTGTTCTGGGACGTACATTTGAATGCACAGATATACTGCCTGATGGTGTATTTGTTGAACAGCACAGTCACTGTATCACTGCAGGGTGGGATGAATGCAGGTGTTTTAAGACTGCTTTGTGTGGTATTACAAAAGATAACCTAAGGACCATAACACAGTCTTTCAGCTACCCGTAAGATCACACATTTCTTTGCCATTTGCACTGATGTACAACCTTTAGTGTTCACTAAACAACTAACAGGTAGAGGGGAGGGTTCCTACACAAAATACTCGGTTTGGTTTGGTCAGAAAAGGAGAGAGAAAAATGTTCTTTTTTGGGGGAGGGTTTCCCTTTGGCTCTGTCACCTTCCCAGGTGGAGAACGTGGGTTGGCTGTAGAGGGCTGTGGCAGCCAGCTCACGCTCAGCCACACATGCAAGCGCACAACGGGTCCCCGGCACTGGGATTCCTCTCTTGTCACTTGGTCCCACACGTGTTGATGTTCTTCCCATCAGCAGCATCCTCCACCAGTGAGATGTGGTAATCGGTTGAAAGCGTGAGGTGGGAGATGCACCCCACCAGGCCCCGCATGTACTGCCTGTTCGTGTGCAGGGCTATTTCCTTCATGCCACCTGGGAGAAAGGCAGCAATGAGAAACTCTTCACCGACATGGGTGTCTGCTCCTGCTTGGCAGACTGCACACCCAGCAATGCCACTAGACTTCCCAGCATACCTCAGAAGGGAGTTTTAATTTACAGGTTGCTCTGTGTTCTTTTAAATACATGTTTTAAGCGCGTGAAAGTACAGAAAGGAGACAATAAACTAGGATGCTAATTATTTATTGCAGAAATTGTAGCATCAGTAACAGCTGAATAAGCTTGTGCCCAGGTTCCCATTAAGATCCAGGGTTTGCAGCTGCTACTAGCTGTTTCTCTATATACCTGCTGGGGGTACCACAGTGCACCCACAGTACTGGTCCCTTCTCCCACCAGTGCCTTGCTCATCCCACCCAGAGAGGCCTCGCCACAAAAATCAGCCTGTGGAGGACCAGAGACTGCCACATGAAGCCTTCACCTTGACATGGACAGAGCTGTGATGCCCTGCCTTGCAGTCAACCTTGCAAACACAAAAATGCATCTGGGTCCTGAATGTGAACAGTGAGCACTCACCTACATAGAGATCTCCATTGATGTTTAACTGCCTCATTTTCCCAGGGGATTTACCAGTCCTGGCGCCATAATCATCCACGGTTACTTTGCCAGACTGTCCATCCCTGAAATGAAAAACAAACTGCTCTCATGCATCCAGCCTACAACCAGGCAGGAGGAGGAGCAGCAGTATCTCCCCCTCCGCCAGGAGACCAGGGTGACTCAGTGCTCAGCAGGGCTCACAGAGAAGGCTGGGGACTGATGTTGGAGAGCCACACAGACAGCAGTGTGCTACAGCAATCCAGACCCTTCAGGGTGTTTTTTTCCAGGGACTAAGATGTCAGAGACCTGCAAAGGGCGTGGGACACATTTGCAGAGGAGAAAAAACTGGGAAAGAAGTAAATTGCACAGCTAGGGGAGTGGATGGACAGGTTCCGACGTGTTGTTAAAAATCAGATGTAATATAAAAAGTAAACAGCAGAAGCTTCAACAGAAGGGAAGAAATAGGCAAGCTAAGGTAAAAAATACTCATAAGCAGCTTTGTTTCTTACTAGAGGTTTTAGGCCACTTCCATTTTATATATAGTCAATAACCACATTGACAGAAGAGCCACTTGAAGGGCTCCTATTTTTACTGAATTTGGTAGCAAGTTGTGCTAATGTCAGCCTGCAAGTTCCAGGGAACCAACATCTCATGAAGAGAGGGATGTGTGCTTTCCCTACTGGGCACACTTGCCTCCCATGAGGTAATGAGTTATAAATATGAGTTATATATACACTGCAAGATGTCTGCACCTCCTCCAAATAGAAAAAGTAGGCATACACTGTCCGTGCTCCAGGGCTTGTGCCAGCCCGCAAAATGCTCACTAGGGAATTTCAAAATGCAGACATTAAAGAAAAATACTCTCAACCCAAATGGTATGGGTTTAATAGAATGTCTGTCACAGCCCCAGAATAGCCCTGTGTGACTTTGGCAGCCTGCCTTGAGCTGTGCTGAGTTGGCACTGTCACCTCTAATACAAAAATCTTTGCGTACATCATCCTGAAACAGCCAAGTTGCTAACAGTTCAACTCCCAGGCGATGTGAGAGCATGGAGCCACAGTGATTCACACTCAACCAGCATGCAGACATGCCAGCCAGCACCTTTAGTGGCAGGGTGGCTCCAAAACACCTCCCAGATGAAGCGTGGTCACTTACCGAACAGCCTTGACTCTGTGCCACCGGCCGTCGCTGAAAGAGCCATTCACCGTGATGGAAGCAATGCCGCTGCCCAAATTGTAGCTACAATTTAAAGAAAATTAAAATGTTACTGTCTCCCTTGCAAAGACCAGTTGCCTGCCAAATTGCTCAGACATCCCTACTCTGTGCTGCACCTGCTCAGCCCCCTGAGCTCCCCTTATAGCTCGGATTTTGGGGAGGCTGGTGGAGTCCTTTGGAAGGCTAGCAGCAATGCTCTTATTTTGCAAAGTCAGGCTCATAGAGCAACAGGCAAAACTCCCTCCTGCGCAGGTCAGAGTGGTTACCATCACCACCATCCCATGGGAGCAAGAAGGGGGTCTCTGCATGGCAGTTCCTCCCTGAAACAGGAGGTTATGAAGACCATTGACTTACAGACATTTGGCCTAATGGGAGAAAGAAGTGGGAGGTTGCAAACACGGTTAATAAATTATTACAAGAGCAAATAAGCATGTGACCTATAGCAGATCTACAAATCATCTGAATTATAGGGAAAGTTGAGACCTGTGATATTAGAAAGGATGAAGCCTAATAAATAAATGCAGAAACAACCATGAAGTTCCCTGCTTCAGTTGCAGCTGTGATTATTTCTTTGTGTTTGCTGCTACTAAAATTACTCAGCAGACATAATGTCCCCATCATGTTTACACTCCAGGCGTCTTAATTTCTGGGTCCCAGAAATCTGGGCCAACTTTCATGAAGAGGAAGTAGGTGCTACAATACAGTAAGCTATTTGGTGCTCAGCTGCCTAAATAAGCAGGATGAGATAGCCTGAGCCAGCCACTGCTGGCCTTCATCTTGTACCAAGCTAGACAGATTAAAGGCAACATCATCATCTCTTCAAATAAGGCTGAATCTGAAATTAAGTTCATGCACAGGGTTAGGTACTTGAGATCAGCACATTAAGTTGTGATCTGTCCAGAGCAAAATGGTTGTCCTGAATTTGACTCCTCCCCGCGGTTTACGTGAGTCTTAAACAAGCATCTCCTTTACCCAGGTTGCAGATACCAGACTAGTTCAAGAGCTACAGAAGGCTCTGGGTGTTCAGGACTGTTATCTGAGTGTTAGACCTTTGGTTAGAAAAATGAGATTCATACCCCTAATGAATGGGCATCCCCTACAATAGTGATGCAACCTTCTACAGAAGCAGGGAGCATCAGAAAGGATTTACAGCAGCAGTTACACTGTACAGGGAACCTACTCTGCTACACCATAGAAAATGGAAAAGAAAAGGTATGTTTTGAATTTCAAACTGGACCAGAACACATATATCTAATTTTGAGATGCAGGAAAATACATCTGACTAATAAACAGCCCTGATATTCTCCTGACCTCACCTTCCAAAAGGTGTAAAAGTAGCATAAGGATCACTTTTTCTGAAAGAAGATGATGATACTTTTTTCTTCATTTGTCCTTTCACCATCTTCTTCCCTACTCCTTGTCAGTATGTAGTCATTGTTTATGAGGGTTTTAATTGGCATCTTAGTTTTTCACCTTCCTAAATGAGTGTGGAAGGTACAGATATTTCAGTAAAATTCAGCTGTTTTGGTCTAAAACCTTTGTGTATCTTCATCTCTGGGAGATAGCAACAACCCTAATAAAAATGCACGGTGTCTAGAAAACAGATAGAATAGAGTGGCCACTTATCACCATGCATCTTGGAAAGACAGGCTCTCCCAAAGACATTTAAAAAATGCACCATTTCTGCAGAGTCAGTTCCTTGTTTATAAAACAATGAGGAAACTAAGACTGTTTGCAAAGCTAACCACAGAAAATCACATGAAAAAAAAGATTAAAAGACATTAAGTTAAATAGAAATGTGCTACTTTTCTATGAGTTCATGGTAGCAATCAACAACCAGGTAAGTCAAGTAAAAGATAGCTTCAAATTAGCTTAAAGGATTAACAAAATCTTTGTCATGTAATCAACAGTGTCTCACAACAGTCCATAATAAAGATGGCATTTGTAGTTTGCGGTTTCAGTACTTGTCTTACACAACCTAAAAGGGGATCATTAGGAAAGATAAGGCTTTCAAAAGGCAGGAGTCCCAAAAAAGCAGCATGCAAAAAGTTGCACGGAGTCTGCCTAAGGGTCTGTAAGGAAGAAAGTGATTCTGAAGGGAGAACAGGAGTTCAGCCCAACATTTTCCCAAAACTCCCCTATTTCAGCTTTTTGACAGTAATATTACTTGTTTCTTAAATAAGTGGTTCTGTGGATGGTAGCAGTAACAAAGACCGGAGACAGCTGAGTTTGTTGTCACAGGGTTGGATATTTGGTGGTTTGAGAAGGTGGGAGCCTTGTTCCCATGTGCACTCTCCAATGAAGAGTGAGCCTGCAGTGAGCACGGGCGTCAGCAGAGTTTTCCCTTGACCCCTGCTCTCTCTGCAAACACGTGCTCTGCTTAACTGTGATGGCAAGTGCATCAAGACACATGGGGGGAGTTACTGACAGTACTTGTACCCTCATAAGGTGACTTTTAGAAAATCACATTAAAAACTGGATGTTTTAAAAATTAGAAGGGAGGGAGAGAGCAACCAGGAATGATGCAAATCTTGCAGCACATTAACTCTTCCTTTACATCCTTTCCAGACAACAGGACCCATCACTGAACAAAACTTTGAGGATGTAATTGCCTCACACTATACCAAAGAACAAGTGCACTGGATGTGTTGTGACGATTCCTTTGAGCCCTGAGTGTACTGCATGCAAGACAAATAAGGGAGAGAAAGTTTACCTGAATATTAATGTTCCATCTTGAAGGCCTAGAGAAATGAAATCACTGTTAGGTCGCATGGGACTGTCTCCCCTCCACATCAAAAGACCTTCCTTCATTGTGGTTTTAAACCTCATGAACACATTTGTTCTTGATCCTGATACCCTGTTTAATGTAGAAAAAGGAAATAATAGTAAAATATTGAACTGGGACAGTCTTCTTTTAAAAAAACATAAAAGATGATGCAGTATTTCTTCTCCATAGGTCTTGCAGGTTACTGTCTTTTAACTTGCCTACGTGTTGATATATGAGGGACTCCGGTTCACATTCCCATTTTCAGTATTTTGAAGTAGGGGAATTGAACTTATCCATTTAGGATCCCAAACACAGTAGCTACTCAGTTACTCCACACAAATAAAAGAAAATATTTTTCTCCTCAAACCTAGTGTGAAATCCAGTCCAACAAGCAAATTTTGAGAACATCTAGTAGATTTGGTGCTCTCAGAAGCCAGTGGAAGAAGCATAAGAAGGGCAAATCAGAAAGTCCTGGTAGGTGAGAGGTATTGAGCTGCCAGTGAGGACATTTGTGAAGCCTCCTCTAGTCAGTGGCGGAAATACAGACAGATGGAGGAATTTGTTGAAACAACCTGCCATTTGCTGGAATTTGGTCATCTTCTAGGGTGCAGAGCAGCCAAAAAGTAGTTTGAGGACCTAAATTTCAGGCTAAACCAGGAGTTAAAATCCTTAGTCTCTTTACAGATACAGGCTCTGTATGTCTGTTCGTTGCTCTCAGAAAGCACACCCCAGTCCTTCTCCATGCCAGACATGTACTGTGCATGCCATTTCTTTACAGGTTGCAAGATTCTCAGATAGTATAACAAATTGAGCCATAAGCCTATGCATAGAAAATGTATTTTTTCCTGAAATTTAGAAATATGGCAAATACAGCTCAAAACACTTAAATATACAACATCCTCTTACATGATGCTCCTAGCATAATAATGGTTAACAAACAGAATATTTATGTTCATAGAAGATACATTACCTTTTCAGGATATCTGGATTATCATATGTGAGATAACTGCGACCAATAAATTGTGGGATTTCAATTGCTTCTGTAACGGCTGAAAAGTAAATAAAAAACAAAAGATGAACATCAGTTAGCTGATGTGGAAATGGAAGGAAGAAAAATAGACTAGACCGTTTTATCAATTTACTCCTACATTGGTAGGTACCTGCCAGTGGCACTGACTGAGCTGAACTCATATTGGTTTGCAAAAAGGCACCGTCAGTTCATACCTAAATGTAGCAGTAGTAGTTGAGGTAGTTTAAACTGCTGACATTCCCTCTATTTTATAGCCTTTATGTCATAGGCCTAATGCATTGCTCCACAGGAGCAATATTAGCACAGGAAAATATGAAGTATTGGCAAAACATGCAATTTTTTTTTTCCCTGTCTCCACATTCCTTGATTCTCCATATGGTTCAAGCCACCCTCCTGCCAAAGTTTAAGCATTAACCACCCTTTTTCTTAGTCTAAGAAATTCCTTCCCAGCTCCTAATGGAGCACCATGTGCAGAGCATGTGCTGGGACCTCTCATCCCTGCAAAGTGAGGCTGGGAAGCAGCACAGGCAATCTGTGAGCTCCCCACTTTGTCCTTTTGTGTATGTGTCTTTGCACAGAGTGGCTGCTGCCTGCTGAGGGCTCACCTCTGGCATGCAGTGTGGGGGGAGGCTATCTCTGGGGAGGACATACAGGGTGCCTCTAATCACTTTAGATCTATTGAAAGCAACGCAGACTGCACTAAATTCTGTATGACAGCGGCTACAAAGCCTCTTGGCACGTGCATTCAACATGCCGTAGTGCTGCCTTGGAGGGTGTTTTGCTCAGAGCTCACCCGTGTCCCACATACAGCATCTCCCATTTCTCTACAGACAGCCCCTGGTACAGCTGTGGTGTACAGCTGCTGGGACGGCAACACGCACTGCAGCCAGACCTGGAGCTGATGTACTGCTGCCCATGGAGAAGACTTTGTCAAAGTATCTCAGATGTGTGATCTAAACCACTGAACATCCCTGACACACAGCCTTTGGTAGGCTATGAGCACTGGTCTGAACAAATTTTCTTTTGAGTGAACAACCTGCAGTTTGCTGCTGATCTCTCATAACTGACTGCTTTATTAACATAAACCAGTTTTATAAATTCCTTAAAATAGCTGCCTTCACCCCATTTTCTTCCTGAGAACTAATCCCTTCAACCCACAGCTAATCCCATCTATATAAATTTTAGGCTTTTCAGGGCATAGATGCTTTCTTTCTTTATGCAATGCAGAGGTTGGCTGGGCTTTAAGAGCTCACTGTAACATAGATATGCAACAATTGGTGTAGTCTGGCAGCCAACAACAGCAATATGAAATTTAGCTCTAAGTGCCAAGACTGAGAATTTTAGATAGTGACAAACTCCTGTTTTCATCCGTAGTGAAATCATGAAAGCTGCCTAATGTGTCTGAAGAAACCACCATAGGCAGTCCACAGCCTGCAGCCTGCCAGCGTCATTGGAAGATTGCACAAGACGTGTTAGGCTCGGCCAGACATTCCTCACCAGGTCTGATGCTTTGTGCACTGGACAGTCTCTGACCATGGCAGATGGCAGCTGAGTGGGAAAGGAGCCCTTCTTCCCCTTCCCCTTGCCCTTGCTCTAGCACTCTGACTTCCCCTGTGGAGCTTGATGGGCCCTCTGCTTGCGCTTCTGTATGCTCTTCACCTGCTGCACTGAATTTGACCGCAGAAAAACAAGTAAATTTTAGCAGTACCTTTGAGGCATGCAGGACCTTTGCAACTGGAAGGGAACAGGGCCATTAAGGAGATCTAGGACGAAACACCATCACTCTCTGCTCACCACGATTCAGCAGAGAGGCACCAAAGCTCTCATGACAAGTGGGAGTGAGCTCTGAACTGCAGGGCAGCATGAAGTAGCACCTATCCCTACAAAGCACTCAGCTGGCTGCCTGGTCCCACTGCTTTGTGAATACAGGGACCAGCTCTACAGCCACTGCTCAGCACTTGGCAGGTGCTATGGATGCAGTTTAAAGTATCAACAGGACAAGGTTTAAGGAAGTACTATATAATCCCAGACAATATTTTGACTTATTGACAGAAGCTTGCCAGGCTTAATGGAAATCCAGCATCCAGCTTCCTAGAGCAGACACAGACGCACAATGACAGAGCAGTTTTCACATCATTTGCAGTACTTACTGTTTAGGCAGTAACTTCCACACTCTGCAGTGAGTCAGCACAAAACAAAACAAGAACATTCTACTTTTATTTTTCTATAATATATAAATCTCCCTTCATCCAGTTTCATGCCCACCTTTCTACAAATGTGTGATACCCGCTTCCCATCTGCATACCCAACTATAATCACCTATGAAGGTAACAGTCTTTTATTATTGTTTTGCCCCAAGTATTTACATATGCCTGCTCAAAAAACACAAAGGTGCAGACAGGTAGGACCAGCACCAAACCCCTCTGCTAGTCCTGGTTTTCAGATCCCAGTAACTCACCATGGTTTACCCAGGGATCAGCTCTAACCAGGGGAAAGCAACAGTTTGCTGTTCTACTCCATCTTATAATTAAGTATAAAAATACCTTTAACACTCCCCACAGCTTGGACAGAAGATATAAAACCCAGCAATGCCAGAAGAAACTCTATTGAATCCTTGGCCAATGATCCATTACAATATGAATCAGTATCTCATATACCTCATACCAGCATCATTTAAGTTCAGTTTTGTAAGTGGCACGTATAATTTTGGAGAATGAGGTGCAGTCCGTCAAAAGTACTTTGTTTTTTCAGGGTGTGGGGTTACAGCAGCCCACCAGCAAGCGGGCTGGAGACTGCACCTTCAGCCTCTCACATACCAGCTGAGTGCACTAACCAAAACCCCGTTCTGAAGTAGGAGTGGAGCTGTGTCTACAACCTACCAAAGAGACACAGGTAAGGATTATTTTGAGAAATCTGCTCCATGTTCATCAAGGTTGTGATGGACTGAGGTTCAGGAGGGACCTCCATGCTCTCTGCACATCCATCAGCAAAAACTTGGATTTTTGGTGGCAGTCGAGGCTGCACAAGTGCAGGGGGTTTAAAAGGTACGTGAGCAGCAGCCACAGGCAGCAGTAACAGCAGACAGGTGAGCCGTGCTTTTGGACACTCTTAAAAATGAATCAAGGTTGGATTTACATAGGAAGCAACAGCCAGGATCCAGTTGAAGCCAAAGGCACAAGGCACTTCAGACTGTCTCTGAAAGCCTGGACACCCATTCAGGTTAGGACAAGGAGGAGAATGGCGGCATGCCAGCCGAATGGCAGCACTGCCGTGCCTTGGTCCGGTGCCACAGTGGGCAGCTCGGCACACTGCTCTTGGGGCTTAGCACAGGTCAGAAGCAGACAAGCGGTGAGCAGCTGTGGCCTGAGCAATGCACAGGAGCTCACTGAACGGGAAGGCACTCACACACCCAAGCTGCAAAGCACTCACTTGCCTTGACTCCCCCTGGGGACATCTGTACTGCTGCAGATACCATCTTGAAGTCAGAAGTTTAGCACCCTGCACATACCTAGAAAGCCAAAATCGCAATTCTCCCTCCTCCCCACAGAGAAGCCAGGATAAATGACGTTGCTCCAGCTATTAGTTAGACCACAACAACGTAAGCAAAGGGGTTTCTTGCATTGTATTTTAATAAAATGTGTTTGTTCTATGATACATTTTGTTTTCTGTGGAAGGCCCATCTATTCATCACGATTCAACCAAACCCACTACTTTTTAACTTTGAAGTTTGTGCCTGTGAGAAATAAAGGAGTGGGTGAAGACAATAATGTCCGTCAGCTCTCTTGAACTGAGTTCACTGCTACATTATGAAACCTACCCTTAGGAATTTTTCAAGATCAAGCCTGACAGAAGGCAAACGTCTCCATCTAGTGGAACAACCCAAAGCACTTTTTTTTTTTTCTTTTTTAACACTTTTCATGCAATCTGAACACTTTCTTGAATCTAAGGGTTGAACTATTACAGTGGCACTGAGGAAAGAATAATAACGTGCATTTGGGCAGGTTTTCTTCCTTGGTGGTCTCCATTGCCATACCAAGGTAGAGTTCTGTGCAGATGGTGAAATTACCATCAGAGTAGTCAGTGTCTAAAAAAGGACTAGACCTTTCTGTATATGAGAACAGTGTTTGTTGTGAGCCCTAGGGAGGATAAAATTACAAGGGTTATTAATGCTCATGCTTCAGGATGTAACATAACCACTGGCTGGAGGACGCTGGCAGGAATTCCCCCTTCGTATAGCACTGTGCAATTAGGGAGGTGTATGTGGCCACCAAAAGCAACCAGATACCAGGCTGGTATCTACGGATCATAGCTCTGTGCTGGAATAACAGTTATGATGTTCCTAAATAACAAAATGAATTCTTCCCTGGGTATGTGGAATGTGCATGGATGCAAAGGGAGCTCTGGCCTCCTGGGTTTCTATTTCAAGGGATGTGTACAACGTAGGTGCTAAATCTCTCTAATTTTTGTGATCAGCTCTGGATCTCTGGATTGAAATGCAACCATTGTTACCTTTTTGGCAATGTTGCCCATCAAAGCCCAGGGGACAGTCACATTCGTAGCTGTCCTTCTTGGGAACGCAGGTGCCTCCATTTGCACATGGTGAGCTCACGCAGGAGTGGGCAGCATTTGCTAGGTTGATTCCAAAAGTGAAATCCCGTTTCACATCAATTGTCCGGTCATTCAAGATAATCTATGTGTTAAAAAAAAAAAAAAAGAGGAGGAAAACATATGCTAAAAACTTCCAAATTCCCAGTATTGTACTGCTAGTCAGAAGACTTCTCTAAAAGACTTCAGAGAAACATAACCCTCAAAACTTGGCCAAAAACCTATTTCTTGTAATGTGTGTTTTCCGGTCACAGAAGTCCAATGCATTCTGTTGCTCACCCTGACCCACTGGAGATGAATTTCTTTTGTGTTTTGTGACACAGCCTGTGGCAACCCTCATATGGGGTGAAGCTGTGTGGGCTTTACCAGTCTTGTGTCTGAACACTGGCACAATGCTTTGCAGCTGAGCCATCAGCTAGGATGGTAAAATCAGATGAGCACTGCTGAGGAAAAGCATTTCTGAGACCAGGAAACCCCCCCAGGACACGAGTGTTGACAACAGAAATACTAAGCAGAACAGCTTGTTTTTGACATTTTCTGTTGCTTTCTAGTATCTCATCTTGCCTGAAAGACGTTAGAGTTAAGATGGATTAAAAACATAATTAATGACTCCACAAAACTGTTTGTATATAAACTGAAGAGAATTGTTAAATGTTGGGATTTTTCCAATGTGTCAGCAGTGTATGTTCTCCAATATAAACTGACATTTGTATAATCTCAGCTGATACCTTGGCAGAGAGATTACATGTGAGTATGACTTCTGATCTCACCTACACCAAAATAACTAGTCCATTTTCAAAAACAAATAGATTTTAAGGCTGTAAGTGAGAATGGTAATAGTTACTCCAGCTCCTGCATAACTCGGATGATGTACCTTAAAGGGTCCTACTGGGATCATACATCAAGCATGTATGGTCTGTTTGAAACAGCACTAAACAACTCCAGCAGCAGAAAAACATCCAGTCCTGCTGTAAAGATGAACCAGAGAAGACTCCAGTATCTCTTCAGCTTCTTTCTAACTTTTGGCTATGTTGTTCCAAAGGTTAACAAGCCCTCACTCTTAAAAATGTGTCTCTTATTTCTGGGCTTAAACTTATCTTTGGCTTCCAGCCATTGTTTCTCATCATGTCTTTTTCTGCATCATTTCAGAGCCAAATACACAAAGAAATCTCGCCCTCATGTAGGAAGCAGCAGTCCACAATAAAGTCACTTCTTAACCTTATCTGAGTAAACTAAATAGATTGAGATCTTAGGTCTTTCTATACACGGCACATTTACCAATACTTGGTGAGGTTTAGAGCTTTATTTCTATACAATTCTACAAAATCCTACTACATTTAAACACCGCAGCCAACTAATAGTCTCCCAGTGCCCAAAAGACAGATGATACTCTTCCTTGACATCCCATTCAGGCCTCTGAGAAGGCAAATGCACCTTTCTAACTGCATCACAGAAATAAGGGCTCACACTCAGCATTTCCTAATCCTTATCAGTACTTCTGTACTCTAGGGTACAATCCCTCCCCTTTTATGTGTGACCTATGTTAATTGCTCCTTGCAATCTTGCACTCCAAAATGCACTGCATTTAGGCCAGTCCACCTGACCAATGATGTTATTGTGACTGACTTGTTCCTATGACTATTACACATTCCCCCAGTTTTCTTGAACTTCATGGTTTCTGCTAGACAGCTGACAAGATAGTGAAAAATGTTGAACCAAGTGATGAAAATATTTACACGGAATTGCAATTACCTTTCTGCCCTTGATCAATTGTTATGAGATGCACTATTAGAGTTTTTTACTTGTTAAGTAAATCTGATGCAATAATTCACTTATTTAAAACTCTGAGGATTCAGGGCCAACCTTTCAGCTTTATCCAAATTATTTTAAGCCTAGGGAGAGCAAATGTTAGTTCAGTTTGAAATTTCTTTTGATTACTTATTAGGACTTATTATGAATTTACGGATTTACTCTCCAGAAGAGAACTGCACTCATGCACAGTGGAAATTTGTGGTGGTTTAGTCCCTGCCGGGGTCTGAGACCACGCAGCCACTGCCCCTCCCCCACAAAGGGAGTGAAATACAAAGCCCCGGGGCTGAGATAAGGAAAGGTTTAATACAACAGTGCAACAGCAACACAACAAACAATAACAATAAGAATAACAGTGATAACAATGAGCAGAGCAAAGTATATACGGATACAGCAAAGAGAGAACCGCCTGCGCCAACCCACACGATCACCGATTCTTCGATCACCGATTCTTCACTCGCTCCTGCCAGGATGTGATGTCAGCATGATAGATGAATAACCTGGCTAGAGCTTCCCCCCCACTGCTGGGGAAACTTAACCCTATCCTGGCTATAGCTGGACTGGGATCCACTTTAATTTGTGAACCTCAGGAAGTTCAACAAGGCCAAGTGCAAGGTCCTGCACATGGGTCGAGGCAATCCCAAGAACAAACAGAGGATGGGCAATGAGTGGATGGAGAGGAGCCCTGAGGAGAAGGACTTCGGGGTGTTGGTTAATGAGAAGCAAAACATGACCCAGCAATGTGTGCTCACAACCCAGAAAGCCAACCATATCCTGGCCTGCATCAAGAGAAGTGTAGCCAAGAGGTTGAGGGAGGGGATTCTCCCCCTCTGCTCTCATGAGACCCCACCTGCAGTGCTGTGTCCAGCTCTGGGGCCGTCAACATAAGAAGGACATGGACCTGTTGAGCAGGTCCAGAGGAGGCTGCAACAAAAATGATCAGGGCACTGGAGCACCTCCCTTATGAGGACAGGCTGAGAGAGTTGGGGTTGTTCAGCCTGGAGAAGAGAAGGCTCCAAAGAGACCTTATTGCGGCCTTCCAGTACTTAAAGGGGCTACAGGAAAGATGGAGAGGGACCCTTTATCAGGGAGTATAGGGATAGCACAAGGGGTAATGGTTTTAAGCTGAAAGAGGGTAGATTTAGATTAGATGTAAGGAAGAAATTATTCACTGTGAGGGTGGTGAGACACTGGCACAGGTTGCCCAGAGAAGCTGTGGCTGCTCAGTCCCTGGCAGTGTTCAAGGCCAGGTTGGACGGGGCTTTGAGCAACCTGGTCTAGTGGAAGGTGTCCCTGCCCATGGCAGGGGGGTTGGAACTAGATGATCTTTAAGGTCCCTTCTAACCCAAACCATTCTATGATTTGATGACTCTTTTTTGCTCATTACTGTCTATGTTACATCAACATTTAGTTGCCTCAGTGTGCATACATTGAAGCATCTGATCATTTCTTCTGTTCATTTATTTATATATGATGCTACACGGCACTCTGAGGACTCTAATCTTGACTGAGTTTTGTGCATCATTCTGAACTCAATCCCATATGGCTCCTGCTCACTTATTAGTACAGTATGGAAATTAATAGGGAGACTGGCAGTGGTAATATTTACTCGCTATTAAATTTAGAATGACTTTTCACTGTGAAGTATGTGTTTGAGCACTTTGTGGTGGGCTCCTGAGTGAAATCCTGGATTATTTTGAATATTGCCAGTGATATAAGGGCAGGTTTCCATCTAAGGTGTACACTGGATGAGATGGAAATAAATGTGTCCAGTGTGTTTCTCTGGGCACATACCTTCTGGATGCTCCCACTGAAAGGTCTGAGAATCCCAGAGTTCTTCTTCACAGCATCATAACTAGGGACTCCGCCAATAAATATTTCAGAGCTGCACTTAATCTGTGTGAAAGCCCCCTGCAAGAAACATAAGAATAACATTTTATTAGAGTGGCTGGAACAATGCTTGTAGCTTCAGATTAGCCTACATTAGATGTTATAGCTTACTTTAATGCCTCTACTTCTGTTAATTTCATTTCTTTGTACAATTCTCTGAAGAAAGCCAATGTAAAACACTCTCTACTGACTATGCTTTATCCTAATAAGAACTAGCTGAAAAATCTCAAGTATTTCAAAATGGAAATACTGAAGAAAGAAAAAAAGACTGACTAGTGATTTCTGACTGCACATCTAGCTCTATTTGCACTGACTTGAGGATCACTGATGCAAATCTAGAACTAGAATGAGATTCATAAAGTTAAAATCAGAGCAAAATCTATGCAACATGGAGTCATTTAATGTTTCCAACACCTAAAAAAGAAAATCCATAGCAAATTATGGGGTTAAATGAAAGACACAATGAGTTTGCATTAGTTACCAGAAGCAGTTGCTCAGGATATCTGACAGAACTAGTCAGGGTCCTGGAGTGAACTGAAAGATGTTTAACAGCTAAGGACAGGATAACCATGTAACTCCAGTCCTGCAGAAGCTCCTGTGATTTCTTTGTTGGCAGCTGTCAGCCAACCTCCTTCTGCAGCTGCACTGCAGCAGTTAGAGAAAAAAAATGGGAATCTTCATCTTTACTCATCTATTTAAAGAAGTCTCAGCTGCTCCATTTGAATGTTTCCCTCTCAACCTGTTTCTTGACAGACAACTGGAATTTCAATTTATTTACATTTTTCAAGAAAAGTCAAATCTGTAAATAGTTTCCTAGTTTGCAGAAGAACCTGCAGATTCTTCTGCTAACAAGATCAGAAGTCTGGTTTTCTGGCCACACTTTCCACAAGGAAAGAATAAAAAATATCTTCTAAGCAGTTCTAGCCTCAGGTTCTTGGGATCAAAAAGTACTCTTGTGTTCACATTTAAGTGCTTAGAGTGAATACCCTGCTCGGTACAAACAAAATTTCACCTTATTTACAACCTTGACTCACTATGACTTCTTGGTGAGGGAAGAATAAAATGCAAATCATCAACTGTCTGAGCAATCCAGCCCTTACTCTGTCCTGAAAATTACTTTTACAAGGAGAAGACAAAGAAACAATTCTCTTTTGGCCTACCTTTCCAGCACAATATTCAGAGAGAAGTAAAAACAGGACTTTGTGCACATAATTTTCAAAATCATCCTTCTGCAGATGAGGCATTTCATAGTGCACATGCTGTTCAACAGACAGCCACAACCAGTAAGTACCAAGAAAAGAACCTCAAGAACATGTATCAACCAATCACAAAAATGTGAGTCCAGTTACATAGCAAGAGCAGGTAAGGTGGTGATTTCAGCTGCCTTTACAAGGATCCCTGTCCTCAGAGGGAAGACTTCATGTGCAAATTTCCAATTTTGGGCTTAAGAAAATGTTGCCCTAACATGTATACTTTTTTGAGCTTTGAGAGCAGCATGTGTAGTTTACCATGCAATCATTTTATAGTCTAACAGCCGTATTGATGACAAGCCATGCCATATGCTCACCTCTGCTATCCCTTCCACTGGCTTTTGTTTGTCCACTTGTAGGATACCATTCTTCGCTGTGCGAGACACTCGCAACTCATGCCATTGACCCAGACTGACAGGTTCTTCACTCCTGTTTTAAGGGGAAGAAAACTTTTGAGTATTTTACGCTTTTGCCTTTCTGGTATTTTCAGATATCGTTGTGATGTTAAAAAGTCAAGTCCTTTGGGATGATTTTCTAAATAAAAATAAAAATAAATCACTGTGTTTCTTTCCTTATAAGGAAGTAACATAATTTCTGAGCTCCATCAGCAAAGGAAAATAAGACCATGTTCCTACAGCAAATAGCAAATACCTTGCTTTTATTTATAAATGAAATATTTCTATAATCAGCATGCATCTACCTCTGAGCTAAGTTTTCTGCTCAGTCATTTATAATTCATAAAGACAAATTTTTGTCTCAGCTGTACATCCTCATTTCACAAGGACATAAGCCTGGAGATAAAGCTTCCCACTTAACGGTTGGTCTAGTCCCACATTCTTCATCCTCTTTTAAAACAGAACTACTTTGTGCTGGATTACCAGCGCTATTTATGCAGTCTGTTACAGTGACATCTACACACACATACACACCCCCCACCCCAAACCCCCCAGCTGCTGTACATTAAGGGGAAGTAACTAAAATATGATTGTAATGATGTGATGAGATCCTGACTAGGAACAATAATTCCCATTTGTTCAAAGTATTCACCAGTCTCAAAGGAAGCATTTTAAAACTGCTCTTACAATCTTTATTAATTCAGCACTAACATGAATAGCAGCCTGTATAAAGGGAAAACCACAGTCCCCTTTACAAGTTCTACAGAACTTTGTATCTTGTTTCCAAATGTCATTTTACTACACTGGTTAAAGCATTTTATGTCTAAATGTTATCTTGCAGCCTTTCTTCCAGGAGCAATGAAAACTTGTATTTGATTCACTGGTGAAGCTGGAAAAATCAGAAACCGTGTTATCTAGGACACCTGAAGACTTTCTAACTTTTAATGAAAAACTACAAAATTGTTTTGGGTGAAATAATGTTTTGTATTTTCAGGCTACTTAAATTTAAAAATGAAAAAAAATACACTTCAAAAATGAAAGAACTGAAAAAACTGTAATTTGAAACAGTGAGTCAACAGTGATTCGAACCACTAAGGTATGTAATAAAAGGTATATAAACACAAAAAGGTATATAATTTTGAAAATGTGAAAACAACAATTTCTTTTTTTTTCTTTTTTTTCTAAACAATCAACATGAGCTTTGAAATCTTTTTGTTATATCTATATGCTTCTCCAAATTTTCTCAAAGCCCGTTTTCACCTATTTGGACAATGCTGGCAATATTACTTTGACACTTGGTTCAGAAAACCTCCATTAAAAGAATCATCGAGCAATGCCATTCACTTGTCCTCTTTCTTACGTAGTAGCATTTAGGATTTAACTACCTTGGGTAAATCAATAGGTAACAGAATTTAATCACCCTGGAGAAGTCAATATATACATATAAAGGAACCAGATAGGTTTGATTACCTAATAAGTGGCAACACATACATTTGACCTCCTCTGCTGAATAGGTAATCATCATGCTGACCCTCCTGCTCTGGTAGATTTAAATACAATTAGGGATGATTAAGCTTTGCAGAGTCATCACTTCAGAGTTGCAAGCTATTTCTTGGATTCACAGACTTTTTGAAACCAGCATGAGTTTGGTAACGCTTTCTGCAGGCATTTGGACACTTCTGGCTCTTCATGTGCTGTGGGGTTAAGGATTACTTTTCCCTGCATAAACCAAACCTTAAAAAATACACCAAATGATGAAGATCTTGATCTTGTGGACACCTGGCCAAGGGAAATCCCAGGGGACAACAAATTCTCCTCTGAGATATCTTGGTAAATAGCTCAGGTTCTACTAAGCGTTCATTTGCTCAGCATCTCCGCTCCCTCCTGAGCCCCCTGTGCACACCATGCTGCTTCCATCCTGGGACACTTCAGGCAAAACCCAAGCTTTGTTAACATCAGCTTTCCTACTCCTGCTGCTCACATACATAAACGAGCTTGCCTCATCCTTGATTATAAAGACATTATAATGGTGTTCCGATTATATTATAATATTTAACAGCCTGGTCCTATGGAAGAGGTAGTCAGAATGACCAGTTATACCCCCATTTAGGACAAAGGGTAGGTATGAAGTGGTATGATGAAGATCAAGGCAGACTATTAAGTAGATATTGGCTAAGCAGGCATGAAAAACAGGGAATCTATTTATCTTATTTAATCACTGACACAGCTGATGACAGGGTGCAAGCTGCACATTGTTATCTAGAAAAAGGAACTGCACAGGACATCCTGACAACTTTCAACGAAGCCTGCCAGTCTCACGAGTCTCCCCCACTACCCAGGTATCTTACCACGCTCCTTTTCCCCAATGCACATCACCCAAGCGCTCACTGGCATTCCTGCTCACTCTTCTGCTTTGCAATAAAAAGGGGCAGTTTCCACTCCCAGGCATGTGCTTGTGGCTCTTGCCACATTTTACAAGCTTACATTCCAGTTAAACTTTAGTTCAAGGTGTTTTGAAGCACCACAATATTCTTGGGGGGAAAAAAATGGTGTCTACTGTCTCATTGTTGCCAGTAATAGGAATTAGATGGCTGTAATCAGAAAAAGATTTTGGGTTGGAGCAAAGGTCTCTGACATTTGCTATTTCTGCTGCTTTTCAGCAAGAGAAAAGAACAGGGCAAGTATGGAGTGATTCTTCCTATGATATATTCTCCCGGCTTCTGGCAACTTGTCCTGTAGCAATTTCCTGAGTCAGAGGCTGCATCCGTACAATTGTGTTTGATCTCCCTCAATGGAGCTTTCTTCAAATTTGTCTAAAGTTTTGGTTTTGTGTTGGGTTTTTTTTTAACCTATTTATAGTTCTGGCATCTGTAACATGCTGCGACAATTAGTTTCCACAATTTATTTATGTGCTGCCTGGGAAAAAAAAAAAAAAAAAAAAAAAAAAGAGTAAGTCTTATTTTCTTTGTTTGCTATTTTTTGGCTTGCAGTTTCACTGAGGTCCTTTTAACTCTTTCACACTGAAAAAATACAGAATAATCATTCCTTATATATCTCCATGTCATTCACAATTTAAAAACCTTTATCATACTTCCACCAAAGTCTTTCTTTTCTGGGTTGAAGGATTCTGCTGTATCTTGTGGAAACTGTTTCCTTCCCTCCCCTGGGTATCAACACTACTCTTCTTTCTAAATTTTGCTAATTTCTTCTGAAATTAAGTGACCAGAATGGCAGCAAGTTTTCAAGACAGAGTGCATTGTGAATTTTTGCAGTGGCATTGTTCCTTATTCAATTCCTAATAATTATCTGCATTGTACTTACATTTCTGTATTTATATCTAAGCAGTTAAGCTGTTGCTTTCACAGAACTATCTATGATGACTCCAGGATCTTTCTCTGTCTGACAACACCAACTGTATTGCCACAACTGTGCATTGTTACAGTTGTGCATTGTTTTGCATTTGTTCCCTGGAAATTTCATCTCTCATTTTGTCATCTGAACGGGTTGGTTTGCTTGTGTCCTCATCTAGTGGAAAATCAGTACATTTCACCTAATCACAGTACAGCCAAAATTCCTGATGTCCATCCACAGAAAACATATGGTATGCAAGACTTGCAGGCAGTGTACACATTTTGCATAAGCTTTCTATAGATTATTTCTAAACATTAGGTCAGCCTGGTCAAACTGGCAGCCTTTTGGACCACATCCAAGCTACTGACTGCCTCTGGGCCATTGCCTTTTCAGAAGAGCAGAGGGAACAGCTGCCCAGAGACCTGGCACTCAGTTACACAGACATAGAGAGAGAGCAGCCCTTTTTGAGGCATTTCATTGCTCCTCTCCTAAACATTCATTCTAAGATGTGATGAATCATTCTCAGAAGGTCTGTCTTTGTGAGTCTCAGTGACATTTGATTCACGTATTAATCTTCTAGACTGCCTATGCTATGTAAATTGGATTTTAGCTTCAAATCTCCCAAAAAACAGCACTATGGGGAAAGGGGGGACCTGGAGGTGTATCTTCTTGTGACATCTCCAGCTCGGTACTTACTGCCTTGAACTGGAGACCAGGGAGGAGGATACTCACAAATGTGCCTGTCCTGGTTTGAGTGAGTGGCAGGGTTTTTTGGTAGCAGGGTAGGGGGCTACAGCAGTGGCCCCCTGTGAGAAGCTTCTCGAAGCTCCCCCGGCTTCAAGTCAGACCCACCTTTGCACCAAGGCAGGGCCAACTAGCTGCATCTCTGTGATAATGTATTTAAGAAGGGGAACCTGGGAGGTCAATGGGAGTTGAGAAAAGTTGCGAGGAGAACATCTGTATGAACACAAAGGTCAGTGGAAGAAAGGAGGAGAAGGGGTGGGAAGTGCGCCGGAACAGGGGAGCTGTACCCTGTGGTGAGATGGCAGATCCCCCACAGCCCATGGTGGAGCAGATGCTGATTTGCAGCCTGTGGGGGGCCCCACGTGGACTCAGGTGATTGCACCCAAGGAAGGCTGGGTCCCCATGGGAAGAAGGCCTGACTGATGTAGTTTGGCACTGGGAGAACTGCAACACGCACACGGGGGTGACCTACGTGCCCGTGGGAGTGACTCATGTTGGAGTTGGTTCGTGGAGGACTGTCTCCTGTGAGAGGGGGACCATGCTGGAACAGGGGGAGAATGCCAGAAGTCTCCCCCTCCAAGGTGGAAAAAGCAGCAGGACTGACTGCACCCCCCATTCCCTTTCCCTGCACTGCTGGCAGGGAGGAGGAGGAGATATCAGGAGCAATGCTGAGCCTGGGAAGAAGGGAGGGGTGGGGGAGGGTGTTTTCAAGATGTGACAATGCTTCTCATGGCCCTACTCTGTTAAGTGTTGTTATTAGTGTCTGTATTAAATTTGTCAGGTTTTATATTCTTCCCCTAACGAGTCTGGTTTTTGCCTGTGTCTTAAAGGATGATGTCATCCCTCCCTGTCCTTATCTCAAGTTCCTGAGTCTTTTGCCTTCCTCCTTCTCAGTGCTGGGGGGGAAGGGAGAAGTAAGCAGCGTCTTTGCTTATTTTCCCCTTCTCAGCACTGGGGAAGAAAGGGGGAAGTGAGTGGCTGCATGGTGCTCAGTTGCCCTCTGAGCTCAAACCATGACAGTGCCAATATTGTGAAATCCTGTGGCTAGAAAGTATATGCATCAAATTTTTATAGATCCCCTAATTAGCTGTAGTACAATGTCATGGAGGCAAGGAGGGAATTTCTGAAATATCATACAGAAACAAAGGTAACATATGCAGTAAGATGGTGGCATGACATGGTAACACTGATAATAAAGCTTTGAAACATAAACCTATGTAGGAAGAAAATCCTGTCCGCTTTAATACAGTTCTAGTGCTTCTGTGCTTCCCTAGAAGAAGCAGGCACTACAGACTGACAGGCTCCCATACCTTATTATAGGCTATTACCCTTTCCAGCCCACTCGTCTCCTGGATCAGAACTATGGTACTGTTGGAAAGGAAACACAAGCAACGCTGTTTACCTGATAACAGCTGTTCCTGAGCCACAATCGAACCTGAACTCCACGTAACCAGACACCATGTTAATGGAGAGGAAGTCCTTGCTGTCTGTGTCGTAGCTGTACAAAAGGACACCAGTCTCTAAATCTGGACGAAATGTCATCTCAAACTCCATGAAGGAAAGGTAATTCTGTGGTTCCAAGGGCCAGGGTGTGCTAGCAAATGACCTTAAGGACTCGTTGAACTGAGGTATGGCCAAGGTGAGTGCTGGAAATCCAGAATACACAAGCAGGTCACTTGAGGCTCAAAGGTAAGGGATTGACTCCTACCAACCAGTGTCAGTTCCCTTCGTTAAGTACTTAAAGCTGATGTTAAGAAAAACAACCTAAAAATTTAATCTTCCAAATTAAAAATAATTGTTTCATCCTAGTCAACACTGCTCGCCTCCTTAATCTCTTCCTTTTCCAGGGATGTATTTGTATTATAAAGCTTTGTGCTCCTTTTCTTTAGTGACTCACCATAGTGTTTTTCAAAGTAGCACGGAACGGGTGGTGGCATGAAAAGTTCTGCAGCACAGAAAATAATGCTGTGTGTATTTGACTACTTGTTTGTATCTCTGTAATTTCAGCAGGAAATTGATATTGCATTGTTTACATTTCAGAATATACAACTGACACTGGTTTTACAAGAAAAGTAGGGATTTTTTTAGAGTTAATGTGCAGCTGTGGAGTAGTACATTATTCTAACTTCTGAAAAGTAAGTTTGAGATGCTTGATTATAGCTAGTTTAAATAAGCAAAGAAGTTTGAGAATCACTGATTATGTAGGAGCTGGATGTAGCCCCAAACTGAATGGTCGGGGAGGGCTTGGCTATATGATTTTAAAAAGATGAAGTAACAAGTAATCTCTTCTGTCAGAAACCTCCTTGATGTCACTATGTGGAAAACATATTGAACACTAAATAACACATTAAAAGATATATAAGCAGCCCAGTGTCCTCTCACCTTCTTCGCAATGATGACCTTTAAATCCAAGAGGGCAAAGGCAAATGTATGAATCTGCCTTGCTCGCAGTACAGGTACCACTGTTGATGCAGGATGCCTCATCACAGATGCCACTGCTACATTCACCTAAACACAGAGCCAGAACATTGATTTATCAGTGAAGTTTGTCAAAGAAGATTTATTTGGCAGTTGATCATTGCTACTAACCAATACAATTTGCTCTCCTGCCTAGACTGTTTCCGAATTTGTCAGTGTGCAATTTAGACAAGGTAATTTGATTTTTAGCACTTTTTTTTGTACCGGACCAGAAAAGACCTTAAAAATAGCAAAAATCAGCCCTTACTAACAAACCATGACAGTTGTAGCTTTCAATCATTCCTTGGATTACTTCTCGTCTTGTTTGTACCTATATTTTCTCATAGAATTCTCTCTAGATTGTTTACAAGCACCATGACTTGTTTAATTTCAATTACCTTAAGTGCTTCTTTGTTCACTGTAAATTCATGCCATGGTAAGCATGGAAGGTGTTAATCATCATCAACTAATCTTATTAACTAAAATGAGGTTGTCAGCCCTCTTGTCTGCACTAAAAGGGATCCATATCATCAGCATATGGGCTTTTTAAGAAGCATTTCTACTATGCTGGCACATCAACTAAAATAACAAGGAAATTATTTCTTCTTGTTGGAATTAAGCTGAAATTGTTGTAGAACAAATAATTTACTAATTTCTTAAAACTGATATCTATAAAGCTAGATTATGCAATGGTCAAATGTACATCTGATGGAAATTCTTGTTGATTTTGTTTACTTTCTCTGTTTTAGTTTCTGATTAAATAATTCTCCCCTTGTTGATAACAACAAACTGATCTTATACATTAAGAAAGCCCAAGTAAGACATTTGTGGTGTACAAGTGTAAGCACATTGTTTGGAGGGGCAAAGTGTTTATGACAAAGAATTGCACATTTATTTTGAGGCACACTGAAATAACACCTCTGAGATGACACAGGTGTCATGAGGCAGCTCTGACAATAAATGCTGGAGAACAGTTTTCTTATCTGAGATGACTGAGAGAAGTCTTGCAAAACTACTGCAAGAATGGGATATGCCCTTTTTGCTTTGTTTAAATACAGCGCACTGATGGTTTCCAGACAAGGTCTCTACAAATCTTCAAGAAGGTACCGGTGTTAGTACAGCTCCAGCTTTACACTTTGATTTCCCATTGCATAGCCAGAAAGAAAAGCACAGAGAAGTATGTAGAGGTAAATGGTTGATGTGGTGGTTCATCCTAACGACTCTGCCATCCATGGTGGAAAATAACCTTTTCTCATCAACTCAGGACAAAGGCACTAATAACTCTTGCGTCATCTGGTACAACTCCCTGACAGACCAGACTTTTCTCGTATTTACAAATCTCCTGCCAGGCTCATTTTTCATTGTAGAGAGGGAAGGTCTCAGTACAACAGTCATAACACAGGGCTCCAGGGGTAACCCAAGGAGCATAAGCAAAATATAAGTCCCCCAGAAGAGAACAAATTCTCCTTCTAAGTAGAAGGGGACAGTTACCCCTTCAAAAGGTTGCCCCATGCCCAGCCATAGGAGCAGGGGTGTTTGCAATGCTCATTGAGCCATCTTTTCCCCTTCTGGGCTGCACTGTAATGGTCACAGTGAACCAGAGCAGGACGGGTATCTAGTCTCTGAGACCCCTCATGTGTTCATCAATTATCATGACAGTGACAGAAATTAGTAGCACTAGCTCTATTTTATAGACAAGGAAACAGAACCAAGACATGTGGGTAAACAAGGATCTAGATGTACTGAGTTTGAGACACAAACAGTAAACTAAGACAACGCTCATCTTTACTGCATCTGCTGCACTGTTAGTCAACGCTGGCAGTATGTTCAAACAGATCAAAGTTAAACAAAGTCTTTGAGAAACAGAAAAGGACAAGGAAAATAACAACAGTGGGACAAGTTGCAGGCTCACTGGTTTGAGGGACAGCTTGAACTGGAGTAGTCTTGGTATTTAAGGACAGGCTGCTCTCACAGTGTCTCAGTGACTTATCACAGCCTTGAGCCAGCTCAGGTGACTACATCAAAAAGGCAAACCATAGGTCTGATGGCTGCATCTGCTTGGCTGCAGTGGCCCCTTAGCTCATGGCCCAGTGGGAGCAGCCAGCAGAGATGGCGCAGGGGCAGAATGGACCCCTCTCCTCCCCACCTTCAATTCTGCAGTCCATGTACCATAGCACCCCTGATTTACACATTGTGTCAATAGAAAAGAAACAAAAGACTGGCTAGCAAAAAAACATCCCTAATCCCTAGTAGAACTCACTTGCAATTTATTTATTTTGGGCTTAATTTATATGACATATTGTTTGCAAGGCTCTCTTGGTACAGTTTCATATAAGTGTGTGCAGTCACATAAGGACAGTAAGGTTTTATCACTCAGTTTCAAGTCACACATGGCAGAACTCAGCATTTATTTTCACTGATGTTGATTGTTAATGCAGTAGTATGTGGAGCATTCATGGATGGGAATGAAGCCAGCTGCATCTCAAAAGGCAATAGAGATTTGGGCTCAGAGAACTTCAGCATGGCTTTCGTCTATCCATCTAAATTCCATAGATTCTCAGTCTATCATGAAATTGCTCTCTGCTTCCAAAGTCTTATTCTTTTCACTATCCATTTCTTGGGCCACTCTGTTCTCCCCCTATATTGCACAGAAGTTTTGTCATGGTATCTAGAGAATACAGAGCAATTGTTAGGAAGTTTCTCATTAATCACTTCCTTCTTGGGATGCCAAATGCACAGCTTTAGAAGAGAAGAAAGATAACTTTGTGGCTGAAGTATGGCACAGAGAGTTCAGTGATATGGGATCTATTTCCTGCCTTTACCACTTTCTTTCTGACTTGGATCTACTCTTACTGTTAAACTGTTTAGACTGAGAGGTTATTAAAACAAGGATTTTGTTGCCCTGATTTTTTTCCAAGTGCCCATTAGATGGATGAAATAGCGATGAATCAATAAGACAGAAATAGTTAATTAACTTCCTTACTTCTTCACCTTTTAATCTGTGAAGGGGAGATAAAGTTATAATATCACTTCACAAAGCTGTTGAAAGAATTTGTTCCACGGTATTTTTAAACATACTGTGACTGTGGAAATGAAAACAATGGATGGTCAACAGGAAAGCCTATTTGCTTTAGCAGTAATGGGGTTTAATGGGCAAAACCTGTCTGTAATGGCCACAGCACTGCTGTGAGTCTGAAAGACCCCTGGGTTGCTTTGGACAAGTGCAATGATGCCTTTAGGCAAAACACATTTTGTTGGGTCCATAGTGTTGTAAATACAAACACAGCGTACATACTATTGATTTCTGATGATATGACTGTGTCAGTCAGGAGCATGAAGGGGCATCCTGAGAGGTCCTGGCAGAAATATTGGTGCAGACATAATTATATCGGCAACACTGAGTTTCCTGCTTGACCATGAGAACTGCTTTTACTATTTATTGTGAAGGATAACTGTGTCTACAGGGGGTTTTGGCATACTAAACAGTGATGTTTACTTGCACAGTGTGATAAACCCTCCTACTACAGACACAGCAAAAGCAATGTGAAAAGGCACAGAGAAATACCATGCCAAAAATAGAGACTGCATCTTCCATCTCTCAAACCTGGACCATTGACTCATTTTTTTCAACAGCCAAAAAAGTAACCCCTGGTTTATCACTGATTAAAGACTCCATACCATTACACTTACCAACATCAGCACCACTGAGAGCTTTCCCTAATGGCCAGGGTCTCATATCAATTATCTTTTTGTTGACGCTGAGTGACTGAACGCAGCCCTGAAACCCACGGTTGGTGCCTGTGGCTCTGACCAGCCAGTACACGCTGGGGGCACCGCCAACATAGAAGGGAGTCCGGAACGTAATTTTACTATATTGGCCCTGAAGGGAAAACAGAGCATGACATGATGTAGAACAGACATAACACAGGATAACTAATTAAGTCACACTGGGTAGAATCAAATTTTTTTCTCCACAAAGATTTGTGTAAGGGGATATGTAGATTGATCATTGGTAATTCCTTTCCATTAGTCATTCTTCCAATCAGTCTACTATTTTAAATGTTACTTTTTACCTGCATCCATCATGATAACTGGACTATAAAAGCAAAATAAAAAACTTTAAAATCAGTTTGTTCTGCGTATGGATTGTGATCTGGCTTTTGTTGCAAATTCTTCCTTTACTTTTGCCAAAATTGTTTGTCTTCTAAACTCTTAAGTGCTGGGGGACACAGACCAATGTGATGTTGCCTTTTGGACAGAACACAGCAAGTGCTTAGTGTTGAATAATAATGAAATGATAAAAACATATATTAAAAACAAAGACAAGGCAAAAGGCAATGAAATTACTACTTCAGTAGGGTTCTGCTCACTTTGCCAGTGTTAAATTTACTCCCCATCTTTTATTTTGCATTAACCTGCCTATAGAAATGTACACATACAAGTTTACTAGCACTGCTATAGTGCACAGGAAGGAACAAAGGAAAAAAAAAACAACCAGAACTTGGACCATTGAATCAAACTCCATGCTATTGTGGGCAATGGAGTCATAATTCCCTTCATAAATTGATAAGAATATATGTCTTTTGCCTCCTACTCAAAAGGTGTTTCAAACCCTCACTGCCCTTTAGAAAAAAAACACTTGAAATTCTTAGATTTTACCAATGTGTCCTTCTGACAGCACTGACCTTTAGCCCAGAAACTTTCTGGATTTTTCACCCCCGCCCTACCTCCATAGTATTTATAACAATAAATTATACCATAGCTTATATTTTGGCAGGCTAAATAAGCCAAAGTTATTGAGTCTATGGGTGTTCACTACACAGCACACTGCAGAAACACATCAAATGGATCTCAATTTCAGCAGGAAAAAAATAATTCAGGTGGAGCCTGTGGCTAAAAAGAGGTCAGATGTCCACAGGATTTCATGGTGGGCATATGTCAGGGCTGTGGGCATACAGCTCTCTAGCCTGTCTCCAACCACTTGCCATCTCCTATTGTCTTTGATGCTCCTGCCCCGCCTTGGTCTGTCAAGCTGCACTTCTCTTGTAGGCACTCTCTAGATTGTTTAAGTCAAAATGAACCAGGTCAGAAAACACTATCACTCTGCTGACACTAACTCAGGTCATCCTAACTAGGAAGGGCTGAGGAGGACTCACTGGAGCAACAATACTATGGCAGCAGCAAGTTCCGGTAGTGAGCAGCACCTGGAGCAATTAACTTTTTTTCTGCTCTAGTTGTAGCTAGAAAAATGTCTGTTCACTGCCAAACTCTTCTTGTAATAGACTCTGAACCATAATCCTCCTACTATGCCTTTGTTGCACCTTTTCTTCTTCAACTTCATCTTCTTGGCTATGGGTGATCATAGCCCTGCATAGCCAGATGTTGTCTTACCAAAGTGCTGTACAATGGCATTAGTCTCTACTGGACATATCTCTCCTGATTCACATTTGCCCTTTGGGTGGCCTCATAGCAGTGATAACACTTAGCAACACATGACAGTCATTGAAATCCTTTCCTCTGCCATTTCCAGCTGATGAGAACTCAATGCGCAGCATTTTTTTCTCTTCAGTGTCTGCACATGAAAGTGTAAAGTAATAAGATGTCTAAAGCCACTTTTTTTCATGGCTAGGGATGTCATGTTAATAGTAGCTATCAAAGGGAAGAGGAAAGACATCTGAAGTCATTTGCACCTGTCTTTTTTCCAGTGCCTTAATTTCACTTCTGTTTTCTGGCCTGGCAACAGATGAGGAAGTCAAGACATCTACCTCTATTATATTTTATCCTGGTAATCTCATATGTAATTGTTGGTGTTACAGTAAGTCAGGGCAGAATGTCTATCTCCATTAATGCATTTAAATCTAGTCCATAGTATACATGTAATTACCCTTCTGTATACAAACCTTGTGTGGCTATATGTATATTATACATAAATATATACACATATACACATATGCATCTAATTTTTCTGGCTGAGGAAGTAAAGCAGCATTCTGAGGCTTGAAAAAGAAAGCAATCAGGGACAGCAGCTGTAAAACCTGGCAAACTTTTAACAGCAGCCAGAATTTGAGACTAGTGAAGTGTAACAGAAGGGCAGCAGAGCAAGCATGGAGGGCAACAGGGAAACTGTGATGGGATTCAGCGCTGGAATATTTATCTATGTGATTTCTAGACTACGTGTGTGGAATAGTAATCTGTACACTGATCCTGGTTCACTAAATGCCCCTACATTGGTAAATAAAAATGTACCTTTTAAATCTGATCAGACTTCTGCTGAAAAGAAAAATTGTCATCATAATCTTGAGAAAGCCCAAGGTCAAGCACAGGATTACCTACCTGAGATTTTCCTGACACTGGAGCATCATTGTCCATCCTGAGCCAGCCATTCATCCCATCTCTGATCAATGTGACACTATGCCAGTTCCCCAGCTTGATTTTGTTTTCACTCGTTACAACTGCAACTCCAGTGCCACAGTTGAACCTGGGCACATGAGACAGAGAGGGCAAGGTGACAATCTTACATTAACCAAATAACTGAAAGTCAGTTTTAGACTCCAAATATTTCCTTCACTCTTGGGAACCTCTCTGTTTCACACTGCATATTAGCAGAATACAGGGAAAATAAGACAGTGGGTCTACATATGTTCTGTTCTAAATTTCAAACTTCATTATCTGTCTTTCTCCCACGGAGAAGGTTTTGCATTCTCTGTCCTTACCAAGTGCATTGCAAAGCTTGCCAACACCTGAAACTGTTTCAAGATGGAGGGTATTACAATTTGAGTTCCTGCTACCACAGTAATTTCTCTTGGGAATTTTTCTAGCTCCCTGTTGAAAGTCAGTGCTACATTAATAACTAGGCGATTCTATATGAAACTCAGCACTGATTGACAAGGAGACCTCCAGGAGAGTCTCCATGGAGCTGAATGCACACAAAATGTGCCATTTTCTCTGACTGCCGTGCAGGTGAACAGAAAGACAACTAAGGCACATCACCCACTTTGTTATTCCCCACTTTCCAAGGACTCACCCTCCCAAGTAAGGAGATCCTTGAGATACTCTTTCACATGCTTAGTATCTATGGGACAGCAAGAAACCCCCTCCATCTTCATTTAAAAAACCTGCACTCTCATCTAAATCATGGATATTAGATGAAGTCCCAGGCCCCTTGCTGGCATTAAATCATTTATTTCACTGTGTTATCTGCAGGCCCTTTTGAAGCAAAAGCATTGACCAGGCACAGCTTAATATAGCATAAGCTTAGCAAATGCAGTGGCTCACTGGCATTTCTTATTACATAATGTCTTGAAGAAAAGTGATCATTTTGCCTTTACACCATATCTGAGTAAAAATAGTTCAACAGGGCACAAGTCCACACACTAATGAAGGATGAGAGAAAAAAAATCGAAGAACTGTTAAATGAAGTAATACTGTCCATTTTGTTCACTGCATGTGACAGAAGTCAAAGACACAGCAGATATTCAGCATATACAGCAGACCCAGCAATGTTCCCTTCTCTTTACATCAGATTTGCAATGGAGGTTTTACCTGAACTGGATGCTACGTCGGATGATTGCCAGTGACATAAAATCACCACGACCATGTTCATTTTCTCCACAATATAGCAGCAAACCGTCTTCTGATTCAGCCTGCAATCATTGCATCAACATGAAAAATCAAAGTCTAAACTTCACAGTAACAGATAAATGCAAGTAGCACTGGGGGACTTTTCTTCAGAAAAGGGACAGCATTTTTCATATGGAGTTTAACTTGCAGAATGAGAAATTGGTTGATCAATTTTGAATCCTGCATTTGAAGAACCTAAAAAACCATTGCCTTAATGCTTAAATGTTTTAAGAACATCTTTTTTATTTACAGTATGATACTGTCAGAACTAAAAACAAGCCTGAAAGCATTAAAGACTGTCAGACATGTCCCATATGAGACCTCTGAGCACAAAGTCTAGCAAGAATGTCCTAGCAAGCCTGTTAAGTGTAGACACATCAGAGTTACTACACATTAATACACACATCCTGCTTCACATGTTCAGTGAACCTGACACTTTTCAAGCCAAACAACCTGTACAGGCAGGATTTCTCCATATGTGCATAGCAGCTGACACAGTGGGTTTTTGCAGCCATCCTGCATTTTAAGCTGACAAATTGCCAGAGGAGTGTTAGATCACCACGTGAGGTGACAGACTGCCGCTGCTGCTCTAGTGACAGTCTCATACCTAGGCTGTGAGGCTGGCAAGTTTGCCTTACATGGGAGCAGGGGTGCATCTGAGAGCTTGGTCACCCTCCCTACAGGCAACCTTATCAGTTCTGTCCATAACACACAGACAGCATTAACACAAGTCACTGTGGGATGTATGCCATCACTTCAGACCTGTAGTTTAAATAGTCTGGTATCTTGCATCTATTAGTAGCCAGTGTCCAAAACTTCAGAGGTGGAAAATAATGCCTACTTAAATCCTGTAGGGTAGGAAAGGAACTCTAGATATAGGGCGGTGTTTTGCTCAGTACAAGACCACAGTTCCTTATATGTAAAGACATTGTATGCCACTTCCAAACTGTAACTCACAAAAATTCCAGGTGTACTTCAGCCTGTAGCTCATTCACAAGGCTATAATCTTGACAATGTACATTGCCACTAGCCTACAATACCAGTATTGCTAGTCTCAGGGATTCTCTCATGCACTGCCTGCCAATAATGGATGCAAACATTTTAGCCCAGTTTACCAACTTCATTTGCAGTCATTGAAGGTGAAGCCAGATCTTTAGACATGAAGGTTATGTACAGGTTCACCACAATTACATTATAAGCTACACTGAAGGTAAGTTATTGTTCCATTGTCCACAGGTGATCAGAATAAGCAAATAAAATTTAAAGCTCCTATGTGAGCTCGGAATTGCTTAAACCTACCCTGAATTCAAGGGTAATTTGAAATGTCTGATAGGAGTTCTTCAGTGGCTCAAAGGTGATATATGAGTAGCCAGAGAACTGAGGATACTGGATAATAATATCTGAAAAGCACAGACAGAAGCATGTTATTTAGCAGTTTTCTCCCATAGAAAAATCAATATATACATTTAGCACTAGAAGGCATCAGGTGACAATGAAAGGCAGACTTCCTCCAGAGACAACCATTAGTCAGTGCAGCCAACGATCAGTTAACCTATTGCCTTATCCTCCCACCACCTTTCACAACTAATTCCTTTATTCCCAAGGACCTGGTGAACTTGGAAAGAAACAGGATACTGAGGGCCAAATACTGCTCAACAGTTTAATTGCTGGCTTCAGTGGAAATTTCTCCAGATTTTCATCCTTGTTACAGAAGACAGAACCCATCAACTTTATATTTACCTCCTTTAGGAATTCACTTAAGAGAGACAACAAAGTAATTTTCTGTTTTGCAGGATTATAAAAACATATGTGGGAAGTGTGGCCAGACTCTTCACTGCATTAGTCACTGCTGCTCCATAGCAGCTGTGTCCAACATCTGTAGAATCCCTGGGTGGCTCATAAGAGCCCAGCAGCTTCCAGTGCTTCCCTCAAGTCAGCTCAGGGCAGAAGCTAAAGGGAATGATGGGGAGAAGAGAGCACCTGCAGGCATCTCCATTCCTGGCTGCCACAGTGGCCCTTCATATTGCTCTTGTCAGCTGGCACTATCAATCCTCACCCTTTGTTGTCTCATGTTAGAGGCCCATCCTGGCTTCAGCACAGAAAAAGAAAATCAGAGGTGTGTCTTACTGCTACCATTAAAGCTCATTTTCCTAAGAAGCACTGAGGACAGACACAGTTTCAGGCCTGAATTCTTACTTTTGCAATGGATCTAAGTCTAACACGGAAGGAAGGATGAGGAGTCCTATTCTTCTTTGCTATTTGAATACTGAGTAGGTTTTTCTTGCATATTTGGATCTGGATACAGCTCTCGGCTTTTTTGTTTGCAAGGCATACATTTTAGGCTGAGGTGAAGAGAACTGGTGCTATAAACCTGAATGCAACCGCAGCAGACAGCAATTAACTCATGCCCTGATCACAAGCAGAACTGACTGGACCAGAGCACCATGCAACTGTTGATTGCAAAGAAAAGTCTGTTTTCATTCAGATTAATATATTATTTAACAATATTGGCTGCTGTGGAGAAATGCAGTACAAGGGAATATTGGTACATAATGCTACTGCTTACCAAGGAATAACACACTCCCTTGTGAAAAATGGTGGGTTTGGACTGACATTAACAAACCCACTCTACAAGTTGCATACGGTTATGTCAGTTCAAATAAATCCTTGACTCTTCATACTTGATCAAGGCCAAAAATTACAGCTGCAGCTGTTCCATGTGGCTGAGTCACAACAGATTTTTTTCAGAATGAGCTCTCTTTACTCCAACACTGGGAGAAGATCAAACACTCTCAGTTTCTGTATACCCGATGCATGACACTGTGCAGCACGAATGTCTAACACAAGCCTTCAGAAAAAACATGTGTCCCTGATGCTCTGCTGTGTGGCAGCGCATTGGCAGATCAGATCAGCATGCAGGAGGGATGGATCACCTCTTTCTTAGCTGGTGGGACAGCACCACCACAACCAACAGGATACTTTCTTTGCAGGATCTCTGGCATTCATCTGACCCCTTGGTCACCAAACCAGAAGAAAAATAACTCCAGAGGATTGAAAAAAAGTGACCTGTTTACGGCCTTGTAAGCGAGATGGACTGGCTCACCAGGTGATCAGTTCAACGTCAGACCCAGCAAAAGGGTGAGGTTAGGTCTGCAGAGGGAAATGACAGTAAGGTAGCAAGGGAAGGAGAAGCAGGACAGCCTCCTTCAGCTCAGCAAGCCCCTGCCCTGGCTCAGGCGCTCCACAGAGAAGTGAGAGGATGTGTGGCAAGTCCTGACTGGAACAACCACACCTCCTCACATTGACCCAGGCTTCAGGTCGTGCGATCGTTCTGAACTGAGAAGGGGCCTTTGTTCCTCCCTTGCCCCAGGCTGCCTGAGATTCCAGACTACCACTCCAGTACTTCTGCCCTGTAGACCATGGGAAAGCCTCCTCTGGAGATGGTTTTACAATGGGGGATCTGTCTCACATCTCTGCTGTAGGATCAGCATCATCTGATAGACCACACTGGAAATGCAGGTGGTTCACGGCTTCAGCTGCAGACAAAAGGCAAGGGTCAAAGTGGGGTTGAATGTCCCTGCTGGAAGCTGTGGATGCCATGGCCTGTCAGGCCTGACTGCCTACCAACATATCTGGCTGCATCGCCCTCCCACTTCTAGGTGGGAGAAGGAGGATTAGCCTACCCTGTGCACTTTCACACAGGGTCTGCATTCAGCTTTATTAAAGAATAACTTCTTCATACCTACTTGAGGAAAGAGAAGCAAGGGGCCGATGTCTGAAATGGGATGTGGAAGCTGCTGCTGTCCTTAGGGATCCATTAAGCCCAGCCGCCTCTTCCCAGCTTTGTCTGTTTCATCGTGAAGCTGCTCTTTGCCTCAGACAAAGAGAAGCCAGCAGCAGTGGGCACACAGAAACCTACCTTCCGTACATGTCTCTCCTCCTTTTCCCAAGTTGCAGTGGCAGCGTGAGCCACCCCGGTCATAGTCATTGATGCAAAAGCTGTCTGCAGAACAGATGGCCTCATCGCAGGAGAGATCAAAGAAGCGCGCAGCAGAAGACGTGCCGCCCCTCCTCTCTGCCCCAGCCATAGTTGCCCTCGGTGTGGTTGAAGCCTGTGGGGTGGTGGGATTGGAAGTAGTGGGTTCAGAAGTGGTTGTAAGGACCCGTGACAGGAGCCTGGAACTAGACCCTGGTGTGACCTTAGTTTCTACCAGAAATTTTCTGTTGCCTCCTTTGATAGCAGGAAGCGGTCTGAGCTGAAAGGAAATAAAGAAACACAAATTCAGTAAAACATAAAATGTTACATGGAAATGAAACCAATACCTTCCAAGACACAGATCTGAGGCAACAAAATCATCCTCACTGAAGAAAAAGAAACAACCACATTATTATATCTGAGCACACAATATCAGATATTAAACTTCCTGACAAGACTGGACACTTTAAAATATCGACACTATGAAGAAAACAGAAACGACAAAGTGAAATCTTGAAATTTACCTCTTCTATGTAAATGTCATAGTCTGAGTCATCGATATCAAATCCATCATCATCACCAGTCACTGTGTCTGTGATATACTGATGCCCATAGCTTCCACTTCCTAACTCCTCAGAACCTAAAAAGACACAACTGGCATATTCAGTTCATATATATTTTCTCTTTACACACAGCAACTCAGATCTTACCACATTCTGATTCACCAGCTGAAATCTGAAGTGGTGTTAACGTTCATCCTGCAGGGACAATGCAAGTGTCAGCCTGAAGATGGGAGATGCTGTTCAATACACACGCAACTTAAAACAAAGTAAAGACCTCCATTTAGTCACTTACTAAGTGACTAAACAAACAAAGCAGGCAAAGCTCAGTTCTCCCACCGCAACCCAACTTTTATTTATCATTCTTCCAGGACAATGGCTCTGAACTTTTTTGATGTGGACATTTTAATAACTGAATTGGTTTTAGATCAAACTTTTTCCTTTTATAAGTACACTGTCACATATCTGCCCTACTGTCTACTAAATAACTGGAACGCCAAAAGTGATGCATCTAAGTGAGGCTTTTCTACCACACTCTGCTTAGGACTTTATCTGCCTCCACTGGCTCCAGTCCTCCTGAACTTAGCATCTTAACTTTATTTTTAGGCTATTTTTTAAAACACAATTTAGCACCTTGAAAAAAGAATCATGCACAAACATCATGTGCTTTTCATGTGCATAATCTGCTTCTGCCTCTCCCTGGAGTGCTGAACTGCGCTGTGAAGGATTTTGGGCTGGCAACAGACAGTTTAAGCAGTAAGAGGGTCCTAATAGAAAATATCTGTGCTTTTCTGCACTTTATATAGCAAATTCTGCTTAAACAATGCTTTTTATGCTTTTTAGCTATTAAAATTTACCAGAAGTCATGAAGAAAGATAGTACAAGGAACTGCATCACTATTGTTACTTGGCATTTCAGCAAGGTTAAGAATAGACAGACATTTGATAACCATTAAAACAACAGACTTCATTCATTTGCCTTTTACATAAAATATTGGCAATCACTTAAAACCAGCACACGTAACCCTTGCTTTACAAAGCCTCTGTATGCGCTGACCATGTGTGTTTGTTTATTTTAGCAGCCACAAGCTGCCCATATTTTCTCATAAGTTAGCAGGTCCTTCACATTGCAACATGCAGAGATGCAAAGTCTTGCCAGGCAGTGACTGCCTGCAGAAAGGAGACCTGCCAACCCAGAAAATGCCACTTGATGCTAGTCAGAGCTTCACTACCACCACTGGATAACCTGCTAGAGTCAGCAAAAGCTAACGAGGCTCAGCAGACTTTCAGAGGGAGCAGTGCGGGCACTGTGCTATTGGGCCTTTTGAGCCAGTGTAACTCGGGTCAGCCATCTCCGACCTCAGTTGGAGGATAAAGGAAAAATATCACACTGACCTGATTCAGGCAGGAAAGCACTTCCCTGAATCCTTTTTGTACTCTCTCCTCCTTTGCCATCATTGCAACCCAGAAATCCTGGCAGACAGTTATGAAATCAAGCATATGTGCACCAGATATGAATGTGTGTCCTGGCTGGCTAATTGGCTGCCTGCCATACACTCAGTAGGAATTACTTATCAATGGGCTTTACATGTTACATCAGCATACAGAAAAATCAGAGGCAAATGAGTAGAGGTAATGAGGCATACACACTTGCAACCAAAACAGCATGCTAGACTGGGAGACAATGTGTATAAGCCTTTCCACTCTGACATGTATACCTAATCATCTGTAAATAATACAGTTTAACTGTATATTAAACAGAAGTATTCAGCACAGAATTTCACCAACTGAGCTAAGCAGAGAACTCATAGCTTTATGACTGGCCACGAGATGAGACCAACTAGACAAACTACATCCAGATTATTTCTGCTAGTGACTGAATGCACAGGCAAAGGATTACTACTGGAGAAACAGAGCGCACATTTATGAACTGGTCCCAATCCTGCATTCATTATGGAAAACAATAGGTATTATCAAAATGTGGGCAAAACCTCTTACTCCTAGTATTCACTTGTATAGTCACTCTGATTAATCACCATCACAGGATAATCTTACTCCAGGTAGGAAGAATGGAATGGAATGGAATGGAATGGAATGGAATGGAATGGAATGGAATAGAATAGAATAGAATAGAATAGAATAGAATAGAATAGAATAGAATAGAATAGAATAGAATAGAATAGAATAGAATAGAATAGAATAGAATAGAATAGAATAGAATAGAATAGAATAGAATCCGTTGGAAGGGACCTATAACAATGATCTAGTCCAACGGCAAGGTTGACCTCTTCCATCCATCACTGCATCAGAATCTCCTTCTTTGGCAACAGTGATTTTTATTATAAGACATGCATTTCTACAGAAGAATTTAGGTGTGCAAAAGCTCAAATATAAGCATTATAAACACGACTTGCAGTTTAACAGCAATCATATGAATGAAGCAGAGCCCAGCACTAACTTAGCTCTCAGCAGATGCAGAAATTTTTCAGAACACTGGAATATTGCTGCTTTTAAGTGAGGTCTGTAATATTACTTATTGCCTTTATAATGTGTGTCTGAACCTATTTCAGAACTCATTCAGTTCCTCCAATGGATGAAACTGTAATTTACCTAAGAGTAACAGAAGCCATAAAGATCAGTTTGGAAAAAGAAAGAGAAAATCACAATCATCTGTCAGGAAAACAATCTAATCTGTATTCAAACAAGCTGTGATACACAAACTCCATTTTCTAACTTAGAAGTCACAAGCTACAAAATAAACATCTGCTGTAGTCCAAATTCTGCCACATTTTTTCTCTTCTCAAGAAAACTTTCTATTGGCTTAATGGAATTTAAGTTCAATAAGGGTGGCAGGAATGAAGCAATACAGAGAATGAAGTATCCTTATATTCACCTGTAGGAAAATGTTAGGTCTCAAATTCACATTCAGATATGCATACGTGCTTACATGCAGAGACGAGATTTGAATGCCATGCCAGTTTTACAGAAGTGTAACTCTATTGATTTGAGCGCAGTTATCACTAAACTACATCAATAACCACCAGCATGTAATGAGACCTGGTAATTTAGAAAAGACAGGCAGTTCCCCAAGCAGGTGTGCCTTTTTCATCTGGCAGACCAAAATATTCCATGCTTTTTGAACAGAAGACCTTGGGAGACAAAATGTACCCACTATTTTAAACCAGACAATGATTCCTTTCACCTTATTGAACTGGTACAACATTTACAGCCTGGAGAAAACAAAGAAGGTACAGCTTATTGTGGCTGGTAGAAAAAACTGCTTTGAGGTCCCTCTTCAAAGACTTTCAGGATGTAAGTTTGGCATCACCGGGAAAAGTGTAACTTCGGAAGGTGTCCTAAAACCCACAGGTCTCTAGGACAGTCCCAAATCCCTGCTTTTACTTCTCCCTGGCTCTATCTGAGTTCCAGTCAGCACATGCTACATTACCTGCCGATCTGTGAGCAGTTTTGGTAACACATAATGCATCTGGGAACAATGAAGTCATGGAGATGTACCCTCTTTTAACTATGCCTGAATTTATAATGAGATCATCTAACAGCCCACTGGCTTCTCAGTCACCTTGTTCTTCCCTACATTTGGTGTTTGTTCAGTGAATGTGACATGTGATGTGATGCAATAAAACTACAAACCTAACAGAGAGGAGAAAAGCTAACAGGACTTTGTAGAGAAAGCCCAACACGAGCCCATCTCTTAAGAGCACTGTGTTGCTTTGGTAGAGAGTTCATCTCGTAATGGGTGGCAAATCAGGGACAATTAATCAAAGCGGTACTCTGCAAATACCAAAACAATGACTACAGAGATTATAAGCATGCTATATTTCATTAAATCAATGTTTCAGTGTACAAGGAGATGAAGCCAATTTAAGACCCTCTACCAAGTCCTATAATCCTGTTTTATAATTAGTTGGAAAACCTGGCAGGGGTCATGAACTTTAGACAGCTTCTTTCCAAATAATCAGAGATTAAGTTATACTAAAGAAATCTTTCTGAAAACAAATAGAAAGCTGCAAAAACTTTTGTTTTGGCGCTTAGGTGGCCACTAGCATACTGATCAGGAGACAGAGAAAAGTATAGGAAGCAGACCACCAGGCACTGCAATGCAGGCAGATTGAATGGAAGTGTTAACAGACTGATCAGCTTCATGTTGAACCTCTCACAGATCTAAATCCAAAATACACCAGGGGCATTTTAATCTGAATTTTATTCTTGTCAGTGACTCACAATGAGGCACTGCACATCGCTTGGCCTGTCTCTTGCTTTTTGTCCCTGTCCCTATAAATACACTATGCTGCCTTTGTGAACTTTTTGGAGATCTGTGGAAAACAGTTCTGTGGAAAACCTTCTCCACTTGCTATCTCCAGGTCACATCACCATCATTTACATCACGGTTTGGGCCTGAGGGACTGCCCTTTTCCTGTGGCTGAACCTCAGCTGACACATGCAAGCACTGTGCAGAATATTTAAGCACCTTTCCAGTGCCTTGCTCAGGACAAGCCTGGTGGTGATAGCCAGGACCAGAGGAAGGGATGTACCCAGATTAAGCAGCCACTCTGTCACGTTTGCTGTGGAGACAAGCAGGAGGGTATTTTTAACAGAAGACTCTTCCTTTGCTGGTCTGGCAAAGCCCAAGGCTGGCGACCTTCCAGACACAGTGCAAACCCCATCTGTTTCCCCAGGAGACAAAGGGTATTTAAGCAGTGCAGGTGATGACACTTTGTTTGATTCTTTGGGACAGTTTATTTTGTTGTTACTAAACTGGATATGTGCAATCTTTTGTTTTCAAGTAAATTTTTCATGACACATTGAAAGATCTGATATAGCAAAAACCCAACAACAATGGAAATGAAATACCCAGAACCTGCATCTGTAATTAAGAAAGGCAACAAAAATTTATTTATTACATCATTTCCCTCTAGAAAAAAAAAGAAACCAAATCACAAATAAATGAGAACCCTTGGGAAAACTTGCCCTCTTTTTCCTCCCTGAAAATGGAGCAATGTAACATAAACCAAGCACGCATTTTTTACTAGGTAAGGGTGTAACTGCTTATAATCAAGGCCACATGTTCTACTTGCAATGACCTTGGGAGGTCTGCCACATTAGGTGATACCATCAGCAACCCTTCAAAGGAACATTTTAGCAAACAAAGACAACAGCTTCTTATGCTGACCTGAAACAGTGCAGTCAAGAGTACTGCAAAGCCTGACACCATTTAAAAACAAAATGAATTACATGTGAGAATGAGATAAGCCCCAGCAGAAAACATCGCTAAGTAACATGGACTCAGTGTCTGCAGGACTCATCTCTGTCTCAGCCTGCCTAGAAGAGCTGCAAAAGATTCTATGCAATGCAACACGGAACCTGAAGGTGCATTGCGTTTGAGGTAATGCTGGGAATTTGTTCTTCGGTTAAAAAAAGCATCAGAAAAGCACTAATTGTTTCAAAACAAGCATAAAAATCCAGGATATATAAGCATAAAGCTACAAATTTTTAAAATCCAAACACACGAAGGACCTTAATGCCAGCACTATGTGGACTAAGATGTAATGCAGAGGACCCAGGTATTGTATGAACTTCTGCCAGCTTCCCAAGATATTTCAGGTATTTCTGAGGAATACACAGGCAGCCAGAATACAGCATCAAATATGTGTGGCATGTTTCACTGTTTACATGGGAGGAGGAACCGTGGTAATAATGAAGATAGTAATTTCTATGATGTGCACGCTGAAAAGCAGAGATGCTTCATTTTCAGACATGCCGACTGTCTGACACCCTTCCAGCAACAATAGGTGACTGAGAGGTATCTGCTGGCACTTTGAGAGAGTCAGGCATTTGGTGCCATCTGAGACGCATTATAGTACCTGAGACATCCCCAGAGGACTGTCAGGAGTCTGGGAGATGTCTGGGAGACACATGCCCACCTGCAGTGACAGCTGAAAACCACAGGACCTAGAGTACCTCAAATCCACTGAATGTCTATACCTGAGCAACTGAAGTGAACAATTAAATGGGTTAAAGAGGGTAACTATTGGCTTTCTGGCTACTAGAAGGGGGAAGGTAGCTCCAGATACACGATGTGAACTAACAGTGAGTTTTACTTGGTTGCCATTGAGCTTAGCATGCATTTTCTTGTTACATGAAACTTGTCAACGGTTTAAATCATTCTTCAGAGTTTTTTAGCATTTTGGGGAAAAATAAATGCTCAGGCTTTGCAAGGCTTTACACAGAGCATTTTTTCACAACAAAAGTTTAGCTTTTCTACTAATGCACAATGTACTTGTGTATCTGGTTAACATCAAACCAGTTTCTTAGAAAACATCACAACTAAAGCCAAGTGAGAGCTGCTATACTTATTACACTTCTGCTTCCAGAAAGCCACAGAACTTATTTCTAAAGGCATCTATCCTCTGTTGCCTTTGAACACCATTCCGTGCTCTGCACAAATCTGGTTGTTGTGAAGACAGGTATGCACAAGATATAACACAGGCTTTCATGCATAGGGGCTATATGTAGTTTTCAAGATTCTTTGCAAAATCCACCCTGGAAACTAAGAGCAGAACGGCAGAGGAACCACATTCGCATTTGTCAAAGGGCCCAGAGTTTGCCAAAGTAGCCCTAGCCAGGTGCAGGCCTGAAGCACATCACAGACAAGACGTGGCCCCAGGCTGTGGGAGCTCTGTCCATTCATGAGGGTCTTCCCCAAGCACTGCCAGCCCCTTGGTGCAGGAAGACCAACCTCTTAGACACAGTGGCACCCACGTGCCTTACCATGGACCAACACAGAGTTTTTGAGCCTATTCAGAAAGCAGTGCAACATGCATAATACATTGACTTTTCAGATCTGATCCAGGCACAGAGAATCAAGCTCATGCACCCTATGAACCTCTCCAGAAATCAGTGTTTCAATACACCAGGCATGAATTTGATTCCAAGCTCTATTGACAAAAATCCATGTTTTAAGCCATCTCGACATGTCTCTGCAGAACATGCAGTTTCCAAAGGCAAAGTGCCTTTCCTAGAGCAGGGCAGTAATAAGTGCACCATGACAATTACTCCACCTTTATTAACAGAGCTAAACACTTTATCTTTTCTGACCAAATAATGCAGCCACTCACATCCAAACAGGATACTGAGGAGCACACAAGCATGGCTGAGGCAGCAGGAGCTGACCCTTCAGGATACAGGGGCCAAGGAACCCCAGCATATGCTGCACCTTCTTGGTTTTCACAAACATTTGCTTCAGAAGTTAAACTTTTGAATTCAGAAGGCATAACAGTTCATGCAAACTGTTCAAGGGATTGAATTTATGACAGAGGGGAAACTAGAATGAAAACTGCCATATAAGAGTCAATGAAAACAAAGGATTCCAAGATAGGGAGGCAATTCAGAAATAAATCCTTAGTGGGTTAAATTGGTGGATCACTAAGGATGTGGTCCACATTTCTGCAGCATACAAATTCTTCTTGCAGAGCTCACAGTTCTACCTGAATATCAGCCGTTCATTTTCTACCAGTTAATTAAAGGTGAGTTGCAATTGAGTGTACAGGTGAGAAAAGAAAAAAATGTCAGTTTTGCTGTACTTTTTTATAGTTCATTAATCTGCTAAAATTATATCCAGGCATTTTCTTGCATGGCATTCTGTTACCTAGAAATGCCTTCAAAACTGGAACTTAAAAATACTGAGACCTTTTAAACACAATAAAATGTTTGGCACATTAAGGATAGGGCTCAATTAGTCCCCATACCCTGCCAGCCTTGGCTCTGCTTCCATATCAACTCTCTTTGTGACATTTGTTTTTTTGCTGTGTGGGAGACATGACTTGTATGATTCCCATCGTGCTCTCCGTTGGCTTGGTTGGGATTCTCACATACAACTATGACTTCCGGGGTGATCAGCAGCAACAGCACCTCAAAGTCAGCCCACAGGGACATTAGCACTGACAGAGGATTATATCCCAAGGAAGGCCATCAGCAGATGTGCGCAGAACCTACCTCTTATTGCAATGTGCATTGCCTACATTGTTACACAAATGTGAATATAATATTAAAGAAGTTGTAATTGTTCAAGTATGTTTTAATACATTTTCACCTAATATTTCTGCTATGCAGCTTCTGATCAAAAAGGGATGCTTACTTCTCCATATCATTATTTTCATTATTATGCTTAATAGTTTAAGAGCCTTACTCCTCAGAATACAGTAGAGATTTGCTTTGGTCTTTTTGAGTTGTTTAAATTACCAATGTAATATATAACATTCAGTTTCAAAATCAGAAAAAAAAAGATGGACAATAGACTTGTCTCTCTCATTTCCCCTCATGATATTCACTTATCAGGTTTGCATGAAGCCACCACAAAAGTCAGTAAGTAGTGATCCAAAAATATCTGGCAATGACCTCCAGAACAGAGAAACGGCATGAGAGCTCTTCTGCCTGGCACTTTTCAAATCTTTGCTTGCAGCTTGATTTTCACAGGATGCTGCAAGCTCCATGGACAGGACTGAGAGGTGTCAGACTGGGGGTGCCTGTGCTTGGAGAGTGACTCTTTCCACTAGCAGTCCTCCACAGCTACGCCAGATACACTTTATTTACAGATATACTTTATTTTTATATAGCTTTAATTACAAAAAATGTGGTTCTACTCACTGAATGTTCGGATGACATCGCTCGGTGCACTGGCAGGGCTGGATCCATAGGAGTTTGCTGCTCGGACGGCAAACTGGTACTTGGTGTTTGGGAGGAGTCCTTTGAGAACCATGGACTCCATCTGGATCTGCTCTCTTATTACCGTCCAATTGCTGTCAAGGTCTGGCCTTCAGAACACACAAATTCAAGATCATAAATAATTAAAGCTAGCTGTAAAAATAAATTGCCTTTAAACTTTCCTGGGAAACACAGAAAATAAATGAGATTTAAGCCTACTAAATAATCACTGAAATCCTTCACTCTTAAGAGGCCAGTCTGTGCAACCATTACTAAGCCGTGAAGCCTGTGATATCAAAACTATACAGTGATACAAAACCAATATTCCGATTTTGCTTACAAAGCCAAGGAGATTGTTTGGAGGACAGTTTGAAAAATCAAGTTCTGTTTATCTGTTTTCATGGATTTTGGGTTCAGTTTTCAAGTGGAGGTTTATTACCTGCAGTTCCCAATCCCCTGTTTGGCTATATAAAGCAGTACTTCACACCAGAGGGAAAGAACCTTATTTACTTCTAAGAGTTTGTGCTCTAATGCCACCAACTCCCTTCAAACATATACAAGCATCAGCAGGATTGATAATCTAACATCTCATCTCTGAGGCAATCAGATTAATCTACTCACAGTGGAAAATCTCGATCCAAAGTCTTCTCTTCAGAAAAAAAACCCCACAAATCAGAACAATAATGCAGAGAACCTGGCCTATGTAGGTGGATTTTGCAACAAAATTCCCACGTCTGCCTTCAGACAATGCCTGGTTAACTCCTGATTCATACTGGAAGCCAGCTGCCAATAAATGCTTGCTCTAAGTGCCATTATAATCCATCTGAAATTAGTACAACCATTCTCATGGCAGTCTGGTCTCAAATGTTTGAGTTCATACACAGAGGAACATCAGAAAGGTGAGGGCTGCTTCAGATACTTTGAGAGAGTATTCTGATGCTTTCACACCATTTCTACCCTCTCTAGAAGTATCTCTTCTTATCAAAGAGAGAAGGGAATGAGAAGGTAAACACATACAAACAAAATAAAAATGTAAAAGTTAAGTCTACACCACCCAAAATATTCCAGTTGAAGCCTATGAAAGTGAAATAGGGACAGAAATTACTTTCAGAGAAAATTATTCCAGTGTCTTTTTCTAAGATGTCCTTGTGATATTTATTACAGGAAATAACCTCCAAGTGCTCCCTGAATTTACCAATGTTTACATAGGACTAGTTGCAAATGTCTCCAACAGTCTCCAATGAAAATTATAGCACAAGGCAGGCATTTTGTATTTGTTTATTTGCAGTTGGAAGGAAATGCCAAAGTTAATGTATGTTTTCTTTTACCAGTCAATACAAGATTTATTGATCACTGAGGTTTCATTGCTTTGTGCCAGCAGGGCAAATGCAGTGACAAAGCAGCAGCTTCCAGCTGCCTGGCTCCTGTGTGCAATGGCACACAGGATGCGAATATTTCATTGTCTTGCTAAAAATAAAAAAAAAATATCAGACAAATGCACAAGATTTAATGACAGCTAAACAGACCATCTTAAGTCACCTTCCACCATCATTTCCTGGTAGACAGGAGGGCATTTATTTTGGCCACTCTTTCATTGTTTCCCTTCTCTAATCTTTTGATGCCTGGGCCAAAATGAAAATGTATAGTGTTTTCCAAATGAAAGCTGTTAACATCGCTTCCTTCCACATGCTCGCTTAGTAGTGTTTTCAATTTTCCTGTATATATCTTTTTTTGGCTCTAATTCCAGTTCAAGAAATTCCTGCTAGCTCAAAAGCTGCCTCACAGTGTCTTTGCAGCAGGCCCTGCCAATGTCTGCACCCAAATGGAAACACATGCCTCTGATGAAGGGACCCGAAGGAGATATTGCACTCTACAAAGTTTAGGAGATAACACAAACTGTAGGCTAGCCTTCAGCTTCGCTAACTGTCTCTTGCAAGACTCCCTTCTGCAGAAGTGAATAATAAATGAAATGCCTGCAAACGTGTAAGGATCTTCAGCTGAAAGAGAGGGAAAGAGGGAGATTTATCGCTTGACCTTTGCTACTTGTCCAGAACATTCCCTGTGTGAACAAATCGGTACAAGACGAAAAAATGGCAAACAGATGGGGAGAGAAACACAACAAACTCAGCTGGTGACTGTGTCCAGGGCCAGCCAGCTCCCATGTTTTCTAAGCTGGGAACATTCTCTTGAAAAATGTCTCAATGGTCCTTTTTTTTTTGTCAAATTTCAGTTTGTATCCACTTTTACACCAGAAAGGCTCATTTTTATGCCACTTTTCCCATCTTTCTGCAGTGCTATGTTCCCTGGACCTGCACAGGTCTCCCTCTCTGGCCAAGACCTCACAGGGCTGTTTTGGATGTTGTATCTGTGCACAGGAAAATCAGACATCTTCCATGGGCATTTTCTGTTCTTGAAGTTACAGCTGTGCACCTCCAATGCAGAAATGCCATGCAGTAAGAATCTGGCCAGTGACAAAGTCAGAGAGTTTTTGAGATAATAATTTATTATATGGGTAAAGTCAATAGGACTGGGTGGATATAAACCAAGGGCAGAATTCTGCCCCAAATGTTCCCAAAACATTTTGATTATTGCTTTACATTGTAATCAGGGGACTGATTCAACTTAAGAAAGGAAATTTTTCTGATGCAGAGAACAGCAATTTTATACTCACTTGAACTTCCTCTTAAAATCACCTGGAAATGATTTAACAGAGTGAAGCACCTGCTAGCAATCCAATTTTTATAAGGTTTTTGATCGTTCTTTAGTGCCATGTTTGTACTCATCTCAAGTGACAAATTCATCTCTACAAATTTTAAAAATATTCCTACAAATAATAAATACGGTGACAAGAACAATGCATTCTTATTCGCTATGGAAAATAGTCATCATAAAAAATAATGCACAATAGGATATTATTTTTAGTAATTATTATTATTTATCTTTATTGTGACACTTTCTACAAAATATAGCAACCAATATGCCAGGTCAACTCTGAGAAAAGTAGAAGTAGGCAATTTTCTAACCTCATTCTTCTGATATTCCTCTGATGCTGTCTAATATTGTTAAGTACTTCATCCTTAAGCTCTACACCTTTCAATCCTCTTTCTTCATTAATTAGCTTTTCAAGGATTTAACCCCCACAAACAATGAGAAAAATATTGAGGTAGATGTATCTGCTTCATGCATTAATCAGAAAAACAGTATTTAAGGTATTTTTGTTGGGCATTAGGAAGTGTCTCCCTGGTCAGAACTGTTGTTTTGGGTTCTTTGGAAACAAAAGCAAATATGACTTTCCAGTTCAGTGTAGTGCCAGGGACAGATAGTTCAACATGGAATGGATTCAGGCATACACATTTTTTGGGGGGGAAGGCTTCAAACTAATCAAGAAATTTGCCCACAACACTATGCTGAATCTGGTCCACCCTAACACTTGTATACTGATAAATCTCCACAGTTTTATTGGCAGAACTTGCCTAGCTCATTGTAGCAGAAGTTTCATGTCACTAACGAGATATTGAAAAATTTCCCCTATATGTCAAGATTAATATTGAAAGCTGTTGACTTCATCTACGTACCAAAGAAATGAAAGGAAAGTGACCTAATCCTTTTAGGGAATACACTGGTTCTTTAGATGATAGCTGACTCTAAAAATTTGGATAAGTTAGTCTCCAAGCTTAGAAGATTGGGTAGGCATTCAGTAGATTAAAATTTTGAGTATTTGGAGTATTAGAGTGAAAATATCCAAGACATTTTTGAGAATTAATTTTTTATAGTATCTTTAGGAAAAACACCCAAACTAGCATGTTTAAGTCCAGTGTCTCACTTTAGAGGCTTTCATAAGAGTGTCATTTGTCAAAATATTTCTCAGCATAAATCAACAGACTGTTTACACTGAGTCTGCAAGCTTCCACAGACACGATTAGCTTTTTGGGGTTTTAACACATTCTTTTACACATTCCCTATGAACGGTGCAGTGAGTAGCGAGACTTGAGTTCACCCTCCTGATTTTCAGCATTTAGCCAAGTTGTGATTGTGGTCTCCTTAGCGTCCTCTTACAGTCAACAGCAGAGCAGAGTCTGAATTAGCCCAGCTCATCCTACATCTGAAACTGCCTGCAGCCCTCCACTGCCTATAGTGAACCAAAAGGTCACAAGGGAAACCCATGCACATGCCTAAATAAAGGCTCAAATTTAGACCCTGAGTAGAAACAGACTGCAGGTTAGCTCTGGTTCTGATTGGATTCTGCTATGTACCGACTTTTCATGAGTTTTTAATCTGCAATTTCACAGCTGAGCAAATGAAAAGAGTGATTTTCTCTCATCTCAGTCTCCTAGCATGGTTTTTCTAGGGTTAAAGTCATAAAGTTAGTTCTAAGGGGATGGAAATGATTTAAACAACGTCATAGTTTTTAGACGTTTGTGCTGTACCCAAGAGAAATTACAGATTTGCATAAGAAAGTCATCAATCTTGCGAAAACACAGCATAATATTGTATTTCTTTGACATAGAAGGACATGGTTCTAAATTTACTTGCACTGCTTTGTTTTGGTTTTACATTGGTTTCATTCAACAGCTTTAACTCATGTTAATACATTTTATAGTAAATTAAAACTATCTGCAGCAAAAGAAAATGAAACTTAAAGTTAAATCTTTACCTCTAACTGCCATTAGGGCTTATGGCTCATTGAACTTTTTCCAAATATATAATCAAGCTACCAAGTCTAAGAGAGCATAATCCCAAAATTAACAAATACACTTCCAGCTTAGCTTTAAACCTCAAACTAAACAGTGTAATCAAAACATTGTGCTGTTAGCAAATGCTTTCCCAAAGTCTAAAACCAACAAAACACTGAAATTTCAATCACTCGCATCTTTGGAGTGAAGGCAGCTTTCCACTCCCTGGCTGAACAAAAACATTCAAGGGTGCACTTTCAATGTGTCAGATGGAGATGACAGTGCCCACTTCTTCTTCCATTAGCAGGCCCCTGGTGCTAGGAAGAGGTATACATAAACCTGCAGGGTCCATTTTCCAGCAAAAGCATGGAGGCAACAGCAGTGCGGCCAATCAGAACCCGATGAAATCCCTTCCCCATCCACCAAGCAAATGAGACACAAGAGACAGGGAGAAGAGAGAAAGGCTCAAGTAACAACTGTGTTTAAAAAACAGATATTGGGGAAATTTCATGGCAATGTTATAGCACAGCTTACATGATGGCCATAATGTATCTTCAGCCTTATGTCCTGCCTCCCAGTGCAATGAACATTGGATGGCTTCCCACTAAATATGGGACATTTTGATTCAAACACAAAGTGCAACTTAAGTTCACAAGTAGGCTTTCAACCTTGAAATTCTTTTCATCATATCAATGTCTTCTAGACTCTAACCATACTTTGAACACGGAAAACCAATAGCTCTTTCTGTCTAACAACAATTCTTTTTAAAAAATGAAGTTTTTTTCTGAAGAACGATTTTTTTGACCTTTACAGGTCAGAGTAGTTAAAGAAGCAATTCTCTCTTCTTATCCAGGGACCTCAACTAAAAGCTGTCATCAAGTGTTCACCCAAAGGATTAAACTTTTAAAGGCTGAATTTTGCATTCAGTGTAAGGGTAAACATAGGGGCAAGCAAATGAAAATAAATAGTTTTGTATGCAGATATCAACTTACACAAGCATATGAACATTCAAGTATGAATACTTGTTTGTTCATGCAGATACAACCACCTCCTCCTGACCCTTCATATGCATCTTATAAAAGCAACTTAACGGGCAATTTATCACAGTTCAGTTCTATTACCACAAATTTTAAAGAGTTCACCATACAAGAAGGAAAAAAAAACCCACTAACACCCCATCTCCACCCAAAAAATCTAAACAGAAAGGCCAACCTTTCATGTAAACTTTATAACAACGCAAGTCTGAGTCCCGCAAGCTCAAGACCCAGAAGACTTTTGTCAGGTAAATCTGCTCAACATACTGAGTTTGTTGTTATATATTTCCTATAGCAGCTGAGGGTACTCCTGCCCAGGGGAACTGCTTTGCCACACACTCAGCGTGGTTCGACAGTGTTTGATGACAGGAGAAACTTAAAACTTCATTCACCCAGGCCTTTGTTAGAGAGAACATACCAAACTAGACCTTGTTTTCTTCAATCAGAAGGTACAACTTATTGGTGATTTTATAACAAATTAGATTATTTCTGATTTTGTTTTTAAATTTTCATGGTAATTCAACACACATCAAGAGGAAAACTAAGTACACTATATACAGTAAGTAAATAAATCATGAGAACAATCTATATGCAGTTTAATAGCACAGTTTAAGTAAAAAAAACCTGTAGTGCACAAACACTAAAATTCAGACTCCACTGGCAAACTTGCCTGATAAACTCCACCGTGTAGTACTGGATGGGAGAACTTCCTTCGCTCACTCCGGCCTTCCAGGATAATGCAACTTCTGAATCAGAAACTACCACGATCTGTGGCTGATAGGGCGGTGCAGGGGGCATGCACTTATCTAAGCCAGAAGTGCAAATGAATAGCATCAGAAAAGCAGACGGGCTAATACACACAATAATCAAACACCCACAGACTTAGGAATCAAATTCATAGGCTTTTCCCCTCATCTGTTGCCCCTCTAAAATGACACACTTGTAGAAATACAATAGTAAAATATTACTATACTGCACACGACAGAGATTTAAGTGCGAGTGATGTGCTGTGTTACAGACGTGTGTCTGACAGTTTTCCAACAGAAAGCCATGCACACAGCATTACCTTGGGATAAAGTTGTCACTTCCCTGGGCATGCTGGGTCGTCCTTTCCCTGCCCAGCCATATGCTCCAACGCTAACGCGGTGTGGAGTGCCTGGCTTTAGATCACCGATAATAACTTCCTACGAGAGTCAAGAGAAGACAAGAATATTGTGAAAGCTCTTCCATGTAACTGGGGATGGTGCTGTGAGCTGGGATTCTGGCATTTCCCATGTAGCCTCCTAGGAAGATTGTCCCCAGCCCAGCTCAGAAGCAACAAACACAAACAGCACCACATGTTTCCTCTCAAGCTGCAGCTTCACCCAGGGGGAATCCACAGCGATGACCTGGACCCATTTCTCAGCATAACTCACAAGGTTGCAGATCGTATGCATTCGTTATCCAACTTTTTTGCTGGTGAAGTCAAAGTCACATACTATTCCCTCCCCTGAGCCAATTGCTGGCATTCGATATCCGTCTGGTTCATCTTCCTTTTTTTGTTTGTTTTGGTTTTGTTTTTCTTTTAAATCCAGAGACTGTAGAAGCTCCTGAGAACGAAGCAAGTTGCCACACTGTGAACTGATGATCTTTAAGTTCTCACGGGGCAGGGACCAGTCCTGTCACCTCTCACAAGTTTCCTAGCCCAGCTATCAGCCTTGACCTGAAGTGAGCATTTCCCTTATCTGTCTTTCTGCCATAAACACAGAAAGATTAACCCACAGACAACTACTGTAGGGGAGGCGATGCTAACCTCCACACAAAGAGCTTGTGCTGCTGAATACTATTCAGAGGAGACTGCTCAAATCTCCCAGAAATTAGCAAATGTTACCCAAAAAATTACATTTTATCACTGGCTGGTGTACATAGCATGGATCAGCTTCAGACATTTAGGTCTGGTCTTTAATGAAGCATGTGTACATGTGTATAGAAATTCAGCATTCTTTACCTGCATCCTATCTGTAGAGACATGTAAATCCCAGATTTACAAATTTTGACAGCATATACAAGTAAACAGAAATACTAAGTTCTACACCAAAGACTGTTTTGGTGTGAAAAAAAGCACTTATAAAAAACTGTTTTACAGAGATTTTTCTTCTGTTTTTCATTCTCTGATATTAAAAACATTATTCACAGTGCATGTGAAAATGCAGAAATCTCCTTTCTCTTCATGCTGGAAGAGACTTTAAATCTGCATTTCCAGTTGCATTAAAATAGTAAACAATCCCAAAATTTTATTAACTGCTAAATTTCCTTATGACGGTCTTTTGGACAAGCTCTCCTTCTCTATTCTTTAGGGAACTTATGTTATTACTACAACACTGTTCAGCAACACCCTGCCATCTGTCATTTCTCTAGCTGCGGCTTTGGAGCTCCGTTACTGATTTCCTATTAACATGGATGACCTGACCATTATCCTGTTTTTCCATCATTCACCCTTGATCTGCTTGAATGATTTGGATTCATCTGAGAGAGATGATAACTATGCTGGAAAAGTAACTGCCTGGAGAGAGGCAGCAAAAACACTCACACCAAAAGATTTATCTGGGTCTTTCAGTCTCATGGCTGAAGTGACTGAGATCTTTCAAAACACAATCTGAAAAGCCAGTTGCTGAAAACCCAGAACCTCCTGTCAATGACAATACTGATGACCCTGCTCCTGCCATTCCATCCTCCATGCCATACATACCGTCTGTCTGTATTTAAACTGTGTGCATTTGTTCCTGCCAGCATCCCTCTTTATTACATTCATTCTTACGAGAAAAAATCCTTTGCTATGTGTCTTACTGCTTTCACACTATTCAGGAACCTGGCCTCTGCAGAGTGCGATATTGATGTACTTGCCTCATATTATTACCTCCAGACACAAGTCTACAATAAACAGAACGAATCTCACTGACTACAAGGCCAATCAAGACCAAAGTCCTAATATCAATTTAGGTATTTACGTTCAACATGTGTACCCTCAAAACTTCAGCAAGGTGCTCTCTTGCTTTACACAAATAGCTATCTGCCTCTCTTCTGTCGATGTCCTCTCCATTAACACAGCTGTTGGACATACAGGGGTTATCTCTAAGATCAGGTATCTTCTATCTTCTAAGATCAAGACATTAGTTAATAGGTAAAGATTCAGAACATCATCAAGCTACCCTAACCCATAGCAATCTCAGGGAATACCCACCTCACACCAGAACACTTTCAAATGCGATTCTGGAGAAGAAACACATTTCCTTGTACCCCACCGTCCAGGAGCCTAGGACTACATATTTCACCTCATTTTTTGCTTGTATTTAGGAGAAGGGTCTTAAAACCAAGTTTTCTATCCCAGAAGAAACTCAGTGGCCTCACAGATAACGAATTTAGTTAGTATGTGGAAGAGTTAGTTCCTCATCATTTTTGTAGTCTTTCCCTCCATTCAGATTGCCTCTGTATTTTGAAGCACGACTGGACATTACATTGCCAGTGAGGCTTTACTAGGCACCGACCTCAATTTCTTCTCTTACACAACACTCTTGCTAAAACCCTGCAAAATGACATTTGGTATTTTCATTACAATCTCACATTCTTGAATGGGGTGAAGGAACATGATGCCTTTTCTCTGGTAGAGAAGTCAGGTGTACACAGAAACCATATATCCCTCCCTGCCCTGCCACACAGCTTGCCCTCCCTCCAAGTGTGTTCAAACTGTTTGTGAGGCTGCACAGTAAGCCGCCTCACAGAAACCAGGATTACAAATTATTTTCTAAAGAAAACCTGTTTTCTGTTTTGTTTTTTTTAATCCGAAAAAACATCAAACCCTGGATTACAAGGCAGCTGAGAAACCAAGCTGGGTTTAATGACACTCGATCCCCTCACAACTCCTTCCCTGCATTCCCTCAATTCGTCAGTCCCCATTTTGTAGTGGTGTGTTTGGTGATTTGATAGGGAGTGCTATTGCTCTCCATGGCTCTGCGCCTGACCTAAAACCTCCCACCTTTAAAGTCTACTAATTTTTCATGCTTTTTTCTTTTTGTTAATATTTGTGCTCAACTTCCTGAATATTATTCCTAGTAGAACAACTGCCTTATTAAAATGTACTGTACCTGCACTTCTCCTGGCTGCTCTCACTTACATGTTCTCTATTATAAGATGTTATAACACATCTATAATACATTATCCACTTTGCTAACGCACAGGCACATGCACACACGCACACACAGAAACGAGCAACCCAATTCAGCTCTTGCTACGACAGTCTCACACGGTCCAAAGAAGTCTCTGAGAAAGCAGTGGGGTCATACCCATCACCAGGAGAGGAGGCTTAGTGACGGAAACATGAACTATGCAGACTTAACCACAAAACTATTGCAGATTTCTGTTGAGTTTGGTATGAATATAACAGAAAGCATTTCAGCAAGAACACCACTTCCTGAGGATTAATGACAGCTGGGAGCTGATTAATCCCAGTCAGTCATACTTCTCCACAAGTACCCCTCAGAAGTGTTATTTTTATCGAGCAGGAAAAAAAAGGGCCAGCATGGAACCTCAACTCTAAAATGGCATAATCCAGACTCAGCTCAGCAGGGATTGAACCAGACCGTCCTGGTTCAAGTGCATTCTGAGGTCTCATCTGGACAACAACCTCCTACAGTCCAACAAAACTTCCTTTAATTCAGCCCATGAAAGCTGTGCGAGATCCACCAACTTTGTGGGACTTCTCCATTCCTAGAACAGGTCTCAAACAAAAAAGGTTTGTAAGAGGTTGTTCATGTTAGGGATTTCACTTAAATACTAAAATAGCTGCCCTCATCCTACCCAAACCCAGGCACCTTCTGCTTTCTTCCCCTCTCACAATAAACCCAATCTGCTTACTGTTCAGAGGAAGCAGACTGGACTGAGTGCAGGACTGGAAATAATTAATCTGAATAATTCACCAGCTGCAAAGCCATTAAGAGGGCTGGTATTTCTTCCAAACCTGTTTTATACTAGTTGTTAGTCTCCCACTACTTCCTCCTGGGCATTGCGTGGCTGGCCTTGTCCTGCACTCCTCCTCCTTGGCTCTTGCTGGACTGGCTCAGGTTTCTCCCTCTCTGTCTCCTCTCCCACTGTCAGACTTTGTTCTTCCCTCTCACTGTGTGTCTGACTACCTGACTGTCCCTGTCCCCTGTAAATCCTCGCTGCCTGGGTATAGCTCATTTTTACCAAATTTACTCCAGCAAAACAAGACATCCATAAATATTTTTGATGACTGAGAGAAAAGTCTTTAAATTGCTAAAAAGGGAGCTGCTGTACCTACGCATGTCCACCTTCTTCACCTCTGGATTTTGAGCTTTAGCTAGTATTTGACACATTTTGACTAAAAAAGATCCTGTATAAGTGCTAAGTAGAATCAACACCTGAGATCAACTTTTGCGCGTGAATCTGTGGAAAGACCAGGTCAGGGACGCTCAATTTAATTTTAAATCACAGCTGCGACCAAGTTTCATGTGAAGCAATACTTACAAAAATTGCTTGTCCTTCAAGCTGACCCTGGGAAAAAAGCAAAATAGAACTTGTTAATGAAGTAACATACTAAAAAGTGATGGCAAAACCACATACATAACGGGTCAGGGAATTAAAACAAGGCCAGCGCTCCACCATACAGTAGTCTATGTGGCTGTTATTCATCTGCATGAGTACTGGGATACAGACACTGTTCTCCTAGTGAGTAAAAATTACTGCTGTCAGGATTAAGATAAAAAAACAACGTGCTGTTTGACCTCTGTTGGCACTACTAGTAAGAATGTTTTTTGGGGGGAAAAAAAAGGAAGTGAGGAATACAGAGATAAAGATCAGAAGGGAGAAAATAATGCATAAATAAACAAATAATATATCATGGCAATGATATTCTTTCATTCACCATGATCCCAGAATCCTGCAGGAGTCAGAACTGACAACCAGAGTGATGGAAAACTGCAGGAAATCTGAGCATCCCCTCACTCATGCTGTTCACATAGAAGGTTTCTGAGCATTGCCCAGCAGGGATCAGGAAATATCAGTGAACATACTTCACTAAACATCAGGTGGGGAGGCTGAAGGAAGAGGGGTGAGGAGATAAAGGATAATGAAGATGAGCAGAAGAGAAAGGAGGAAAAAAATTGAATTGTGAAGAAGGATAAGCAAATAGATTGGAAAGCCTGCAATGCTCCTCTGTGCACACAGGTAAGCCTTTGATTCCTGTGCTGGTAATGTTGCTGTCTCATGGACAGACTGCCCTTTGCAGAGCATGGTATGAAAGTGCTCCCCTCACAGCACCCAACCTGCAACACTCCTTCGCCCTCTGCCTGAGGAGAGGCTGGAAAAGCTCCCTCTGTTCCTGCCTTGTTGAACTCAAAGAGCAGCTTCTCTGCACTGAGGAAGCACCAGCATGTTTCAAGAATACCCTGTAAAAGCAGACAGTATTAAAGCCATCCAGAAGCACAGAAGAGTTGCTTTCATCTCGGTACTAACTGTTCAGCCATGCACCAGAAGAAGATGGGCGGTGTTCATTCGTGAAGGTAAAAAGAAGGGGAAATTGGACAGAAAAGGGGAAGAAGGAAAGAGAAGGGGAGAGTGAAATAAAACAGAATAAGAAAGCAAAGGAGATATAAAAGGGAAAAGAGAACTAAAGGAAAGGAGGAAAGTGGGAAGCAGAAGGAAAAGCAGTGCTTTCAAGAACAAAAAAACCAGAAGTTGAGGAAATCTTCTGGGAGATGGATTTGCACAGATCCAACTACTGCAGCGCTATTAAACTTTAAATTCCATATTTCAGGAGGTCAGAGTCTCACACAGATACAAAAATACACTGAAAACTCTGAGTCTCCTTTAGCTCACACACTGACCTGTATCAGACACTGCAATACACGTACACTGATATTGCAAATCTAACTGTGCATACAGTCATGCAATTTCCCTTCCATGGGTGGAAGTGCACAGAAAATGCATATTCAAATTTAAAGTTCTATTTTGGTAGATACAAAAGGTCAGTACTAGGAAGACACAGGCAAGTCCCAATAGTTTTACATGATAAATTAGCCAGACAACAAGCAGCAAATGTGTATCACACTGGCTGGATTACAGAAAAACATTGTTATTTCCTTTTGCTCCATACTCAGAGCAGATCTGGGGCTTGGATCCTCAGCATAATTCACAACCAAGAAACAAGTAGACAGTTGCAAGTTCCCACTTCCAAGCTCCACTCCAGTGCTCCAACTGTTGATGAAAAGAAATACTCACCATGCTAAGCATATCCAAACTCAGGGGAACATCATGTGAGAGCTGTGTAACTGATTTGTCGTCTTCAACCTCTGAGTAAAAGACCTTGGAAAGAAGACATAGTCAAGACAGTTAAAGCAATAAATGCTTCAGAATGACTTAAAAATAAGTGCATTGCTATCACATTGTAGACAGCATTTGAGCCTATGATCCCCTACCTTTTCAAATGCACAAAAAGCTAACACCCTTTAACATCCCTTTCATATTTGCTAGAAGCTGTCAGTATGACCAAAGGACACATCTTACAGTGTATATGCTGAACTGATGTGAAACACAGCCTAGCTTTTAGGGCAGACTTGAACTGACAACTTTAATTGTGCATCAGTTGGCCATGGTCAGCGTGGAAAGCTAGTCTGAACAAGCCAGGGATTTTACTTCATATAAGGAAGATACTGACATTACATGATTATGTCATTATAAAAATTGCTGTATCATAAACATCTCTCCATCTCTGTTGCCATGTACTGGAGACTAATGAGCCAGGGAGAGTCTGCTTTCCTATGCACAGAGACCCTGAGACGCCAGAGGGTCAAAAGCTAACACAAAGTGAAGATTGTTTAGGTACAGCACTATCAATGCTGTTTGTCACTGATTTTATTGTCATGCCACACATGAGCTCAAGGCTTAAAAATAAACTGTGGATGCTTGATCTACTGCAAAAACAGTGAAAACTACGATTTGTGACTATAAAGTTTTGCAACTGTTTGAAAACTGTCATGACCTATAGAAAAGCCACTTACTCCACCTCTGTTTTCACACAGTAGAATGGACCCAACTACACAGAGACCCCAGCTGAGACAGGCTCTTGTCACAGCAAGTGTTTCTGGGTCTCCTTGACTACAAGCACTTTCATAACAATAAAAACAGCCCTGCAGCTGAGCTGCACTAGTGTCATTTACAAGACCATGGGATGAAGGGGTATGTGTACAAGAAATACCTATTCCAGGGAATTTTCTCACTCATTTAGCATGCATTAACAGTAAAGGTAGTCAGGAGTTTTCTGCTTCCCACCTTTTTACATAAAACTGAATTTTGGATTATTTTTTCTAGAAATTTCAAATCTTACCACAGAAAATGCTAACAAAAACATCTGCTATTTGTTTTCATTGAAGGGGTAAACAATGAGTTCTAGTCAATATCCCACATTTTTGCTGCTAATTCCCTGCTGACTAACTTCCATTTTGGGACTGAGTTTCATTGCCATGGAATACCTGTTAAAGCAATACCTAATAAAAATGAATAAATGGCAGATTAGTGGTCATTATTTTTCTGCTTGCACACTAAAACACAGTACCCAGTTTAGGCTAGCCATTCTGTTTTGTTCAATAGGCAAAAGGTAACATGGTGGAGGCTTGGAGGGGATCAGAGCCTCCCCTATAAAACTACTGGCTAAAGCAGGAAAATCACTGAACTTTTATAAGGGAAATTTGCCACTGAGGTAGGGGAGAATAAACCAAAGTCCCTTTTGATATTTAAGGTTGTGGCTGGGCTTCCAGGTTTGCTGTGCAGTAGGTGTATCTATCAGAGGAAGAGACACCATGAAACTCTCCTTCCCCTGTACCTGTCTGGGAAGGTTCAGAAGTGTAGTTCTGAAAACCTATTCCTGCTAAAGCAATCCTCAAGCTGGAAGCATAAGACAAAGCATCTGAATGGCCCTGAAATCACCATGCATCTCCTTTCACTTGCACTGTGTAATATCGACCTGCTCTGCTCTACTGTTTTATCAGCTGCAGAAAGCGCCGAGATCCTTGCATGAAACCCACAACAGAAAAGCAATCTATATCCACTGCAAGCCCTTGGCATTCAACCCAAATTCCCATCATAACTTGCTTCTAAAACATGAATCGCTTGTTTCTTAAAGTTACAGCTCAACCCGTTCAAGACCACTGTCCCCTGACTGCTTTCTGGGCAATGGTACTATTTGTTACGAGAGCAGGCTCTCCTGCTTGCTTCAACATGCTACATCTGTAGTCCAAGGCCATGTAGGGTATTGCAATCCTCTCCTAGCAGCATAGAGGATCACTTACCGTATATCCCGTGATCGTGCTCGCATGCTGCTTTGGCATTCTCCATTGTACGCTGAACGCTGTGCAGTTCAGTGAATCCAGCAGTATATCAAGGGGAGGCCCCAGCCTATCTGCTCAAAGCAAAACAACATTGTATGAGAAACCACAGGACATAATACCTCTCCTTTAGCCACCTGGCAGGTATGGGTTTGAAGAAGAATAGACCTGTGCTGCCCTCATTCCAAACTGTCAAACATAGCCCACTACTCAGATTTGACTTGGGTGCACCTTTTCCCTCTCCACCTCTGACTTCCAAGGCAGCAGTGGGATACCAGAAGAGAGGGGGTGAAGGAGGACATCCCCTCTCTCAGTGGTGAGGAACCGTTGATCAGCTCTGGACACCTCATGGACACCTTCAGCCTCCCTTCACCCCTCTCCCCCCTCCCCAGGCTTCATGTCCAACAGCAACACCCTGGTGTGAGGAAAACCAAACCAAACCAAACCCAAAACATGCCTCCTCTTCAGCCCTTTGCTGCTTTGGCACAGGTCAAGAGACCCCCTTCACAGGCCACTGAGATGTCTCCCAGTCACCACCGGCCTCTGCAACCTCAATTCCTTCATGACAGCTATGAATAGGAAAGGCTATGATTAAACTAAGAAGCAAGTCTAGCCTGATGAGAAGAGCACAGAGGACCCCTCAGTTCCAGCCTGCCCCTCTCCAGATGCAGGTTATGGCAATGGGATGTCTGGCTGTAACGCTTGCAGTGCTGCCATGGTCATCCCTGTCTCTCACCAGCTGCAGCAGGAGGAGGGCATTTTGATATGGCTACACAGGTCTCACAGCACCTATCTGTCTCCTTCTCTTCCCATGGTACGTGTTGGTGTTTCAGTACAATGGTGAATTCAACTACTGCAAAAAACCAAAAAAGCTGGAGAAGGAAACCCTGAACTCCATGTCTCCAGTAACACGTTAGCAACTTCATTTACTGTCTGAGAAAGGGGAGGCAGAGGAGCGTGTCTGCGCTGTAACCCAAGTAAGATTTTTAACACAACTTCTCCAAACCACCACCATCATATGTACTCTTAAAACCAAACCAACCTAACAAACAACTGTAATAGAGAACTGATTCAGGCACTTTAACAACAACTTCATTTTTTTCAAGGTGACAGTTTTACTGTGCTTAGTTTTTGCATGCCCTCACCTATGAAAACTTTAAGTAAAGACTAAGGAAACCCTTTTATTTCCCTTTTTTTCCACTACATCTGACAAAATATCAAGTGAAAACAAGCTATTGTAAAGGTCATTTTCAGATGTGAAGCAAGCCTGCATCAGATTTACACTTCTCACTTCCACCAACGCATTTGATTTGAAGCTGAATGCACAACTTAACAGCTTACAAACTGCACAGTATCAATCAGCATCAATACTCGAGTAGTTAAAAAGAGAACAGAACTGATATTCTGGTCCTTTTCAAACTGATCCTGATTTTCCCATCACTGGGAAACCTTTTGGTTTAAGTTTTTTATTTTGAGTAAGCAAGTGTGGCCAGCTGCGGTCCACACCCCTCAGTTAACACCGATGACTCTTTGTTTTCCTGGCTCTTTTATCTAATTCTCTTCAACACTAAAAGAAATCCTGAACAGTGCTGGGTACAACCATGAAAGGATAAATATATAGATGAGGTTTAAGAGACCCTAACTTCAACCACCATTCGGTCCCTATGCCTGAAGCTTCAGCCATTCTTACCTAAAACAATTCCCAGCAGACTGTCTCCTGGGCAAGGCTGTACAAGGACTGCATGCGATGGTCTCCTCACCAAGAACTTTTTTTTTCCTTTTATTGTTAAAACAACACAGCAGGGCATAAAAAAACCAATATACCTTCTGAAAAAGGGACTACCCATTGTATGCTAGAAGTTTATATTTTCTATGCACTCCAAGGATCTTGCTTATCAGTTCAACTCGAAAGAAATTCTGAAGATTAATACGCTATTATAACATCCCCAAGAAGTTCGTGTAGCCATAACAGGATAGGGCTGCACTTACACATTAAGGGGGGCAAAACATACTTAGAGCTCTACCTGTGTGAATTGTCCTCATTACCTTCAATGATCTAACCTGAGTTAATGGGAGCATGCACAAGAATTACAGTCTGCCCCAACAGGTTCCTGCTCCGTAAGCACAAGCCACCAGCCTGATTCCCAGTTTCCCTCCCAGCCTGTCGCGTTTCCAAGAGGGTAAAACAGGGAGCTGCAATCCCCTCCCAGCCCCTTTCCAGGGATACCAACAGCACTTCCCTTCCCCTACCTCCCAGGTAAAGGGCATGGAGGAGGTGAGCCCATCCTAAATGGATCTTCATGTAAACAAATAACCACCCAGTGCTTTGATCAATGCCATTGAGCAACCAGTAGGCTTATAAATGTGTTCCTGAGATGCTGGAAACTACCCAGATCCCAAACACACTGACATCTACACATCCATATTGCCTGTACAGTCTGTGGCACAGGTTCAGCCTCCTAGGAGAGTCTCCCAGAAACAGCTTGGGGGATAGCACAGCTCACAAACCATGCCCGTAAGTCAGTACGGACATCTTTTCGGAAGGAAAGGAGTTCAGCCATATGGATGAGAGCCAAACCATGCCATACTACTTGCTCTCCAGGCCTTCATTTATTTTCTTTATTAGCACAGACTTAATCTCATGGATCTCTGCTCAGTTCATGGGCTCTGAGCACAGCAGAGTGCCACCTCTCATGCTCGCCTCATGCCCTGCATTCAGCAGTAGCTGGACCATACACCACCCCATACTACCTGCTACTGAAAGGAGAGACAGGGAAGAGCAGCCAGGGCTGGGGTATTGCTGTCTACTTAAGCAGGATTTCACATTCAGAAAAAACCTTTCCAATCTTCACAACACCCAGAGAGGTGGATTAGTATTAGAGCTGAATCAGTAGCAAAAGAAAAAGAATAACCCCTAAACACTCTTAAGACATTCGTGCCATCCCTGTATTACTTTCTGGGGAGGCTCCATGAGACAAGTTTGCTGGGAGGCATAATTGCTAAAATAACAAATTTTAACTAGCAATGACAAATATTCATATAAGACAGGCTTCAAATTCATATTCTGAATGCACTATAGGTCAATAAAATTATTTACAGAAAGTATTCAGTGAATAATTTGGAACAACAAATAAATTGGAAAAAAAATGCAATCAATTTGCAGACTATCTGCAAACAGAGAGGCAACATCTGTTTAATAAGGAGCCACACCATGAATTATTCACCCAGCCCTACTAAACACTATCTCCGTTTTGCAGGTGATGAAAGAGACACATAGAGCCAAATACTGACCTCAGTTACACTGGCCTATAAATTGTCACTGGAGAAGCAAATGCAAACTCAAGCCAGGGAAAACGAGAGCAAGGAGCCACAGAGGTCTATATGTCCATCCTCCTTGTTTAACTCTCCCTAGAAGCCAAGGAATTCCCCTAATGCAACGAAGACAGTGTCAGGAGGTGTGCTTGGGAACCAGGAGTAAGCACCATCAGCACCTAGCACTGTCATTGTGAGCAGCCTCAGATGATGCTCAGTAGTCAAACAAGAGTTTGGGGAGTGCGCGGGATCTGCTCACCCACTGCAGCGTCCTGCCCTCCCTGTGAAAAAACTGTGTGACAAGTAGGCACATGGCGCTCACCCTGCTGGGGACCACGCTGCCTCCTTGTTAAACCATGAGCCAAGAGGAAAAGGAAAACGTGGGCCAGCCCTGCCCCATGCACAGTTATTTCTTGGGGAGGATAGAGGGCAAGGCAGAGAGGAACATCTCATGCAGTGTGGCAGTCCCCACAGTCCTCCGCTGTCACCGCTCCTGACCTTGCAGTTTATTGATGTGCGTCTGGGGATTCAGAGTCACTTCTGATTGACAGAGTCTGATTTTCACACAACCCAGCAGAAAGGAAAAAATGTCCATTTTAGGACTGAACTTGCCCTTCACAACCATGACAAAGTGACTGCATGGTCTGACACAAGCAATGTTTATGCCACTGAGATGCAGGAGATGCCATGGCTTTGAAACAGTCATGCCGCAACACTATATCAAAGTGGTTTGTCAGCTGATCACAACTGATGCAATACATATCACTATTTTACTAACAATTTATTTTGAGATAAATGTGCACTTGAGGTATTTTGCAAGATTTTACAGAATGTCATGTATTAGGCACACTAAAAATGGATATTAAAACTGGTCTAAACATTTACATCTTTATGTCAAAGGTCGTGTTTAGACTATAAAAAATAAAAATAGTTTTCAAGGGTAAAACTCTTCGGATATTTGTAGTTCTTCTTACAATCCAGATCAGAAATACCTCTCTTCTCAAAATTCAGCACAAAATCTCTGTTAATCTTGTAGCACCATGCACGGTGCAAAACCACAAGAGCCTACTCCCCTCTGCAGCCTGCTGGACGGGAACCTGCAGACAAGGGAGGTGCAATATATCTATTATTTGTACATACTCTGAAGACGATGATCCCACCTGCAAATGTCCTCTGCGGTTGGATCCAGTGCATACCTAAGAAGGCATGGAGATTAGCTCTGATCACGGAGAACAAGGAGCCAATTTACATAAAAATAAAATTAAACACATTATGTACAGAGTCATTCTCCCTTCTGGCCTGTCAGGCACAGAGAGTTCAATATTGTCCAAAATGCTTTGATAATGGAAGCAATGACTTTGCTCCCATGCAAAGAAGATATTAATCAACGGGGAGCACTCTTACAGATATTATGAGTATATATCGTAAAAGTATGTCAAATACAAGAAGTTAATGAGGATTCAGCTGTAGATAAACAATGTTGAGCTGACAACATTGTATTTACTTTTCTGCTTACAGCTATTTTGTTTCTTGTTTATAGATCTTTTTGGTTCTGTACTTCTAAAAATATGCAAAAACTGCTAAACCAGTGAACAAGCTCTGCAAGTGAACTGAAGAATACATGAGCCTTCTCCCTAAGATGGAATTAATGTTACCATTTTAAAATTATTACTGTTATTTAAATTTTTGCTTCACAAAAGTAACTCAAATTAAAAATGGTAAGAAAGCTTATCCCATCTGTACAAGTGTCATTTCCATTGCAGCTGCATAGAACAGCCTCTGCCCGTAAATTAAACACCCATAGGCCACCATCAGGGTGGCCACAGGGAAAGTGCCTCCTGGGAACAGTCACCAGCCTAGGCTAGTCAATGAAGTACCAGAGACTCAGGATGCTCCTTGCCATCACTGAATCCACCAGCAGAGATGGCACTTCCATATCTACCTTTGTGATTTTAAGCAAAGTTAGCTTGGGTACCTAATGGGAACACTTCAAATTAATCCACCCACTGCTCCCAGACTAACATACTGGCCTCATGCAGAGCTGAGAAGCAACCACTTCAGCTTGATGCTACTGCACTCCAGCTACTGCAAGAAAACTGCTCATGCAAGACACAGACAAGTTCCTCTTTCCTTCCAGTCATGAAGTGACCCCATAATCTTACTACAGTGATGAACAGTTATGAGGAAAAAACCCGACTTCAAAATAAATACATTTCTTATGTTCACAAGCTCCATATCTGAATGTGGATGAGTTGGATAAAGCTCCTCACAGTTGGTACTACTATTTTAGAGGAAACTTCAAAATTGATAGAAATTTTACATTAGATGAAAATAATAAACCACCACTAGTTGGTTTGCAAAATTAAAATCTTTGTACTACATATTCTGTACTGCTATTAATGATAGGGCATAGGCCAACAAAATGAGATAACCATTTCATTATTTTACTTTTAAATGTCTGTGGGTAACAGCTGAGAGATACAGACTGAAGGATTCCTTATTTTCCAGGTTGATGTGTCTTCTATTTGTGTCTCATGAAAAAAGAGAAATGTTGATGAAATGTCAGCTATCACTACTAACGTGTCACAATATAAGGAAATAGGAACAAAAAACCTCATGGAAGACAATTCAAGCTAATTCTAAATTGAAGTTTTCAGAACAAAACATTTCCCAGTAAGAGAAATTCCCTTGGATTTCTTTTGTTTCAAACATTATTTAAATCAGTTCACTAACTCATAAAAAAACCCCTGAGTTTTATTGAAATAGCATTTTATCATTGCAAAAGTTGTTTTCAGGAAAAAAGTCTGTCCACTCCCAGAGGTGAGACAAAGTGTATTGTGGCCCTTTCACTCTCTCACTTAAGTATTGGTGAAGCTCTCATTTGTAAAACAATAAACAGCGATAGAGGGCTTCTCTTCTTTCCTTTCTTTTTACAGACTGAAGGAGGTTATGCAACACCACGGTGGAATGAAGACACCATGATGAACCGAAAAAGGTCAGGAAATCCTAAATGAAAAAAATGTGCCATCTTTTAATTTCTTTGAAGCGTTTTCCAGCTCCCTCTGCCCAGCAGCGTTACGTAAGAGAGCAAGAATCTCCCAGCCGCAACAACTACAAAGGATAATGACTTGGAACTGGAAAATATCAGCCTGTCTCTCCTGGTCCTGCATCCTGAGTAGCAACGTCAACATGGAAAACCAAAAAATAGAGAAATCTTGATAGTTGTTGCTCTGAACGAGTGCCCTAGATCCTGACAAGAGGAAATCCACTGGACCATCTGTGTGCTGCCAAGTGAGCACTCGTGCAGAGACTGCAGGTAGTATGGCCATATAGAAGGATCACAGTTTTTGACCCAGACCACAGTATGCAAACCTTTGGAGAGACTAACCCAATCTCAGTTAGTCTCTTAAAAATACTGTAATAAAGACAATGTAAAAAAATGCTCAAAATTATAATAATAGCAGGCTTAGACCCACGTGATGTTTTTCTCATGCAGTATATAGCATCTGTTATCTGCCCCAGGTACATCTGAGGTGATGGTCATCGGGGTATTTATAGCCCAAGAGGAATGAAGGAGGCAAAGCTCAGAACTTAAGCTACAGTGCGACACAGCAAATCCCTTTAAAAATGAACAGACACAAAGTCAGTGACGACTTTGTCGCAGCTTCTTCTGCTTTGCTTTGGCCCTGCAGATCCCAGAAGAGAAGGACAGAGGTGGGAAGCCCCGCTCCCCTCCCCATGTTCTTCCCCGGAGCAAGGCTCAGCTCCCAGGAAGGCTCCGACTCTGCAGACAAGGGAAGGAGAGAGGAGGGGAGCTCTGCACAGTGCACAGTGACTTCCAGGTGTGAGAAGGAAAAGCAGAAACTTGTTCGGAATAATTTTTTTAAGAGCTAGATATAGAGAAAAACTTCTAGCTGGGGATAGTTACGCACTGGAACCACTTTTGGGGAATTCCTGGTGCTGAAGGTTATTAAAAGCAGGGGACACCATTACCTCTGAACAAAGGTCTAGTTTATACCTATCCTGCCTTTGTCAAGAGGAACAGACAGAGCAATCTCTGGATAACTCTTGCAGGCTTGTGTTTTTAATAATTACTGATCAGAGACCACTCTAACACAAGTGCATGCTTGCATAGACTGTACCTGCATCTGAGATAACTTGGTGAAATATTTCTCCTAATGGAAGCTCCTTCCACTACTATAAATGCAGTATAGATGCCTATAAAAAGCCCCCTCAAGACACTCCACCTGCATAACCTCAGGTGCATTCCTGGAAGCCTAAGTCAAAATCTAGTGCTGATGACCCTAAAAACAGGATCGACCTTTGGCTGTCAAAGCCCCAGTGCTGGGGCATGGCTGCCAGTTCCTGACAGCACCCTGGCCTGGCAGAGGAAAATGGTAGCCAGGTCCCTATTCCCGGAGAAGGGGAGACACTGAGGCTCACCTCTCCCTGCTCCAGCCTACAGGCTGCTTGAATGCAAAGCTCAACATTTTTCCTGGCTTGAGATTTCCTGTCTGGGCTCAGACCTGCCTTGTCCCTGAGGATATGTCCAGCAGTCGAATGACTGTGGCTGGCCCTGCCTGATGCCAGGTCTCTGCCTGCCCTGCTAATGCCTGCTTCTCATCTGCTGCTTCACCAGTTTTCAAATAATTTAAAAAGCAAGTGTCTGGAAGGTGTTAGAAAGCAGCTGAAATCAAGGAACAGCATGATAGCACATCTATGCAATAGATTTTAATAATCAGTAGGATGGGCTGGATAAGAACCAGCATGTCAATAGCATCCCCTGGCATCCCCTCTGACCCCGTTTCCTTCCATGAGTTTCTACACTGGGACTACACTGGGAACAGCAATCAATTGAAAAGCCGCTCAGCTGCTGAGCAGCAGCAGCAGCAACAAGCAGCAGTGGCTTTCCAGCCAGGCACCCCAGCGGCTTTGCACATGCTGCCAGGGTGAGACAGACCCGCTGAGCCACAGGGAAAACTCTGCACCCAAGGAAAACTGTATCATTCAGAGGTGCTGTTTCATCCTAACCACTGAGCAAAAGCAGCAGCTCACTGCCAGTGGCAAGGACAAGGTCTCACACCTTCTCCTGCCCTGTCCCCTCCCAGCTACTCCATCCTTCTCCCTCCAGGCATTTCCCTCCACCTTACCCAGGGCTTCTTCCTCCGCTTTTGCACCAATTTGGGTGTCATCTAAGAGAATTCAACACACTTCCACCAGGAGGGGAAAAAAAAAAAAAAAAAAAAAAAAAAAAAAAAAAAAAAAAAAAGGCTGTTCTCTTTTCTCTCATGGGTTATGCATCTGAGGTTCTAGGAAGCATGAACATCAGACCTCCAGAAAAATGGCTCTCCAAACATTATCAGAGGCAGAAACAGGGAAGCATTAACCAAGTTGAATCCCACAATGCTTAAAGTTTATAACTGAGTCTTAGGCATTGGTGATGAAAATAACCTCTAGTAAGCAGGCTATTACTGTTCTGAAATGAAATGATAAAAATAAGGATAAAAGTCAGCCTGCTACATTTTCCGAGCATTTATAACATGGGTAAAATATGTAAGAAAACCACATACAAAAGACTTTGTATTTATTATCAAAAAACACAGCTTCATTATATAGATAATATATATATAAAGGCCAGTTAAACTGTAAAAATGCCAAATAAATAACTTGAAAATTTATGTTCCCATCAATCAGTATCACTTAAGGGTGTATTTTTCAGGTGTTTGCTCTCCAAAGCTTATTATCTTCAATGGGAACCATGGCAAAATTGTTCATGCTACTTGAAAAATGTTCTCCTTGATGTCTCTTAATCTTTTTGCTTTATCTGCTACAAATTTATTTCTCACTAATACACAATACAAAACTGAGCTCTTGAAGAAACAGTCTACTTGTTATAAGAAACAAAATTCAAGGGGAGCTTCTGGAAAAGTGGTCAGATAGAAAAACCTGACAATCATACATGTATTATGGATGGACACACACACAAAAAGATTAAAGTATAAAGAGGACAAAGCTGACCATGTGACAAGCAACAAATGTGCAGGGTGAGGACAGGACACGCAGCATATTGGGCTCTCACAATCCCTACAAGTCCTGAGTAATTGTTCTGAAGCTCATTATTGGCAGACACAAACGATCTGGTCATGCCCCAGAGAGTAACACAAAAATAAACATGAGTGTTTGTTATCCCTGAGGTTCCGGCATAGGCTTCATAGGGTTACACCACTTCAAATGGTAGCGACCTCCCAACGAACGTCTTTGTATTGATCACAACTAAAGCAAACACACGCTTCTCTGTAGGAAGCACAGCAGTTGGTCCAGTTGGTGTTTTCAGTCCATGACAGGATGACAGCTCAAAGGAACCAAACACAAGAACTGAAATAGATATTTTCAAGAGATACTTGTAATATTCTGCAAAACCACAGAGAGGGTGAGGTTCCAAGGCATCTCTGGAGACCACCGAGTTCAAACCCCTGCTCAGAGCAGGCTCAACTGTAGCAGGTTGTTCAAGACTTTGCCTAATGGGTTTTGATATCTCCAAGGATGAAAATTCCATAACCTCTCTGGGCAAGGGCTCAGTCACCCTCACAGTAAAAAAGTTTCTTCTGATGTTTCTTTGTGCCTCCAGTCCTGTCACAGGGCACCACGGAGAAGAGCCTGACTCCATTTTTATTGCTCCTTCCATCAGGTATTTATATACATTGATAAGTTTCCCCTGAGTCTTTTACTCTCCAGGCTGAACTGTTCCTCTCAGCCTCCCCCCATACCAGAGACGCTCCAATCCTTCAGTCATCTTTGTGGCCCTTTGCTGCATTCGCTCTAGTATGTTCATGTCTTCTCTTGCACTGGGCAGCCCAAAACTGGACCCAGTAGTCCAGATGTGCCTCACCAGTGCTCAATAGAGAGGAAGAATCACCTCACTCAGCCTGCTGGCAACACTCTTCCTAATGCAGCCCAGAATGCTGCTGGCCTTTCTGCTGCAAGGGCACATCAACCAGGGCTGCCACCGTACAGTGATCCTAACCTGTTTGGAGAAACCAATTCAATAGCAACTGTGATTTTATTAAAGGCTGCTGAAGGCCGGGTCAGGAAGGAAATCTGGCATCTTCTAAAGGAGCAGGAAATTCTTCTCTGACTCAGTTCCTCCATAAGAAATGGGATAATTTCACTACCTTCTGCAGTCAGAAAGTCTCCATTCACCACCAGTATCAGTAAAAACCACTGAGGAATTTCTTTGTCTCTATTAAGTGACTAAAATAGATGTTTTTTCAAACCTGAATCCCCACACCAATGTAGCATGGGATACAGCTGTGTATCCAAAGAGCCAGTAATAAGCAGTGGGATGTGAAAGCTGGGAGAATGAGTGAGAGTGATGAAACCTTCTTTGCTGCAAGAGACAATGAGACATGGAAATATACCTCAGCATAAATAAAGACCAAATGTCTTCCAAATATGTAAGGGAACAAAGACCAAATGACAGAGGCACAGTTACAATGTCCACAAAGCTAGCATCTAACACTCCCTAATCTTCTCAAAGCGTTCTCTGCTCCTCTGCAGCTTGCAGAGTTCAACCCTTTGGCCCAAACCCTTACTAGGGCTTCCTCACCATGCAAGTCATGCCCTTGTCTTGGCATCAGCCAGTTAATCAGCTCTTTCTTTTCCCCCTTCTGTCCATTTTAGGTGCTGTCTAGTCCTTTGTCCAGCAGTGACTTTCTTGCCCTAATATTCTGCAGGTTTCTTCTGTCTTCCCCATTCTCACTACATCTTATGGCTCCACAGAGGTAAATGGCTCAAACACTCTCACCTCAGATGAAAACAGTAGCAACCCACATGCAACAGGTTCATGCAAGAATGAGAACATCGTGAAACGGGAACAGGAACTAAAAATGCCAGTTGGATGTTCGTGTTCGTGGCTGGAGTACCAGCTGCAATGCCACCATCTCTGCAAATTGTCATCTTCATAAGACAACCTGCTTATTTTTAGAAACATGTTGTCTTCTCCTGTGATTATCTAGAAAGCAGAATATGAAACAGAGCTGAAATATTTCTGTCCCAAGTAACTAATTCTGGCTTCTGCTATCTCTAATTAAACCACAAAAGTTCTGGTACTAGACACTTACTTTCCATCATTTGCAGTTTGACAGGTTTTGTTCATGGTTTTTTTCCTAAAATGATCTTCTACTTGAAATATCTCATGCATGAAAGAATTTAACTTGAGTGAAATCTTCCATGATCTTTGCCCTTAGGATTTTTTTTCAGAAGATTTTTGAACTCCGCAACACAAAGCCAGTATTAGTTTAAAACTTCATATGTGCAATAATGCCTTTGACACATCAGAAGAATCAGAAAGATTTTTATATTTGAAAGCAGCATGCTCAACATTCATGAGATGTTCATTTCCCCTCATTTTAGAAAGACAATTCAAATTGCAAGTTCCAAATGTACACAGGTGTTGATACTTGACTGTACCATCATTTTCACAGGTGCCAGCAATTTTAAATTACTTTAAAAATTGAGAGAGGTGTGAAAAATAATTTGGCTTGAGATTCTTCCTGCCTCAGAGATCCTTCTGTGTGAACTACAGCAGTCTGACTATCCTCTGAGGACACAGGTAAACTCTAAACCACTCAGTGTCCTCTTCTCAGAACAACTACTCTTAACACAACTGCTATCTGCACTGTTATTTAAAAAAAGAGTTTAACTATAAGGTTAATATATATAAATGGAAAGACACCACATCACCACTTGGTGACATGCCGAGAAAGCCAAGTGCAGAATATGTTAGTGTCTGCACGTGGTTTATCTCTTCTAGGTCTAAAAATTATCCAGGATAACTTTTGGCAATGCCAAAAGATCTTTTTAAGAAAACAAAACTGGTGTATTTTGACCAACCAATTACATGGCCAGCAAGTCACTAACAGAAGAAAGGGTTTCTCCCATGGCCCCATAGCTGTCCTCTTCCTTTTGAACAAAAGGCTCCCTGGGTCAATATTGTGTGGATTTCTCTTTCATTGGAGGCCAATATCCTGAGGACCTTTCCTCATGAGTAGTCCTTACTCTTGGGTGTAGTTACACTGCCCTTGGTAGAAGACTGGCGTGAATTTGGTGCATTTCACAATATACACATCTCATCTGGAGAGTTTTATGGATCATCACACACCATATCATTACCTAAGTTTGAGTTAGTTACCTGGTTGTGATGGAGGTTGCCCCTCTAAGCCTTCAATTTTCAGTGGCTTATGCCCTCCTGAAGCAGTTACTTTCAAAGATGAATTCGGTTGTGCTTGTTCTCAGCTCAGTGACTGTGAAAAATCTGAAAAAATAATGTTCATCCTTTGCTGTGGTTTGGATGGTCATGTTATATGAAATAACTAATTTGGTGTTACTAATAACTAATGTGTAAGCATCTTCACTAAAAATAAAAAATAAAGGAAATGAAATTTTGCCTATTCTTGTTCAAAAGTGTTTCCCTTCAGTTGGAATGAATTATGAAGAACAGGTTTTGGGTTTTGTTTGGTTTGTGGGGGTTTTTTAGATAGATCATTTGTTTGCACAGAAAACCATTAGAAAATTTTATTCAAGATCACATAGCTAACATAGTCTCCTGTGCGCCTGGGATTTAGAAAGCCTTTTATTACATGATCACAGATCACTGTTTTACCTTCAATAAATATGGCACCAAATTTTAATAACTTTTTAATATATGAAATAACGAAGTCTGCAAGGACCTCTTCATAGTAATTTACTCAGATTTCAGGCATCTTTAATATATGTTAATAACTTTTTAACATAAGAAAAACTTCTTATAACAATTTATTTTACTGTTTCACTTCATTGTGATGGAAAAGCTGTGAAAAGGCCCTATCAGTCCTGCTTTGAGTCTCCATCATGAAACAATGTTATGCACCTTTTTAATTTTTTTTTTTATTTTCAGTAAGACCACATTAAAGGGATATAAGTGGAATCAGGCACAAGGTTGAGTACCAATATATGCATGATCTGAGGAATAGGAAACTTCCAAATACACTCTCAGCTAACTGATGAGTTTGTGGGGCACTGAAGAGAACCCATCCACCGAAATACTCCATTTTAAGACAACGTGGTACTCTTCTGCTCCTCAGGAAGTCTTTTGGGTGACTGACACTCAGAATCCCTGACATTAAGTTTAAGAAAGTGAATCTGATCGTTGGATGTGCTCACTCCTGACAAGCTGTACACAGTACACAGTGCTGTGCCCTGTCTAGTCCACTGTGTATCTGCCAGAGAAAAAGAGGGGTTTTTTTCTGCAAGGCACGCTGTAAGATATGGAGGCATTCACCTATGCATTATTACTAAGATAATGCCTAGCAGCATTGACTAGAATTGGGGTACAGCTGTGCTGAGCATCCTACAGAATTCCTATTACTGTCTAATGTGGCATGGTTGGAAAAGGATGAAAGCACAAAACCACTTCAACCCTATTTTGAAAACTGAAAATCTGGCCTGGGAAGGACTGGAAAACCCTCAAAGCAAGTCTGTGACAGCCTCAGGACAGAAAGATTTCCCAAGGGTCACTCTAGTGCCTTAACTCCAAAACAATCCCTCTTCTCTAAAGCATCACTGGGAACCCCAATATCTGGTACAGGTATAATTCCACCAATTTTTAAAAATCTCTTGGCTAATTTTACTTTTCTGAACACTGGTGGAAGTCTGTATAGTAGAGGAGGCATTGGCAAAATGGTACCCAAGAAAAACATTTACCAAAAGTTTCCTTTTACATAGGAAGATAGCAATTTCAGGATGGAAAGGACATAACATGTTTTGTTGTGAATAAAGCTAACTAAAACAAGAAAGCATACTTCAAAATGAGTGATTAGCAGTGACATACCAAGTAACATGCTCGAGTGCATCCCCACTGCTGCCCTGGAGTATATTAGGGGAATGCTCATATCTGCGTGAGGTGGTGATGGGATTGATCAGCACTAGCAGGATTTACCAGGAGATAGGCACCAAAGGTACGAGAGCAAGTCCAATCAAAATGAAAATGTCACACAGCATTGTGACATAACTTACACCCAAATATGATAAACAACATATATATATATATATAATTAGTGCTTGGTTGATCTTATTGATGTTGAAGACATCAAACAGTGCAGTCTGATAGCCCGCATTTTGGCCTATGTCTGAAACAATAAAAGAATTATATTAATTTTCCCTCAAATAAATTATTCACACCTTCTTTATTAGTTTTAGCTCACAGATACACACCGTCTCTGTCAGCTCTGCAGCCCTTGTGTTAGGAATCATTCAGCTCTGGACTCATTCCTCTCCTCAGACACTTCACATTCAGCAGCAGATCAACCTCACCCTTGCCATAATAAATTCTGCTTTACGTGCAGAATTTATTATGGCAGTGAATTACAACTTACTGTATTGTTGTTCAAAAAAAAAAAATTGTAATAGTTAAAAAACTCAAATAAGCACCTTCCTTCCTAAAGACTGATACATTTTCCCTATCTGTAGACCTGATTTTCAAGGTAGTTTGACTTATTTTGATACCTAAATAGGGCTAGACTTCCAAAAGTGTTCCATATCCAGCAGCTCTTATTATAGCCAGATTTCCTAAAGAATTCAAGTATTGCAGTGCCAAGTTCTTTGGAAAAAAAGTCATTTACTGTAGTGTTGAACAGGGAGCTGGGCTCTTTTGAAAATCTGGCCCTGATATTGAGTGCTACACTCTTGTAAAGTCTTCAGACTTTAACCAGTCTGATTCCTCCAGCATTTACACACAAAGCCAGTAATGTCTACCATTGTGGACATCTGGGAAATAGATACAATACAAGCCCAATTCTTTGTTTATATTAGTTGGCAAGCATAACATATTTTTTTTTAAAAAAAGGATTCCTAAGCATCAGATATGAATATTTTATTTTCTCCAGGCAGACCAACTCAACACTTTTAATACTTTACAGGGCATTGCAACTTTACACTCTGATACTAACAAAGTAACAGTGCAGTGTAGTGCAACAAGTTCATGCCATGAACATCCATGGGAAATCAGCTAAGTGGTCTGCGCTCTTCCCCATAAACCTCTAAAATCATAGAACCATTAAAATTCAATATTATTGTGTTTATATTAGTAGTAGTATTACACATTGGGGGCTAGGTTTAGGATTTCCAACCTTCAACCAGTTCACTGAAACTTGAAACAGAAGCAGTGAAAATCTGTGTCGTTGCAGAAGGCAAAAGCAAGAAAACAATGTGAAAGCAGCAACAAGAGTGCCAACTTCTGGGAGTACAAGATTTAGAGAATCGCAGCCTACTCTGTTCCCAACCACGCTATTCACCACACAGTGTCTAAGAATTTGCTTTAAGCCCTTCCGAAAGTGACTGCCACCCCATTTCCTTGTATCCAGCAAATGTATCATGTAGCTGTAAATAAATGTTCAAATGAGTTTAGCAGTCATCAGGATGTTTCAAATTTGAGCATGACAGCTTTTTTCCCTGAATTTAAGAAGATGCATTTGTGGCCATTTTACTATATACTTTATTTTTAACTTCACAGACGTATTTCTCACTCTGCTGTTTTCTTGGGATTACAAAATTGATCCTTGTAAGGTGAGCCCTGAACAAAAATCTTGCAAAAATGGAGATGCATGTGACTATTTTCTTTTTCTTTTGACCCACAGGACCTTCCAGTCAGCTCCTGTTATTGAAGATGAACTGGTTTTATCACTTCTCCCTCAATACAACCTTGCTTTCACCTCAGTTACAGTTCTGATACAAGTTTCACTTCTATTGCTATTAAAAAGTCAAACTGAAAGGAAAAAAAAAAAAACTTAAAGAACTTTTTACTATCTCACCTCTTCTTCAGCCACTACTTTTGATGTGCGAGTAAATCAAAGTTCCCTTTCACACTTAATCACCCAGCATGGGATACACTGCAGAACAAGGCAGAGATGTGAGATACATGGAACTATACCTGTTCTGTGTTTTGACAGCAACATTTCACAGTAGGTACCCAGCTGTGGGATTCTTGGAAGCCCGCAATTCCAATAGCCCTTGGCAGAATGCAGATGGGATTTAAATCACATGCTGCTGCACACAAACTGTCTGGGGGATTTCCCTCTTCAAGTCTTGCTACAAGTGGATTTTCACACGTCTGCACAGATTTTGAAAATATAAAACTGGCTACTTCTTATACAGCAAAAAAGGTAGAAAATGGATGACTGAATCAGTCAGTGAACCTGAAATAACATAAGTTATAGAAAAACTAACATAAAAGGTATAACTAACAAAACTAATGTACACACAATGTTATCAGACTAATCTCCTTCACAGTACTACAAATAATTTGTTTCCAAGTTATTAAACTTTTTAAATTCAGTGAATAGGAACACATTTCCACTAGGTCTGTCATGAGTAGGGGAAACAAGTACACCAGTACGGCAGAGGAATCTTTAGAAATATTTACACATTTCCATCCTCAACTTCACATATCTAGTATTTTAATGCAATCTGCTAATCATCTCATTCACAACTACTGTCTATCTAATTTCCTCAAGTACTTAATGGCAGCTATTATGATAACCAAGGATCATGGGACTAGATCCCTAAGAGACAAGGTCAGACCTGTAAAATTAGCCATCTGTCCAGCAAGGGCTTTAAGCTCAGGCTGTATTTAAGTATTAAGTTTCCAACTGTACAGGCATTTTTTTTTCCTCACAACAGCAAGAGAATGCACAATACTCATTAAAAAAACAGCAATAAAAATCTTTTAACACTGTGAAATATATACAAAAAGGGTCTGAAGCTGAGAACACTTTGTGAGCTGAGGCAGAATTTACTAAACGTGTTATATTTTTCATTGATCTGATCCTGGTGAACTCAGTGATAAAAATCGGTGTTGGCCTCAGACTCCAGGATAGTCCGAGTGTTTGAGACAGTCCTGGGTCTTAATATTTTCTCTTAGTGCCATAATTTTTTAAGTATGCAGAATGTCAAACTTCACCATACACTGTGTCGCATCTCACCATTCACATTTTACTTTACGCGGCAGGGGCTGTAAAGGCTGCTCACAGTCCAGGTTTTTAACTTTCAACCACGGAGGACCACGTACCACCACCTGATTAACGTGCAAAAACCCTCCGACAGCTGTGGGAACTCTCTCTCAGGTCACAAGTAATGCTCACCCAGAAGCAGGACCTCGAAGCACCCCACATTACTCTTGATACAGAATAACTACATTTTTGGATGAAATTATTGCTTTCTCAACCATTATTCTTTCACATTCTGCGTGTCTTAGGTTATTCGCTACCACCCATGTAACTGTCACAGCCAAAGCTCAGCCTTGACACCAGGAAACCTGTGACTGGCACAGAGGTTCGCCTGGCTCCTAACTCCGCTCACGCAGCACCACAGGTTACGGGCTCCAGGGAAAAACGGGTAACATTCCCGCCGATTGCTTCCGCACTAGCAGCCGTCGGGTCCTGGTCTGTAACTTGAGTGAACCCACCGGCACTGGGTGTAAAATGCCAGAGAAAACGGGTCCCACACGGACTCTTCCACGGCACGTTCCTCCCGCCGCGGGGGCTCCGGGACCAGCTCGTCTCGCACGGCAGCGCCGCGACCCGACTTCAAAGCGCCCGCGGCCGCCCGAGGAGCGGGCGCTGCCCCGCCACCGCTGCCCGCCCGGCCCGCTGGCCTGTGTCCCCCCACCACCCCCCTCCGCCCTGGCGAACGCCAGTTTCAAGGGACGCGAAACTTCGCGGGATGCGAGCGCGGCGCTGGAAGGGCACCTCCCCAGCCGGGCAGCTCCCCAGCCTGGCGCCGCCGCCCGCCCTACCTGGCCGGCGGGGGATGCTCCTCCGCGGCGCCGCCGCGCACCCGACGCACGAAGCCAGGAGCAGCAGCAGCAGCAGCGGCGGCGGCGGCGGGGCGAGGCAGCGGCGGCGGCGGTGGCAGCGGCCCGGTACCGCCATGGGCGCCGCGTTCCCCCGCCGCCGCCCGGGCCGGGGGGGTGGGGGCCGGAGGCCGCGGGCAAGGGGCGCCGCCGCCCCGGCGCGTCCCCTCAGGGCGGCAGCCGGGCCGGGAGAGGGGATGGGGCCGGCGCGGCGGGGCGCGGAGCGGAGCGGAGCGGCGGGGCTTGCACCCGCGCCGGGCAGGGACGGGGAGGGAAGGAGGGGGAGGGAGGGAGAGGGGGAGGAGGCTGGGTCCGGCCCTTCGGCGGGATTACCGTCGCCCGGGGGGCGGCCGCGACGGCGCTGGGCACGGCTCGGCACCTCCCCCACCGGCCGCCGCCGCCCCCCGCGGCGCAGCCCCCGGCCCGGCCCTAATGGAGGGGTCGAGGTGTCCCCTACCGGGGAGACCCCCGCGGTGGCGGTGACCCCTGCGCAGGCCCTGCCCGCCGGGCGGACACTCGGGACCCCCCCGGGCACGGCGGGGCGCGGTGTCACCCCTTCCACAGCGAGGACCTCCTGCCCATCCCTGCCTTCCCCCTGCGCAAGGGGGTGTCCTCGGCTCCCTCCCGACTGCGGGACCCCAGCTCGGCTGCTTCTCTCCCCAGGGGGTATCAGCATTGACACTTGGGTTCATGGTTTCTTCCTTTTTTTCCCTAGTTTCCCTGGGAGGGACTGGGCTGAAGTAGGAGCCGAGTGCGAGGGTGAAGGCAAAGCTACGAGAGGATTCAGTGAGGAAGTTGTTGCTGAGTTAAGAGGATAAATAAATCCTCCCAGATGGAGGCTGAGACCTATCCAGCCACTCAGACTGATATAGAAACCCCTGTGGAGATTAGAGAGGATGGGGAGGGCTGGGGGAGGAACGCAAGGGGAAGCTGCAGAGTTTGAGGATCCCAGGAAAAAACAGGAAGGGACGAGCAAGAAGGAACCCAAAGCATCCTGTCTAAGCAATATAGCATTGATGGAACGAAAGACCAAATCCATTTGGTCCAGTATCCCATCTTTGAGATTTAACAGACAGAGAAAGGTGCAGAAAACTTCGTATTAGGCAGATGTGGGATTATCTACCTCTGTTTTAGGTCTCATCCTAATCTTGGATAGTTAGAGATCAGTTTAAACCCTGAAATATCAGAGTTTTATGTCTTGAGGGTTTGTGGGGGCTTTGTTTTGAAAATGAGCTTCATTTGTTTGTTTTGCTGTTCACTTTGATAACTTAGAGTGGGTTTGATGTCCAAATAAATGATGCATGTTTATACAGTCCCTTTTTGAATTTTATTAAATTCGTAACACTGATACTCTCTGCAATGAGATCCAGGCTGTAATTTTGTGACGTGGGGAGAAAACAGGAGATCAGAAGAAAAGCTGTTCTTTATGCGGGAACAGTGCCGAGACAGGAAAATAAGGAAAGCTGTAGCTTTTTGGGGTACGAGAGGAGGCAAGGAAATGGTGATTAAATCCTTTTGGATGGAAGATCAGAGGAGGGGAGTTGGGAGCCTGTATCCTGTACAGGCTGTACAAGCACCGCAAGTACCTCAGGAAGAAGTTGGAGGCGGAAACCACAGGAGATGCTGGAGAGGACAGCCCTTGCGTCCCTCAGGGACAAGGCGAAGAGACAGAAACCTGGTCCCTTTAGAAGGGGCAGCATGCAAGTCTCAGAGTGATCCCTGGCAGGAGAGCATGCTTAAGGCTGCAGGAATTAGACATGAGGAGTAGTTCTGTTAGCGTATTTAGGATTCCAGTGGTGTCTCTTTCACACCCTCATCAGCCTGCCTTTGCAGAGCTGGAGGGATTGCAGCACGTGTGAGAGAAGTGCAGGGCCCATGGCAGGAATTCCCAGCAGGGTGAGGGACTGCAGGGCATTGTGCAACTGCAGCTCACAAGGCAGAGAATGAACTCTGGACTCCACATCTGCCCACAAGTCACACAGGATTGCTCACTCGTCTGTAAAAGATGGCAGAGAGATCACAGCCAGGGGTGGAGAAAAACTGTCTGTCCTTTATATATGGTCCAAGCAATTGTTATTTGTACAGCATGCTGTCATCAAATACATTACTACTTCTGCTTTTCATCTTCCTTGATCTTCCTTCCTTCCTTCTTTCACTCCTCTAACTCTGTGTCATCTTTTCTCTGACTTCTTTTTCTGTCAGCACTTGTATTGGCCACATCTTCTCCCTTACATACGCCTATCTACCAAAAGTAATCTGTGCTTAAGTAGTAGTTGGACATATTGAGACCAAGTTGATTGTATCACAAAAGTTCATACCACTGAGTTCCAGGCAGTTGTAAGATTCAGACGGATTTTGTAATTTTAATTACAGTTTTAGAATATTATCTCTGCAGCCATGCAAGCTGGAAACCTGCCTCTGCTAGGATGGAGTGGGATATTTAGTTCTGGGTGTATAGATAGGTGCTCTTCTTGAAAATCAGAATCATTGAATGGTTTGGGTTGGAAGGGACCTTAAAGACCATCTAGTTCCAACCCCCCTGCCATGGGCAGGGACACCTTCCACTAGACCAGGTTGCTCAAAGCCCCGTCCAGCCTGGCCTTGAACACTGCCAGGGACTGAGCAGCCACAGCTTCTCTGGGCAACCTGTTCCAGTGTCTCACCACCCTCACAGTAAAGAATTTCTTCTTTATATCTAATCTAAGTCTACCCTCTGTCAGTTTAAAACCATTAGCCCTTGTCCTATCCTTACACTCCCTGATAAAGAGTCCCTCCCCATCTTTCCTGTAGCCCCTTTAAGTACTGGAAGGCCACTATAAGGTCTCCTTGGAGCCTTCTCTTCTCCAGGCTGAACAACCCAACTCTTTCATAATGGAGGTGCTCCAGTCCCCTGATCCATCTTTGTGGCCTCCTCTGGACCTGCTCAACAAGTCCATGTCCTTCTTATGCTGGGGGGCTCCAGAGCTGGACACAGTACTCCAGGTTGGGTCTCACGAGAGTGGAGCAGAGGGGGAGAATCCCCTCCCTTGATCTGCTGGTCACACTTCTCTTGATGCAGCCCAGGATATGGTTGGCTTTCTGGGCTGCAGGCACACATTGCTGGCTTATATTCAGTTTTCCATCCACTAATACCCCCAAGTCCTTCTCCATAGGGCTGCTCTCAATCCACTCATCACCCAGCCTGTATCTGTGCTTGGGATTCCCCTGTCCCATGTGCAGGTCCTTGCATTTGGCCTTGTTGAACTTCATGAGGGGTACCAACATCATACCAACAAAGGTAATCCATCGCAAGCCCATTAAAATCTCTCTAAATAACAGAACAAATCCCAGTGGCTTTCTCACTGGTAAGGTTTTAACACTCTCCTCATTGTCATAGTCCTCAGTTGGCTTCCAGTAGCATACTGATTAACATGAATAACTCTTGGCACACATTTGTTATTGCAACCTCTCTCCAGAGGAAGAAGCATTTTAGTGGAGTATCTGGACTTAAAACTTGGAATTAGGGTTAAAAGATAAATGTACACCTTGCTGTTCATTGATCTGGGAGAAGGCAAATGAGTGAAGTGTACCATGTACTTCTGACAGTGCAGAGTGTCAGTCTCAGACCAAATTCTGAGATACATCATCCTCTTACAGATAAAAAAATTACCTTTAACATGGAGGACTCTGCTGTGCCAGAGGAGCACAGTTGTTACTAATGACACACCATGGCTGCGTATTCATCCAACTGCTCCTCCTCCTTACCTGAAACTTGTTTTTTTCTGGATTCAGCTTTAATCAGTGGTTTGTGATTGGATTCAGCCTCAGAACCATCTCTATGCCAGTGATGAGATTTGTTTGCCATTGAGAGTATGTAGATCTGTAAACTATCCATCATGGGCCTGGGTCACCAGTGGTTGTATATAGTTGTTGAGAAAGGCTGAGACACAGTCTTTTGGAAGTCCCTAAGTCCAGGAGTCCAGTGACAGTGGAGGCAGTTTTCCATCATTATCTGTTGAACCCACTCCACTGGGGAAGATGCTAACTAAACCAGCACATTAATTTGGATATACTAAACCTGTGTTCAGGTCAAATATTCCTTCCTTTCTTCCATAGCGTAGCTATGGGAGGGAATCAGGCTCCCGTCCACATAGTTTCTTACTCCAGGAAGCAAAGGGATACAACAGAGAGCACAGAGTTTTTCCCTCATATCTCTTCTCTAAGAGGCAACACATGTTGCCACAGGAACAGGAATAAACAGAATGATGTCCTGGGCAGGCAGGACAAATGCTCTCTTGTAGTTCTGTGTACCCAGAACCCTCTAAAAGCTCTACATCCAGAAGAGTTGACTTTATTCAGCTTGCAACTGCATTATACTAGTATGTCACATGTGACTTGCAAGTGCTGAAATCAAGAGCCACCCTTTTTTTTTGAAAAGATAAAAATAGATATGAAACTACAGCACCAAACGTTCAAACATGCCCATATCCCCCCTTTCAGGTTTTGGAGGTCCAGTGTAACATGACTTCATTTTTTGAGTAAATTTTATAGTTGACACATCAAGTCTCATGATGAAACAAAGTTTTTTTAGCAGATATGTAGGCCGTTATTAATTCACAGTAAAAACCAGATCCCTACAATTGTTTTCAACACCTGATTTTACAATAAATCACTGAGGAAGGAGTTTGCTGTGAAAGAAGCTACAACAGGATGTTTACCCCAAAACTATTTGGTAAAAGCGAGGAAGCCTTTCTCTGTGGGCAATTAAGTGAGCAGACGGTGAGACTGGAGAGCATAGGAGTCTGGCCGGTGGGGTTAGCAGGCTTTTCCACTGTGATTCATGGTGGGAAAAAAGCCACGTCTTTGCCCTGGGGCTTGTCCTCACTTGAAAGATATTTGGGATTAAAGGAGCATATAAATTTATAGCATTTTCCAGAGTAACTCCGTATGTGGACACATTTCGTCCAAAAGAAGATTAAAAGAAAACCAGTGAAGAAGTCTTTTGAGGTAGAAGTATAAAAATGGATACATCTATAATGAAATGGGATATATTACACCTTTATAGTTCTTTTTATGATGACAGTTTAGGGTTCAGTTTAGGAGATGAGGAATCTGTATATTTTCGTAATTATGAAGAATGGATTTTTCTTTCTTTAACTAAAGCCTCAAAAACCTCGTTGTTTTCCCTCTTTTTTTCATTAATAATCTGCAACTTTTTAAAAGAAAAATTCTGAATTTGTGTCATTGTGTCAATTTGTCCATAATACACTATAGATTTTTGTCAGAAATTTGTCTGGTTTCTCTTGAAAGAAGTGCATAAACTGTTGACGTTTTAAGGTCCTCTTAGTACGCCAGGGTCATTCTACCTATTTTACCATCCTGATATTAATTCCAACATGAGATACTGACTATGAGTTACACCAATCTATATATGTGTTATATAGAATTATATAGAAGTGAGAATCTTTTTGTTGCCTTCAGCAACTTCATAAATTTATGGAAAATAGAAGGACCATTACCCACCAGTTTTCCAATACAAACCTCATAAACGTAAATGTCTCTTAAAACTAGAAAACTTTATTTTAGCAGATCATGTTTAGTTTTACAGCAATAACAAACAAATCACAGTAATCTGTATCTTATTATAATTTAATTAGAAAACAGTAATGTTTCATGAATGTATATATTTGTTGCTTCTACTAATCATTATAATAAATAATTTTCTAACTGGTAAAAAACCAAATAATTAATTACTTTGCAATATAATGGCTGTTTACATTTATTATTTCATTTATCACAAAATGCCATAGACGTGCATGGAGTGCATATTACAATATGCCATCTAAAGTCATAACTCTTCTGCATATGCTGTTTCCCTCTGGCTTAACTAAGTAGAGTGTCTTGGCTAGACCTGTTTCGGATTGCACAGAGGATGGTCATTGAGAGTATTTAAAAGATTTTTAGTGCCTAGGGCACCAGAGAAGTCTACAACGCATACTTAGAGCAGCTTTATCCACATGAAAAAGTGGCACTGCAGCCAGCGTACATCTGAACAGATCAGGAATGAAGTTCAGGCTGCCCAACAAACTCAAGGAGAAAGGGTCATGGAAACTAGTTTCCCTGCAGAGTTGGTAGGGTTTCTTCTTTAGGATATTATTAGAAAACACATAAAGGTTAATGTAAGTTTAAACTACCTCAAAATGGTGAAGGAATGAGTTTATCCTATTAGCTTTTCCTATTATCCTATTATCCTATAACTTCTGAGACCATCTACTTACTTTAGATCTGGGTCTGAACCGAGCCTTCAAGGCTCTTGTCCTCTCCCTGTTTTCCACCAGACAGTCTATGGAGCCTAGATTTTATTCATTTGGAACACAAAACTAAAACAAACTCTGCCTGTCATTTACTCATGTTTTAATATAGAAACAACCATACATCAGAGACATACTATACATTTACACATATTAAATGCTGAAAATGCAAAACCAAGCAAAGCAGCATAAGTTTTCTGTCTTGTCACATCAATAAATATTTGCCATATATTCACCAAACTGACAGTTTAAGCCCATTACACTTTCCAAGGACTCAGTCTTTCTCTCCTCCATTGTCTCTCAAATGAATTGGCTGTGGCATAGCCAGAAAGATAATACACATGACCAACTCATACATCTGCAAGCGATAATTGTACTACAAAGGGCCTCTACTGACCACATGTGCATCAGATGAGAGTCTTCAGTCCTCTTTCTTTATGCTGTCAGCTCCATCCCCCAATCTCCGTGCTTCCTACTGTATTTCAGGCTATTTTTATTAATTACATTTCACCAGTTACTTGTACTGTATCAGGATTTACAAACCCCAGTCAAGACTAGTAGTTCTACACACAGGGACAAATAACATAAAAATCCTTGTTGTGCCCAAAACTTTCAAGCATGCGACAAGTAAATGCTGAGAACAGGAAGAATGGGAAGATGGTAAGCAACCAGAAAAATAAAAGTCAAACCCCTGCATTCACCTGGCCAGTATAAATCATTACATTCCTCATTGTTATCTCACTCTTTTGCCCTCACTCATTTTCACTTTTTTATGCCACATCAGTATTTATCATGTTATGAAGTGCTCTTTCCTAACATGCTATACATTTTTATTAGTCACAGGATGACACCTTGCCAAGCACAGCAGTATATTTATAATCAAGAATTAGTATATATTACAGTCTTAAAATAATAGGATTATACCAGATAAAATTTTAACATTTCTTTCTTTCACTTGTGGGCTAACTTTACTACTTTTTTAAAATTTAAAATCATGGAATCATAGAACACCAGGTGGAAGGGACCAGAAGGGACCTCAAGGAACATGTGGTCTAACATTTCTTGGTAAAAGCATGGTCTAGACAAGATGACCCAGCACCTGGTCCAGCTGAATCTTAAAAGTGTCCAATGTTGAGGAATCCACCACTTCCCTGGGGACATTTTTCCGGTGGCTGATTATTCTCATTGTGAAAAATTTTCCTCTTGTGTCCAATCACAATTTCCAGAGGAGTAACTTGTACCCATTACTCCTCGTCTTTTCCATGTGACTCCCTGTAAAAATGTAGTCTCCATCTTCTTTGTAACCACCCTTTAAATACCAGAACATGGTGATAAGGTCTCCCCTAAGCCTTCTCTTCTCAAGGCTGAACAAACCCAATTCTCTCAGACCTTCGTGATATGGCAGGCTTCCCAGCCCCTTGATCATCTTTGTGGCCCTCCCTCTGGACCCTCTCCAGCCTGTCCACATCTTTTTTGTATAGTGGGGACCAAAACTGAACACAGTATTCTAGGTGTGGCCTAACAAGTGCTGAGCAGAGTAGGACAATGACTTCTTTATCTCTGCCGATGATGCCTTTGTTGATGCAACCCAGAATCCTGTTGGCTTCCTTTGCCTCTGCATCACACTGTTCACTCCTATTGAGTTTGTTGTCCAACCAGGACCCCCAGGTTCCTTTCCACACACCTGTTCCCCAGCCGGGTAGATCCCAGCCTGTGCTGCACTCCTGGATTATATTTTCCCAGGTGCAAGACCTTACACTCATCCTTGCGAAATTCGTAAGGTTCTTGTTAGGCCACTCATCCAGCCTATCCAGGTCTTCCTGCAGGGTAGTTATGAGATTAGCAGTGAGCACCATTCACTTGTGCCAGTGCTCCAAAATGGATGTTGTACTCTATGTGTTCAAATCCTAAAGTTTTATCCTGCAAGCTTCTCTTTGTAAATAGTACCATTTCTTACTTGGATAGCAAATAATTTTACACCACTTTGGTCATGGATTAGGATGCCAGTATGGTACAAATGCCCAAAATAAGCTCCAAAGATCACTCAATCTGAGTAAATTTAACCTCAAGATAGGTAGATTCATAAACACAAGGAGCCACTTGGAAATAGGGTGAGCAATAGGAGTGGTAGCTTGTGGAAGCCAAATCTTACACTTGTGGTTTATGAGAAAGTTGTTGAGTTACTCTTTCTATCAGTCAGAGTTGTTGTGGATTTATAGGTTCCAGTTTTAATAACTTTGTTTTCCTTCTCCTTTTATCTTCTTTGGCTAGGTGTTGGTAAGGTGGAGAAAGTATTGTCTGGAGCACACAGCGTTCTTTATATTGTCCCTTATTCAGCTCACAAAGAAACAACAGAAGCACAAAGACGCAAATTCCAAAAAATTCTCACCTAAGAATCTAAGTATATTGTTATGTATCTCTCTCACCATCTCATCTCAGATAGGTCAATATTTGCCAGTTTTATTCCTGGTGATTTAATGGAGCACATTCTTCTCATCTTGTTGACAAGTCAATTCTTGCCAGACTTTGGGCCTATGGTAAATGTAATGAAAAGCTGTAGAAGGGAGAAATGAGCTCTTTTACAAATCTAAGTGTTGCTTTAGACACTCATATACCTTACTTACACCAAATATTACATATTCAGTATTTGCAAGTGTGGGAGGAGTTGGGGAAATGATGTATTGCCCAATATAAGCTTCTTTTCTTTCTTTTGTTTATGATGATGATATAAAGAAAAATGAATGATCCACAGTGCTTTGAGGAGTTCAGGGCACCATCTTCATATTCATTTTTGCATTTCAGTCTTTCTGCTGCTCTCAAAGAAATATGACTTCAAAGACTGACTTTCATTGTTTTTCTATTTAATGTAGTATGTATGCTCTTCCCATCCTCTCAACCATTAACCTCATAGACTGGTATATAGCTCCTGCTTATGATATAATCTCCTGGGGTATTTCCTCCACTTTTCTGATCCGGATTTCAGAATGAGGAAAGAAGAGATGGATCACAAAGAACCGTTCAGTATTTACAGTGAACTCCATGCATCTTTGGACTTACATAGTTTATTTACAGTGAATAAGGGGGACAGGGCACAAATTCTGCAGAAGTAACACATAAAAGTACCACAGTTCTTAGCTTTTCCAACTTTACTGTTAATTCCCATTCTGTTGGAAAGAGTACCCATATGGTAAAGGCAAGTGCACTACTGTCTGCTTCTGCTCTGCGTGCAGAAGGAATGTGGTTCTCATTAATCTCTGCTAGGCAAAAGTGAAGTCTGAAGGGGAGAATACTACTCCAACTTTGTTACTTACACCTTATGTTGATGACACTCCTGTGAGACGAGTGACAGGGAGAAGGACGAATGTATGCAACTTCATTTCCTTTACTCACTAATACCTATTCATTATCCCCCAGTGAATTGCCTGTTTCTTCATGAATCTCACCACCCTCCTTACTTGCAGGAAAGAGCAGTAAAGGATGGATTTGTAGCATTGACACTTCTGAGAAGGCTATTGAAGAAATGGAAGAAAACAAGATCTGTTAGTTCACTCAGTCAGTCTCTTCTGCTCCTTCCATAGGGAAATGTAAGCACTGGAGAAAACAGCAGAAGTTTTAAGAAATTGATTTTTTTTTTTCTAATTCAGAGGACCAAGGAGAAAACTGCAGAATGAGCACCACATACCTCTTAGGAGCCCAGTCATGTTCTTGAAGTCTCAGTTTTTGAACAGATCACCCTGGATGCAACACACTCTGTCACATACCAGTTCACCTCTGGGACTTGACATTAAAAAACCCACTTGTAGGCATCACATGGTCTCCCAATTTGGATGACTTCAAAAGACAAGAGGTGTCCAATTAATTTTGTGCACTGATTTATCTAAGATGTTCCTCCTCTGTCTCTTTCTGAAGATCACTGAAAACTTCACTTGCCACAGATTAATTCACTGTCTCGGAAACACAGAGAGGATACTGTAGAGTTAATTCCAGCTGTCTTGGAACCTGATAAGCCTTTAAGAAGATTTTGAAAAATCATAAAACTTTTAAATGATCTTTAAAAGCAGTTTTTCATATTTGTCCTAACAGAGTAATAATACTTCCTTAAAAATAGTAGGTAGCAAGATCCAAATTAAGATACTGACAGTGCCAAGATAGGATTATATGCTGAAGAAATTGTGAAACCTTTAACTTTTTCATTTCTGCCCAAGAAAACACAAGAAAGTCACATTGTTTATTTTGTAAGCCTAACTTGAAATAATCTTACCTCGTTCTTGTCATCAGAAAAGCCCTCTGCTTGAATAAATATGAAACTAGTGGGTTAGTGAGGTACTCACTTTACCATAAAAACATGATTCTTATTCTCTGGGCTGAAAGATGTTTTATAGCAATACAGCAATTTCCCTTTACTTCACCTGCACAGGGTAATACCGATGTACCACCAAACCCTTGAGGACAAGTTCATCTGTCGTTATTAAGCATGATGGTTTGGAGGCAACTACTGGCACATGAACAGCTCAGACTGTTAATATATGGGACCTGAGAGACTCTTTGTTTCCCAGAGAGCACAAGACCAAATGAACTTTTGAGTAGTCATAGAGCAGCAGATTTTATGGACTAGGAAAAGTCATCAGCCAGCTTTGCTTTTATTCATAATGGCTGTGTAGTGGATTCATATTTCAGGTCTCAATTGTTTTGTCAGGTTGCAAAACACTACAAGGAAAATGGTGCTGGTCTGTAATGCAGTTTCAGAAGACGAAGGTACCATTCTGTTAATGTAATCATAACTCTGAAGGTAGCAAATAGTTTCTGTGCAGGGCAGCTGTACACACACACATTACGTGTGATATCCATGTTAGTATATATAAAGCTACCTCAAGTATGGGTTAGCTGTGCTTGCCCTCTGGCCTGTTTCTGCACCTCAATTTCCTTTGACTTTGAAATCCAAGGCCGGATGTTTTACAGCACAGTTATCTAATGCCAAGGATCAGTTTTGATGCATGAATTTCCACTCAACGTTCCTGTCATGCTGTAGGGTGGGTGGGGTGTAGGACAGTGTGCTACTGCTTTTATATCCATTATTTTCCTGAAACACCCCAGTTTCAGTGCTGACCATCTTGCTCTTTGTTGCTCTGCTACCCACTGCTGAGAAAAATGGCATTGCAAGTGCAGGGGTGAAGTCACTGTGAGGGAGTGAGCTTGGACTCAAACTTACAGATGAAATTTCTGGAGAAGACCATGCAGATTCCTGCCAGTATCAACTGGGAGAAGAGCACGGTGCCACTGAGAGCAGCTGAAGAACTCCTCACCTAGTGAGGATATTAAGAGGGGCACAATGAGACAGCTGTCCCCTTGCCATGAACCTACTGATTTATTTCCTCACAGAGAAAGTGAAAAGAAAGGTATATTCAGCTTGTAATTAGAATGTGAGATCTTCCCTTATCTAACTTAGCATTTGTTATTATTGATCTGATATGACAAGACACATTGTTTGTAACTTGGAGCATATAGTTGTGCAAATCTTATTAAGGGAGTTGCCTTACTGGGCTTGATTCAAAGCTGCTAAAGCTAACAGAAAGACTTTTAACGATTTCAGTGGACTTTGCATTTGTCAAGTGAATGTTGAGGGACTTAGGCATACCACTCTGTTCCTATTGCAGCTGAACTCATGGCAGAAGTGGCAGCTGCCACAGTTGGGAAACTTCCCTTCATATATTCTGGTCTATGCACACACACAGGACTTCCTCTTCAGCTACCAAACAGTATGAAGGTCTCTGATCTACAGTGCTCTCCACACAGCAACTAGCAAAACGCTGTGTAGTCTTAGTGAGTCCAGAAATCTCATGTGGACACTGGAAGAAGAACCCATCAAATTTACTTTCTAACAAAAAGTTAAGAAACAACAAATTATGCTTTGGCATCCCAAGACAAGAGAGGGAGGAAGCTATTGACCCAATGCCCTTTCTTCAGTTCTTCAGGTGTACATGTTACAAACTAATAGCATTTCCTATATAGTCTTAATATCTGCACAGATACGATGCAACAAGGATAGTAAAGTTAAGGCTGAACTAAATCAGTTGTAAGATTGAAAGTAAAGAGCTAGAGGGAAAAATAAAATAATAAGTTTGGGTTCTTTTAAGATTCTATATTATAAGAATTGAGAACTTCACATTTTTGAGAGACTTTCTTATAATAATCCACATCTTTTTAAAACTGTTTTGGATTACAGTACCCTGTGATACAATTTCATTAGTACTACTGTGGTTTTGTCCAGGTTTTCCTTTCAGAAGCACATCTGAGTGTGCATTGTAGTGCCTGCTCTGCTTGTACAAAGAGCATATGTACTAGATGGGATGTGGATACTTGTTGTGGTTTATCCACAGCACCACACAGCCACTTGCTCTCTCCCCCCATGGTGGGATGGTGAAGAGAAGTGGAAGAGTAAAAGTGAGAAAACTCATGGCTTTGAGATAAAGACACATGTAAGGGAAGGCAAACACCATCACTCCGAATGTCCCCTCCTCCCTTCTTCTTCCCCCAGCTTTATATGCTGAGCATGACATCATATAGTATGGGATATGCCTTAGGTCAGTTGAGGTCACCTGTCCCGGCTGTGTGCCCTCCCAACTTCTTGTGCACTCCCAGCCTGCTCACTGGTGGGGTTTTGTGAAGAGCAGAAAAGGCCTTGCCTCTGTGTAAGCACTGCTCATCAATAACTGAAACATCTCAGTGTTAACACTGTTTTCACCACAAATCCAAACCATAGCCCCATACTAGATACTACAAAGAAAATTAACTCTACCCCAGCCAAAACCAGCACAATACTTAATCAGCATCGTCAGACCTGCTGCTGAATTAGGGCTGATACCCAGAAACGCTAGAAAATGCACAAAAGTTCTTAAATTCTGTTCAGACAAAATTACCAGACAGAACAACAAAACCCAGACAAATAGTAGCTCTAACTATATTGAATAGCAGCCTACTTCACGTTTATGTTCTAGTAAGTGATGAGTTCTATCAAAAATTAGACAAATTACCTCTTTGGAGAAGTAAGTAAATACTGACCTTTATACAGCTTGAAAAATGAAAATACAACAGGTTGTACTAAGAGTAGTCTATTCCTCTCTACCCATATCAGTGGAGCAATTCTGAATTTATACTACCATTTTTTAGTTCAGAATCAGGATCAAGACAGAACAGTGATAAAGGGCATATAAATAACTATAGATTAAATGGAATAAACTGGGCTATTTTTCAGTATTCCAGTTACTAAGTGACAGCATTATATATTCTTTTATTTTTATTTTTTCACAAAAGGACCCTCCACATAAAAAAGACAAATCTCATAGCCACTGAGTGCAGGAAGTTTAAGGATGTTATTAAGAGGAGATACTGAGTCAATTTTTGCTATGTAACTCTAAACTTGTGACTTCATTTGGACCTGCCATAGCAACAAGTGCCACCAGTGTCTTTGTTTTGCAGCCACCTTTCCTGACGTCAACATCGCTGCTGCCAAAGAGACAGATGGCCAATAAGGATATAAATGTATGTCCTCTTTACATCAACCATATTTTCTTTTGTAATATATTAGGTCAGATCTTCTGTGGGTTTAAGTCAAGACAGCTCTCTGGAGATTGCATCAGCTTCAGAAAAACACAGCCTCCTACAGTGACAGAGGGTCTGGCCCAGGCATGTTACCCTACAGCATCATGAGGAGTAGAGATGAACAACATACTCATGAAATAAGATTCCAGTGTTGATGTTGCTTATGTTGTCCAAACCCTTACTCAAAATCTTCAACGCTTTTTTTCCTTACCTCATCCAGGTGAAAGACCATGATGATCAAGTCTTCCTATTAATTAAAAGTATTCTAACATGATATTTAATGTTACAAACTTAACTTTTTATTTACACAGAGAAGATATGTGTGTCTTTGTTCTTCCTTTGGCTACCTTCAGAAAAAAAAAAAAAAATTCAGAAGAAAGAAGCACAGAACAAACTTAAGCCCATAAAAACTTGTCAGATCCTTACAGGCTTCCAGATGCACTTTGTTAACAGAAATAATAGAAGCTTGCATCTGTTGTATTGTATGTGAGACATCATGCCGCTTCTTGGATTAAGTCAATTTAAAATGTACTGAACCTTGTTTTGCTGGTGTCATACTTAGGTGACTTTCCTCAAGAATACTGTCTGTAGCTTTCTGGGAATAATTTTTCTTTGATTTATTTCTATTCCTGTACCAATCCCAGAAGTAAACCATGCTGTTATCTGTTAAGAGATTCACTTGGATCCATCTGATGTTGTCTTCTTTACATGCTATAAAATTTCAGTTACTCCAGGCTCACTCCTTTAACCTCCCTGCCCAATAAACAGTATGTTTCCCTCTTCCATAGACTGCCAGTTCATCAAGATCTTGATTAAGCAAATCTATTGCGTGATGCCCATGTGACACACAGTTAAGAGTCTAAAATGGTTTCATCTTCGTTTTGAGAAGTATTACATCAATATTTAGTGCTGAAAATCAATACTGTAACCTTTTACTATTACACTGATACTGACTTGACGCAGACTTTAATTCTTTAAATAACTACTATTTTCTCTGTCCAGCATAGCCAAAAAAACACAGCAGGAAGAGGGTGTCTGCACTGCCCTGCCTCCTCTGATCTCCCTAGAAAGCTCTGGCTTCCAGGGTGTGGCTCACAGCCACACTGCAGCACTGCTCACTGCCAGAGCCCAGAACGCACACCAGAAAATCCACAGCTTGCACACAAACACACCCACACGATAGTAAACTGTTCTGCAATCAGGCACCTAACTTTGAAGCAGTTGTGATAGCACAGACAGCTGAACCACACCAGCAGATCTGTCACCTTCAAGTGCAAAAGACTTGGTGTCACTATGACTGTGACAGTCCTTCCAGATGTGCTCAGCTTCTGGTTATAATCACATGCTGTAACCACTCCTCTGGCTATTTGCAAGCCTGTTGTTCATGAACTCTAGAAAAATGAGAAGTAAAATTGTTTTAGGGGGTAAAAAAATTGTCAAAAAATTTGTCTTCTTATGAACAAGAAGGATTTCAAACACAAAATGGGACTCAGAAATGCAACCATGCACTGGGGGCTTGGGCTCAATGACTGTATTTCTCTTTAAACACTTATGAATACCTAGCCATGTTATAAGCATTTAAGTTGTGTTGTACGTACACAAGACAAGTCCTGCAAAGCCCTTAGAAAGAAAATGTAAACAGATCTTTTCAATCAGCTACAGCGGGAACCTCAGAAATCAAACGCTAAAGAGCAGGTCTGTGAAAGCTGTAGGGGATCACTGAGGTTTATTTATTTATTTGCTGGTGTGACACACTGTCTGAGAATGAAATGGACGCTGCTCCAACTTAGTGGGTAAAGGAAATCAAAAGACTTTCATTGTCCTGGTACCAGAAGAAGGAAAGTGGTGCCTTACTTACATAAGGAAATGGGCAGTGATAGAGTGGACTAAAACAACTTCCTCCTGTTCCTGCAGAAGCCAGCCACTGTAGGGGGCTCATGACAAACAGGGAGGGAGGTGGGGGTAATTGCACAGGCCAGATATATGAGCTTTTCCAGAAAAAGGGAGGGGGCAGGAGGTAAGGCTAAGGTCTACACTTCGATCTCCACCTGAAGTGATGCTGTTCCTCCTGTCCAGCTCAGCTTAGATTGGAGATTCACAATCCAGCCCTAAGGGACTTCTCTCTTTTCTTAGATTTGATGGGTCAGTTAGGGTCTACCTTGGGAGATGTTGGAGACAATCAAAAGACTGGAAAACTCTGAGGAAATAACCCCCAGAAAATTACCACCACAGAAAGGGAAAACATACATGGATAATCAGCAAAATTGAAGGACACCTGCAGGCAACAGGGACATTTGCCTTTTCAAGAGCATTTCTCATAAACAAAGGGACTGATACCTTCCACTCACTCCTACCTCTGTAAATAAACTAAAGGGGAGGTCATAGTTCCTTCCCTCCCTCCCAGTCTGGCCCAATCTGGTAGGTATAGCTGATGCTGTCCTTCCTGACCTCTACCCTGGAGTGTTGCAGCCCAGTCTGAGATACAAAACTACTCCCTGTGATGTTTGCTGCTCCTCCCATGCAACTGGGCAGAGAAAGGATGGGCAGAGATGGGGTACCACAGCTAAACTTTTCACCTGTGAACTGAAGGAAGTGCAAAGGAGAAAGACCGCTACAACAGCAGTGGCTGTATTGTTCCTCACTTTCTCACCAGAACAAGGGAGAACCATGACTTAGACTAGACACAGACTCTTGCAAATTTTGCCACGCTTATAGGGTATTAGGTTAGTAGACGTCCTTGACCTCACCCACACGACCCAGCTCTCCATTTTTCCCATGGAAGTCTGTGTACCTCAGTAACTACTATTTGGTAAAAATTGACGTATTTCCAGTTGGTGGAGATGTGAAATGGATAACTCCTAGTGACTGGATGACATTATCTTCAGTGTAACAAGATAATCTATTAATAGTGAGAGCCATCATTTCAAAGCAAGATTAATATTGTGCCGTTGCCAAAATGCTGTATGCAGATATGCTTAATTAACCATGTGCATGGTCAATGCATAATCAAGGTAATTGCACACCCAAAATGAATCACTAGGAGGAAAGAACAAAAAAAAAAAAACATTAGTGAGGGTTGCATGCAAAAAAATCAGTACTAGCATTCACAACATAATAATATGGCTTTATCAGCCAGAGAGTCAGAAAATGCTTTGTCAGAGACAAGTGCAAGAGAGTTCAGTGCAGCCTTGCCTGTGAACAGAGAAACTGTAAAAATACAGAGGATAAAAAAAAAGAGAAAAGAAACTCACAAAGTAGATAAAATCCACTTTGTTTGCAAGGCAAAGATGAAAGTACATGGATGCAGTCCTAAAATGGGTTTAGTGTAACTGCAAACAGGAAGATTTGAGAAGCACATTCAAAAAGAGGATGCATCTTGACAGACAGAGGAAGCAAGTGCCAGATGGAGCAGGACCAGGGAAAAGCAAACTCCAGGGGGAAAAACTAGAGCCAAGTCTGTAAGCATGTAAGGTCAGAGGACATGGAACAAGACTAGGGAGAGTGCTAAGGATAGGAAATCAAGATGAAGGTAAAGGAACCAGCTCAGAACTACAGTTCTCTTGAAAAACTATAGGAATTCTGAATCTCTCAATTTTTAAAGGAAACATTCGGGGTCACCACAAAGCCTGAGTATCAAAGTGATTTAAGATGTGGACTTAATACATATTTCAGCAAAGGAATACATGCAGCACAGTGAATTAATATTTCCCTCATTTCCGTGAAAGATTTTGTTTGAAATGATTTTTTTTCTGCTTGCTGAGGAGAGCAGCATCCAACTGTTGACCTGAGATTTATCTGGATGGGAAGAGAAAGCGTCATGTTCGGGACAAGAGGGTGGACATTAACCTCCCAAGAGAGGGGCACTTGGTACAGTGAAAGGTTCAATGCCAGTCTACACTGTAATATTTAGGTAAAGAAGCAACAGACTCTTTGTGGGAGCCTTTTCTATCATTACTCATGCCTTGACCTAATAACGGCATTCTTAATAAGCCAGTTTCTAGGCTACTCTTTTACTAGGCTCCCTCTATCCTGAGTAGGAAGCACAAGACAGCTGTGCTGCTCCAGGAACAAACTGGAGTCCAACTCATTACCCAAGGCTGAGTCCCAACTTTATTTTTTAAATGAAGTACACCTTGTGTGTTTGTCATCTTACCCAGCTCGTCCATACACATTGTAAAACTTCAGGTCCTTGAGTTACGCAATCATTTGAGGAATTAAGGATGTAATTTTAAAACACAATTGCTGTAGTTTAAATTGGAGAAAAAGGGTGTTCTGCACAAATCCTTAGGAATCTAACAGCAAAAGGCAATCAGTGGAAAGCAAATTGATTCTTCTGGGTATTTTTTACATGATTTTCAAGCCAATAGTATTATTTCTGAACATTTATAGTTGCCCTGCCTCCCCAGTCCCACTTTGAGGACAGGTCAGGGGAGTCGGGAGAAACCTCTCCAGTTCTGTTTACACCCCATCCTAGCCCAGCGATGGCTGCAACAGTCTCGCCTGGTATTATGAAGATAAGTGTTATGGTGTTTTACTTTGGAACCAGAAAATATGTATTTTAAAGGAATTAGCCTGGTAAAAATCATAGAATCATTTGGGTTGGAAGGGACATCTACCACCTCTATGGGCAGCCCATTTTTCACCACCCTCATCATAAAAACTTTCTTCCTTATATCTGGTCTGAATGGACCCTCTTTTAATTTAAAACCATTAACCCTTGTCCTATCACTACAGGCCCTACTAAAAAAACCTTATTCAAATATGCCATCAAAGTACAAACTTATATTTCTGAAGTTACCCCTCTTTTTCAGTGTGAGAAGAGGGGGAACCATAACAGAAACCCTCCATAATACACACCTTTGAAGCCTGGGGGAAGTGAGGGGTTGTACAAGTGTTGGGTTCTCTCTTGTCAGGTACAACTTAGTGCTTACCAGCAAGTTAGGAGGCCTTATGGCTTCACAAGGAGGTATTTGAGCCATCACAAAATCACTGAAAGAGAATGAGCGATGAAGAAAGGGGATATCCAAGTGCTGTACTGAGCTTGTGCAAGGGAGCCCTGCAAGCTGGAGTGCTCTCTCTGGCATCTGGTACAGCTGGACGTGGCTGCACTCACTCTGCTTTTGCTCACAGGGCAAGATGACAGCAAAATCCTGAGAAATTAACATTCCTGAAATCCTGAAAAATTAACATTCTCTCTCTCCTGAGAAAATGAGAAGCTAACTTGGGGTATCTGCAGCAACTGTAAATTCCATTTGCTTTTCACTGTGTTCCACGGTAAGAGTCTTATTTTCTACTTGGCTACCAGCATCAACCAGCTACTAATAAAAAATCAAAATAAGGCCAGACTTGTGATTTCATGCTGTGACAGTGCAAAGCTTGTAAGGTAGCACCTGAAGGGAAAAGACATGCAATCCTGGGGGAAATCTGGATTATCCTGTACACCAGAGAGTCAGTAGTGGCTTCTTGGCTGTAGCAGACAGTAAAGCACAGCAGAGTATAACATATGGACACAGACTGTGCTTTCCTATCAGCATATCCAGGTTTAGGAGGCAGGGAGCTAAAGAGCAGAGGAATGAGCATGAGCACATGTTGTTTGTGCTATGGTCTAAGCCTGGTGCAGATCCTGGCACAGTGTGGTGGGGAGGACACTGGAGCAGGCTGGAAAGCGAAGTTTAATGGCTACCTTCATCTCTTTGCTAGGGCAAGACTAGGACGAGGTGAGACACAGGACAGTGTAGTTTTGGAAGGGCTGAGTTAGTCTATAATTATTATTTATTTTTTAATAGTCAGCCCTTGTGTGGTACTTACTATGCAGGTAATCCCAGTGTCTAACTGTCAGCACTGAGACTGGGACAGTGAATTTAAGCATAACACAGCTCTGGCTGCCAGTCATTATCAACCTTGTTTTGCTGCTTTTACGCATCTCAGGTGTGTCCTTAGTGCATCCAGCTGAAACAGGTGGCTCCTCTGGATGAAAATCATCATGTAAGGTTAAATTCCAAATCTTTATCTATGAAACTGGAGCAGGATGAGACTGACTTACTATGTCAGACATTTAGTGCTGAGCATCCAAGCTTAGCAAGATTAGTATCAGCTCTGAATCCAGCACAAGGGGGCTGAGTTTGTCTGGAGCATGAGTTCTTTTCACCTCAAGAAAACTTGCAGAAAATCAAACTCAGTGCAGGGAAGTGATGGTCTTGAAGAAAGAGCTGAAACGTGTTAGGCATCAGTGCTCTGAGACAGAGTGATGCACCTACAACTGCAGCAGCCTGGAACACATTATAGAGCAGCAGAAGCTCCTAGTACTTTCTTTAGAAGTATTCAGAAAAAAAAAGGTAGGCTGGACTAAGTGTTTTAAGCTGCCTCCCCTGGACATGTGTTGAAGCCCTACACATTGGCTCGTTAATTGCTGCAGTGAATCGGACAAAAATAGTTTTATTCTTGTTTGCACTGTGGCAGAAATCAGGAAATCTTTATGCTTAACACTGCACAAAAGTATAATCTGCTTCCATTCCTGCTCTGAAAAGCTTGGCAAAATGCAGAAAATGAGTGATAAGAAATAATATTTTGCAGATGGAGAGATACACTGGAGTTTATTCTTCTTTCTAGCTGCTCAGTTTTCAAAGACCTGCCTCAGCTTCATTCTCAAATTCCAAAGTCAAGTAGATGAATTAGTGTAGGAGAAAAGTTTTCTGCGTACTCTAATTTAAAGAGTCCCATTCACTCCTGGGAAAATATCCATTTTGAGAAAATATTTCCATTTTTCAAAACAACATTTTGAAACTATATGAAGTGCTTCATCTCAAAATGTCAATGCTTAGATTCAAATTGCTGTTTTAACTCATTTAAATATCACTGTGCAAGAAAATACCAATTTAAAGTAGAATGTTTCAGTCCAAAGTAGCATTTCTGGAGGAGGGTTGGTAGCTACTAGAGGGAAACACACACCCTTCAAAGGACAGATTTATCAGCAACAGTCTAAAATTTGATGGTATTGTTGCAAACCTTGGAAAACTTTCAAGACTCAAAATCATGTTACTCATTTGTCTTAATTTTATTCAATGCAACGTAAATCTTTTCTTGATCTTCAGTTTTACAGAAATCTGCTAGAGTGAACTTTAAGGATATTTTACTTATTTACTTACTTATTTTAACATATAATGATTAGATTTCACATTAAAATTTGTGTCCTTGTTATTTCTTTTTTCTCTTCTAACATTTCTATTACACAGCATTAAGTTACTAATCATTTCTCCAACCTAACAGACAAACACAGATTCAGATTAAAGCCAGTGGGAAGTTTGCTATCAGCACTGATAAGGACAAGGTGCAGTCTCAGGTTCATTGCCTATATATTTTTACCTTACCAGTGTGGTTCAGCCAGGTGTTTGAACATCACCTGATTCACAAGCTGATGACACAGGATATGCAGATTCCATCATTCTCTTAAATTCAGACCATGAAACTGTGAATAATCAGTAAAAAGAAACTAATGTTGTGACTGGATTTAAATCACTAGAACAACTTGTGTATTTTCTTATTAGGAATTAATCAGCAGAGCAAGCTAGGAATATAATCTATTTCTGCATTTTACTAGAGCATTTATATCATTGTTCTTTGCTTCTCTTTTTACGTCCCCCTACCCTGAAACAAACTCTTTTCTTTTTTGCTCTGAGGTATTCGTGCCATATCAATCTCATCTTTCTCATATCATCGATTGTCATTTCTTTTGTTATTGCACTGTATTTTATATACTAGATTCTCCAATTCCCACATACAGTAGGTGAGACAGAGACAAAAGAGTGAATCCTATCCACAGAGAAACTTTTTCACTGAGTGCAAAGGGCCATGAAGCTGTGGGTGGTGTAATTGTATAAATAATTTAAAAAGCCAAGAAAATAGATGTGGAATGCAATTGCTGAATATATACTTTCTGTCACAGATGGTTAATATTTTTCTTCAAGGGAATGAAGATGGTTTTATTCTACCCCCAAGCTGTTAAAAATACACACATACACACACACACACCCCACAGTGTATGATAGCAATAAAGGATGGAAGTACGTTCCTGCATTATCAGTACTAGCTCCAGCTGACTCACCCTATCTTTGGTCAGTGTCTTTGTCAGTGCATCATTGTTATAGTCTCTGAATTTCTAGTCATCTGAATACACTAAGCTAAGAGGTAATGTTACCACTGGAAAATCTATGTGAAAAGCAGTTTTAGTACTTGGGGAAAAATCTGCTCTCTCTCCTTTCCCTGCTGCTCTCCTAAAGATACAGGGCATGAGCCTGACGCTGCACCCCTGCACTGCAGCAGAAAGGTCCTGCTCTCCTGTACACAGATGCTGGGAGATGGAATTTGTTGCTGTGTGCAGCTATTTCTGCACTGTAATGATGAGCAACAAAGAAAACCTGCATGTAAAGCCCAGCATATGGAAATGAAAGTTTCTTTCACAGACCATGAGTCCCAGGGGGATTTTGGACACACAGGAGATGTGTCTCTTTCCTCCTCTGCGTGGAGGAGCCCAGCTGTTACAGCTGAGCAAAGACACTGCACAGCCACACTGTACCAGGACTTCCAAGAGGGGTCCTTTGCTGACTGGACTTGTCCACACACAGACCCTCTTCAGCCAAGCTCAAGCAAACTTCTCTGTGGACACTTGTATTTCAGTCTAGGAGAGGCTTGTTCCACACAAGCAGCTAAAGCAGTCCTACTGGGACAGCAGACATAACTGGTTTAAAGCAAAGCAGTCCTAAGCACACATTTCACTGCACTGGTTTAAGATTACACTGTGAAGAAGGCTTGTCTGCCCAAGAGGGTAACTCCCTGGTGAGGGAATTGTAGTATCTTGGTTATGTCACGTTTAATTCCCCTGTGGGTGCTCATCTTATTTACTGCCTATAGAGGAGATAGAACACATTGATGGGTTATCACCTCATCATCACAATGCAACCTCACAGGGCAGAGAAACCCCCATGGCACACAGCTGGATGTGCTTTCATCATCATCAGAGGACATCTCACGACTCTGCACATCACCTCCCACCTTGGGCCCTTTGGATAACTAGTCCAGCTTTGAGAGAAACAGGAGGAGCATGGGATCTACTAGACTGATTCTCATGTCGAAAGTGAATCATCAAATAATAACAGGAATTTGAGAGCATTTGTTATGAAGGATGGTACCTCTGAGGTCTTCAGACTCACACTTCTGCCCAGACTTATAGAAAAACCAAAGAGACTCCCAAATACATCTCCTTTCTCACATAGTTTATGTAGCACTGGTGTAGAGGCAAAAGATATTTCTGTGGCGTATGTGTGGAAATCTGTTTTTAAATATAGGCATTATATTACACCCCTACACATATCATGGATTGATCACCTTTGTTGAGAAAGGCACTTCTGAGCAGGTCTATAACATTCCATCACTCCAGAGCTGATTTCTCAGAAATCTCTGCACAAGCATTACTTGATGATCCTTTCTCCTATAGCACAGAAGCTCCCTACTGTTGTGCTGTATCAAACTTACCATGTGGTAAACAAGATAGACACATACTCTTTCTGTGTCAGAACACTTCCTGTAATGCATTTTTGGAGGGACTGCTCTTACTGAACGGCTTTTTCATGACAAACTTAGCTGTTATGAGATTTGGACTCTGTATCTAAGAACAAAGTTTTGTTCTCAGTCTGACTTTCCATGCCCCGCTCCACTTTCCGCTGTCGCCTATAGTTGGTAAAGTGCATAGTGTTGTTCTGTTAAACAGCTCCTGCACACAGTCTGACTTTGTATTCTGCACATCCATAGGAATCGCCTGATGAGAGAGGTCATTGTGCTGCCAAGAGCTGCTGGTTTGAAAAATACTTCTGATCATGTATAGTGCTATTGTTGTTCAATATCTCTGCTTGATCAGCAAAGCTGTATCCTAACTTCTGCTACAATATTCAATGGAAACATGTATGTCAGCAAGGAAACCTGGCAATAAATCCCCAATGGCTTAAGAGCTGGTGAGTGGCAGAGTCCTGTACGAGATGCAAAAGTTCACCCCCTTCCAAGGAGCAGACACACAGGAACAGTTCGAAGAATCGGAGTTTTAATTTCCTTTTCTGTGAACATCATGTCAAGGGCTGAGAAGGTTCTCGCCTAGTGCAGTTCAATACTGATTAAGCCTGTAGAAGTCAGTCTTCTGTGACAGATGATGAAAAGACAGCAGCTGACCACAGAAATGGGCTGGGAAAGGCATTGGGACGTCAGAAGAGCAGCAGAGCACAAAGACAGAGAAGCTGTGAGGAGAAATCTGAGCTTTGAATTTACTTCAAAGTTGGGGTGAGATGTTTAAAATTACTAATTGTGGTGAACAAGAAGGAGCCTCTGGAAGAGTGGTTCTTAGCAAGGAATGATCACAGGTGGAGGATCCATACCAGTAAAAACAGAAGTCACTGAAATTTCTTGCCCTGAAACTACTACCAATTCATCTGATCTTCATTTGTCCTTCAAGAGTATCTGGTTCAATCCATATTATAAACATTACAATCCCCCATTGAGAGTCCCATGTACCAGAGTCATGAGATTAACCCAGCAGTGCAGCTTCCATTGAAAATAAGTTCTCAGCCTTTGCAGTAAGAAGGAAACCTTATAAACATGACTGAAGGTAACAGATACAAATAGCTGGACACCGTAGTAATGAAGCGTATGAGCTATGTATTTCAGTGACAGCCCTTGCTTCAGCCCATTGAGTGCAGCAGAAAAAATCATCCTGCACTGTTGTACGACAAAAAAGGTTCAGGAGGGCCCCCAGGATACCAGGTCATAGGCTGTGAGAGGTCTTCTGTATAGTTCTTCCTGGGTATTACAGGTAACCATAGGAGAAACCTTCAGTGTGATGACACCAACTTTTCCTTGGGTACCAGGGAGGATTGGCTACCAAGACTCCAGCTCTGCCTTGTCAGCATCAGAGGTGATGAAGTCAATCCTTTGAAAGAGAAGGAATTTTTATACATGTTATATTGTGTTTAGAAGAGCTTTTCTACTTGCTCTCACTTGGCTGTAGAAGAAAACGCCCTCAGATCAGATTCAACATTAAGCTGTTGGTGAATGTCTTTGTTTTCACAGAGCTGTTTTATGTGCCACAGCAAGAGGTTGTTCATGTATCATCTGTGAAGAGGTCACATCAACCCTCACTGTCAAAGCTAGTTAAGTTGTATATCTAAATTAATGGTCTGGTTATCCAAAACAATTTCCTTAGATGCCTAAATACAATTCAATTTCACCTACCTCCACTGGAACAGATAAGTCATCATACCTGTCCATAGTGGGATCTTTGGGTAAAAATTGAACTCAAAACCAAAGAGAAGGGTCTTATTCAATGGGAGCACAGTTCTCACTTTTCATTTTATTTTAATGCAGCAATACAAATATCTTATTTACTTTGTGGTAGATTATGGATGTGTGACTGCTAGCCACACAGTGAAATGAAAATGAAATCTTTGCCCGATGGGCTTAGATGGAACTTGCAGGAAGCAACATAAATAAAATGTATTATTCATTTCTTCCTTGCTTATTTGCTGTTAAGGATATGAGACTTTGCTGTTGAAGTGGCTTATGATTTCAGAGCACAATAAAAATGAAATCAATGGCCAATATGTCCAATATTTAAAAACAATTCTTTATGCTATAAAACTTTATTTCCTATGGTGCCTTTCATACCAACTATATCCCAACAGGCTATGCATACTGAAAGAATACAATTACAGAGATAAATAATAAATAGGAAAGAGAGAGTGCAATTAAAGGGATACTGGCAAAGGGAAAAACATAGCTAATATACCATAGAACAAATGTTTCTCTTACTCAGCTTCGTAAAAGGATATTGGTGCATAATGATTAACTTGGTGGGATCCTGTTGGAAGTGGTAAAAACCCCAGCATACCCCATTTTCAAACACCACCATCAGCAGCAGTTTATCAACTGCTGCACTGGAGGATACGGTAATCTTTAAAGGGCATCAAATCAGGCCCATAAAAGCTAATGGAAGTCTTTTGCTTTCACGGTGTATTGGATCAGGCTTGAGTGTACTTATTAAACCAATAATATACATCTATTTTTTTCATCTATATCTCTACATCAAAAGTCACCAAAGGAAAGGAAAAACTCTTTGAACTCTGCAAACTTGATGCCTTTCTAGCACTTTTTGCTCAGGTGTCATTTCATGAGATACTTGGAAGAAAATGTGTTTTCAAACTGTAAAATAAATTCAGTGGAGAAAAAACATTAGGTTCTTCTGAAATGCAAAATGCAGTAACTGAGGTAGTTGACTAACTGACACATTACTTCCATTTGGCAATTTTTTCTTCTGATATAGAAGTTCAAGTCCTCCACATACAATGGGAAAAGAACAATCTGTTACAGTGGAAAACAACAAACAAAATACTTGCACAGAGAGAGACCAGAGCAGAATGCAGAATAAAAACAAGTGGTAAAAGTACTATCCTTATACTAACATATTTCATCTTCAAAATCTACTTTACAAAGACTTGGATAGACTCTGTTTTCTGTCTGACAGAACAAGTATGTTTACAGATACTTAAAGGAAAATGACAATAATGTAGACGCATTTCTTTTTAAATGTGTTATGCTGGTTTCACAGACAGTAATGGCTTTCAAACATTTAGGTATGTACTAGATTTAAATAGAAAATGTTTAACAAAGACTTTTTTATTAAAAAAGAGAGAGTGGACTAAACACTTTAAGAAAATGATGCCTGAGAGTGATTTCTGATTGGTAAGAGATTCTGATGGTAAAAATGAGGAAAATAAAATAACTATTTAAAATAAAGGGCAGTGCTGACATAAAAAAATGGTTGCAAACAGCATCAGAGCAAATTTAATCTGAAAATCAGAACATTAGTAACCAGAAAGAAGTAAATGTCCGAGCAAGTCCTCCAGTAGGACTAATCATGGGGCAAGAATAAAGTAGTTTCCAGGAGCAGCTGGACTGGGTCTAGGTGAGATGGTGTCCCACAGAAGGCCAGACCTACTGCCCAGGAAAGACCCTTCTCACCATTGTCCCACCTTCCTGAAATACTGCTGACTATTCAAAACCTTCCCAACTTCAAGAGAATCTTCTTTCCATTCCTGTCTCAACCAACTTTCACAAGCTCTTTTCTTCCTTCAGTGTCCCAGATTTCCTTCTGCTGTCCCAGATTTTTCTCCTTTCTAACTTGAAGGTCAGTGTATAAACCACTTCCTCAACTGCTTTCTTATCACTACACGGCAAATGTCCCCTAAGTACACATTGTGCAGCCAAAGTCTCTAGTGCCTCTTTCACCCCAGGCCTGCTAGAAAGCATCCCTTGAGATGTGGCATAAGTAGAAGTATGAAGTCAAAGAATTCCAGATTTTGGCAGCAGCATCTGAGAATGTCCTGAAAATATGAAAGTATTTTCATTCTCCAGAGGGAAGACAACTATGTGCTAGTCTTGGAGAAAAAAAAAGAGAGCACTAAAAATCTTGTTACCAAAAGGAAGACAAGGTTTGTTAGATTATTTTACTTTAACGCTCCAATGGTCATAAAAGTTCTTGGGTGGTTATTTTGGATTATTCGGATTTATCTGGTTATCTGGGTCTACACAGCCACCCACACCCCAGAAAGAGACTGTGATTTCAGAGAAACATTAGCTAGAGAAGGTATTCAGGTATTCCTCACTCTTCATTTGAACTTTACCAAAGGCTCTGACAGGCAGGGCTGTGAAAACACAGAGGTTTCCCCTCCCACTCAAACACGCTACCCTAAATAATTTTTTCTCAAGGGGTAACTGAGCAGATAATTGGAGGGAGAGCCATTTCAAAGGATGTAATAGTCAAGACTCTTGAGCAGAAGCTTCTTCCTAGTAATCTAAATCTGGTACCCACAGCCTCTTTTCTACATCTCTTTATAAACTTGTACCATGTAGATACCATGATGGGTCTTAAAGTGTATCACCATGTAGAGCAAATAGAGTAACCTTGTTTCTAGGCCTTGATATTGGTTTTGGTAGTCTTTAGCCTAACATGGAAAGGCATAATCAGGTCCAGCATCTAAGTAAAGCTGGACAAATTCAATGTGGAGAAACCCACACATTTTTAACAATGAGAGTAATTAGTTATCAGAACGACACACCTAGGATTATAGTGGATTTTTGCAGTCTTTCACTGCAGGTTGGGTATCTTTCTAGAAATCACACTATTCTGGGCAAACAAACACTCCACTCAACAGCTCTAGAGACCTTCCTGAATATGTGCATTAGCAACTGCATGGCCTGTATCTCTGGTCTGTATTGTAAAGGATGGCAGATAAAATGTTCTTACAGTTCTTTGTACCTATTAAAAAAAAAAAGGTAAAATAACTTATTAAGCCATTTCTTGAGTAGTATTCCTACTGCAAAAATAACAAATTCATCTTTTCACTGTAAATGTAGTTTATCAACATTTAGAGCAGGGAGTCCCAAATTTAGCTGCCTAGATACCACAGAAAGGGAATTCCAGGGCACTATGCTAGCTATAAAGTCAGTAATTGCAATGGCTTTTAGCTCATGCATCCAGGACTGTTGAAGCAGGAGCAGCAACACTTGGCTGTGGGTAGAATAACATAAAGATACTGCTACTCAGGCAACTAAATGTCTATATCCCCAGTGGAAGAGTTAATAAGCAGATCTTTCTACCCTAAACAGAGTAACATGTATGCATGTGGGGATCTCTGTATTAGACCTTATATATGTTTAGAGAAGGAAGAGTTGGAAGTTTTAAAGCAAAAGCTTTCCTTGCAAAGGCGGTTGACCAAAAGAAACAAAAAGGCCCAAACACCATTAATAACAAGGTGTGACTGGCCTTGAAAAGAACCCTTGTATTGGAGGTGTGCAGAATCGCATTACAGCCTGAGAAGCGCCGAGTCCTAAGCTGGTTTGTTCATTCATGTCCCCTGTGGTCCACTTAGACATTTACAAGTTGCTTGACTTGAATCCTTGAAGAAAGTCCAGCTTGTAACAATAATTTTCCACTGAAATCTAGATTAATAAATGTGTTTTGGAATATTAAGCTTGCTATGCAGTACTATGTCAAGCATCAGCATACAGATGAATAAAGCATTTATATTTAGCAAAACCCTTTATTTTAAAGACAATAAACTTTTGTAGCGGAAAGAAATGCCAGCTGAGCAAAATGAGTGCAATCACTGGCTTTGTGAGACATCTAGTGGAAGAAAAGGCTATTGTCGTGGATACTCAGGCCTTCCCGGGTACCTTCCCAGCCTCCAGCAGTTTCTGGCTCAGAAACTCCTCTGGCAGAAATGTTACCTTTGTATCAAATCGCATTTTCTTCCATTCCAGTAATTAACAATATTTTTTAATCCATGCTAACTTTTGGCATTCACAAACCTATGCCAGTATTTTCCATACTACAGTGCCCATGATGAAATCCCTCCTTTTGACTTCAACTCTGGCACTACCTTGTTTCATTTAATGTCTCCCAGTTCTAGTTTATTATTATGAAAAATAGCAGACTATCTTCCTATATACCTGTTCTGTATTGATCACACTTTTATAGCCATCTCTTCTGTTGCCCCCTCTAATGTATCTTTTTCGCAAGCAGCAGAATCCTTGCCTGTTCAGTTGATCCTTGAACAGATGCTTTGCAAATCTTTGCCCATCATTGACACCCTTCAGAATATCTTTTTTTTTTTTTTTTTTTTTAGTTCTGCTGTGTTCTCTCGGCAACAGGAATTCTGAACTGGAAAAAGTGGTCAGGAGACACACCACTACCATTTCTGTAGTAGCATAACGGTATTTCCTTTTTTGTTTACTTTTTCTTTCCTAGTAACTCTTACTATTCTATGCTTAACTGCCACTGCAAACTGAGCTGACATTTCACAGAAATACGTTACAAATCTCCTTCCTGGTAGATAATAACTAGTGCTGAATCCATCACTGTGCCTGTTTTTTTCTCCAAGTGCATCGTTTCATGTTTGGCAGCACTGGATTTCACTAGATATAGTATTCTCCAGCCTACCAACAGCATGACATCTTTCTGCAAGGCAAGTAATCGTTCATAGCTGTTTCCTGGATTTACTGCCCTGAGTAATTTATTATCACATGCAAAATTTGTCATCCCCTTCTCACTCCCTTTTCCTACATCATTTATGAATATGTCAAATAGTACAGGTCCTAGGACAGATCCCCAGAGGACTTAAAAAAATCTGACTTTTATTCCTACTCATTGTTTCTACCTGTAATCAGTTATTAATCCATGAAAGACCTTTAATCTCAATTTCTCATGGATTAAGGGGATTTTTGACACTTTGAGAGATCTTGTCAAAAGTCTTCTGGAGATCAGCATGTGCTCACATAACCAAGAGTTTCTTCAAAGAGTTCCAACATATTCCTGAGGTGCTATTTTCTTCCTGTAAAGTCACACTCATGCTTCTCCACTAATGCATGTCTCTACCAGATGTAATTTTTTGACCCAGTTTCTACCAAATTCTCCAAAAAGACTTAATCAAGACTCACTAGTCCGTTGCTGCTTCACTCCTGTGCTGTGCTAACATACTTCCCAAATGCCAGATGCACATATCCCATGAAGTATTGTTAATTACCCACCTCCCAAGCACATGCAAGTGTAAGCTTCATGTCCATTATGCTAAAATAGGTTTGACATGAATGTGAGAGACATAATGAAGATGAAAAAAATCCTGCCTTTATAGCATCATTCTTGTGAAGAAGAAATAACATGAAGGTCATTTTGCAGAGATGCCATGGAGCCCAGACTGAGCTCCCCTGCGCTGTCTGTTCTGACATGCTGTTTCATATCATCCCTCAGCCCCACTGGTTGTCCCAGGCAAGAGCAAACCCACTGTTGGGGAACATAACAATCCAGGAATAGAGGGCCAACGACAACCAGGTTCTGCAGCCCTAAGACTAGGCTACATTAAAGATGGGTATTCCTGTCTGAATGCATATTTGATATCTGTAGTCTTTTAAAGGCCCCCACCCCTTGTCTCTTAGAAATAATTTACCATTAAATCAGTAACCACTGTGAATATCCCAGCTCAGGACAGGAGGCTTTCCCTGATTTCAGTGAGGTCACAAAACATGCATCAGGTTAAACACAGGTAAATGAGAGCAAGGTAAAATGAGAGAGACTCGTTTCTGTTCTTGACCTTGCTCATTTCTCCTTTCAGTCTTGTATATCCCAGTTCTCCTCTCCCAGTTCTCCTGCCCCTAAATCTCCCTTCAAACACACTCATTTTAGAACCAGCTCAGACTTCACTTCTGCAAAATTTCTTGAGTTCCCTAGGGTAATATATGTGTTGGGATGCTCACCTGTCTTCATGAAACAGCTAATAACTGGGGATAGAGCCCTTAATTTTGTGTATATTGTTAAGTCAAGTAAATGAAGGCAAGTAATTTATTTCTTTCTTATTTGAACAAAATATCCTGCAAAGAGCTTCCTCCCCCCATTAAAAATATAGTTCATGAAACAGGAGAGTTTACATCATTTTTAACTATCACTGCACTACCAAGGTTCACTAATAAACACTGATGTGTTAAGATTAAGCAAGAGCACAGCCTGAAAGATCAGCTTTGTGTCATGCTTTGAAGGTTAACAACATCTGGCCGTGATAGACTGCCAGAGAAATTCTGGGATGGTTAACAGAGACTGCCCTGCCTCCATTTGTTAAAAATATTAATTTACAGATGGCTAGCAGAAGAAGAGGAGAATAAAGCATGTTACATCTGCCTTCTTGCCACCAGTCAAAAAAACCCAACTGTCTGAGAGATGTATTCAAGTAGCTAACAGAGCACTGCTTGCAATAAGAAGAGACATAAGAGGGGTTTTTAATGCTAGAAGTTAGCCACGCTACTGCTAGAGAAGGGTAATTCAGAACATGCCCTCATACATCAAATCTCTGCTATGTTGTTTATGAGCAGCAATTTGAGATCAGGATTGGATTTACAGAGGTATGTGAATTGTAAACAGTTTGCAGAAATGGCAACCAAGATTCCAGCATGCTTACTGTAGGCCTGGAGAGGTTTGTGAGGCATTATTGTTCTTTAAACTTAATTACCTGGTACAGTTAAATCCTAGGCCAGATTTTTATCTGACATCATGCAAGGAAGGCTGAATTTGATCTTTTGAAGGCATGTCAGTCAGTTGCTGGGAATATCATATGCACGGTCAGCATCAGATATGCTCACTTATGGTATTTCAACACTGCTAAAGGAATCTCTCTAATATTTTATGTTCACCCCTGAGATGAATTCAAATAACTATGGCAAGGTCCTTGCCCAGAGCCCTGTGCAGAGGACACTTCTCACTAATAAAGCTTCAGCAAGAACAGAAAATAAGAGCTCTCTTACAACGCTTTGGAAGAAATTGAAATGGTTTTATGCACTACTGCGATATAAAAACTTGTAAACTCACAAAGTATATGATTTGTTTTGGGCCCCTCATTACAAAAAGGACATTGAATTACTCAAGCGTATCCAGAGAAGGGCAACAAAGCTGGTGAAGGGTCTGGAGCACGTGTCGTACGAGGAGCGGCTGAGGGAACTGGGGTTGTTTAGTCTGGAGAAGAGGAGGCTGAGGGGAGACCTCATCGCCCTCTACAACTACCTGAAAGGAGGTTGCAGAGAGCTGGGGATGAGTCTCTTTAACCAAGTAATGAGTGATAGGACAAGAGGTAATGGCCTCAAGTTGCGCCAGGGAAGGTTTCGACTAGATGTTAGGAAGCATTTCTTTACAGAACGGGTTGTTAGGTGTTGGAATGGGCTGCCCAGGGAGGTGGTGGAGTCCCCATCCCTGGAGGTGTTCAAGAGTCGGGTTGACATAGCGCTGAGGGATATGGTGTAGTCGGGAACTGTCAATGTTAGGTTAAGGGTTGGACTAGGTGATCTTCAAGGTCTTTTCCAACCTAGATGATTCTGTGATTCTATGATTCTGTGATTTGGAGAAGCAACAAGTCCCATCTGTACAATATGATCACTTCAATCACAGCCAGTGCAGGAGTTCAGACTTGCAGACCATGGAAAGACCACTAGGAAAAGCAGGCCTGTTGCCAGTAGGTGTAAGTTGCAAGTGAGAGGTTACACCTATCAGAAAAGGCTGAAAATCCCCATGTTAACATATTACCAGACAAAGCAGCCTAGGAGCAAAAATTCAGATTGAAGTCAATGTTTTCAGTGCTCAGTACCCCCGGTTTTGGCTCGAAACAAAATTTCAGCAATTTCTACAGATACAAGCTGCCTAAGAAATTCAAATCAGCATTCAGAATTTGGGTTGTGCTTAGTACAGATTTGACCAGAGGTGTTGTCAGCATTTGCCCTCTCTGTAAAAATCTATGCAAGTGTGCTATGGCAAGAATATTCAATCAATAAGTGGGGATTTGTCATTTTAAAATAGTGCCAGCTGAAATAGTAGGCTAGCGTCATGTAAAGGTTTTTGCACTTTAAATTCTCATGTCAGGGATTTGGCCATTAAGGTGGCCAACACTTTTTCAAGCCTCTTACATAAGCCTCTTACACGCAGGATAAGTACTGGACTTAACAAAGAGATGGAAAATGAGCGTGACAACCGAAAACTGTTTTGCCGAAGAAGCAAAAGCAGACACGCAGGCAGCTTTGCGCCCACGCAGCTTTGTGACACTCAGTGACCAGCCCATCGCCAGGTCCGCGGCGCTCAGCGGAGCGAGCAGAGGGGCGGTTCGAGGCTGGGCCTCCCGTCTGCATCCCGCCGTGTTGGCGGGGCCGGGCCGTGCGTGAGCGCCCGGGACCGGGCGGGGCCGGGCGGTGCGGTGACCGCCAGAGGGTGCCGCTGCCCCGCCGTCCCCGCCGGGGTTCGCCCGGTCCTTCCCTGGCCACTCAGAGTTCCCTCTTCACGCCCCCCGCCCCTTCCTGAGCACTTTTACTTACGGGTGAGGATCTGTCTCTGCTGGTTTCAAATGTTAGAGATGTTCCCTGGAAAGGCGGAAGGCGACGTGAAGTGGGAGAAGCCACATTAAAAAGGCAATATAAGAAAACTAGAAAAGTAGACCCTGAAATAAAACAGTCAAAAAGAGCAACAAGTCTGAGGGCACATCCAGAATAGGGGTGGAGGGGTGAACAAGCGCAACAGCATTTTAGGTTAAAGTGCTGTTTTCTCCACTCTTATTAGAAATAGAGCCAAAACTAGGAGAAAGTCTGAGCAGGAGTATTATTACAGAATTCTTGCAGATGTGGAGTTTTAGGATGCCTGTTTTGAGCTACCTATAAAAACTTTACCCTTTGTTCTCATTTTTCTTCCATACATTAGGAGATATTTTTCCCAATAATCTGATTAATTGATGCTGACTATTAGATGGGAGCACTTTACAGATATTTCACATGACACTGAATAGTTTCAAGATGGTTTGGGGTTTGACTTCCGATGGTCAAGATTCTCATATTACCAACACGGACTTTATTGTCATTATAACGTGTTTGAAAATAATGGAATTGTTCCAAATAAAAATGAGTTTGTTCAGAAAGAAAGACAGTTCTTTAGACCAGAGAAAGTAGAGTTAAAAGTTATTAGCAAGATTTTGTGTATACTGTTCTACTTATAAGTGGTCTCTCTAGGTCATAGAATTATGCCCTCTATGATCTGATGTTTTTTAAATGTTATGTTCATCTATAAACCTTGCAATTCTCAGGAAAAGATACTGAAGTAATGCCATATCTTCAGAAGTTCTTAAGGGTTTTTCCCCACAAGTGAATTTACGAATTAGATATCAAAGGTGTTAATTGCCCTATTTACTTCAACAGGTAAAGCCTGAAATCTGCTGTCAACACTTGACTTCATGAAGTGCTGCTGCACTTACCTCATGCTGCCTGAAGTGCCAGAAGCACTACCTGCATCTTCAGCTTCACCACTCTGTCTTTAATGTTCTAATTACTGCCTTCTAATACAAAAATACCTGGTCTTACTACTACAATCAGACCAGAGTAGTGAAACATGAGGAGAACCTACCTTAGACACAATATTTCCATCAGGGATACAGTTGAGCAAAGTATGGATTATGCTTAATTTGAAAGCCTGCATGTAATCTCACAGTAGTTTATCACACAATTAGGTGCTTCCTAAACCTGTCTCTAATTTAAGAGCTCTGGATTTCTTATCTTTTTGCAGAGATTGAGGTTGTAATGAAGACAGAAAGGAGTATAAAAGCACAGGCCTAAATATATCAGGAATGTCAATAATGCAGTATCTAGTTCCTTCAGTTAATGCTGACTTTCACAAATATTTGTGATGTTGATGCAGCTGAAGTCTCTCTAAACAGCAAACAGAAGAAACACTGGATGCAGCCTTTGCATGCATTGTCTTTCTTGGCCACACTGCCCACTTCAGTCAGTCTCATTTTTTTCAAATGCCAATTAACAGGTGTGAGAAATGCTACTTCTTACCCAGAGACCGATGTCTGCATAACAGCGATACTATCTTGGCAATACAGTCTGCAGCATAAATATCATGGTGCTTGAGCCCTTGGGGCCTGTGGAGTTTACAACTATGCTGTCAAGATCTCTTCATTGGGATAGTCCTTGAAGTCCTGCCAAGACGTAGGGGACTCCGGTGCTTTTATGTGCTCCCAAACACAGCTCTGGCTCCAGGAGTCAACACTCCCGTCAGGCTGAGTGATAGTGTGAATCTCAACCCGCAAGCTGAGATTCCAGCAGTGAGTGTGACAGTGCATGCTTGCATGATGATGCCAGAGAAGCAGGTGACACTGGCAGATAGCTGCAAGGAATAGTAACTGGGTGGCTTCTTGTTACATATCCTCAGAACTTCACAGGATGGAATTAGAGAGAGAGGAACAGTTATAAAATGAGGTTACAAAATCCGGATGTCCTGATCAATTCGAGACAGTTGTAAGGTACCTAACACTGCATGCACAGGCAAGAACAGCATTCAGCACTGTGTCAGGATCTGTTTGCATCATATTTTGACTAATCCAAGGATTAATCACATTGCAAGTCAATGAGCTGTTACGCTCTTCCAGGCTCTCCAGAGACTGTCTGGAGAGAAAAGAAGGGGTTGGTATGTCAAAATGGTGACACGAAGAGGCGCAGAGCAAGTATGTTTTCCTTGTAATAAAAAACTACACAGGACCAAAGTGTTTCAACACAGCTTGGAAAGAAAAACAAGAGTTAAAAGGGCAAAGTTTATCTCGGCCACATCCCAAAAAATCGGGAGAGTTGCATCAGTTTCAAATTTGGCCCTCTGCATATATGATAAATGGAAAGGAAGAGCAGTAGTTTGGAGTCTGAGGTACTTTGCTTTTGGTAGTTCTTAGGAATTCCCAAAGCCTTCAAAACTGACACAACTCTTGAAATACATGACATCACTGACAGGTTTCTGTGCATCACCTGCATTTGTGCTGCTGTTAAGCCATGAATACTGAGATAGCAAGCCTGCTTTTCACCTGGGCCAGAATTTAAAGCAGGTACAAATGGAGCGTTTAAATGGCAGTGTTCATTCTGCAGACACCTGGGGCTGATTTTGTAGTTATCCACAAGTTCTACTACCTGCACAAATAAATGAGCTAAAATCTTTTAGCTTAACCATGGAAGCTCTGCTAAATGTCAAGTGGTTCTGTCACTGTCTTAGTTTTTAGACTATTTATCCAAGGGTAGCATTTAACCCTGTGACAATCTTTGCAGATGCCTGTGTCAGCACCAGCAACCAGCCATGCAGTCCTAGAATGGTGAGGGACGCTGCTGGACCACTCACTGCTTCTGAAAAACTTTTCTCTTGTTGTTCTGCTGATACAAGTCTGTCCTGGTTTGAGTGAGTGGCAGGGTTTTTTGGTAGCAGGGTAGGGGGCTACAGCAGTGGCCCCCTGTGAGAAGCTTCTCGAAGCTCCCCCGGCTTCAAGTCAGACCCACCTTTACACCAAGGCAGGGCCAACTAGCTGCACCTCTGTGATAATGTATTGAAGAACGGGAGCCTGGGAGGTCAATGGGAGTTGTGAGGAGAGTTGAGAGGAGAACATCTGTGTGAACATCGAGGTTAGTGAAAGAAATGAGGAGAAGCAGGGGGAGCTGTGCCAGAACAGACTCTCTCCTGTACCCCGTGGTGAGATGGCAGGTCTCTCCACAGCCCATGGTGGAGCAGATACTGATTTGCGGCCTATGGGGGGACCCATGCTGACCCAGGTGATTGCACCCAAAGAAGACTGGGTCCCCATGGGAAGAAGGCTCGACTGTTGTAGCTTGGCACTGGGAGGACTGCAACACGTGGGGGTGACACACATGTCCATGGGAGTGACTCATGTTGGTTTGTGGAGGACTGTCTCCTGTGAGAGGGGACCATGCTGGAACAGAGGAGGAATTCCAGAAGTTTACACCCGTGAGGTGGAAGAAATGGCAGAACTGACTGCAACCCCCATTCCCTGACACCTGTGCCACTGGGAGAGAAGGAGGAGGAGATACTGGGAGCAAAGTTGAGCCTGGGAAGAAGGGAGGGGTGCGGGAAGGTGCTTTCAGGATGTGGTAACACTTCTCATGGTCCTACTCTGTCTGTTAAGTGGTGGTGGTGTTAGTGTCTGTATTAAATTTACGTTCTTTTCTTTCTTCCCCTAATGAGTCTGTCTTTTGCCTGTGCCTTAAAGATGAGATCATCCCTCCTTGTCCTTATCTCAAGTTCCTGGGTCTTTTGCCTTCCTCCTTCTCAGTGCTGGGGGGGAAGGGGGAAGTGAGTGGCTGCATGGTACTCAGTTGCCCTCTGAGCTTAAACCACAACAAATGCACAGTATCCAAATGAGGCAAAAATCAACAGCAGAAACTGTATATAAGAGATACCATACTGTTCTTTTCCCTGTGCTGACCTTCAGGAACAAATACATTTAGGTAAGTATTCATTTGAAACACTTTTTACAGTAAACAAGGCTGTTTATTGTCACCGATCTCTTTCAAGACTATGAAATAAATACATGTTCAGGGTCAGTTCTGCAATTTACTTGGTATCCTTAACCTCTGATAGAGAAAGACTGTTATAATGAAACTGTTTTGACAGGATTGTCCAGACTCTTCTTTAATGTTCAATACTAGAAGGTGCTCAGCATCCTTCTGCTCCCTGAAAGTAGCAAAAATTCACATAAATTACAGGTTCAGAGCCAGCATGCTGTGTTCCCTGATAAGATTCATTTTGAGCTCAATGCTGCAAGATAATTGTCTATTCACTGGAAACCTATAGTTAAAATACAGAGTTGATGGTATACAGTAGCCTGTCAGAGATTCTTGACCCTTTGTAAAATTGAGCTACTACAAAAAGCACTTTAAGAGCTGATCTCTTTATAAAAATGGAATAAAGCAAATCTGAATTCACCTGTCCAAGTGGTTCCTCCATAAAGCATAATATTCCGTTAAGTTAAACCTGTGAACTTAAATTGGTGATATACTACTCAAGGATAATGAAAGTTATACCAGTGCTCTGTAGACACCTTTAAATTTCTTTCAAAACTTTAAAAGGACTGGTTTGTGTTTTATCACCTGGTTCCTAATGAAATAGTCACATATTGTCAGACCCCAGATGGAGAAAACCATAGTTAGAGGTTCCCTGCAGAGGAAAAGCAGGTTGGTACTACAACTTCCTGTACTTGTAGCATTCCAGTTGGTGTTCATTGTAAACACATGTAGACTGATTGCTAAACATTGCTTTTCCCAATGATTGCAAGTGTCTCCCCAGCAGTCTGAGAGATGGAAGGATGAGTTTACAAGTTGACAGATTTAGCTAAACCAAGATCTTCTGTGAAGTTTTGTTACAGCGGTGATGCCCACACTGAGGAGCTGCAGCACTACCAGGCAGCACTGCCTCTTCCTGCTGTCACTTGCTCTTGGGCTGCTTCTATACCTGCCCAGCACAGCTCCGGATCTTGGGTACATCCCAGCCACCAACTTTACTTTTACATCTGTAGTCAATAGAAGATTGCACTGTGCTGAAATACATGGAACAGAGCTCCTTCCTGCAGGAAAGATGTATTTAATTTATTCCATCTTTGGAGAATTTTATATGGAAAATATCTTCGGGTTTTATTTTCTTAAAAATGCTTGGAGAACAATCTGTGCTGGCTCTGAAATTCCTTTTATTTCCTCTTCAGGGTATATGTATGTACTGGGACGTTAAAAGCATTTCCTTAGGTCTCTTCATCACTACCAGCTTGTATTCTGCAAGCATTTTTAGAGAGAAAGCAAAACTAGCAGCCTATTTCCTAGCACAAGATCACTCATGTTTGAGCAGCTTATGGACTCAGGTGGCTGTGACCAGCAATCTGCTCTAATCTCGTGCCTGTGTGGATCATAATCTTGGGCAGACAACTGCTGCTGACACTGTTCACTGTATGGTGTGGTGACTCCATCCCGATGGCAGTGGGTAAATGATACTGCCACCCACAACCACCTGTTCTGCCCACGTGGCAGCTTGCTACTGAACTGGTCTGTAGAGACATGGCAGCCACCTCCAAACACAGGACAATGTGCCCTCTGGAACCGGGGCACGTCTGTCTGGATTTATGCAGTCAGACATGCCAGTCTGGGTCTCAGTTCAGACATCCAGTCTATAATGCAACCCAGACCATTAAAAATGGTTGCACCAGAAGATGGGAAATGCAGATGAACAAATTCTCTGTGGCAATGCCTGCAAGACTGAAGGAGCCATGGCTAATCTCCATTCAGGGTCCTACTTATATTTTCTTCCCAAGTTGTCCTAGGATTTCAGAGGCTGCTTTCATAGAACATTGTTTAGAATTGCTATGCTCTTGCATGCCAGTGCAGAGTAAAGCTGTGTTGGGGAGACACCACTGAGCAAGGTGAAGCTGCACCACAGGCACACAGCTCTCTGCCTTAAGATCCTTCAGATACTCCTTCTGCCAAGAGAACTGGAAAAGCTATTTCCTTTCCTCCATGGGAGTACTGTGACAGTCTCACCACATCATTCCAAATGTTCCCAAATGCAGGGCAAACTTGTTCTTAACCTTCGGGCATGACCTAGAAATGTGTTATTACTTGGCTTTGTGCCTTCTATCATTGGATGCACAGCTGAACCTAAGTGGAAAATACACATTATTAGGAATATATTCCCACAGAAGTTTGCAGAATTCTCTTTAGTTGGGAAAAAGCGAATACTCTAAGATAGTGATTAAATTTTTTGTCCAGCTTCATTCACCCTATATCATACTTTGCACCACTCTATTGGAGGGGAAAGGAATATGAAACTATATGAACTTCCAAAATCAGCAAGTTCAGATACTTCAGGCTGTGGTTCCACCATTCCCAGAGACAAGCATGCAGATTTTCTAGCACTGGCCAGAGGCGAGCTGTGGATAGGGAGAGGAAAGCTGAAAGCTGAAGGTGAATGAGAAGGCAGAGAGAAGGAGTTGAGGACATCAGGAAGTTACCTCTGACGATTATTGAAACTGTGCTGTACTCACTGGAGGGAAACAAAATATTTTGGGATGTCTTTTATTCAGCAACTGTTCCTAAAGTTTCTAATGCTATGCCTAGCCAAAATCTCTTTTTATCCAGCTGTGGCTGAACCTCTGTAAGACAGTATTAACCAGGGAGGATCACATTACTGCAATTACAGTGGCTGACGTTACTTCCTCTGTGCAGGTGTGTAAGGTGCTCCTTTGAACCTGTCCAACCCAGCTTGGTCTACACCTCAGCTCTCTGGGACACTGCCTTCCGTTAAAAGCTGGAGAAATCCCAAAATTTGACCTTTCCTAAGAGTGAGTTAGGACTAGGAGATTTTCTGGACTAGAAATTTGATTCTGAAAACAACCAAGCAGTTGTAGGGTCTGGGATCTTTTTGCCATACCAGCTATTATTGGGTATCACAGAGGAATGATGGATGGGTAAGAGTTTGCTTTAGGGTACTGTGACAGGGAACAGTTACTTTTTTCTTACCAAGAAAAAGATCAGCCTTAGTGCAACCCTGCAGTTGCCAACACAAGGAAATTCCTTCACTTTAAAAGCCAGATAATGTTTGGCACTTGGAGAGAATTGTTCTCCCTACCATCTGCTCACTGAGCACATTTCCATGGACAGCTAATGCAGAGCAGGAATGCAGCATAAGTCACAAAATACCTCAATACACAGTATCTCCCCTGCCTAGGCCAACCCTTTGCTGAAATGGATGCCTTGGTGCAGTCAGCCTCAGCAGTTATCTTAGGTTAGAAAAGGTGATCAGGTCAGGAAAATAAACTGGATGACTACAGACCTGACAAGAGCAGCTTAGTCCTCAGCTAGAACCAGATCTAGAGAGGGATTTATGCCCAGAATGCAATTTAATCCTTATTCAATAAAAAAAAGAAAATTATATATATACAACAATGGACTGGATTATTTGAGAGAATAATAGGTACTATGTCTTCAGTATAAATAAGCTAAAAAACCCCTTCATTCATTTCGATGAGAAGATGACGCTCTGACTCATTCTGTGCATCAAAAACTATATATAAATCAGGCCTTTTGTTTATTTAGTTCTGAATTATTACTATGCGTGGTCTACTGTGTGTAGTCTTTCTGTGGCAGGCCACTTAACTCTCATTTCTTAGAACATGAAAAAAATCCCTCCTAATCCAATTTTCCTCCTAATTCAATTCAGAAATTTGCATTCAGTTCCCAGAAGTGTTCTATCTTTGAGCTTTAGGAAATGAAGAAAGTGTTTGAACTCTGGAAATTCCTTGAATCATTAGTTTTAGCAGATGCACAATACAGTAATCATCACGAGTGCTGAAACACTCATGTAGCTGGCATTTTATTAAAAAATGGAAAGATACAGATGGGCTAATCCCTGCAAAGTGCACATGCATCACCACGGATGACTTTTTATTCTTAGGCCATGGCGCCCAACAGAACAAATGTGTGGGCATTAATGATTTCCCCTGGTGCTCCACTAGGTCATCATCCCAGCAGAGTGTTTATTCTGGTTGGATAAAATGCTCTGGGCAAGTAACATCAAAGAATCTACAAGGTTGGTAGTTGGGACTTTTTTCCATTCTAAAATGCACCCAAAGGGTCATTACTATCTGTACACATGCTTGTGTGGGATAGCCCCTGACTGGTAAAGCTAATGCACAGGCACTGAATGAATGCTTAGATCTCCTACAGAACTGCTGCTGTGATTTTTAGACATGCCTCCTGACTCTTTGTAAGGTATACAGCAGGTATAAGGTGTACTTAAGGATATCAGCTCTGTGAAAAGTAGAAACATGAGTTAAACAGAGGTGTTGACTTTTCATCTGACAGCATGGATCACACAAGCAACCAGATCACTAAGTGGGTAGACAGAGCTTTTTATTTTCCCTGCAGCTATGTGAGCTCTGGTTATTTCTGACACACCTGCAAAGCCTCTGTGGAGCTTAAAATAAGTGTCTCACATAGAAAGTTTGACTTAAACACACTTTTGCATGTGGGATCTGATTTTGGAAGAGATGGGCCAACAGTGCTATTAGAGACACACTAAAGAACTCTAAGCTTGAATATGTACCAGTTAACATCAAATCCCTTGTTCGTCAGGGAAAGTGTATGTGTGCACTCCTCATAAAAAAGCAGGACTGCATATTAAAGCAGGCAAAACCCATGTATAGCTTCCTTTGCTATCTATTTCTAAAAGGATTGGGATTAAAAGAGAGAATCTCTGTTCTACACTGCTGCGTATTCCACAAATAAAATCATCATCACTCACATGAGGACAAGTTATAAAGTAGCAGTTTCATTGCTCATTAAAGCCTCTGGAAAATACTGGTACCATAACCTACGGTTCTGCCCAGAGCCATTGGCCTGCATGGTGCACTACTCTTTCCAGCACAGTTCGTGGTCCAAGGAAGGGCAGCAGGTTGACCCCAGCTGGGGAACAGTTGTTTGTACTTCTTCACTAGAGGTTAGTTTGAAGGAGTAAGCGGAGCCAAAACCAGCTGAGCTACTCAGGTTGGACTGCCTGTTCCTGACTATGCCAGAGAATGTACCAGAAGGGCCTTCTTTCTAAGGAAAGATTATCACCCCAATATATCAAAAAAGATTTGTGCCAGATGAATTTCCCACCTCCCCAGTCATAAGGGAAAATATTTCCTTTGGATTTGCTTATTACAAAGAGACCGATTATTTTTGCTTGCAGTAAAATGCAGAAGCACCTTCACACATGTATTATTCCGTTCCAGTCCCTTTACCATCCAGAGGGAAGCAGGCTGTTTAATGAGGTCACAGTTAACTAAACTTTGTTTACCCAATAAAGCCTGTGGGAAGCAGTTTGAGAGGCAGGAGGATTTAGGCTCATACAGGCTCAGGTGCAGATGCTGCTGATGCTAACTCTCCTCTCATCGGATAAAGATGTCAGCCAGGAATTTCAAATGTGCAGTTTCTCCATTTTCAAATTCCTGCCCTGGAGAATAGGCTATGGATATTGTCAGGCCCTGGAGAGATGGGGAGGGACCCAAGCCTAGAAATGGTGTTAGCTGGAAAATCACAGTCCTGTAAATCACGGGCAACCTATGATTTTGTCCTCTGTTCACCCTTAACACTGTAACCAGCATTTGCAATAAATGTCAGGTCCCCGAGAGTTTCACCTAGTGCCAATGAAACCAGTAGGAACTCTGCTGTCATTACAGACCAAGTGTCCTGCATAAGAGTACTTAGTGTGGCTTTAATTTAGGAAAAAACAAACCAAACAAAAAAACCCCTGTCTCTTATCTTTCCTTTTAAATACAGCCTGGCAATGACTTATCTCCATGGGAGGCAGTCAGCGCTGCCTGCAAGACCAAACTGGATGTGACTGAAGCTCAACAAGGAAAGGGAGGTTTGAGCTAACTGCAATATTAATTCACCAGCATTTCTACCTCTCTTCCAACATGTCTGTTATTAAGAACTTGCTATTTTCATAACAGCTGGATAATGGGCAGCGGGTGTTTCTGTGGTGACATATTGAGAGCTTGAAGATTGATGTGGCATTTTACTATTTCCATTCTGATATCTCTATGCTGATAAATGCTTGGCAATCTTACCATCTCATTAGTAATATTAAATACTGTAAACCTGGGGTTTAGGGAGATATAAATGATTTTAAAATTGAATGTGACCAATAAAATGCTCTCTGGGCAGTTTTCCAGTGCAAGCACTCTCCAAGCTCACTATCAAAATATGATATAGAAAAGAGCTACTAGATATTTCTTTCATAATCGAGGGTAAGAGATGTGAGGTTTCGGGGTAGTCCTTTATGAACAAGCATGGAGATGAACATACAGATATTTCTGGTTTCAAATAATATTACAACATGAATCAGTAACATTTGGAGGAGCTTCATTTAGATTTTCCCATCAATGTTGGATTGAAACTTTGGCAGATGGAAGTCTCTCTTTTATATCACTCTGTTCTGACAAACTCTGCTCCTCTCATACATAAAAGATGGCATTGTTTTCTTCAAAGAAAACTCAGAGTAAAGTCCAGCAGGCACTGAAAAGAGCTGAATAGGGCCTGGGTGGGAGTATGTCTTTGACACAGAGGCACTTCTTTTACCAGTACAAGACTGAGATGAGTTAGTCACCAGCCTGATGAAATCAATCCCTGTTCCAGTACACTTTCTCCAAGGTCATCCAATGAGTCAATGAGCAAACTGGGCTGAGAACACAGGAGTTGCGTCCTACAAGAGCAATAGTTCTACTATATTTACACAGGCTCTTGTGATTATTAAAGATTTTTTTTTATGCAGGACATCAACAGGCAGCCTGAAACAGGCATTATTTGAGAGCTCATACAAAATAAGGTATGTAGCAGATCAGCATCAGCAGACAGGGAGCAGAGAGGTGGGAGCACTGCAGAGGACTTTGGGAAGGGTACAAAAATTCATCCAAGACTCATGATGAACTTTAACGTTTAAACATTTGCTGAAGGGAGAAAGAAAGAAAAGGATTCAATCCCCAAATGAATGGGACTAGAATGTGACCCCAGGAAAGGTCATTAAAGCACAGAGGCACTTTTCCACTCTGTTTGGTTTAGGCACTAGAATGCAATCAGGACGCTTGGCAGCTCTGAGCTTCTACAAGCACCTTAGTAGCGTTACGTTTAGATGTATATATCCTGCTGCCTTATGTCTCAGCCATAACAGGATCTTTTCTCTGCCCTGAATAAACAAAGCCTGATCTTTTCCCACATCATTTCTATTTCAGTAGAAATATAGAGGTCTGGTTATTGGTCTTGACTTCAGTAAGCTGCTTTCCTCTATATATGGGCTGAAGCACACAAAATGTTGAGGTGCTTCTGGACACAATCTGGACCTGGACTCAAGATGACACAAGCAGAAGCAGATTTGCTCAGACCCACTTTGTAGGGGAACTTCCAAGGAAACTTCAAAGAGAAAAGCAAGTGTTTTGAAGCAGCCCAGAGAGAACTCTGCAAAGCATTGACCACCAGCAGTACCTGTAAGGTCTGATGGTGAGAGTGAACATGTTGGGCATGGAGGTAAACTGGAGATGGCTTAGCAGCTCAGCTGTGCTTAAGTTTAAATAGCCAATACTTACCTTCTCCTCCTACTTACCTTCTCTTATAGTCATGCAGGGCCTTTACTTGAATGTACAGTAGAGTTTGCTGCACTAAGCCCTCAACAGGGGGCTGAGAATCAGTGAATCCTCCCCTGCTGAGAATTAGAAAAAAAGATACAACAAGAAATCTTTCACACAGACTCCAAGGCCACATAAAGAAAGCTTACAAGTTTGTAGATTTTCACAGGATATTAAGAGAAGGAAAAGGATCACAGCAATGTGAACATTAGCAAAGGTAAACATAGCTTCAATCCAAAAGTATCTTTGGAAGAGCTACCAGTCTGGAAGACCATTACAATAAAACTGGAGGCCATGTGGACACTAACATGTGGGTCCTGACTCACCTGTGTCCCCAGATGACTGCCTAAATGTGGACTTTCTGGACATTTAGATATAGTTAAATATCACTAAGTCTGACTGATTCCTCAAACTCACAAGATTCTAGGTGACGAGACATCCTCCTTTCCAAATGTCACTCTTTAGGAAGGTCTCTTTACAGAGGCTTGTGGAAAGGGTGTGGGGTGAGAAGCAGAGCTGCTTACTCTTCTTCACATATCCTTTCTCTAGGACACTCTACCACCCTCTGAAGATAACCACTGGGTTTCACCTATTCAGACAGCAGAGTAACCTGACTTAGCATCTGCTGTTGCCATTCAATAACTGTTTCCTCTCCTGTGTCCATAAGTCATTGTTAACTGAGGACGTGAACAAGGTGACTTCCTATTTCTGTCCTCCTTCATGACACATGAACATGAATTGCTTTGATGGCTGATTCAGCGCTTTTCCAGAAATAGGTGTCCCCAGCGCTGGCCTCTCCCAGTCTCTTCCTGCCTTCTTTTAGAGCACGACTGTGGAGACTATACTAATGCTGGCACTACACAGGGAAGAGATTGTGGGAGGTGGGTGATCTCACTGCACACAGGAAGAGACACACAAGGAGGCTCCTTACCTTAATCTTCCCTCCTGAGGATAAGAGTGCCCAGGAGCCAGGTGAGCTCCGGCACAAGCCAGGCTCAGTCTGCTCTGCAAAACCATCTCATGGCAGAATATATACAATTAAAAACCGTGCAACACACACTCAGCTGCCCACAGGTTGGCTGGGACTGAGGAAGCTGGGTTTGAAAAACTGTTCTCACAGATTGAAAGTAATGCTCTTAAATCTAGAGACAGTGTCAAATGGGGACTAATTAGCAGAAGTTCGTTGCTGATTTTGAAATGTAATTGCTTCATATCAGTAGAGGTTGATTTCAGTTAAATAGATCATAGCAATATCCTTTGACTCTGGGTAAGCTGATCTAAGATGAAGCTGCCAGTTCAGTGATTTAAAATTAGAGCAATGCTCTCCCTCCTTCAGGCCCCCCAGCATCATTCTTGCTACCACATGCTAACCCCGCTGCAATCTGATTCTGTACCCGACCAAGAATTGCTATGCTTAAGTGGGAGGCAATGAGAACACAAGAACCACTGTTACAAAACTCAGATAGAATTTGCTTTATTACAAAAAAGGATGAACAAACATGAGACTCTGTTTCTGTGGCACCATGACAGCCCTGTGCACATCTCCTATGTACCACCATTTCTTTGGAGGGCTATGCCCTCTTTTGAGGAAAAGAACTCCCTAAAATACAACAGTTGTGAGGGGCTCCTTACTGTCTGGAAGATAGGAATGGGCAGACAGGCACTAAAGGGCTGATAGAGGATACATTCATTAAAACCAGATAGCTAAAGAAAGGGAGGAGAAATCCAAACAGCACACTCAACTACCTATCACCAATTATTAATAACTCAACTGGTTGAAAAGCAGCTCTTGCTCAGATTTGTGGTGATCTGATTCTCAAGGAAAGAAAGCTCTGATGCCCTTCTTCAACACTTCAAAGATCATATCCTCTGCTTCTCAGGGTTTGATCATCCTTGTCTGGCGATGCCAACTCTGTCCATCCACAGGCAAAATACCAATGTCATTGGCTGGTGATCTGGTCTGTGGACTCATCCCTTAAAACCCAAAAACTGAGTTTCAGCCAGGAGAGAATGAGAGATTCTAGCTCTTGGGCAGAATTTGGGTGTTTCCTCATTGGGACAAAAAGCCTTTTTTTTTAAACATTGGAACTCAGCATGCCCTATCTACATACGCAGACACTGTACAGCAGAGGTGTATCCAAATGCTTCCCAGGCGTATTGGACCAATATAACACAGATACCACTGGCTTTTATGACCCCTTTCCATTTCCTGCTGTTTTGTTATATGACAGGTCTTAAACTCTCCATAAACCATGTTTCAATCTAGAGCAAACAGCTCCAGTGCACCAAAGGTAAAAAAGCAGTGAGAGACCATGTCACGCAGAGCAAGGATTGGAATCAGGAAACTGTCACTCACATTCCACTCATATGGAGTCAATCTCTGGGTGAACACATATTCAAAAAGCCTATCGAGCTTTTAAAATGTTCAATAGTAGCCCATTTTCAATGATCACAGCTAGTAGCCCACTAACAATCCTAGATAAATCACTTCCCTTCTCCCTTTTCCCTATCTTGAACTTGTAAACCACAAGTACTTGCTTTTATGCTTTGCATCATTTTTAAAGATGTAATTTTATGTTTCTCTATACTGACTTAATTGTGGATCCTCAGAAAACTTCATTTTTCTCTGCCCTGCTAATATTTCCCTCTTTGCCCACACTTCTTCCCTAAGTCTCTTTAATATGCTCATTTTCAAATGTTTTCCTGTCACCTGGTCTCACTCAAAACTTTACTAAATTAATCTTGAAGTCCCTTAACCCAGTTCTACTCCCATGCAAATCTAAGCGGGGAGATATATGCACTGCAGTCGGTAGAACAATATAAAACTGTTTTGAGAGAAGATCCAGATGGAGAGAGACACATGAGTCCTGGGCATATGAGGACACACTTACAGGATTGACCCTGAGGGGTTTCAAAAGAGTTAATGCTGTTACTGGATTGAAAACTCTGCTTTATGCTAGTAGCACATACAGCTTTTCACTCTTCTCTGTGGTCACCTGCAACTTATCAATAAGAATTTACCATTCATTTTTCACATAAATGACCTTCATACTCTCAGTTCAGCATGCACAACAATGCCTTCGGCTGCAAGATGTATCTGTTGTTTAATAAAAATGTTGTTAGCAGCAATCTGAGAAATGCATGATCATGTCCTTTCCTTGTGGATCATGTCCTTTTTCTTGCTTTGTGCTGTAGAGGCTGAAGGGGATACAGCTAGGATTATTAGTAAACTTTCCCTACAATTTACATCAGGAAACTTTAATCTGTGATCTCAATTTCACCTTATAATACTTTGGGTTTACTACTCCCTTCACCTACAAATCAAAGTCCCTGCTCCCACCAAGAGGAAATGTGGCCCTCCCAGCCCTATGTCATTCAGATTGAAGAGTTTCACAAGAGGAAGCAGCCAGAAATACGTGCAACATATCTAAAATGATATAACTCATAGTAGAGCTGGGCATTTCTCTTGTACCCTCAAAGGAGTCAGGGGCAAAAGGTTTTGCTTTCTCCAAACAGCACCAGCTGAAAAGCAGGTGCTGCTGAAGGTGTCTTTGATGGGAAAATATTTTGATACTGAGAACGAAAGACAGGCTGGCCACAGGTATGGGCCATCAGCAGCACCAGAAACATGAACTATCAGCTAGACATAGCACAGCCTTGGGGTGTAGATTGAGTCCACTTTATTTGAACAGCTTTCCCTAGGACTAGCCCTTAGAGAAGCCATTGAGCAATTGCAGAGCAGAGCAGCAAGGGCAGTACCAAGTGCCTGCTGATCGTCCTGAGAAAAGCCTGCAATGTAACACTCCTGCCTTGCATGGCCTGGAGCAGCTCCTTTCCCTGACGCCAGGGTCACATTTGCCTAAGGTGAACCCCAGTCAAAGCATGGAGCTGTGCCAACCTCAATAGGATGTTTGCTGTGTACTGTCACCTCCCAGTAGGACCTTTGTGGTGCGCAGCTGTACTGCAGTTCCTCTCTCCTAGTTATGGGTGTGCAAGACATTAAGAGGGCAAGAGAGACTGCCAAAAGGCCCAGCCTTTACCCAGCTGTCACCTCTCCACTCTCCTCCCCTTGTCCTGTTGCTGGGCACTGGAAGACTCTGACCACAGCTTATTGTGATGAGAGTGTTTGAACTCAAAGCATGAATATTTCAGAGTCTGTATTCTCCCAATAATGTCTGTGACAGCTCCTTATCATGTGTTGCACTTCAATGCATGATAAAATCCATGAGGCAACAGATTACATGTTTCTGAGACATTCAAAGGGAAAACAAGACATCCACTCACTTGAAATAGGTAGTCCAAAACATGCACAAGAGAAGGGATGAAGACATTAAAGAGTTAATACAGACTAGTTAGGATACTATTTTTGGACTGCCCTCTGTGAAGAGACAGCAGATTTTCCTAGCATGTCAGTGACCTTCTCTTGCTTACACATGTCTAAGGTCGCACATGAGTCTTTGCTCATGAGCGTTATCACTGGAGCCTTTAAAAAGCCCATATACCCAAACATTACATGGAAGATGGGACACCAAAAAGACAGGGTGAAGGATTTTGTTAACTGATTCATCACTAATACTGTTTTGGCAGGTACTAGTGACATAAGATAATAGCATTTGCACAGCACTGTTTTATATCAGAGGAATTTACTGTTTGGGAAAGCTGCTGTGAGAACAGCTCTGAAGAGTCCTGCTCATTAGAGCGGTGCCCACAGGAGTGGTGCAGCAGCCCAGCCCCAGCCCATCAGCTCCCCCAGGCTCACTGCAGACAGGGTGATGTGAGAGCCACCTCCTACTGCTGGGAGTGTTCCACCAGTAACAAACGAGGTGCTGTTTTTGAGGAATTGGACGGGATCAACTGCTGGGTTAATAATTAACTAACTAATGTAATTGTCCAAGTACTATCAGACATGAATGGGTTTAAGTCATTACCCAAATGTGATGGTTCAAGTTGAAAAGTCCTGGGTCCCATCACAGCAAAGAGCAGTGACTTACATCAGCTCTCCACAGAGCAGGGACAACTGATGGGAGTCTAATGCAGCATGACATTTTCAAAGGTGCCTATGCTATTTCAGAGACTAATGTAAGAAAAGTATGGCCCCATTTACTCTGTATTTCCAGAGATCATCATTCAAACTCAGTTTAGCAGGTTTCAGACTCTGTTTCTACAGGATTTAAGCAGTATTATCCAGCTACCCTCTGAATGAAAATATCCCTTTAAAAGATTTGAAGATTTACTTGTTTATAGAAAAACAATTCTTCCATTGCAAAATTCCACATACTGAGTAAATCACACAGTTTGGTGATTCATTGTGCAATTTGTCTGGATAACGGATACAAAAGACTTCCAGCTGACCACACACCTGGAGCTTCTCCTCTGCAGCCCACGGTGGGTGGCAGCAGAGGCCCGGCAGATGGAGCAGAAGAAGCCCGAGTCACAGAGATGTTTATCTAGACAAGCAGATGTTGCAAAGGGTGACTTCTCATGTTGTTTTGTCCTGTTAAAAAAAAAAAAAAAAAAAAAAAAAAAAGAGCACTTTCTTGTAACTAAAACAAAATAAGAGACAGAACCCGTTGGCAAATACATTCCTGTTAAGCATCCTGTCAAAAATGTTCATGTACTTGCAGCAATTATGCTTAACAGTCTGATTTATTTGATGCTGAGTGTGAGCAGAGCCTGTAGAGGCTTGAAAGACATTGTACCTGCTATGTAACAGGAAGTATCTGCCTTTAAACTACTTGCTGTTTGATGCAGCCTGCAAAGTATTCAGTCTTGAGAAGAAATGTTAGAAATGTCAGTGATAAAAGTTGTCTCAGTGAGGAAAAATGATCAGCAGTAGCTAGAGATGAGGTGGCTGCTATCAGATGTTATGAAATTATACCCAGGTCTTTACATCATGGTATCGAGATTTTAATGACCGTCCTTCCCAAGACATCCCTAACACAGAACACCTGTTAGAGGGAAACTTTCATTAAGGTCAGTGTCCATTAAAGCCAAAGTCCTTAAAATTCTACTTAGAGGAGCTAAAAGCACAGACGTAACTGTTGTCTCACATGTGCGTTCAGCATTCATGCTCTAAAGATTTTGGCCATTTAACATTTCTGCTCCCTCACAAACAATACCTGGCCTCACCCACCTCGTGGGGAATGCAGCAGCTGGCATAAAGGCACAGTAATTCCCTCCTAATTCATCTTCCACCCCAGGGACCTGACAGGCTGCTTTGATGTAAGCACTTGCAATATTCAGATCCCTGTACTAAAAACTAATTTCAACAACAAGTAGGATGGAAGTGCCTCCAAAATCATCTCTTCTGTTCCCCAAATATGGTGGCATACCTGGGACTACACAGACACCAAGGAAAACTGATGGCTCAGTGAGCCACAGGGAGGTTGGTCAGGCCCTAAACCAGCTTTTATATGGAGCTGGCTCAAGTTTATCAATATAGTAACTCATATTTTAGTAAATGACTTCCATATGATTTGCATGCTCATTTTTTCAGAATTGTCAATGCAATTTTCTTTTATTTTTGTGGATAAAAGTTTTTAAGATCATATGAAAAGTACAGTCCCCCTGCTTCAAACTAGAGAAATTTCCTATTGTAAATCTTCCTTACTGGGATGCACAATCAAAACCAGCATTGGAAAACACATACTATAAAAACACTAGAAAGATTAATCGAAAAAGAAAGCATTACCTATCAAGCATTAGCATAATCCAAAGAGAAATGTCATGTGTCTTCATAAAAAAACTATTTTTTCATTAAAAATCCATCAGAATACATTGCAGGTTGCACAGATCCAGGTCAATTAAAATCCACTGGAGTAAGAAAGGACAAAAGAAATGCAATCTAATTTCACTAAACTTCTGTCTTTCAAAGTAGATGCCTAGTCTACGCTAGTAGATTCATTCTTATCCCAGGATCAAGCACATTTTATTCTTTTAAGTATATAAAAATAATAAACATCAGGAAAAAGAAAAAGGACCACTGATTGCTTGAAATTCCCAATACCCAAGTATCTGTTGAACACAGTTTTACTTTAAAAACGGTGTATTTGGATGTAACTTTGTGGAAATCATGCTGTCACTCTGACTGGAGGGAAAAGGATGTTTAAAATTATTTATATTCTAACTGTTCCTCTGGCTTTTGGGACCAGAAGTCACAATAGAAGTTTAACTCATTTATAAGGGTAAAAACTTTGAACATTGCTTTTTTTCTTTTATTCATTTTTTTAAAACTCTCATATTAAAGGTTTTGTAGTGAAAGGAATAAAAATCAACTCCCAGTCTGTTGCTTGACTATTTAGGACAGATGTGCTGCCAAAGTCCAGCATTCTTTTTTAACTGCGCACACATGTACCCCAGATGAGTTTACTGGTAAAACCTAGGTTTTATTCTTGGGGATATGGCTATAAATTAAAACTACAAAATAAAATTACACCTTCCTCCTACTCTTGCATGTTAATTTAATCTACTAACTAAACTATTTTCCTTTCGAGCCTCTCTGTTTAAATTTGGCCACATAGGCTAAAAGTCCAAAACTGATGGAGATAAGGGAACATTAGGAAAGAGTTTCAGTTAAGACTCAGTCAAATTGGAGTAGAGATCAACTGACGATAAACAAGTTAACAAATGGATTTTTGGAAAACATATGTATTATTAAGCTGTCTTGCAACTGCAGGATCCTTGGCGCTTGACAGTGTAAGAGATCTCAGGCTCTGCTCTTTCTGGAGCTGCCTCAACCTTGCAAACTTTGTGCTCAATCAAGAGGAATAAATTTCTTAAAAACTAAACAATAGGTAAAAATTATTCATAGTGCAGTCCCGTTTACTTGTCTGAAGTTAGCCTAGTAAGGAATTGGAACCATATATTTCACCTAGAGGATTTACTGAGTGAAAATGAAAAGGTGGCTTCAAAACACTCTATAAGGTCAGGCAACACAGGAGAGACCACACAGTATTGGAAACTCAACCATGGTCTCTTCAGCCTACTGTTTGCACATACCTAATAACACAAAAATATCTCCTCAAAATTCACTATGGGAGTTTAGCCAAAACAGCAGTTGTAATTAACCGTCTGAAAAATTTGTGTAGGAATAATGAATTCTATGCTACTTGAAGTTTTTCACCAGGGTCCTTCAGACACGTACACCTAAGTTGAAACAGAAGTTGCATGCTTAAGACAAAAAGGGATTGGTTCAATTCTGTGACATGTGCTAAGTGTGACATGTTCACATATGGTCATCATGAATTTATTACAGATCATGGATCTATGATGTGCTATGATTTTTTAAGACACAATTTAGGAAAACTGCTAGAGGCTGGCTTCATCTCTCTTGTACCATGTCCTCTGAATAGCTTCATCTAACTCCAGAACAAATCCCACCTATGTCATTGCCTTCCGAATATTTCAGGGACATACATGAGCTCACAAGACACAAAAATTAAAACAAACTCAGAAAGAGTCATAGGAGTTTCACCAGGATAGCAAGAGAACAAAGTACAGGCTCTCCCATCATGAGAGAACGTCTTCTTCCTGTGCTGGCCACATGAACGATGGGTACACGCAGAGTTTCGGGGAACAGGACCCAGAAGTTATGCCACATTCTTGCACAGTGGCAGAATAAAATACTGGAGCTTTATTCTTCCAGAACAGTTACATGTAACCATTGAAATGTCAGCTACTTTTTTAACTCTAAGCCATCTATGACATTTAAGTTAAAATAAATTGTATTGACATCTATATCACGAAGTCACGATTAAACTTTAATGAGAGGCTTAAAATTTACCAGCAGAATGTAGTTTTTGAATGGGTCACCCACATCAAAGATGCCATATTCCATCACAGAGATAATATTTTAAAAATAACTTCCTAGATTTGCATCCTTCCAACAGATGATTCAGGAAGGGAGTAAAATTACAGAGTTCAGTCTTGACAAGGGCAGAGCGCTCTTCATTCTTGTGCTAATACTGCTGTCTGAAGAACAGATTAAATTGTGGAGGAAGACTGAGAAACAGAGGCCAGTCAGAAGAAAGAAAAAGGTTACTCCGAGTGAGGACACCTTTTAGACGTGCCAAAATTAATTGAGTGACTAATTAAAACAGTGATTCAAATTAGAACCAGCTGGTAGTTTAACATTCCTCAGACCCTTACTCAGCAGAATTTTTGAGTGTTTGCCTGGTTTTAGTTCCACCAAAGTCAATTAACAATCAAAGAGCAGTTCAGAAAGTTTGAAACCTGAGAATCATTTCCCCTATTTTTTGGATACTGCTATATTAAGGATTTCTGGGGCTTTGGCCTGGTGTTAGCTAGCTGGGTCCTGCGCAAAGCTTTTGTACAACTAAACCAAACCACCGCTACATCTTGCATAACCTGTGTATAAACACAGCAGTGCAACACATGGGGAAAGGTTTTGCCTCTGTGAATCATCCTGCTCGCATCTTGTTTCCAATGGTGACCAGAGCCACCATTCAAGTGCAAGAAATCCATTCTACAGAGACCAAATCACAGGAAAAGCTTCTTTGTTATCTATTTAAGGACCAGCACATTGACATCTGAGACCTTATTTCCCTTTTAAAATTTCTATATCATTTCAACCAATACAATTGTTTTAGATCATTAAGTTTATTTTGCTTCTATGACAACTTGAGGAAGTGAGTTCCAGTGATTAATTACACATCCTGGACCAGGATCTTAAACTTCTGGCTTTGCCCAAGCTGACCACATCAGCTTGGTTCAGGACACCTTTTTCACATCAGTACGATGACCTTTGTCCTCCAGAGACACACTAAGCCCAGGAAGCAGAGAATGCAAACAGGTCCACAAGACTGCCCTCCAAAAATCCTGGTATTAGTGCACAGTAAAAAATCTCTTCCTCTAACAGAGACATTACAAGAGATTTCAAGTGAGTCATGAACCCTTTTTCCTTAACGGTTGCCAAGGACACAATGCATCACAGTCACAGAAAAATTAAACTGGTTGTTGGCAATACCAATAAACTCCAGAAGTTTTAGCAGAAAGTTAAAACTCTCATACTACTATAGGTGAATAATTTGCATTCCCTCCTCCTATCTCAGATCAGGTGGAGTCACCCCTTTCTTTGATGGCCTCTTCAGGTTTTATTTTGGGCTTGGGACTTCATGGAGAAGGATTTGTGGTGATTTTCTGACACTGCTAACTTGTCAGAAATTTAGACACATCCTCATCATCCTCATGTTATCTCAAGCAGTTTGGGCATATCCTAAGGAATATAGCCATTTGTGCACTGGAAAGGTTTTATTGCTGCTATTTTAGGGACACATCTTGTATTTGCCATAAAGTTGGCTTTTCTGATAGATTCGCAAAACTGCTCTCTGTGGCTCCCCTGCTGCATTCCAAATAAAGGTTTATTGATTAATCTTTTTGATGCACACACATTACCATCATCTCAGAGCATGAGATAATGGATGTAGCTTGTGGAATATTGTGCTATATATTTGGGAAATAAATCACACCCCAAGTTCCTTAATGTATATTTCACAGTGAGGCATGTGCGTCTTATCTCTTCTTGCACAAACACAGACAAGATCTGCAAATATTCTTAGCAAAAGGGGAAAAATGTTTGGGGGAGGTAAAATTCCTTCTTGGCTTCCTGAAAAGGTTTCTATGAATGGTCTGAGCAACAATCTGCAACCCAGCAAATGTCTTGCTTTTCTCTAAGATTAAGCTCCTCAGGAGCATATTCTATTCTGAGAGTGGGGAGCAAGAAAGAAAATAACCTTGCAGTATCCTTTAAGCCTTATCCAAACAAGAGTCAGGATTTTTTTAAAGTGACTAATGACTGTAGGTGCCTTGAGACTCCATAAAGAGGTCTGATTTCCAGGGCTTAAGGTGTTGCCTGAAAATAGCAGCCTTGCTGGTGCCTCGTGTTGGCCAATCTATTACGGACGCACTCAAACTCACTAGGTTTCTCGCTTACGTCAAATTCTAGTGCAACCTACTGCTGATACTGTGTGGCAAATAACCTACAACCTTGGTGCTTTCGAGACTTGTCTATATTTCATTGCCTGCACAAGACCAAATATCTGTCCTGGTTGTTTGAATCAAAATTGCTGTAATCCAATTTGTCAGACAGGGAAGTTTTGGAGACTCTCAAGACTGAGAGCTTCTCTACTTCCACACCCCAACTGAGAAGAGGAGAAAATGAAGTGCTTTGCCCCTTTAGATGTCAGAGATAACCTTCAAGCAGTAAAACGATTAACTCTTGTGTTACAGACACCTCAAGCAGGCAGACTAAAGCAAAAACAACCATGGTGCTAATTTCAGCAATTAATCTCCAGGCCAGTGTTCACTTCAAAGGATACTCATGATCATTTGAGTGTTAACATTTCCAAACAACTAGTATAAAAAGAAATATCCTGTACTGGGTCAAATGACTTTTTAAAGGAGTGTAATTTATTCCAACTGATTTACCAGGGAACATATGTTAAAAATAAAACTCTGTGCAGCATATGAACTATTACAATTAAAATAACGGAAGCCCACCATCTAGGGTAAAAATGGATCTGTCTTTAGCAATGATAGAAAACAGCAGTGCAGCATGTGGAACCAGAAAACTGATGTTCCTCCACCTCATTTTGAAAGGCACCCCCAGACCACCTTCAAGAGGGGATCCCTTGCCCACAATGATTTCTCTCCCCAGCGTGCTCATCCCCTTGTGCCTTGGAGTTTTGTTCACAACAGTAAGGCTGTAGGTGGCTTAGGACAGCACTGGGCATGTATAGTTTTACTGCAGATATTTCCAGATTGCTTGCAAGAGGTAGGAGGACAGGAGATGTGAGGCATTCAGTGTTGCAACCGGAATCATTTACAACATAAAACTTTGTGTACATTGGCTAACATAGAATGATCTCCTGCCTCCTCTCTAACTGTAGAATGATGATACCATGTGCTATAACTGAAACAAAAGGAAACATGACCATGTCTCCAGTCAGCTAGAGTCTGCATGTCCTGAGCAATGTTGTAGCCTTAAACAAAGAGATCATGTATGAATTAGCCACCCATATTCCGACTATTCATATAGTTTATTTTGCTTGTCATGGACACATGTACCTGGCAGGACAGAGAAAGGAGCCTGGGAACACAGCAAGAATGTTATCCACTGATAGGTGAGCACTTCTCCACCACTTTTACCCAGGCTGCTTTTCTGCAGCTGAGTTTTTCATGCTATAGAGTCTGTGGAGTCAGACCAGAGAGGAGAGACTGGGCTGGATTCCTGTCAAACCCCACTAATAAGGACACGTCCACACTGGCCTGGGAGGGGGCCAGACATCAGACCCACTGACTGTTCACCACTCAAACCTTTTGCCTTGATCCAGATCATGTTTTAAGCACCTCAGAAAGTTTTCACCTCCCAGGGAACCAAAAGCCTGCCAAGTCTGTGAAGAGTATCTAAGCTCTCTGTTCAACTGCTATGTTAATTGTGAGGTGCTCATGAGCTGTGGCAAACCACAGGCTCACTTCAAGTCAGCTCAGCTATCTACATTCCAGCTGTCCATTGCGGATTCCCAGCTAAGGCAGAATAACTGCCACATGAGTACTCAACCCACTTCAGAAGAAAGTGGAACAGTTTCAAATCAACAGGCAACTAAACTGACCCTGTTCTGCTCAGCCATGAATCAAAGTGCTCACACAAGCCACTGTGTCTCAGCTGAGAAGGACTAACCAAAAAACTGGAAGATCCCAGCCGATAGTTTTAGTCACTACAGTGTTCCCTGCCTTGGGGTGAAGGTGTAGGAATCGAATCTCTCTTGCTTCCAGGCATTTTACATTGACTGCTACTATGGAAAAATGGCCTGTTCTCAGGCTGCTCCTGGACCTGAGTGGACTCAGTCACAACTTATTTTATATGCTAACTCCAGAGAGGCAACACCTGATGAGGAGACACATGGTCCCAAACCATCAGTCAGGCACAAAGATAATCAGAGGCAGAGAAGCCTTAAGCAAACACATGAGCAAGTGTGTAGTAGTCAGGACATCATTAAGGTGATAAGAAATACTGAGGACAAATGTCACTAACTGGCTTCCTCTGGCATGGCACATACAACTACCATGGTATCTCTGGTTCATTTGTCCTCTGTCATGGGCAACGCGCATAGAGCAAAAAGATTTTTTCTGATTGACAGTGCAAATTCTACACAACAGGCCCACTGTGTAAAATTACTGCTGTTTTTATCTTTCTAAGTTTGCTCAGTCATAACTTTTTAATCCTGGTAGCCCCAAACAAACATTTTGTAATATGACAGTGTTCAGTCTAAGCCTTCTTTTCTACCTTAGCATGCACTTGCTCTGCCCAACCCTCTATATCAGGATTTCTGAATATTCCTTTTAAAGCATCGTCAGGCAGATAGGTCAGCCTTGGACTCCTGGACAATAAATGTTTTATTTCTTGGAAATGTGTTAAATTGTATCCAGGGTCCATTATATAATACAGGACATTGCTGACTGACATCACCTTCTGACTGACAGCTCCAAGCTGGCTGGTCAGTTCAAGCTGTAATTGGCTCCAGTCCCAGGGAGGGTGGAAGAGACTGTGAAAGTAATGATCTGCTGGTTCCATCACAAACATACACAGCTGAAAGTCCTTCACAGACTACCCATAAAAGGCTTTGTGGGGACTGGCATGGCAACTCCTGTTCTGGAAGGAAATGCTGCCTGATTTCCACAATAGGCTTTCTGTGTTAACTTGGTTCCTGTAGCACTGTCTTAGCTGCAATGTCATGTCTGTGTGGATCTCTCATCCCTTGTCACTTCATCTAGATGTAATGCCAATACAAGGTGCCATGTTTCCTCCATATAACACAACTCAAGGACCTCAGTTCCCTAATGTAAAAGCAGTGATTGCATCTGTATGAGTTTCAGGTAGATGTTGGCAGTTGAATCTCTACTCATTCACTTAATGAAGGGCCCTACCTCACCTTTTAACTCTGATATGGCCTGTGCTCCATGAAAGTCTGAGAGGAGAGGGGAGTTTCTTTTGCCCATCTTTGAGCTGCACTGCTCAGTTATACACAAGAACTCAGACTATAATGAACGTGTCCTTCATACTGTGTTCAGTCCTGCTGCTTTGCTGCATATAGTAACAACTGTGTCTCACATATAGACAAGATGCACCTGGTGTGCTGGCTTTGCATACCAAGGGAGCAGAGCCCTTGCCGGCAGAACGCTGATGTCATCCAAGCAGGCAACAGCTCGATGACTTCTGACACAACCTCTCATTCACCAACAGTCAGCAAAAGCAAGCACCTTTGCTTCCTCTCCTAGGAATCCCACAAGTCTGGGATCAGTGCACAAAGAAGATGAATTAAGGCTATGTCAATTGTGTAAAAAACACAGGCATAAACCTGGGAACAGACAATGCATATACCTTCTTCTTCTTGCTACCTATTAGGCTTTCCTCTCTCTGGCCATGCCCTCGCTGTTCTAACAGCACAGAATTAAACCTGGCTGTATTAAAAACATTCAGTTGAAAGCTGCAAATGAACTCAAGGTCCTTGTCCTTCTCTTCTTCACTCTCATCTTCTTCTATCTCATATCCTCTCTTCTCCCTCTCCGTCAGCATTTTTGCAGTTTATATCATACTCAACTCTGGCATTTCAGCAATGCACTTGGAATTTGCTCCTAGAGGGTAAACTTTATGCTCCCATATGAGTTTTTTTGTTCCACTCTTGAACAGGCATTTCTTGGAAAGGAAAGTATTCACAGAACTACAGCACAGAACAAGCATACTATATATCCAGATGGTATGTAAATATTAATATTCACACAGCACTGAAGATTACAAGATAATTAGAGGCTATATAACCATGTAACTCAGTTTATAATGAGTATGATAGTTATAGGACCAAATTTTGTCATTCTTCCAGGCCTGACTCTTTGGAATCTCTTTTTTTTTTTTTTTTTTCCTTTGTTTATGAGGAATTAATCATTTGGAACCTGATCCAAAAAGCTCTAGAGTCAATGCAAGTCTTCCATTGACTGCAGCAGATTTTGGTGGAGATCTCTGATTAAGTAAACTCCCTTGAGTCCCTGGCAGCTCAGAACTCAGGCACATTACAGGCCTCCCACTACCCCATCCCTCAGCAGCAGCATCCAAGTGAGTTACCAGAAACCTGCCACATGAGGTTCACCCTTTGGAACAGATGACAGGATCAGGCAAAGCCTTTCATTTGGACAGAGGATGTGCACATCCTTGAGCATGCTAGGTCACATACTGACAGAGTGTCATTAAGCTACTCTGTCTAAGTGTCCACTGCCTGACTCTGCTCCCACCCAGAAACACCAGGCCAGCTTCTGCCAGTCAGTGACTCTCACATGGACCCCAGAGGTGCAGAGAGTCCATGGGATTGTGCCATAGCCAACTCCTCCAAAAGGACCATGGGGTGGGAGCTGTAAGGGTGAAACATGAGCTCACTCAGGCACAGCATCAGGAAAGAGTGCTTCCAGCTCTCCTCTCTCCTTCCCAGACACCATATTTGGTCAGACTTTGCTTTTCTTTTGGTAACATTTATTTCTCTTTCTGGCTTGCACACCGTTATGGAGCTAGTCAAACATTCAGCCATCTGAATACAGCCCTCAGTGTATTTAGACCCTGTTGCTCTATGGGAGCTGTTTACAGACACTCGCTGCTTTTTACAGATTTATTCCTTTGACTGTTTTTTCTCCTAGCTGTGGCTGGGTAGCAAACAGTGTGAGGAAGAGATGCCAGTGGACAGGTTTCCTCTCAAGTGTTGTAAGAGCCCTTCACAGACCAAACTGTCAACAAACTACCTTCCTTACTGAGAAATGGATGTGTTTTAAATTGGAAGAAAACTGACTGGTGAATAGCAAACAACAAATAATTAATATTGGCCTTTTTTGTTCTTAGCAAACTGTGGAAAGTCAGTCCTTAGTTAATTATGTTCACAGAGAGGCATTTCAGAGAAGTTCACAGATAGATAATGAGCAAAGGTATCACTCTGCTTCAACAATGAGACCTAAAATAACATTTTAAGGCATTGTCCCTAAACACAAAGAATCCGCTTAGAATCCCATTTTATTGTACTTTTTGTGCACATGTTCAGTAAGCCCCAGAAATGTTACAGTGAGATGTTTATGAGTCTTTTGAAGCGAAAGTGTTTCTCAGGTAAATACATGTGGTTTAGCTGTTTATTATTACAGTGTGTTCTGAATCTGTCTCCATGCTACGTTGTTGGAAGACTGGATCAAACCAGATCTTATGTAAAGCCAGTATTTCACCATCAGGTTATTCCATGGTACACACAAGAAAGAAATTCATAAGGTAATATCTAAATAGTCCACATTTCACAACAATTCGGTTATCTATTGTTTCTTCTTCTGCCCATATACAGTCTGTTCCCTGGGGGCTGAAACTTCACAATGCAACAGCCTACCATGCCCCAGCAGCTTATTCACCACACACTCTGCTGCTCCTCCCTTCTCATTTGTGTACCTGTCAGAACAAGCTGGCTCATGTTTTGGGCAAAATTTCTTCAGCAAATAATGCTTGAGCTGCAAATAGTTTGTAAAGTAATTGGAATTACATTTGTAAATACATAATTTAAAAGCTTACATTGTAGTGCTACGATATGGATTGTGAAGGCTTTCTCCTACCCACTTAAACAACTTTGTATCCATTGTAGGATGAATTCCAAAACATTACCATTGACTGCAATTTAATATGTGCTTTTTGCAGTCATTCTGAAAAGGCAAGCCAACATAGCATCCATTCACATGAGTTTTCACAAATAGCGGTCTCTCATTGATTCCTGAAACTACATACACAAAGCAGGATTGAAGTGAATTTTGGTTTTGATGTTTGTCCTGGATTAGCCAGGATAGGGTTAAGTTTCCCCAGCAGTGGGGGGGAGCTCTAGCTCAGATACCATTCCGATAGTCACATCCTGGCGCTGAAGGGGGACAAGGGGTTACCGCGTGTACTGTGGGATTTGCTCTATTCTCACTGCTGTATTGGTAGATATTTTGCTCTGCTTATTGTTATTACTGTTATTCTTATTGTTATTGTTGTTGGTTGTTTTGTTGCTATTGCACTGTTGTATTAAACCTCTCCTTATCTCAGCCCCGGGGCTTTGTATTTCACTCCCTTTGTGGGGGAGGGGCAGTGGCCGCGTGGTCTCAGACCCCGGCAGGGGCTAAACCACCACAATGTTGAATGAACTTAAACAAAACAGTTTGCTGTTATTAATTTCTACTACTACATTTTTATTTGCATGTAAATGGTTGTGATTCAATTTTGTAATTACTGACTGTTCAAAGCTAAGGAAAGGAGTGATCTGAATTACCTCTGTGCTCCTACCAATCCCTTTGCCTGTGTCATGCAATCAGTAAGGGACAGGAGGTGGCCATGGACTGCAAGCTCTCTGTGTCTCTCTCAGCAGTGCATGGAGCTGCAGAAATGGTGGTAACCAAACCTCTGGAGATGCACTAGTTGGACTTCACGTTTGTAAATTCAGTGCTATAGTGAATTACATCTGGAGTGTCTGTAGTTGCATGTACCTCTGAAGCAGCATGCCTATGTTTTAAAAAAAGATCTCTATTCTTGATCTAAAAATTGGGCCCTATCCATGGAAATGTGCTGCCATAGATACCTAATGGGTCACAGCATGTTATCAAGTCATTTCTGCAAACCTCTATAAATGAGTAACTGAAGTCGATCAATGCCAACAGATGTAGAACAAACTCCTACTTTGACTGAAAGAGATTTTATGTCCAAATCTCACTGTAGAGGACAAGAGAGTTACAGCCTTGCATTGGAAAATATCTTTCCACCATGTAAGATCAGTCCCAGCTCCCAAATGACCAGGACATACAGCAAAGAATATGAGAATGGTATCTGGGCAAAGAGCTATCAGTGAACATTTTCACCAACTACTCAAAAACTGGAAAAAATACAATACTTCCCAAAATATACATTAAAGCAATGAGCCAACCAAACTGGTTCTTTATCTTGACTTCTTATATTTATTCATATTTATTAGGCATATTCAACTAACAGGAAAACTATTAAATTTGACTGCAGATCTGGACAGTAGATCAAGAAATGTAATAAATACTCTTTTTGATTATTTTAATAAAATTCAGTGCAGCTGTCTGATGGCACCAGACAGGATAATCCAATGCCTTACCTCAAGGAGTCTGCAGCAAGTACTGTCAGCATGCCTGCATGAGTGCTCTGTCCCTCCATGTGCAAGATTGTCACAGAATCACTTAGTGACACCAAAGTATGACAGGAAAGGAAAGCTTTCTAATTATATCAGCCCTTAACCCCAAACAACACAACCTTTTCTGTATCACTCTTATCTTACTCAGCCTTGTACTTTCAGATGTCCATACATAAATTAATTGAAAATTAATTACCTTCAAATAGAGCCTATCCTTTTTGAAAGACCTAGCCATAGACCTTGTTTGACAGAAAAAGGATTAATTTATAACCTGAGTAAAAGGGAATGTTAGAGCATCTTTTGAGGGTTAGATTTGGTGTGGCTGAGCATCTCACAATCTTTGTTTCTCCCATGTCGTTGATTATCCCTGTGCCTAGCCTCAGTCATGAGCTAGACATCACCATCACTGATCATCTTTATAGATTTAGAGCAAGTTATTACTATACAAGTTGGCAGGAAATGCAAAAGCACGGTGAGTGGAAACTGTGAACCACAGAAACATACACGCTGCCAGCTCTGCCACCAAAAGAAAGCACTAAGGCCACAGCTCCCATCTGAATAGTGTCAAACCCATGGAAGACATAACTCTGGCATAAAGCTAGCTCCACCTGACAGTGAGGGGAAGAGTGATAATGAAACGAAGTTTTCAAGAGAGAGCTGCTACAAAGCAGATCCCTTCACCCAGGACAGAGCTGGCCCTGAAGAGCACTCCCTGAGCTGCAGATACAAAAGGCAGCAAAGACCCTGACAAGGTTTTGGGGCATTGACAAGTCAGCAGAAACCCAAAAGATCCTGCTAGATACAAGCTTGCTGTGATTAGATTAAGTGTTCTCTTTCTGTAATTTCTTCCCCTACCTCTTTTATAAACATTTGTAACTGTGTTGCCTATATTGGATGCTGTAAATATGTCTCCTGGCACTCTTCCCAAAACTTTCCTTTAATTTAAACCAGGCTAAGGTAGCTGGGTAAGATCAAAGTGTTTTTCATCGACTATGGTGAATTAAAAAAACCTGAGTACTAAGAAACAGTATCAAGTACCCAGCTCCCAAACATGATACTTCAAGAGAGTAAAAGGGTAAAGGACCTGCCCTTACAGTTGTTAACATGGGTTAATTCAAGACTTGGCACTATGGGGAAAGAGAATCAATCCTGTGACCATAGCCTTCTCTGGCATACAGTGAGGTGGTGGGAAGCAGTCTTGAGCACAAGAAACCTCCAGGCAATACAGGAGATATTTCTAAGGAAAAAGCATTTTTATTTTCCATGCTTGCACATGGCAGGCAGCATTAGGCATCTTGACAGATATGCCAAACTTTCTAACAGTTTCAGAAGTCACACACACCTCTTTACTTGCAATACCAACCCTGGAAAATCTAAGTGCAGCTGGAGAAAATGTGGGAAAGTTTTGAGTGCGCAAAACCTGTGGTTTCACAGCCCAACCACAAAATCAAGCCACTGTTGTGTCAGAGTTGCATGATACCCATTTCAGTCCCATGTTTTTTCTGTTAACATTTTCAAATAGGAATTTCAAGTTTTAAAAAAATAGCTGTTTGAACAGTTGTGTTTAATCTGTATGTTGGATTCATGTGGTCAGTTACTATCCTAGGGGACTTTTAGTATCAAAGGCAGCAAAATCCTTTGACCACAGAGTTAAGTTTTGGTGTGTGATTAAGCCAGCATGCTCCATCTACAGTTGGATTCCCAAGACACCATCACAATGCAAACAAAGTTTGTTGTTTCTTATAGCCTTCATTTTTCTTCAAGTACCAACAGAGAATAAGACTTTGTGCTAGGTGCCACACCAAGAGAACAGCAGACCGGCCCCACAGAAGGAGCTTATGGTCCAAACAGAGACCTAGCAGTGGGAAACACACAAGCCCTTGGACAGCATAACATACACAAAACAGTAGTTTCTTGACATTGGAAAGGGGGATTGGCCAGAAGGTTTAGCCAATGAAAGGGAGAAAGCTCTCAAAAAGAAGTAGGCAAAGGGATAAGAGCAGAGTGACACTGAGCTAAAGAAGCTGAACAAAAGGGAATGGGAGGGTGGACACAAACAGATGATCAGCACGGGTAGCTGGAGTCCAGGCAAAACTGGAGAGACACCTGAGTGCCAGAAGTTCCAGGCTGGGGCTGGCTGCAGTCTCTGGGTAGCTCCTCTGCAGGTTTCCCTGTGGGCTGCACCGGGGAGCAGGGAGGGTGAGGCATCTGGGCAGGGTCCTCCCCTACACACTTCTGGGTTCAGAAGGTTGCTGGCAAGCTCCATCTCTCTCCTTCCCCTCCGTGCAGCAGGCCCGGTTTTGGCTGCCTTGCAGCTGCAGCTGTTCCTACCAGCTGGAATCAACCGTCCTGGCCCTGTTCCAGCTCAAAAGCAATTACATTCTTGCAAGTGGATATTGCAACTTCCTGTCCTAAACAATCATGTACTGTTCCTCCACACTATTAACCAGCTGCTGCCTTCTACCCAGAGATGGCTGCAAGGCACAGGGTGGAGCCCTGGAAGAAAGGTGGTGGTGTATCGAGTTAAAATCATTCCTGTGTAGGTTTGCCTGCAGTTTAGGAAGGTCGGGGAGGGCTTCCTGCTAGACCTGCGTGCCTGCAGATAGCGTTCAGCACTCCAACACCATAAGGGTGATGAAGAATAACATTATCTGGACAAGATACTGCAGCAGGAGAGTGCTTTTTCTTGGTCCAAATCTTCCAGGAGAAATCTTCTTCTATACCTAAACTTCATAAAATAAAGCATATCCAAGAGCTGATGCAAGAAGTCCCTTGCCTTTGCCAAGCATTTAAAACCAGAGCCTGGCCCATAGCACCCAGAAAAGACTTTTGTAAAACACCTTAGTGAAAAAGGTGCTGAAGGTATTCAAATGATTAAGTGGGATTACTGGTTCCAAACTAATACACGTAGTTTCCTGCCGTTAGTCTTCTAAAAATGTTCCCCTCAATCTCTAGCTTCTACATTGTGTGTACAGGAGAAAAATAACAGATGCCAAAGAATATGCCAAAGAAGAACCAGCATCTGCCAAGCACAGTTCAAGGTATATTGTTCCCTTCTAACTTTATCAGAAGTCATCACAAGATTTTGTATTTCTGTATCTTTTTCCACATCCAAGTTCTTCAGAGGCATTGATTAGTTAAGCTATCCACCCTTATGAAGGTGTGCACACATTAATCAATAGGAGCACAGGACAGAGTATCAGGGAGCAAGGCAAAGTACCTTGAAAGACAGAATAAACACACAGGGAAACTGGGAACCAGGCTCCCAAGTAAGAGTCCATAAGCATGCTGTAAAAGGTCAGGAGGATTTGAGAGATAGCAATTCCCACTCAGAGAGGCACCATCTCTTGTAACAAACAGTAGATTCACACCAACTACTCAGGACAGTCAAACCACTCATTTAATCTAAGAATAATGGACTACACATTTGGGGAGGGAGGGCTTTTAAATATTGCTGATACTTACCTCCTTAGTTCCTAGTGCCTAGACCTCGCTATCTATAATTACTGGCCTGGTGATGGACCTGTGAATTCTACCCCCATGTCAATGAGACAAAGCAGCAAAGTGAGTGACCCTGGGTTTCACTGAAAATCTGCACAGGAGGTCCGTCACAGCTTGGGGAATATCCCATCATCTTGCCTTCATTCTCGTATCACACTCTGCTTGCAAAGTACTGCTGAGTACTAGGACATTTTACAAACAACTGTTTTGTCTTGGTGGAAATACCAAATACTCTGTTAACACAGAACTGCCCCTTAACGTGACTAAAAAAGCCTGGTAGATATTTTCTGAAGAAATTGTAGTAACACCATTTCCCATGCCCTTTAATAGCACAATATCAGGTGATGTACTGACAAAAGAAGCATTTTGCATAAAAATTTATTTCTTTTTTTTCAAACTGCCAGTCACATGATCTTTCCATCTAGTGTTTTAGATTTGTGATAGGCTCTGTCTTGGCCATCAGCCAGTCAGTCCTAAATATAGTGTAAAACCAAATATGTAAGTGTAAGTCTGAACAGACAGATTTTTATCTTTCTTAACACATCCTCTTCAAGTGCTACAAATTCTGCTGCAGATGCAGCTATAGATAGATATTTCTTCTCCAAAGGAAGTATTATATCCCCTGGATTCCCAAGGTAGTGCTACAGGAGAGAAAATACTAAACTACTATTATGTATGGGTTTGAGTGCCATAATTTATAAAAATGTCTCAAAGTGTTGTACAGTACAAAAAAGCACTCAGATAAATCATAGAAACATATACATTAGGTACAGTATATTTTCAGCATGTGCTGTCTGCCAGCTTATAACATATACACCTGCATAGGGGAATGCTAGAAAGCAGTACATTCAACATGATTTATTAGCTATAGTATCACAAAACTGTCTGTTATTTGCATGTATGACTTGAATACTCTGCTTTGCACAGCCATACTCCATTACCCAGTTATCTCACCTATACGACACTACCTGGGCAACGCCACAGGAATGAGAATGAAACAGGGCCACTGAAAACAAACTATAAACCATGGGTTTTACTGAGTTTCCAAAGATCCTCTCACAACATCCAGATCTCACCTGGGATTCTGATTTTCTTCTCTTTTTTTGTCTCATGTAGCTGCTGTCTCCGGTTTCTCCTTCTGCTAGTTTTGTGCTGGATGATTTCCAGCCTGTTTCACACATGAGAATGTCTCACTTGCCCCTTCATTAAGTAATATTTGTCTTTCCTTCAGCTCTGCTAACAGGCTCTGAAAAACACCATCTTGTCCCAGAAGTCAGACTGACTGCACAAAAAGGAAACAATTCCTTGCACTAGTGAGTGACAGACTAGATCTCCAAGAACTTGCACTAACCCAAGTCCAATAGATCTCTGGTCCTAAGCCAGGGTTGAGGAAACACTGTCATGTAAAGTCTGCTAATAATGGACTCAAGCACATTCAGCATCCACTCCATGATCATCACTGAAATTTGTTGTTTGTTTGGTTGGTTGGTTTTTTTTCTTTTTTAATTAGAAAGCTTTGGGCTTTTTTAAGCTTTAAGTACTGTGAAAATTAAAATGAACCAAAGAGAATGTCATTCACTTCCTTCTATAGCTGGCTTCACACTCTTACACCATTTCCAACATTTGACAATATCACCCACCCATACCCTGATTATCAATTTCCTTCCAATCCTCCTCCCAACATCCTTGCTCATATAAATCATCCTGGTCTCACTTCCATCAATTGAAGAACATGTTTCCCATCTTCATTACATGTTCACGTTTTTCTTGCCTTAATTAAAGTTTTCTCAGAGCTTGGAGTGTGATCTACTCAACAACATGAATAAATGGCAATTTAAATTTGAAGTAACCACCTCGGTAACAACAACAACAAAAAATTTAGTGTGGACACATACTGTGGAACAGGGAATCCCAGAGATCTAACCCTCTTAGTTTTGCAAGTCCTATTAATCAAGGAAAAATAATTATCATGTTATCACAAAAATTAAGACAATTGCCATAGTCATGAAAGGAATTCCTCTTTTTCTTACTGTTACTTGTGCCTACCCTGTCCCTTGTGCTCCATAGCAACAGTCACACAGACTGAAAAGCTTTTGATTTGTTTTTTCACTTGCACGTCTATTGCATTAGCTTTATTGGATGCCACATGTATTATTCTCTTGGGAATTTAGATTGTCTTTATTAATTGCCCATTAGTAACAACAGATGATGTTAACAGTTTAAAGAAAACAAAGAGGCAATTCTCATTAGTTTTTAAAGCTTCTCTTTAAGTCTCATATTTAAGTAGTTCCTCTGGGAGTGCTCTTCCAAGTCTGGCCCATTTTGTTGATAAGAGTCTGCTACAACATATCAAGCATACAACTGAGCAGAAAAAGATTTAATTGGACTGTGAACCTGCCTAATTTAGGCAGATGCTCCTTTCCTGTCTACTATTGCAGGACATTTTATTTTCTCCCCACAAAAATCTGATGAGCAAAAAAGAAGATTCAGGACATGACATTTTTCAGAGTTAGGCAGCTCTGTTAAATCTATTAAACAGCGGCTAGGATCCCTATGCTTCACCATAAACCAGTAAACACCATACAATGGGAAAGACATTATTACAACCATTGCTTTTACTTTGAGCTGTGATTTTATAGTTTTTCAACTTCAGGGAGGAGAGTTCTTGCTCCAAAGTCATTATTTTTCTGTCATTTTATGTGCCAAATATAAATGGTGGTTACTCCATTCCTATTTCAAGCCACCATCATGTACACTTTCACTATCGCTGCAGCTGAAAAACAAGAATGCTTTTAATCCACTACCACTTACAGAGTGATGCCAAGTGAATATCACTTGTTGGCCCAATGTCTTTGGTCAGGTGCAGGATAATGAAGCTCCACCATACACTGCTCTCCCCAGAAAAGCCAGCTCACCACATTTCTTAATGGCTTTGTTCTCAGAGGTGAGACATTCCTTTTAACCATTTCTAACCATTCTAGATTTACCTATGAGATGTGGTATGGCCACACAGTTTGCACACATACTGTAACTCCTCTTTCTTCACCTTCCAGATTTAGCATGGAAGAGGCTGATGTTCTCTGTGTGGTCCATGCAGTCCAAGATTAACACATGGCCAGATGGAGGTTTTGTCCCTGGAGGATAATGTCCCTGAATAGATCGGGGAACCTTCCCCAGAATCATAGAATAATTCAGACTGGAAGGGACCTCTGGAGGTCACCTGGTCCATCCCTCTGCTTCAAGCAGGGCCAACTTCAAATGTAGATCAGATTTCTCAGGGAGTTCCAATCTCAAAACAGGCTGGTCTCTAACAGTATGCAATAGTGACACTTCCCAGAACAATAACCATATATAACAGCTTTCCAGTAAATCAGCTACAGAACAAATAGGTTTAATTCCAGCCAATACATTTTCACTTTGGGTACTTCCATGCCAGAGGATACTTCTTTATGCATGCATCTTCCCCTCACACCTGCGGAAGAGGGGCAATCAGCTCAATTGGATAGCAGTTATAGACAAGTCAAAGGCTAAAAAGTTTGGTGCCTCGAAGTTGCAGGATAGTCACACATTACTATCCCATCTGCAACATGCCCAAGTCACCTTTAGTCTGTCCCACCCCTGAAACATCCAATTAGCCTTTCCTCTCTGCAGCCAAATAATAATTTGTTTCAATGTGTAATACAGTATTAACTAAATCAACCCATGACATTATCTGTTGCAGCTTTTTTGCATATATAAAAACAAAGCAAAAGCCTATTAGAAAGTAAATACATTTTAGAATGTCTTTAGCATTTGAGGCCTCAGGTACATATAAGTGCTTTATTAATACAGCTGTGATTCCCTTGGGACAAGTCATTCTGGGGGCTGGCAGTAACATGTCTTCAACAAAACCTAGAAGGCTTCCACAACCATTCAGCATTTCCAATCACCTTCTCATAAAAGATAATTTAAACAGCTCCCAATCTAAGCAGCTTTTAAATTAGATGAGAAACAAACAGAAAAAAATGCAGAAAAAAATTAATCGAATCATCACAGCAGTAGGAGAGAGTGATACATTTAGAAGAGGTTCAAAGGAAAATCTTTTCCTCACAAAGTCATGCTCTTTTTTGGGAGATAGTTTGGGGTTTTTTCTATTATTGCTGTTGGACAGCAGAGGAGGAGATTTTGCATTGTCTAAACAGGAGGGAAAATTCAAAATCACAGTTGATTTGATTTTCGGGTTTCCTGCGGATTATAAAGATTTGTCCTTTAGTTCCAAACAGCAGATTTCACTGGAAAAAAAAATATAAAGAAATGTAGATATTTCTATCTCCAGTCTTCATAAAAGACTTGGAAGATATTTTTGTGTGTGTGAAAATAAACCTGGAAGAAACTTAAGTCCGGGTGATGACTTGAAAGAAGAGAAATGTCAGATCAGGTACCACTTACATTATTAATGGAGAAATTAGGATTTGTTGCCTTTAAATTCTCCTACTAGCATTACTCTTGGAGTATCACAGTACAAGGGGTTTTAGACAAAGCAGTACACAGTGTTCACTAAATCCATGCATAAAACTGAGACCAGAGACACCTGTATCCTAATTCCACTTTTATTATTCTCAATAAAACAGAGTCTTTGAAAACCATAAAGGATCAGTGATGCTAACAAATACATCTTCCAGCTGTTTTAGGCATAATGACTGTATGACTAATGCACAGGTAAAGCAGTTAGAAAACTGAAAGCAGTTTAATTATATGCAGACTAGTGATGGACAATACCTTGCCAATCTCTTACTTATACCAAAAAAGGCATCAAAATACCACTGAGCCTCTGGGAGGAGCAAGGCAGTCTGTGCAGTCTCCTGCAAGTGAGGCAGGAGTCTGTCCATGCCCTCTCTCTCCCATCAGATCAAGATCATTTAGGGACACTACACAGCGACAGGGACTGCAGCATAAGGAGGTCTGATAGTCCCCCTTGATCTCAAGGACATGCAATCATCTCAAGAAAACTTTTCCATTCCCAGGATACTCTGACCTCATAGATCTCCCCTTGCATAGCAGTTTTGCACTAGGGCTTTGCTGGGCAAAGGGAGGATCTTCCTCCAGAGCGGAAGCTGGCAAACAGGCAGGCTGGGAGGGCAGCTCAGGTGAGGCAGGGGACGGGAAGGGCAGAGGACAGCACAAAGCCAGGCCACACCAGGCTATACAGGGCAGCCCAAAGTAGGAGTTGAACAAGCATCCAGGGTAATATCAGCAGCTCGTCAGTTTGATATCGTTGATCACGCATGTTATTTGGATCGCAGTACTCCAGTGGCATTGGTAGATCAGCCACTACAAAGAAACTCTCCAAGCAGCATGGAGAATTTAGACACACAGCTCCCATGAACTTCAATGAGAATGATGCATCTGTCTCCTGCGGTAGCTTTGAAGCTCTCGGCCAAGAGTATTCTTAGCCCTACTGTCATGCATGTCCCCAAAGAGACAAAAAAAGAAGGTGTGAGCATGTGAGACCGAGAGCGGACGTGGTTGAGGAAGTGAGAGACCAAGCAGAGCCTGATCTGGGAACCCTGCAGAGACAGATCATGTCCCTCAGGCTTTATGTTATCAACACTTATTTGGAGGTAAAGGACAAGCTTTTTTCTCTTAGCAGAACGAGGGAACCAGTCTGGCATGCTGGGCTGCTGACACTGACCTGCTTTCAGTGGCATTCCCAGATCATTAAAGTCAGCTCAGGTATCTCTACCTGACCCTGCAGACACAGAAAATAGAAGAAGCAGAGCAGAGAAAATGGTACAACAAAGATACAAAGGGAAGAAATCTTTGCAAGAACTGAATTTGCAAATATTTCAAATCAAGCCTCTTCTCCATTTAAGAATTGCTTCTACTTTCCCAGCAAGTGCTTGGGCGTGAAATGGGAGAAAACCATCTTGTAGACAGATGAAAATAACGGCTTTGCATCAGTACAGCTCAGTGTCAATGTATCCCCTCGCTTCCCATTGGTACATGCAGGTTTTTACTCCGACCTGCTGCACAATGTTGAATTTCCTTCCCCAACTGCACCTGCATTCTTTCATTCTGTGTGGTCTCTTGCCTTGTCACAACACTGATACCATCTCCTGCTTCTAGTTCAGAAGGTCTACAAAGCAGTGTCTAGAGCACATTAATAATAAGCTGTGTGCCACTCCCCTGAAGCCTTGAATTACTTATGTGGTGGGTTAGAAAAGATCTGCATGGAAAAATGTGCCCTGCAAAGACTTGTTGGAGCAATTGTATGTGATGACTTCCCATCCTTGCAGAGTACACCAAGCAGTCAGAGCTCTCTGTGATGAATAGGTGACACACAGGGAGCAGCTCCTGCACTTGGGAACAACCCTCTGTGCCTCATAAAGGCATTTTATGGAGAGGAGACAAGAATTACAGTATTTTAGATGCAGTTTCTGTGGACCCTAGAAATAAAAAGATGTCTGAAAGTTTGGTAAAAAGTCAAGATCAGTAATCTTATATGCCAAGTAATTAACTAACTTTTTTTTGTTCTTATCTTCATTGTATATCCAAGAGCAGAATGCCAGTCCATAGCTTGAGCTCAACTGAGCATAGATGTTGCTATTATATATCCTTTATCTGCTGCAACACCCCTTGGAGCTTGACAGTTTGAAATTACATTTTCATGTTGGAGCTGTATTTTCATAAATCCTGGAAGTTAAATAACTCTTGGAATAACAGAGGAGATATTAGATTGCCAACTAGAGTTGATATTAATTTTCATTATTTGTTCCTATAAATAGGTATGATCTTTTTTCTGGAACATAGTCTCATGTAGAGCAATACCTTTTCCTCAGATGGCATCGAGAGGCACAAAGCAAGTTTAAAATTCTCCTTACTCCAGCTCCCTTCAAAGCTGCACTCACAATAGGCAGGGCAAATGCAAGGACATGTACTCAGGCTGCTAGATAGGAGCCCCAACAAATCTGAAATTTGCAGGTGTAAAATTGGAACCACAAAATATCCATTCCACTTGAGAAGCCATTCCTACTTGTCACCTTGCTGCTCTTTTCCAAAATAAAGTGTAGTGTTACTAGATCCACAAAGAACTAGATCCATGCACAGAATGGGGGGAATGCCCAAGAGACTGTCGGCTTTAACAATTCAGTTAATGACAGTGGTAACATGGATTGGTAACAAATTAAATGAAATTACTACTCAGGAGTTCTTTTTGATGGCATTTCACTCTTTAGATTTCTAGCATAGTTCATTTTCAAGACAGCAATATAAACTTTTATTGCATGTGTTTTGTTCAGCATCACAAACCTCAAACATTCAAAAATCACAATTAGGTCCTAATATCATAGTTGGTGTTGAACTTTGGGTTCTTCTCAGTTTTGAACCTGAGAATGTAATTTCCAAGAGTCTCCCTATTCACATGCAACAGAAATTCACGTTTAAAGAAGGCACATTTCAATTTTTCTGCAAGCCTGACTATGGAAACTTTGGTTTTATGAAAAACATATAATGACCAGAACTAAATCTTAGGTGAATGAGTTGATAGTAATCGTCTACAAACAGAAAGAGCTTTTAATAGCACAATAGAATCTGAAACAAAGACAATGAAAAATTATAAGCAAATTCAGTTTGACAGGATTCTTTAGATTATACATTTAGAGCAGAGACTGCCTCTTGATTTGTACAATATTTGGCAGGTCTCAGTCAGGACCATGATGTACTGCCAGAATTTACACACGTTCAAATGGAGACCAAAGATGGTTGAATACAAGGTTTCTGCCACTGAACTACAAAATCCAAATACCCATTTATGCACCAGGATTAAGGAAAGCAGACATGGAAATGAAATTCTTTCCAGTCAGTTGATTCAAACTGAATGTGGTTAAATCGTTAATTTCATTATAATATACTTAGCATAAAAACACCTACAGGAAATACACAGCATGGCAGCCAGCAATGCAAAATAGAATGGAACATTTCCAGAGCTATTGTAAAGGAATTGTGTGGGTATCAGAATATTTTATTTTCAGAAATAAATAAATAAATAGGTATATAAAAATCAGAGCTTACCTAACATGCAACAGTCCTGCACTTTCTCACACCAGATCTCCACCTTTCTTTGGAAGTTGCCATTAATACAGCAGGATCAGCTCCTGTCAGTGCACACTTCTGAAGCATCACATATGTTTAAATAATGCCTAGCAATTTCATAGTCTCTAAAATTTAATGAAGTTAACTTTTCTTTGATTAATTTAGGGTATTGTAAAATTTACTGCTTGTGTCATCCCCAGGAAATACAACAGCAGCTGGATATAGACACTTCTGTATCCTCCAGAAGGAGGCACAACCCAGCTCGTGGGAAGGTTGCAAGAGCAGAATTTGCTACATATTTGAGGAGGACTGCACCAAAGCAACTCTCTGCTGTGCGTGTAACATTCCACTGAAAAAAAACAGAACACCTGATTTAAATTCCTCAGTGGTTTAGAGCACCAGTACTACTGGAGGGCAGGAGATGGTAAGTAGGTTTTCCATCTCACAGAAGCCACAGTCACCAGCACTGTGGTAAACCTGGGTCAGGCAGTGGCATCCTATGCATGAATTACAAGGACTGGTGCCCTCCCTCCCAGACTGCCATTTGTTTAAGCAGATGGAATCTGAGCTCAGGCAACAACAGGTTATCTTCAAACAGCAGCTGCCTGTGACTGAGTATGAGACTTGTACAAGAACTTTGGCACAGTCAAAACTACCCTGTCCCACCATGGTTTGGCCTCACAGGTGTTGCATTTCAGTTTTCAGAACAACGGACAGCCAAGGTAGAGCTGTGAGTCAGCTTGGTCTGATTTTTACACTCATTTTCTCCAATAGCTTAGTTCACTCACAGGTGTGATTAAATGTACACACATTTATGACACTACGAAGATCACTTATTAGCCTTCAGGCATATGTCACCATTTTCAAAATAACCTCTGGACTGCACTACACAGACAGCTACAGTCACCGTCTCTGTGAGCTCCTTTAGCCAATGCAGGTACCAGACATCTTTGCAAACAAAGCTAACACTATCATTTTGACATCAGTAGATAGCAGTGAATTAGCTAAACTTGACAACCTGGGGTAATTTCTTCACATGCTTAAGCTTTTATTCACCCAAACAAGCTTGAAAATAACTCGTAAAATTCAGACACTGTAAGTTATGAACTATAGTGTAAAATATGGAAACAGGTTGCACCCCTGAAACATCCTGGCCTAGAAATAAGAAAGAATTTATTGATAGGATGCATCTCTTGAAGAGGAATATGCATATTCTTTTGAAAGGTTTCCATTGCTCCATCAGTTGTGCTTTATTCTTAAACTGTCTCTCAAGGGAAAATAAAATTCGACTTCAGGGATTTCAAGGTTGCCTGGCTGCCAGACCTGTTTAAATCATCTACACTGGCTGAGAAAACAAGCTCCAAATGTCCCAAGCAGTGAGCAGCCCTGTAAAAGCTGGAGCCAAGGATGGTTATACTACTCTGTGTTTGTAGCATTTAAACACTAGCATATCCCTCTCGCAGCCTGGAGCAGTAACCTCAGCTTGGCTGCAGAGGAGATACACCCAGGCTAATATGGACACGTACAGAAGTTAAACTGTAGCAGGACAGGCCTCAGTAAAGAGTGTCCAAAACCCACATTATATCTACACATGACTTTTGCTGATAGATCGGGATCAGCCATGCAAGCCAACAGACTTTTGGAGGCAGCATACACAAGTCTTAGAAATTTTGTTTTGGTTGGAAAACAACTGTACCCACAGACCCAGTGAATACAAGCATAAGCTATGGGCAATAATGACAAGTCCAAGTTTTATACTTAAGAGAGGATTTTTAGTGGTGCTCTTGCCCTCCCAGCCACCTGCTAGGAAGTACAAGACCCAGCACATCTCTATGATGGGCATGCGTGGTCGCTGTGACACATCAGCCAGATGCCATTGTTACACTCAAGCAAGCACACTAGCTGCAGAAGACGTGTTTTAGACAGCCATGGCGACACTGATGGTAAGTGAGCATGAAAGAAGGGATTTTAACTGGCAGAAGTAGGGAAGAGACTACCTTTATAGTTATGATATCTGTACTGACAGGTTAAGGCTTCCTCAAAAAACCTGCCAGTATTTACTGTACACATTCATGCTGAAGGACAACTATTTAAACAACTGCCTAAGAGTGCTTTTAAGAAATCAGCCAGAACTAATGTCAGTGAAAGGAGAACAATCATTAAAACATTCTCAAAGCTTTCTAATATGTCTTCAAATAGCATTCTTGCATATAGGAATGCTAGGAGATTAAGATCCAATATCTCATGATCTACTGTGTCTAGGAACAAGTACTTTAATACTATTGGAAATGTGCCCTCTTGGATTTTTGACTACATATTGTTTCCATCTCTAGTTGTAATGAGTGTCAAAGTCCCCTCGCCTAACCCAGTATTATTTGCCATACATGGGTATGATTTTGGCTTAGTAGGGCACATTTTGAGGAAAAACAAATTATTGGTTTGGGTTTGTGCTTTTTTGTTTTAAGATGACACCATTTAAAAGCAATTTAGACAATTGGCATATTAGCACACAGCAAGCTGCTTCAGAAGTGAAATTTATCACAGGGCTCTTCAGCTCATGGGTGTGACTTACTCAGCTTTCCTAAAATGTTTTTGTCACTCATTTGGCCATCAACACAACTCACACCTAAGTCTACTGTTTATGATTAATGGCATCATCCCAGTGCATGCCAGTAAGAATTTGTAGCACAACAGCCCATCACAGATTCTTTTTATAACACTGTTTATCCTTTTTCCCTAAGTTCTCCCACTAAAGCACATGAATGAGTAGGAAAATGTCAGGATGTCTGCCACAATTTATTCCCAAACACTGGTTATTTCTAGAGACAAATCAGCATACACCTAACTGCTAGATTATGCAAGTCTATTTGTCTTTGTGAAAAAAGTAATTGAGACAGCTTTCTAAACCCAGTTCACTCCACCCAAACTTATTTTTAGATATGTCAATTAGGATTTTATTCAGTAATGTCTCTGGATATGCTTTACCACATTCAGCCACACAGCCCATGCAACCACTTCACAGGACTTTAGTGACCAAAATAACACATCTTTGACATTAGTAACATGAGGACAGATGCTTTTCAACACCAGCGTGTCCATTAAGGACCACAGGACTGCAGACACCTGAAAGATCACCAATGAAGCCTTAGACTGTATTTTATCATTGTTTTGGTCACATCACCTCTTAAAACTCAACAATGATCTTCACCCAAACAGATGCACAAACCCAAACTCCATATCTGAAAATCTTCCAAGATATGATTTCAGTTCCAAACTTTTCTACTCCTTGCTAACATTAAGAGAAGCTGATCCAAACGACCATCTTCTCAGATTGCACCCAGGTTTAACTAAAACCACACAATTTTAATTTTACCTAACTCAAAGGGGACAGTGCCATTGATTAGTCATCATAGCTACCTCCTTCAGTTACATGCACTGACTCCCCTTCCTCTGTGTACTGACAGCTGATCCCACAGCTTTATTCAACTGGGAGGTGTATACACAGCTAAATACAAATGGTGCTAAACCAAGAGGGGCTGGATCACAACCCTTTGTGACTGTAAGGAACAGGAAATACTTGGATGACTGTCATCTTCAGTCACTGTAACTATCCTGCAGCCATATATGCAATCCATCACCTGACTGGAGGTTTCAGGGCAGTTTGGTTATAGTTTTCATATGATCTCTGCTGGCTTTGAGAGATCAACATGGGCACAAGAAAGCCTAGATTTGGTTCTTGCACTTTTTCTTAAGCTGCCCTATGATGAACGTTATCAATGTCATTCAGGCCTTCTCTTACAATCTTTGGTGCTTAAACAGACACAGCTAACAAAAACATCTCCCAGATCTTCCACATTAACTAGAAGATCAGAGCCATGCCCATTTGTCCCTAGCACAGCCATTTTGAAAACAACCTGAAAGCCGATTGCAAATCAGCAGAATATTTAACACTGGCCCACAGCCTATTCCCTGATCTTTCCTTTCCCAAGGACCTATGGTACTTTCCCTCCTGCAAATGCTTACTTTTGTAGGAATCACTTACAGGTGTCCCAATCATAAATATGTCCCCACAGTTATGAATACTTGATTGCCTTTTTGCTGACCTTACTACAGTGGGCAAATATCTTCAACAAGTTAATGGCACAGGCAGCTGGGGGAAGTAACTTTGTCATTTTCCACATCTAAATTTGTCAGAAATCTTAAAGATTTATACATGCACATAGTTTACAGCACAACTCCCAGCTAGAGGAGTTAGGTAGCATTACCTCTTATTGTGTTGGATCAGACAACTTAGAAGTTGGAAAGGATACCAAGTCACAAGTAGCCAATATGCACATCATTTGCTACAAATTATCAAATTATCTAATTTCCATAGCTGTATGCAATCTGCCAAGAGCAATAAACATATTGACAATTTAGACCTCCTGCCACATGGATACAGTCACACAGAGTATGTCAGCTGTGACTATGGCAAGTGGAGACTGCTTGCCAGAGGGGAGCTGTAGCCGACTGGTCCAACACAGGGAAAGGCAGTACACCAAAGTGCTGAGAAAGGTGGGCTAACAGAGCAAGAGCTTGTATGGCTAAGCCAGTGAATGCATTGAGGCATCCTGACAGGAAGGAAGAGCCAGAAAGACACGGTATACTGACTGTTTAACAGGGTATGTGAGATTTTTAATGAGCAATCTATGCTTTTAATCTGATTGTTTTCAGGGAGCCCCAAAGCAATTTCTGAGAACCTTTCTAATGTATGTTTATACCAATCAGGTGGAGAGGTGCCTACAGGACCAAATGCACTTTCTTTCTGTCACTGCTAACATTGCCAACTGGTCGGAGTCTTCAAGACGAGAAGGGAAAAAAGAAGAAAAAGAACAGCAACTTGCAAACTGTGTATTGCACAGATCTACAGCTTTACTAAGAGTGCATTCCAAAGAAGAGGGAAAAATATGACTTTGTATCTGTAAGAACATCACCTAACTACACATGATGTCAAAAATTGGTTCCACCACTAAAGCAGCAGGAATATTGCTTACTGAAAACATTGGGTATTCATTTGTGTTGAGGCAGTTTTGTGCTGCCCAGTTAGTGAATGTCAGAAGGATGGAAAATCAATTTTTATCATATCCCTGGAATGAAAGCAAAACTGTGTAGTTAACTTATATGCCTATTGACTACATAATAAAAAGTGCAATTAGATATATTGCTTGCAAATCCTACCATAGTCACTGTGAGCATGTGGAGCCACTGGAAGCATGTGGGTATATTTGAGTGTATGCTCTACCTGGAAAACAGCACAAGAAGAGGTAATCAAGTTAATATTAAATATAGTTACACCAGTTCAGTTAGGCCACACAAATCATTTCTAGAACACAAATAACAACCCCCCAAGTGAATGAGATCATTAAAGCCAATATACTTTTTTAATTTATTTGCTGAAAGCATAGGACTGAAACCTTTACTCAGAAATGAAAAATCTAACAAATTGGCAACAAAATGTAATATAGGAAGGAAATAAAAATAAATTCAGAACAGCAGGCACAACTGTCACAGATAAGAAACAGTAAAAGCTAGAAACTAATCCCTGACAAGAAAAAATTTACAGCACTGCAAAATGCAAGTGACCACCCTCAGACTGTTTTCACTTAGCATAATAGTCAAAAGCCTCTTCTGAAAACAATTATCATATTCAGAATTAATCACACCCATTTGAGTGTGTGTTGACTTCATAAGTGTGCTCATGCACACTCACTGGTATCTGTAGTTTTTTTCTTATATTATTACAGTAGGGTTTGGAAGCAGTATGTAAGAACAGGCTCCCCTTTTTGCTCCCCTTTTGCTGGATACAACAGTTGTGTGGGTATTCTGCGATGTATCTATTTTCACACGCAGGAGCACTTCTGTGCCAGAAAAGTAACTTCCCGAATTCGATGCACAGGAATGAACATACAAAGATAAATATTCAAAAGAAAAGAAATGAAAAAGCTAAGCTTCTCAGGCCCACTTTCTTTCAACTGTACAACATAACATTCTTTATATCCACTTTTCCTTTTTAACTGTGTTCATTAATACATTTCTGCTTATGTTACATATATACCATAATACATACAGGAAGTGCTAGGGTATACAGCTTTTTACTATCCAGACTTCTGTGTATTTAAATGCATGCAGTTCATATTTCCTTAAATGCAGTCAAAAGTAATTCGTAACAATCACTTGACAGGACAGTAACAGAGGATAAGGTAATTAAGCGTGGAAACCATCAGGACTCTATTTGCAGAACTAGCCAGCTTTACTCTTACCAGCTGTAGGAGCATCATCATACTAATAAAGAATCAAGGGCATTTTAGATCTCAAATTTCAGAACAAAGCTGAATAAAAATCTTGCCTGTGCCATATCTCCTGTTAACAGTCTTCATTACTTCTGTACTGTAAAATGAATGAGGAAAAGATTTATGCAGGTACAATACCACTACAGTGTAACCTCCCCAGAAGACATTAGGTCATTAGCTTTACTAGGCAGAAGCTGTCACAAGAGAGAAATATGGACTAAAACACTGATTTGTCTGCCCCATCTGGTCCTGTTTTTGTTGTGTATACAAATTACATTTATAGGGCAGACTAGTAGCTGGTGGTAAGGTCTAACAGGGTAGAAAAGGGCCTTTTCCCTGGAGAATAATATTTACAACAATAAACTTAAATAAGCAAACATAATTCAAACAGAAAAATAGTGGATTCCTCTGCCTGGAAAATAGGCTGAGCTCACCGGCTGAGTCCAGTCCCTTCCTAATGGTGCATTTTTCCTCAGAGGCACAACACAGCCTGTTTCAAACAAGCCTGGAAGGGGACCCAGGCACAGTAGACAATTAACCCCAGGCTTCTTCCTAAGAAGCTTAGTCAGAGCTGAACACCAAAAAGGTGTCAGTGGTCTAGAGGGGTGGGATCTTTCTGTCCTGCTTCTGAAGGCTCTCCTCATCATGCAGCAAGTGTGGGAAATGTTGACCATCTGGAGCTGTTCCCCTCCTGCTTCCTCGGGAAAGCGGCACTGCATCTTGCGCAGGCTCCAAAGGCAGCAAAAATTTCCTGATTCAGTTGACCATGCCAGAGAAGCCCTTCACAGCTCCTTGGTGGCTGACAGAACCAGATGGAAGTGGGAAAGCTAGCAGAGAGGAACAGGCAAAGCAAAGCCCTGCAAAACACAAGCAAAGCAAAAAAAGAATCCTTGGAAGTCCTCGAAGCCTCAGTTTAAGGTTCAGTCTCTCCACAGAGGGAATGAAGAAGAAGGAGGCCAGGAGATGCTCCTTTGGCATTCCGACGGCACCTGTGAAGTGATGCAACTGGCAAGTCTGAGCCTATTCCCCAGCTCCTCTCAGTCTTTCTTGCACCCCAGGAGATGCTTTTCACTAACTAATCCTTTTCTCTTGCAATCAGGGAAGAACAACAGTGCTTTTCTTTTCACTTGCATGCGTTAGCCCCTATTAGACAATCAAGATATGATTTTTCATTTCTGCATGGTTCTGTACCCTGCGTAGAGAAACAACAGGCACGCAGCACAAACTACCTCCTTTCACTCTCAGACCCAGCAGGGCACTGATACACTGTATATCTCACTAGCAGATAATCAGCATGTAACTCATGATCTAAAACATGAGCATTTTGTTACAAAAGTAGAGGAAACTCTGCAAAGGATATTTTCACCACTTTTCATACTATTTGTTGTGATTTTAAATATTTGCCGCCCTGATTTTGTGTTTCAGAGTATTGTTTTTATATAAATTAGCATCTGAATAAATAAAAATCATAAGAATGGACAATATGTCCACATTTCAGCCCAGGATATTTAAAGGCAAAGAGCTGAAATTAAAATGTATGTCGTCTGCACAGAATCATCCCTTTGAGATCTACAAAGTAACAGGAAAGAGATTCTGATGTAATTTATACATAAGTAGATGCAAAATAAATCTAGCAAAATTTAAAAATATTCTCCAAAACAAAGATAAGCATTTCACTTTGTCCTGAGCACAGGGATCTTGACTCAAGAGGGTGCTAGGTAGCTGGTTTTATAAGCAGAACATTTCAGTATTCTTACTCATTTCATTGGAAAATTAAGGAATTTATGCTCACAATTGATCTTGTTGACAAGACAACAGCTAAGAGTTTTCCTAGCTAAGGTAGAGCTGATGACTGCATACTGATAGTGACTTTCATTCAGAGATTTCAACTGAATGCTTAAATTCAGTTGAACTGCCTTTTCCTGTAAATTGCAGAAAAGTGTTCAAGAAATCCTTCATTTTCACTTTCTGTTTTCAGATGAGAATTCAAAGGATACTCAACTCTTTTCCCAGCTAGAAAAAGCAAAAGTAAATACAAGGACTAGTAATGTCACTCAGGTATTCTTTGTTACCATTAGAAGAGCGTAATGGTGTGTGATATATTTTTTTCATTGTAAACATGAATTTTGAATGAACCAAAGATAACTGTTACAACCTGATAGTTTGCTGCATAGCTGAGTCCACTGTGTCTTGTTACATGGTTTGCTCGGCCAGTGTTCCTACTAAATAGAAAACTCCAACATGTGCATTAAAAAAAGCTCAGAATGAACCTAAAGAAGTCTCAGCAGGAGACAGACACTATCACAAAGGCTGACAGAGCCAGCAAGCTGCAGCAACAACAAGATTATGAGAAGACGGATCAAGTAAGGAATGAATTTTCAGAGTAAGATATTTTTATGGAATCTCCTACAGAGTTTTTCTAGAACTCTTCATTTAGGGGTTGGAGTTTGTTATTAGCACTCCCAAGGAACTGGAAAACCTCTACTATAATAAAAAATATCCTGAATCACAGAAAAACCCTAAAATACCAAAAATACTGTGGAAAATATTTTGAGGAAAAAAATGAATGTGTGTGTGTTTCTGTGCCGGCTGGCTGGCAGGGATGCACCTGCCAGCTCCATTTCCTGCTGTAAACAGCAAGTGAACTGAGTCCAGCTCTCCAAGTAGGCAGATGGGGAGCCATCTATTTATTATTTCTCCAGTAAGAAATTCAACTTTTCAAAAAAAAATTTCAACTTTCAGTTAGGACTTCTTGCAAAATTATGATGACATCTCTCATGAGTAATCCCGTTCTAGTCAAACTTGTGTTTGTCCCTTCTGGTACCCCTGAAAATACAGTGGGGCACAGTTCAAAACAGGGCAAGGTGAGGGATTCGCTCGTGACTGGAGCCACCTGTGTGAGAGCCTGTGTGTCAGCAGTGACACACAAATTCCCAGCTGATGTTGGGACTGCCCCAAATGTTTTGACAGAAAAGTCACCCCATGGGATGACTCCATAGTTTCTGCCTGGCTTTATTCTCCAGTGCTAAGACTCTTCCCACAGCCAAGAAGAGAACATAGTGCACTCACCCCTCCAGCTTGCCCAGTGTTGGTTGCTGTACCATGACTATTTATGTTGCCTATTTATTTCATAATAGGTGGAAAGAAAAACAAAGCCTAATCACATAGTATGGCTTGCCTTTACCTTTGTTATGTAAGGCAAAGAACATCTGCAGTGGGTTGCCTGGAGGAAGGTGCCTCCCCCTTCTCCCTGGCTAATCAGCACCAGGGTTGAGATGAGGAAGGAGGGAGGGAGAAGCCTCTTGGCCATCTGGCCCTACCCTTTTGGCAGTTGCACTACCCTTTTTGTCAGTGAACTGTAAAATGGGAAACAGTCACACAAGATTTGTTCCTTTAACAAATAAGGAGGGAGCTGGAACTGATTTATTTATGTAAGTTTTACAGTAAAGGCTTTGCTCTCTGAAGTGACAAGGAATGCTAGTATGAACCAGACAAATTGGTGAAACTTCATGTCTGGACTGAGTCTACAAAATGAAAGTCCAAGTCTTATCACCACTCCTAAATTCAAAGCATGTGACACACAACCACTACACCAAAGTCTACAGAAGTTATGTTTAATTAATTGCATTAGACTTTATTTACATATACTCATTTAAAGCAGCAGGGAAGACTATTAGCTAGCAAAAATGGGCATTGCTCCATTTCTAAATACTGCTTATACCAAAGCATATAAAGAAAATATTGTTTAACTAAGGCAAGGGTTAAACATCACTACCATGCTAGAAAAACATCCATGTTTATTCTGCTGTAAATGAATCCTACTGCAGCTCAGTCTGCCTGTTAACAGGCAGTATTATTGTAACTCTGACAAATTTTCTTAAATAACCATGTTTGCCATGAATGCATCGACTTATATAAGATTAGTGTCTTCCTGCACCTCAGCAAATGTTGATCAATCGTTTGCCAACTTAGAGCAGTATGTCAAAAATTCAGCTAGTCAGCATCAAAACTGTAAACCTCTTGGCAGCAATGAAAGTAACACCTAGAAAGCTCAAATGAACACAAGTGCACTTTAAAGCATCATATAAAAAGCAGCAAGAAAAGAATTAACAACAGATATTCCTGCATTATATGTCCTTGTTTGATGCCTGATAACGAGCCACATACACTGCTAAATAATATATTATAAAAAACACTACATATGTGATCTGAGCAGGGGAGCACAAGAGGGGGCTGCCCTGAGAGGCTCCAGATGAGCAACTGCTGCTTGTGAGCCCAGGCATGAGAAGAAAACCTTGGGCACTGCAGCTTGGGAGCCAGCCTGACTGGAAGGGGGAGAGGATGGGAAAAGCAGATCAGAAGTGCTAACACAGCCCACTCACCAGGGCTTTTTGTATCCCAATTCTCTCATAGGTTCTAGTGGGAAGGAGGTGGTAAAAAAGCTGGAGAATATGTCCCTCTTCCACATCAGTGGGAAAACAGACTGCACAGGGAAGCCAAGGAATCCTTGATCACTCAGGAGAAATACAGCAAAAGGGCAGCAGAGGACAAGCCACCCAGAGGAGACCCTATGCCATGTGCTAATTGGCCCATTAGTCCTTTATACAGCAGCTACAGAACTGGTAATGGATGTTGCTGTGGTTAAGGTTCGTTTTGATCTTTGATAATGTCTGTGGGTTTCCCAGTTGGGACTTAGCTACTCAGCCATCCAAGTTCAACCAAATTGAAACTCGGCACAATAAGTCTCTGTTTTGGCATCCAAACATTCAAAATACTTTTTTCCTCACCGTTCTTGAATTATGAGTGGAAAAAGACACATGTGCATTCATCAAGCTAAGCAGAAGCATACCAGGACTCCAAAGCCCACTTTTCTAAACCATGAAGTAACATTTAATTTTGTTTAAAAGTAGCCAGTTATTACAGCTGGAAAAAGGAGGTCAGTTAGGTCTATGCATCAGAACTATCTGCTGGTTTTAGAAAAATACATAGCCATAAACATCATGTTGTAATCACATTTGAGATTGATATTGCTGACAACCTGGGCTCAGTTCTGTGTCTGTCTGGTCTCAGCTGAAGTTAGGCATGTGCCCTGCAACCACTCAGGCACAGTCCTATATATGAAGGTTCTTAAAAGTTTGTAAACATATTTTTTTAATATATATGTATAGGTAAATATATATAATTTATATATTAATGTATATTTTTATATAATATATATATTAGTAATATATACGAGTTAATTTGAAACTAGTTTAAATTAAAACTTAATAACTGTAAAATGTGTGATTAAAAATGTCACAAGGGACCCGATCCACACAAAAGAAGGAAGGAGATTATGTGTCTGAACTTGAACTTTACAGAAGAGAGAAGAAACATCTTCCCACACTGCAGCCTTAGAGGTATGATATGCAAATTCATACATGGAATCAGCAGGAAGAATTGCATCACCTTCAGAAAAAGAACCATACAACTTAGTGACAAAATATTTAAAGCAAGTATTTCCATTGTAATCTTGCTTATTTTGAGCAAGCCAGTTAGTTGGCAATACTACTTCAATACCCACCTTTGTACCTGCAGAAGCTGATGCTCATGCAAGCACATGGATGGGGCTTCCTCTGCTCTCCCTCCCTGAAACAATTAAGCAACTTTCCAACAAGAGGAGCACAAGCATAAAAGCTCCCTACATTTAAGACTGAGCTCAGGGAGAGTAGGAAGGAGTCCACATAAGGCAGCACCTGCAGTCTTAGACAGCCCAACAGGTCTTTTCCAGCCTTCTCTTCCTACAATAGGGCCTCCAAACACCTACTTGAATACTCCAGTTTGAGGAGACTGGTAACAGCTGCTTGGCACAAGACTCACAGAGCAAACACAAATTACATCCCTCAGCTTTCCAAGCGGACTGAAAAATCAGCAGCCTGCCACCAAAGCCACTAGAGCACCACTTCCTCAGCAGGCACATCCCAATTAATCAGCCCCCAAATTTATAACCTCCTCCCTGAGCTCTGACTGGTTCCAATTTCTTCAGCTGACCTGCTCAGCTGTCAGACGGCAACTGCAAGGGACCCACTGGCTTGCCTGTCCCCAGCACACCCTTCAATTCACTAATGCGGAAATACAGGATTCAGATTCTGCTCCAGTTCTCCAGGGGCTTAAAAAATTATCCTCTGCTACAAAAGAGACAAATGGGTCCTCAGGACATATTCTAAGGCAGGTTGTTTGGGGACAGCTGCTGAAGAGGCGGCAATGTGAAGGAGAGGTTGAGAAAAGGGATTTTTTTTCATGCTGCTTGTTCACAGTGTTACATGTAATGGGGCTGCCAAGTTATTGACTATACTTTTAAATAACTAGCAGGCACCTACGGTACTAAGTGTCTTGGACTTGCAATGGCAACCAGACTTTTGTTTTGTTTATATTACTGATTGTCCAACACAACTGACATCCATATTGCCAGGAAGTGAGGCAGCATTCATGCTTTAGGTGACCTTCAGACCATTAGGAAAGACAAGGAAAAATAAGCCTAGCTACACCTTAGCACATGTGTACTTACCACCTTATCACCCAGTATCCTTGCAGCACGTGTTTTAACCTGGACAAGACTCAAAGGTAAAGAGCAGGGCTAGCAAGAATGGGTGGAAAAAATTGAAACGATGGGAAAATTGGGTGGCTTGGACCAAGTTGCTGAGAGACAGGAGGCCTAAAATCAGCTGAGAACAGAAACTACGATTGGAAGCCAGCTGGGGAAACATTTGAACCCAGTACCATTACTCACTAAGCAACTTAAAATATACTATTTAAAATTCTTGTTTGCTTTAGCAAAACTCTTTCACTTGAATATCTACAGGAAAAAAGCTGAAGACGCAGAAAATCATAACTGATCCCCACAATTTTGAAATCACAGCTCATATTTGCAGATGCTATGTTCAATAGTTTCCAAATTCTAGCTAGGAAATCAAACATGAGGCTATGGGGGAAGGGGATTATGCTTTTAAAGCATTCCTCATATATGCCTGAAGTGATTTAACTGAATGCTGTGCACTGAAGTCCGCATATTTACTTAGAACTATGCACCTTCCAGAAAAGCATGATTAAGTAATAGAAATTCAATTCAGGTAGATTTTTCAGTTTCCTGTAGTGACCCCTGAAGAAGAATGCTTCTCTGGACAACAGATTGAATTAGGACGTTTACTGGAAGTGGTAGATGACCTGCCCCATTAAGCCAGTTGACGTTTTATTGTAATCTCTGACTGAAGGGACTATTCACGGAATTTTGCTTTCATTTCAGGTTTCTCTTACTTAATCCTCTGTGGTATATTATATGTTCTTCTTATACGAAGATTATGCTACTAGGATTTCTTTGTATGAAACAGAGACAGCTGGCATTTGCCATCATTTAGTTTTAATATGGTCTCCTCAGCCAAACCTTAATTTAAGATGCATTTTTCTCACATAGAAACACTGTATTCTGTGTCTGAGAGTCACCTAAATAAAAATCCATTTGTAAGCAGCACTCTCCAGTGGGACTGCCAAGATTTAGTCTCTCCTTCATTACCTTCTCTAGCAATATTCCTTGACATAATTAACTAGCATCTTAATCTGGCAAGTGCTCTATGCTACTGAACTCCAACATGTTTTGATTCGATATAGTGTAACAGACATTTGTAATACTCCTTTCCTAGCACATTACATATAAACAGCAATTCACTTGAACTAAGCCTGTAAAATAGGGCTAAACAATAGGATACAGATTGCTTTTAGACTTCATGTTGATCTACAATGTATTACTTTTGATTTACGTAACTGCATAATGTGTTCGGAGCTTTCTCTGTCGGACTCATGACCATGCAGTCAGTATGACTGTATCACCCAGATACCTATAAAACACATACAGAGAAATAAAGACATGCAGTTGGGGTTGGCACAGTACCAGCCTGGTACAGTACTTCTTCTTTCCCTTTTGCTGCTGTTAGAAAATATACTGCATGACAAAAATCAGAGTCTTTATCAAAAAGGCAGAGCATTAAAAACCTTCATGAAATAAACTGATTGTATTCCCCCTTTATCCTATTTGGAGGGGTGGCAGAATAGAGCAGTGTGATTTTTTTTTTTTTTTTTTTTTTTTTAAACTGGCAGCAGCAGTCTTTGTAAAACAAATCTGTGTTCGTCCATTATTTGCTGGGGTTTTTTTCTTCTTTATTTTTACTGTAGCCTCTGTCTCTCTTCGAAGCAATAAAAAGTGAGTTAACCTTGCGACAGTATTTATTGGAATGTCATGGATTGTTCTTGTGAATTTGACATGTCATTTAACTTCAGGGACTGGACCCCTTGTACTGGTCGAAGGACATATGAAAAAAAACCCAACAACTAAGGGATTTTATCCGCTATGATTTTACCCTAGAGTGTTCTGATTGAAATGAACACAGTGGAGTTTTATCAGTGAATTAAAACTGCTTCCTACATCATAGCTCAGCATATTTGACACATCCTATGCCCACCTCTTTGGATGCCTGCATTGTTTCCTTTCTCCTCCTTGGCTGTAAAGAAAAAAAGCCTAAACTATGAGTTTTCTTACAGGTTAAATCCTTAGGCCACTTATTTTGTCTTTCTCTCTGCTATCCTTATTGCCACAAATGCAGTTCCTCCCTGGGAGAGTGGCTTTGGAGGCCCAAGTGCATTGTGCTCTCATAATACCCTGTAGGAAGCAGGGGCCCCACTGTCTGAGAAGCCCATAAGTGGTATCTTGGAGGAGGCCCAACATGAGCAAAACTAAGGCCTCTGACATACTTCCCTGCTTGTTGGGAGTGCTGTCAAAGGATATCCACATCTCTGGATTGGCCAGGCTACCATGTTTTGAAAAAATTGATCCTACACGCACCAAATAGTTTTGTTTCAATACTTTGAAAGGATATTATGCTCCAGGAAACTAATGGATTTCTGTGCACCCTCACCATACATCCTCCCTACCCAAAATCTCTGCAAATTTGTGTCAGTTCTGCATGGGCTTTGACATGAAATTTTAGTGAGCTGCTCTTAAAAACATCGCTGAGATACCTGACAGAGAAATAGAAAGGGCTCAGTCTTGCACATCCTTGATGATCCCTCCAGCAAAACATTTAAGCAAATCCTTAAAGTCCATTTATGAATTTTCCAAAACCAATTGGTTTATTCACATGCCTGACATTAAGTGCTTAAAAATTCAGCAGGATCAGGTGTTTGGGGCTTGGGTTTATGAGGCGTTTTTGCAAAGCAAAGCTCAAAGTGGGCACTTTTCTCCCATCATTCTGCATTGTTCTCGTACTAAAAATGTGAAAACATTTGGGTTTGCATTTCTAATTTTTGCACAAATTTGGCATGAACTGCACTCAGACAATCTGATACAATTGTTATTCATTATTCTAGGAATCCTAAATGCTGATGTAATGTAGGAATGTACAGGTTTTTTCAGGGGGAGGGGATGGGAGAGGGGGAAGAGGGCTTAACCTCGCAATATTTAAAACCAAGGCTGACTTCCAGTCCTACAGGGAATTTAAAGGATGTCTTCGCTAAAAGCAGATGCGTATATACGTATGTGTTTACACATATGTTCACACACAGTTAAGCTTGCTGCAGGACCTACAGCAATAGGACTGAACTTGGATAAAAGTCATCCCCTAATCAATGGGCAACTGGTCACTCAGGCAGGAGGGTCAAAGGCACTGGCTTTGGTTCATGTCACATGGCTGTGTTCAGTTGGCTGTGGAAACTGAATAGATGAACCATGCTAGTCAAAAGGGTTATCTAGTCACGGCAGATTAACCTTTTGTAAATCCTAAAAGTAGAGGACAGCATTTCCAGTTCAGTTACTGGGGAGTGTATTATAGCTGTTGTGTCAACTCTATTCCTTAAACAGCAATCTTCCCTCTACTCCCAGGTAGCTTTTGCTGAACTGACTACATCTTATGAAATTATCCTTGAGCTGGACTTGAATTTACACCTCAGCTATAGCTGGCAACAAAATCTCAGTAGCAAAGCTGTGTCTGGCCAAATAGCTCCTTGGACAGGTTTAAAGCTGGTGCAGGTGTGTCAAACACTGCAGTGTAACCAATGCTGATGTGAACTGGAACAGCTGGATTAGCAAGAGAAAACTTTCATAAATGCTTCGGTGTAGCCAGAGTTAAATATATTCTCATTCTGAGAAGGCACAAATTAGATCCCAATATTATGTTCTCAAAATACTTAGATTACAGCTACTTCCTTCAGCTTTTACAAAAATTCCATTTTAAAATATGCTATTTGTACTATACAGATACACAGGAAACTTCTCCCAAATGCTCTCAAATACTATGGCTTCTAAACAGTCAATGGGAACATTAATATTTGTATTCATCTCTGCTCTTTGTAATGCTTTTGTTCCTTGGAGATACTTGGGACCGCTTTCCAAACAATCCAGAAGCCATATTTACAAGTGCAACTATAAAAAGATGCACCCACAAAAACTGGTCTTCACTGAGGTTTATGGCAATTCAGTTTTTACCAGCCTGGAGTGAGAAATACAGATCTGATTAGATACACAGATACAGATTTGTTCTGGAAGCCAAGGAGCCTTTATATTCAACACCATTTAGACTTTATGCAGTACGTGCTGTACAAACAAGTACTGAGTTCACTGGAGGGGAAGATAATAATGCTAACAGACTTCTGGAAATGTTTTGTCAAATGCTGTATAAATTAAGACTTTTAGTCTAAGGCCAAAAAGAGATGCCAATGGAAGAAGATTCAGCAGGAGCAGGCACAAATCAGAAGTGACAGAAGGAATGAGTTTACTGCTTCTACAACTAAAACTAACTGAAGAACAAGAACAGACCCGCTAAGGTAACCCAAAATAAAAAACTAAGGCTAAAGACTTGACCAAGTGTGCATATAAGCAGTTTGATACAATAAGTACATGTACTTGCCATATTTTATAGAAGGAACCTTACATTAGAGATTAGATAACAAAAGGTGGTATCTTTCCATTTGATGTTCACATAGCTTCCCACCCGGAGGTGCAATAGACCTTTCCTACCCATCAATTTCATATTTAAAGCCCCCCTGGTAGGAATTTGCAAGGATCAAGCATCTCTGAGGATTCTGCCAGCAGCTGTTAAGTTATGGTTAATATCTTAAATTGTATGTTTTAGAGCTACTAGAGTTAGTAGATTAAGATTTATGTGCCTTTTTCTTCTGTTAAATCTATGGTAGCCATACAGGCATCTCATCTAGGTAGCTAGACAGGTACATCCAGAAGAAAATTATCTCCTTCTAAGGTAGGTATATGATACTGACTACAGAGGGAGCCTAACTACTACCTATGCCTGGATGCCTCACTTCTATATATCCAAGTTAGGTGAGGAGATGAAACTCACTCATAGTACCTAAACAGAGTTAAATGCACAGCTTGAATTGGAGGGCTTGAAAATAGAGGATGTCATATATAGAGAGGTCCTGATGATTTTCAGCAAAATAAAATGACACAGATTAAGGAGAATGTAAGAATTCACAGCCAGTGCTGCTTTAGCTGGAGTGGTGTCCAAACAATCTGCCATACAGCTGTTGTGAATGCTCCTGAAGCCAGTAATAACCCAAAGCAAACTGAAAACTGTAGATCAAGACACACCCTGGTATTCAGGCAGAGAAAGGCTTACACATCATGAGACTCTCCCTTTCAATAAAAGGGCTGGGGGCACATTCATGGCAGATGATGGGAATCAGTGGGAGACGGTTATTAAAGTACCCCTGAATGCGGGAGCTTACGTGAGTCAGAGGATCTGGGCTTTTAGCCTGACACCAAACAACTACTTAAACAGACTTTCTAAACCTGTAGTGACTGATGCATTTCTGATTTATGATCATCCCATGAAGGATTATGATTAGGCATTGTGTTGGGTTTGTGTGTGGCAGGGTTTTTGGCAGTGGGAGAGAGGCTACAGAGGTGGCTCCTGTGAGCAACTTCTCAGAGCTCCCCCGGCTCCAAGTCAGACCCACCTCTGGCCAAGGCCAAGCCAATTAGTGACAGTGGCTGCACCTCTGTGATATTTAAGGGGAACCTGAGAGGAGGAGGAATTGTGAGGGAAATACCTATGCAAACACCAAGGTCAGTGGCAGAAGAGGAGGAGGAGAAGAAGGAGGAGAGGGAGATGCGCTAGAGCAGATATCCACCCCCCTGCAGTCCATGGTGAGAGGGCAGGCTGTGCCCCTGCAGCCCATGAAGGTCACCAGTGGAGCAGATGCCAACCTGCAGCCCATGGAGTACCCCACACCAGAGCAGGTGTCTGCGCCTGAAGAAGTCCAGGACTCTGAGGGGAGCCCACGCTGGAGCAGTCTGTTGCTGGGAGGACTGCAACACACAGGAGGTACCCACGCTGGAGCAATTCATGAAGAGCTGCAGGTCTGAGGAAAGGAGTCACGTGAGAGAAGTTCATGGAGGACTGTCTCCCATGGGGGGGACCTCACGCTGGAGCAGAGGAAGAGTGTGAGGAGTCCTCGCCCTGAGGAAAAAGGAGCAGCAGGAACAATGAGTGATGAACTGACCACAATTCCCATTCCCTGCCCCACTGCACTGCATGGGGAGAGGAGGTAGAGACACTGGGAGCAAAGCTGAGCCTGAGAAGAGGGGAGGGGTGGGGGAAGGTGTTTTTAAGATGCGGTTATATTTCTCACTGTCCTACTCTGGTAAATTAGTGTTGGTAGTGTTCAAATTAAATTGATGTACTTCTCCAGATGAGTCTGTCTTTTGCCCATGACCATAACTGGCGAGACATCTCTTCATGTCCTTGTCTCGATCTCTGAGACTTCTGTTTTATTTTCTCCTCCCCATCCCTGAAGGGGAAGGACTGAGCAAGTGACTGCATGGTGCTCAGTTGCCCTCTGGGCTTAAACCACGACAGGCATTCATATAGGTCATGCTGCAGATAAAGGTCCTGGATTATAAATTGCCAAAACATAGTTTGGGGTCTGCGTGATCCCTTCCTGATCCAAAAGAGAGCTCAAACAAAATTCTCAATTGTATCATAGCAACTAATTTACAGCAGAACACATGCTGTCTGAGGATTCCGGGGGCAGCTCAGCAAATACAGGTAAATCAGACTAAAAGGAGACACAAATGATGTGTAACATTTCCAAGAGACAGACATTCTGTGTCAAATAACTGCATCCCAATCACTGCATGACTGCTGATCACAAGCATCCTGTTACCATTTCCAACTGTACTGCCATAGGGTTATGCTCCTGAGGTGCTCCATTCTACACATGAGGTCTGTGTCTGGCTGGCAATGAACTCCACTCAGAATGGCTTGTGGTGCAAAACAGTTTTATTGTGTCATCTTCTCTTAAAATCAACAAGAGAGCAGCCAATTTCTCAAGAACAGACAGAAGGATTAAGATAAAAGAGAATCAGGTCCCTGACCCCCTGAAATTTCCAACTTCAAAGTCCCCCAGAGATCATCAATGAAATGTTACCGCCTTGCTGCACTGAACATATTCATGATCACACAGGGCTACCCATGTTTGTGAAGCACTGCCTGCAAACTCCATGACTGCAGCAAAGATTATTTTCTAATATAAATAAAACAATATTCTAGGGCTCCCTCCAGGGCCATTAAGCTTTCCTCTGCTCAGTTAGTTTTGGCTTTGGACAGTTACAATAAAAATATGTTAACTGTGGTTTTTCCACTTTCTCAAGCATGTGGGAATTCTGGGGAGTACAAATGAAAAAGGGAGAAAAAAATGTTATTTTAAATGCTTCATATATATAGAATTACATACATATGACATGTAATTTTTTACATATTTTATATTACATATTGATCAATCTATATACATACTAATAACATTCACAATAAACCAATGACCCAGCCACTTGAAAGCCTCCTCACCACCACATCCCAGGTATTCTTAAGTCCTCTGCATGCCTGTTCCAGGCCTGAGACAACAGCTCCACCAGAACTGCCTCTGATGTGCTAAGGCTGGATCGATGGGCTACATCTGTAATAGCAATTAAATGCTCCGCTCTCTAAGATGAGACCAACTAGCATGAAATGACATGTGTATGCCATCAAATCCACACTGCCACCAAACTGCCCACTGTTAGTTAGCCTGCTCTTGTACTAACTCCTAAGACACCCACAGAGTTTGGGAGAGTTAATCCAGGTAAAAGTCATGCCTGGGGCCATTCTAACAATTTGACAGTCTAGAAGATTAGGGTTCAGTGCCCAGCACTGTTTAATCCACAACAGAGACAATACCCAGATGATCTTACAGGAAAGTGAGTTCTACACCACTATCATTCCGCTAATTCAGTTTCTGTAGCAAAATCAGCTCTTCATTGCCATTACTCTGGTTTGATTGTCATAATAAGATCAAACTGTGTACCCCTGCCACTGGTGCAGTCCCTGGCCTGAGGTCCCTTGTGCAGTACTACTGACCTAGCTCTGTAGTTTCAACCCAGGTAAAGTGAGTACCCAAAGTAAAGTAGGACCCCCTGAACTCCAACCCTATTTACAAAAGTAAGGCTTCTGATTTCTGTAACGGAGACTTCCACCCTCTCCTTGTCACCCAAGCCAAACCAGAACCCATCACCAATACACCCCAGCTGAGGTACACATCCTAAGGCCTATCTTGTTCCTTTTACCTTTCTGGCAGTCAAATGCAATGTCTCTAACAACAGTTTTATAGTCAGAACATTGACAAAATCCAGCTGAAGCAAAAGCCCAAGTGTGATGACCTATGAATAAGAAACAGTCCAGGTCCCATAAGTTATGTTGGCAGGTGCTGGCCTTGCTTCTGGCCCACTACAAGGGAGGACAGAAGTTCTGTTCTTCAAAGCCCTCTAGTTCTTATACAACTAAGTTCTTTTGCAAGCAGAACAATTGCTACAGGAATGCAGACAGCCAAACCTGAGAGTCTTTCACTGACGGGTGTTTCTTTGGAGACGCATGACACTGGGAAGTAGGATCTGAACAACATCTGAGCCCACACAGTCAGGCTTCTGATCTTGGTCTGCGTATGTAGCCATGTAACCAGAACTCTGATGCAGATACCTAAACATTCATGTGAGATGCACAGCCTGGCTGAGCTACCAGAGATGTGAGAATGGGCTCTCTGTCCCGCAGTGACATCAGTACACCCTGTTCCAAACTCATCAGGTGAGTGAGGAAGCCACTACTGCAAAGAACTGGTGTAACTCTTGCAAGAAGGTGCAGATGTAACTGTTTTTTCCCATTAGCACCGGGCAATGTGATATGCTGCCATGCACCAGGGTACGTATGCATGGTGGCACCTACCCTTTATAGAAAAAACTTCAGAGATCTGTGGCAACAGGCCCCAGATACCAGACTAGGAGCAGTACAACACAAAATTGTGCTGCCTGTTAGCAATGAGCAATGAGTATCTGAATCTGTTTCCACAAGCAAATCAGAGATGCAATCAGCTGCAGGCTCTGGAGGACTGGAAATTAGCAAAAGGTTCCCAAACACAGTCCATGAATAAAAAAAAGGCCCCAGAAGTCAGAAGCAACCCATTCACCACAAAGAAATGCATCTCAGGAACATTAACTTCCTGAGAAAATTAAATACTGTGGATTTTTTTGGCACATACTAGAAAGCAAAATATATTTCCTTAACTGCAAACAGTTATAAAACACAGTAGATTAAACAAATAGATAAAAAACCTAGGTATATCTTTGCTTTCAAAAATGTGCTAGTAAAATGAAAGAGACTTCTTTGCCAGTGCAATGGGGTTTTAAGGTACCTGCAACACCTTTAACCACTTCAGCAGCCTGACAGTGTTGTGCCATATGAACAGGAAAGGCAGATTTTCCTGCTCAGGTTGTTTAAGTGCCATTTATTTCTGTACAATGCTGAACTTTGTAGTTTCAGAGGAGCACAAATGCAACACTAGCACTGCAGAGGCAGCACTTACTACACTAAACTACATTTGACTACAGACAAAAATCATTTTGAAATCAGAAACAAGCCTATCAACAGCAAGTCTAATGCAACTGAAGCCACTTCCTTGTATTTGAAAGAAAACTAACTACAGAAATATAAAACACCAGGATCCAACCTTATATTTACTAATAATGATTGATTCACTCCTGACATATTTCCTCCAAACGGGGTTTCAGCCTGAGTGGGAAAAATCCCAGAGATACTATGTCAAGCCACATTCAAACTCCAAACCTCCCAGGGTATCCGCTTTACTGTCATTCATGAAGATCTACTTGAGGAACTGGTGCTTCCTTATGTTGTAACCACTTGCACTACAACCAAGGATAGTGACATCCTATTGCACCGAAGTCTCAGTACCAGTAAACTCAGGGGTTAGCTAGGTGTAATGCCTTTACTCCAACTAGCTAATTGTACTAGCTAACTGTTAGCTAACTAGCTAACTGTAGATTCATCCTTCAAGTGCTATCTGCATTCACCTGCTTGATTGTGCTCTCCAGACCAAAGTATGGTTGTCCCAAACCAGAGATCTAAGTTGTGACCCAAACAAGATGTGACCCAAAGTAGGAGTCCTAGCACTGAAGCCACTGGTGAGTGAAAGCCCCTGAATACTGCACTTTTACAGCATTTGATCCAACTTTAGTACCTAGCGTATAACTCTTCAAACTTCTGGCACTATTCAAACCTTCAGGCAGAAGCAACAATGATGGCAATGATGGAATCTTTAGCAACCAAAAAAGAAGTTGACTTGTACGCGGAGGGCTGCAAATCACATTCATCTTCTGGGAGGATGCATAAGGATGGAGCCCAAAATGCTGTATATTCATGTCACTCCGCAAGTTTTGATGGCAGCCAGGGTTTTCCCCTTCTTCTACTCCCTAGTTCACTTCTGGCAATGAACAATAATTCTACTGCCAAAACAGTTCTCATCTCATAAGCTATGGTCTTAAGAAAAAAGGAGCAGCACAGTTGACAGCAGGTTTTCTCCAATTCAGTTGTTCTGCTTTTTGTTTCTGAAGAGCCAGGAATGATGGTGATTTGGGCTGGTGAGATCCCTTTCCTTCCCATGGAGATACTGACATTGATTTTAGCACATTATTGATTTATTCCTGAGGATATGAACCAATGGGAATTGCAGCTTCTGAGTATCTTTAAAAAAAAAAAAAAACAAAAACAAAAAACCACATCAAACCAACCTTACTCTTAACACACCATTTTGATCACAGAAGTTTAGTCCATTGCATCTTTTCACATGCTTTAGAAAGAAAAACTCTAAAAATTTACAAGACACCATGAGTTGGAGGAAGAGACAATGCATTAGTTGTCATAGGAAACCTACAGTGCCTCCCCTTTTTTGTTTCACCGGTTTAAATCATTTTATGGCTCTCTTCCATTCTAATATTGTTCTTTTGGAAGTTCATTCTATTCCTAATTCCATCTTCAAATGCAGCTGCCTAATGCTGTGTCAATGTTCAGCTGTCTCCTCTGAGAGGGACCCCTCTCTCTCTAACTAGGATATGCACAAGTTTGACAGGGGGTATGCAACAAGAGACTGACTTTGATGGCTATGCGATGTCTTTTGTGACCAGGACAACAAAGATGCAATTAGAGTATTAAATGTGGATGCTCGCATTTCAACCTGTAAATAAATGAAAACAAATCACAGGGAGAATGTGTCTTGATTTAAGAAATGGGACTCTGCAAGCAAAAAACATTATCTGAGAATTCCACTAAGTTTTAAGGTATTGTGTTGCACCAGGCATACCTGATGAATAAGGCTAATGCACTACAAGGCACAGAGGTTTCAAAGGCTTTTTTGCTAGTTCCTTTCCCCATCCCAAGTTTTTAGACAGTAATCTGTTTGTGTTTGCCTCCTGCTTTGCTTACTCAAGGTATAGCACAATCTGAGTTAACAATAAATAATGGAATTTGCTTCTCAACATTTCAGACTGTATTTGACCTGTATTTCAACCAGGTCGTGCTTTGCATCAGAAAAGGCCTTGTGAAAGTGGACAGACACTACACCAAGTTATGCTGCATTGAACAGCATTAGAAAATGACCTTTAAATGTAGGTAGAAGGAGAGTCATTATTCCTCTCTTCAAATACCAAGAAACGGTGGAAGTCTAAACCAAAACTCAATCTATGTTTTAGAATGCTTTGTGTTTGATCCTATCTACAAATTAAAATAAATTGGGACACACAGAATCCGGTTCTTGGCTTCTGTTAATCTACTACAGTCTGCTTGCGTGGGGAAGAGAAAGACAGTAAGTGGTAACAAGGTCAGTTGGGTTTTACAGTCTAGCCTCATACTTCACTTGAATCCATTTCCAGAAACGTCTACATCCTTCTGGCTGTCTTAAATGCCTTCCAAATCCCTGTTTCTCTTCATGTCTGTTTAAATACCAACACTGGAGTTGCAGTCAGTAAGATGGAAGACCAAAAGTCAATACAACCATGCTTCAAGATTAGAATCAATAATCAAAATTATGTAAAGCTAATTAAGTCTTGAACTCTAAAGCACAGAATTACGACCTTTTGATGGTAGGCTTTGGAACTCATCACATGTGAATTTTCACCACTGAAAAAATATTATATACATAAACAACCAAATTATGCGACAATAATCCAGAACAATGTGTTTTACAATAGACACTTTTTTTCCCAAGAGTGTAAAGGATTGAAGATGTTAAAAATGTATTTAGTCAACACAGCTAATAGAAATGGTCAAACTAATGATGTACATTGGTTTGGTGCAGTAGATGGAATTGTTGAGCAGAAAACGTTCCACTGACAGAGTAAACTGATAAACCTGGTTTTATTTAAGAAAAAATAATCAGTCAAATTGTGTCTAGTATGATACACAACAGCAACAAAACACTTTGGATTTGCTTTCAATTCCATCAGAAAACAGCTGAACATATTGCTGGATTAATCTGTGTTCTTGAAAGTCCTGAAAAACCATCTTGTTCTCAAGTATCCAGATACAAGCTGTCTATCATGAAGAGCACATAGAGTCAAACTACTGCAGTGTTACAGGCGGAAGCAGAGAAGTGCATGTTCCTGGGAACAGAAACAACATATTCCTCTGAAAAGGACACTGAATGAGAAAGCAAGTGATTAACAGCAGCAGATCCAGCCACGGAAGAATTTCTCCTGCACAGAAAGCAGAGAAGCATAGTACCACAGCCTTCACATTAGCTCCCCACCCTTGGTATGGAGACAGCAATAAAGCCTATTTACTTCTACATGCAGCCCTCTCAGTTCTCATGGTTAAAGTTTCCTGAGGAGGCCTGCCAAGGACTCCCTTCTTACTAACACTCAGAAGGGTTCACTTTCACCCTGGTTCCTCATGTTATAATTGTAAATGTGTGGAGAACTGCTAAATAACATATACAGAGCTGCCACCAAGGCTGGATGTTGTGACAGCCTTGTGTAGCAAACAGTTATGTTTGAAATAGAATCCATGCACATCAAGAAGACAGCATAAAAAACTGTAACACTTATAATACTTCGGTGTTTTGCACATTGAAAGCACAGTATTAAAAAAAAATGGGATCATTCACTCAGTCTAATTGATGCTGCTGTGTTTGTACAGACTCTTTCAATAAAGTAGAAAACTTCATGATTCAAATCATGATTCAGGATATATATGTAAGTTGCACAAACCTGAATGCACAACAGTGAAATTAATTCTCTACTGAATGCAGATGGTAGGACATGCATATTTTCAAGCTGGCTTAATAAAAAAAGAAACCACAAAACAAACAAACAAACAAAACCCCAGAAACTTGAAGTTTCTGCTGTCAGATTCCATGCTATAATTTGGCTGCTTGTTCTGGTAAAAGAGAAAGCTTCAAATGGAATCCTTGCACTGTGGCAGCAAGGCTACAGTCTGCCTTTGCTTTGGACAGGATGAGGATGTTAGCCCTGCCCTAAAATAATCTCCAAGACAAACAAGCCATCAAAACAGAAACAAACAAACCCTGTCCAGGCTGTATGCACATGGAATTCATATCCATGATAGTATATTCCAATCAAATCAGTGGAATGCCAGCAAAGTCACTGAAATTAATGTGAAAACCAGTGCTGGTGACAGCAGCCAGACTGAAGCTGACTGACCACAGTTCTCTGCACCAACTGCGATGACAGTGCAGGATTTCCTTCCAGGCCATGTTAATGCAGCTGATGACAAAAAAGATGATTTCTCTTCAAAGAATGAATACCTCCAGAGGTTCATGAGGCAAATATAAATTACAAGAACAGCTGTAACATGGAAGAAAACCTCTCCGCTCACTTAAGCACCCTTTCTCAGTGCCATTTTACTGCATGCACCCCTTAGACATTCAGGCCCATGCTCAAAGGACACTGAGCAGGCATTACACAGGAAAGCCAGTGTGGATGTTTGAAACCTCCTGTGTACATGCTACAGACCCTACTGTATGTGGAGGAGGATCATGCCAAGCTCAGGGTCTCTAGATTACTTGATATAGCATCCTTTCCCTGAAAGTTCTTGCCAGTTGCATACTTCAAATCATCTTCCTACACACATCCATCATTGCTGTGCCTGCTCTGTAAAAAGCTCAGGACTGTAGCTGACTCTGGGCAGTGGAAGGATTTCCACTTTCAAGTCCTCTGCCACTTCCTTCTCCCTTCACCCAGTAACAAGCAGAATTACCCAGAGGAAAAACCCTTCTACCCTCAGAGCAACTCATTGTAAGGGAGCAGGAACATTTGCTCCCACTGCTGATGCAGGAGATATCCCAGACAGCTTCAACCAGGACACAATTCTGCCCTTGGAAAACAGAGCCAAGCCCTAAACCCATAAAAGTAAATGTACTGTGCTTTACAGTCATTTTCAATGGGGGTCAAGGCTTCAGTTTTTACTCTGAAATAATCTGTTATCCTCTGTAAATACAAATGCAGCATCAGGATTTTATCTTCAGACAATAACAATCCCTTCTTTTTTCTCGCGGTGTCGCACTCTGCAAGTCTGCCATTTCAAGTAGCTCTCCTGTTTCTCTTATGCTTTTTCCTTCTGTGGTTTCAAAGCTCTTCTTTTCGGAAACATGAAGCTTCATATGCCACCTCTGCATTAGACACTACATTCTGTATTACTAAGTATTGCTAATTTTTACATACACAAAATTAAGCAATATATCTGGAAACCTTCAAGAAGGTATTTTAGAAAGTGTCTGTTTCTGGGCACATAAGTAGTAATGCAGTGGGATCACACACATTTCATTGTCTTGGTGGACAAATTCCACTTTTATTATTGTTATAATTCTTTATAAAAATAAACAAAAATGTTATCTTTGATTCTAAAAAATACTATTCATCAGAAAGATCACATTTCAGTGTGTGATAGTCTGAAATCCAGATCAATCACCATGATGTTAACACCTAACATTTCAATGCAGTTGTCTGTATTTTACTTCAGTTGATAAGCCTGTGTAAGTTTAATGTCAATGCCTAAATGATGATGCCATTAGAAATATACAATATTAAGCATTCAAGGTTATTAAACAGAGAGATAGATGGGGTCACCAGTGTATTCAGACCATGGTGGAACTGGACTGCCTTTCAGAAAGAGGGACAACTTTGAATTCCTCATGATTTTCCTTTGCCTTCCAAGCAATTGATCCCAGCCCAATGCAATCACTCCAAATAACGTGAGGGTCGAATTATTAATGCTTGTCTGTATTTGTGACAAGGCAAGTGGTGTGTATGCATATCATTTTATGTATTTTCCCATGTGTGCTATGAAGCAACAGCAGACTTGATGGATAGCAAGCTGATATGTCAGCTGCATTTGTGTGCAAACCATAACCCAGGGATTTTACTGGGTGCATTTTCAGAGGATGCTTAGGTATAAGGGTGTCTTATGAGTAACAGGAATGAAAACAACTGCAAATTCTCAGCAGCATATACACACACAGAGGCTGGGCAGATCTACTTCAGTGTTAAAGCATAATTGTATCTGTCCATTAATTTAAAAGAAAAACCTGTTAGTCAATGATAGGTTCAGTTCAGAAAAAAACCTTATTTTTTACAAAAAAAAAAGCTTAATGGCTGCATAATGGCATTTAATGCAATAGATTTCTAGAAGATAATCCCATGAGTTCAAATCCTGAAAGTAAAATACAGAAAAACAAGATGCAAGCAATACCCAACACCTAAGCCTCTGTATTAGTGTATGTACTGAAGTAGTTTGCAAATTACGATTGTTGCTGTAAATCTTTTTCAGATCAATGTTCTTTACTTTGCAATTCCTTGACTAAAAATGCACAAAATCAAAGTGAAAGTTTTGTCTTCTTAAGGACTGGATGGGAAAAGACATTGTACTAAATCATATTGCTATGCTATAACAGTGGAGCAAAATGAACTCTAGTTGAGGAGGTTGTTGTAGGAACATGCACCGTACAAATCATACCATAAATCCATGATCCAATTAGCTGAAGATGCAATTACCTAAAGACCTGCAATATGATATTAAAATACATATTAAAAAATAATGTAGCATTTGGAAATAATTAAACAGATTTTTTTTTTTTTTTAAGTGACAACCTTTGGACTGTACAAATGTGTTCTTTGAGTACAAATAAGTGATTATAGGGGCATATTCTGTAAGTAATATAAAATAGCTTCTAAATCCCAGAATTTTAAAAGCAATATTACAACTCAAAATGGAACAGAAAACTTATTTCTAATGACTAATTCTACCATAAGGGTTTTGTTAACTAATTCCGTCAGACTATTTATTCTGTGTGTATGTTTCTCTCTCTCTCTCTCCAGAGACACACGATGTACAGCAAGAGTTTCCTGAATTTGTCAGGGGACAGTGTTAATAACAGTCAGAAGCCCAGGAGTTTACACGAAATGGAGCAACTTGCCCAAACCCAGGAACTTTTTCGAGTGTAATTAATTTACAGTGCTTCATTTTTGTTCAGGTGACATGGAAGGAATACACAGATAGAATAGCAGCTCTTTGGCCTTCTGGGAGTGAAGCCAACAAAGCAAACAGATAACTGGTATTTGTTACTCTTGCTTTCTTTTGGAGAAGTTTTTAACCCTTATCTTTTTCTGTGGAAGAACTCCTTAAAATCATCTTCACATGCAGAATCAGACTATATCTACAGTCTCATGAACTCAGTCCCTCACACTCCCAGCTTGCTCCATAACAAGCTGCAACCCAGATGCCATGTGACTGCATCAGTGTAATGCCGAGTCTGGGCTATAAATCCTGCCTTCCCGAGAGCAGACATGCAGCTGTCTGCACCATGCATGAGCGTCCTTGATGTCTCTGGACCAGCTCATCAGTAAGCCAAGGACACTAAGAGATCCAGTGAGTATCAGCACGGCCAGACTTGCCAGGGGAGGGAGCTAACATCACGGGCAGGGTTAACATCTTACAAGCAGTGCAGTGACACTGTGTGCCTCCAAGTGCAGCTGTTCCCTGGACACAGACGTCCCTGAGCTCGCAGCCTGACCACTCCTGTTGCCCCAGGGTAAGATGTGGTGTGTACACCACGTGAGGCGGCAGAGGAGAGACTGCTGCTTTGCTAACACCTCTGAGATCTGTTTGAGCACAGGACCTGAAACTTCAGCCTTCTGCTTACCATGGCTGGGTCACGCCTGGGCTTACAGTTCTTTGTATTCTTTAAGCAAAGAAGTTTATTTCAGTTACAAAGCCCAGACCTTCTATAATTATCCTTAAGAGTGCCAGTTCTGTATACATTAAGTCCAGAAATATTAATGGCATCAGGGTCTGAACTTGAGTGTGTTTGAACACTTGGTTAATTGGAATACTTGGTCTCTCTCTGCTCTGGATCTCACAGATACATGGTACTCACCACAGCCACGTCGTCTTGTTGTTCACTTCCAGCAGGACTTGCCCTCCAATTCCACAAGCTTAACTTCAATGGTTAAGCTTAGTTCTTTAATGTTAACCTTCACATTCAGTACAGTTCTTTTCTGTTACTGGTTAGAAAAATGACACAACTGGCTCTCTGCCTTTCTTTAGCCCATACTTGGTATCTCTCATAGCCCTGTCCCTTTCCACCATCATGCATTAGTGCTACTACAGAAAATCCAGAATGCTTCTCAGTTTTAAGGCTGTAATATTAATCTGTGTGCTCTACTAGAAATTTAAACATTTTATTGCCTTGTTAGCAGGCATCATGTAATCTCACTAATATCAGACTAGCATGAAAAAGTTATCAGCCTGATTAATCTAAGACGCAGTACTTCTGCTGTGAAATGTTATGTCTAATAAATGTACAGCTGCCTTATACTGAATCTTGCAGTCATTTAGGTTTTGAGAGCTGTTTCAGACTGACAATATTGGGTTTAGGAAGATGTTTTCAACTGTTCCCCAAAGATGTTTGACCTGCCAAGATCAAATAAAACTGTGTCATAATATAGGCACAATAGATTAAACATGTTTTTTGGTTTAAATCTTTCTCCAGCAGTGACATTGTAATCTGCAAGCCAGAAAGCTGTATGAAGACCATACACTGAAATATTCCCAACAGGAAACCAAAGCAAAATATGCAAAAAACTCACTGAAGACCATTGCAATCTCACGGTCCTGAAATGAGTATTTCCCTCAGAAGTCAAATCACTAAGCAATGGTGGTATGGTTATTCTGCTTTTTAGTTACAGCTGTGCTTCACTGCCTGTATAATTGCACAACATAAAAAGGAAGGAAGCAGGGGAGGCATTGAAGTCACTGCATGTTTTTGATGGGGTCTTTTTCTGTCCCAAGCGTGGGAGGTGAGAAAACATCAGAACTTTGGGTGCAGTAGGGGCAGCTAATGACACTCAACTGGATGTGAAATGTCTTTTATGGGGAGGATGGAAATACGGCCAGGGCAAACTGTTTCATGGACAGATGGGCAAAAATTTCTTGGAAAAAATCCATGGCAGCAGAGTCGTGCTTTAAAAATAGGTTAGTGGGGTATAGTTTTCATTTTAGCTTTAGCTCCTTCTCCATCCAGAGTTTGTCACTGCAGCAAAATCATTGGGAACACCGACATCAGTGCACAGGAAGGCAAGAGGTTTTCTCTACTTTTTAAGAGCCTTCTGAGGTGACTGGGAGTTTACTCCTAGATTCCTGAAACTTCTATGAGTCCCCAGCAAGAGGAGGATGCTTTTCCACAGAAGTACATCATAATTCTGCTGTATTATAGACATAGATCTCTTGAGCAGCAAATGAATACTTCAGTTTCTCTGTCAGAAGCATCAGAAAGAGCTTCAAAGTTTCTCTGAGAGGTTCCTTTCTCCTATCTTTGTACAAAGCACGTTGAGTTTTGTTAGCATGGGTGAATTTACTCCTGCCATTTGTATTTCTGCTCATCCCCCTGTTATCACAAGTTCAATAGATTATGATCATTATTATTGATTCCAGTAGTTTATAATACTAATCAAGTAGGTGTCTGAAAAACGTAGTTCATAAAAACTAGTGCTTTACTTTTTGAATAGGGAAATTATGTTTATGTGGCCATGATATCTGTATGAACATGACACTATCCATCTCCCAGGTCTCCCCTAATGGTACCCAAATCCCTTTACCAATTTCAGCTGCATTTAACAGAAAGTTCAGCACCTGCCATTAAGAGATAGAGATATATTTGCTACTACTGCCTCTGCTGACTATTAGACAAGGTGCTCTCATTCCTCATCCACATAGTCCTACTGAGCAGAGCAGGCTGGTCCATAAGCCCCTTAAGCGGCACATGAGGTCACTGACCCGTCACTGCACATGCTGCCTGCTGCCAGGCCAGCAGGATGGAGGTGGGAGAGCGTGCTGAGGACATTGGGTTGTGATGGCGGATCTGAGGGGTTGTGGGGCCCAAAGAAGTGAAGGGCCAGACCTGTGGGTATTAAAGGAGGAGAGTGAGTGGGGGAGTGGGCAAAACTGAGGGCACACTAGTAATGTTGTACAAAGCACACAGGGAGAAACACAGCTGTGGCAGGGAGACAAGAGTCTTGCAGGAAGGCCTGCGTTGTCAGACGCTGACAACAGATCAGGAACTCATAGGAATTCTCAATTCTTGTGTTCAAGGAACAACTTGTTATGAACACTCCTGATAGGATATTTGGTGTAAATCTGCTTACACTGGCACCACACCAGAACTGTGGTTTTGCTGGTATTCTCTGAATCCAAGGGTAGGCTGACCTCCTATATTTCCTATTTTCCCGTTGTACAAATTCAGATGTACCAACAATCCAGTTTATGGGAAAAAGTTGGTCTTTTCAGTAAAACCAGAAATTCTAGCATAAAGGTTAGAAATGGCTTCAAAACAAACCCATCCTAATAGCTTCTGGGAATTCCTGTTTCTTTTCAGCTAGTGCTACCCTCTCCATTTTTCTGGACATGGAAACCAATTCTTCTTTTTATTAAAGAAACGTTGAGGACTTTATCTCAGTTCTTATCTCAGTATTTTTTTTGAAAGCTATGATTTTGTAAGCCAAGTTCAAAGTTTTTATTTTAAAGTGGTTGCTCTTGTCAATACTGGGAAGCAGTTGTTGGGGAGAGCTTCTGTTCTCAGCTCTGCCAATGATTCCTCATGGGACCTAGCAATTTAAATTTCATGCTTTCTCAGTAAAACCCATCTGTAAAATGAATGCAATAACCAACTTCATGAAGTTGTGGGGAGGCCTCTTCAATGCCTGACAAGTATTTTGTTGTCATCCCACAGTTGCCTGCATAAGCGGAATACGGTTATTGTAAGTGCTTTAGTCCCTTTCTCAGCTCAATTTTGTTTTCATGTCTTTTACTGCAGCCTTGTCACAAAACTCTCTGATTTCATCCTGTGGAATCTGTTGAATTTGTGCTAGATAAGGACCAGAAATGGGTTTGTCTTTTAAAGCACAAATATCATATTATGCATTTTCTGGGGATGTATCTCCTTCTCAATTAACAACTTCTGGCATCTTACCAGATTTTAATACTGTAAAATTTAAAGAATCTGGAATCCACATTGTATGTGTATACAAGATTCATTTAGTTAAATGGAAAATATGCTGCATTGACTATTTTTCTCTTAAAAACTAATGCTTCTTCACTTCAAGTTTTAAAAACTACATGAAAAACATTCTTCAGGTAGATTGAAAACAGGTTCATGTTCCATGAAGAGTATTTCAGAGATTATATCCTGAAACCTTTTCCTGTGCAACTTCAACAGAGTATTAGCTACTGCAATTGATCCATCTTTATTAAATTAAATTTGAAATAAAAACCAAACCATACAGTGTAAGTTAGCTGAACATAGTGTAATTCTGCATCCCAATACAAAGAATAAAAGTCATCTTCCTGACAGATTCAACACAAAAGCTATCCCTGGCTAATGCTAAATCTGTGACAACTAGAGAAATCCAAGAAAATATGAAGTTAATCCTGACATTTTCTCCTCGGTACTTTTCAATACATCATTCTCCTAGGAAATTACTCTTTGATATCAATGAAAAGCAGATTTCCAGGTGTCAGGGTGAACTGAGACTTACAACATGCAATGAGAACAACTTATTTCTTTCCATGCAAGTCAGACTACAGGTTACAGCCATGAGTCTTATCAGAAGGACAGAGTCTTTGCCTGTTCAGAGCACAGCTGATATGGATTAGATTAGAGGACTATGATTTAAGGTATTAATAAAGTGGTGGGAAACACAGGCCCTTTCCTGCAGATCTGGGAGTTCTAATCCCTCTGGGAGAAAGACATACAATATACTCTACATTATGGTATTTCTTATTAGCTCTTCGTACAGTATGCTGCCTTTAATGAATCCTATCTTAAATCTCAAAGGTTAATACAGTACTAAGGTAATAACTTAATACGTATTGCACAGTCACTTTAGATAAGATGCTATACAACTACTGATTTTATTTGTTCTGTGTAGTTGAATATTGAGACAAATAGAACAAGAACAAGGGAGACCAATAGTGAAGATGCCCTTTAGTATCCTTTAGGTACCATCTCCTTCAATATCAAGATGTGTCTATCTCCAAATTGCCCAGATTGTCAGCCAGCATGGTTTGCTTGTTAATATTTCTAATGTCTCTGGGCTTTCCCCAGTAGTACATCTCACACACACTTTACCAGTCAAATAACACATCTTCCCTGCCTCAGTTCACTCCACATTCCATATGTTCTATCAAAACTTTGGTTACAATAGGGCTTAGGTTAACTGGTGTTCTGGGACCATAATTACCATCTCTTTCTTTGTTTTAATACTATTTTTCAATTTCAAGTTTCTTTGGTGGAGAAAAGGGGTTTTTTCTGCTTCTGCAGCATGTAACAAGGTCCTACTGCTTGACTACGCATTCTACATCTTGAAGCCTAATAACACCAAATCCTACTCTGACATCCTCTTAAGAAATTGCTCGGAACCATCAGGACACACTACAACACATTCACATTTGAAGGACTTGGAGATGGGTACCTACATGCAAAATTGAGGTCTTCAGTGCTCTGCTTACCTCTACAAGTACCTTCCCTTTGCTCAAGCAGAGAGCCATGTTGCGGCAACTATACTGTTCCAGGACACAAGCCATATCAACTACCATATCAGAGTATGGGACAGATTCATGTCTGTACTGGCCTGTGTATGCTTAACCCTACATTCTTCATCAAAACATCTCTTAGGTATATCCAATTTTGCTGCTGGCCATACACATAGCTGCAGAGATCATGACTGTACTGTGCAGCTCAGTTCCTGACTCAGATTTAAAGCAAGATTTCACATGTGAGGTGCTCTCTGCATTTTAAGGAAGAAAGAGTACTGTAAGCACACTTCAACACTCATAAAATGGCAGACTTGATGCCAGAACTACCTTCTTGTTTTTATTTAGAAGCCTAAAGCTGTGGCATAGACCAAAGTGCTCTATAACTTAAGTACTAAAGTACCAGGATGTAAATGAACCAAATTCAAAGTCATGTAAGGTACAAATTGGAGCAGAGATCTGAAGACAACTTCCAGGAAAATGCCTTAACCACCAGGCTATTGAGCATTTGAAGGAATGCTGTCTCTCCTGTTGAAGCTGTCATGATACTGGAGTGAATGAGAACTGTATGAATAACTGATTTGGGATGGCTTGCTGAACTGAAAGACCACCAGACTAAAGCTAAATAATTACCTATTTTTGCATAGATAATTAAATATTCACTGGAGCAGGAGCTTGAACATAACACTCCTTTATTTCAGCCAGACCTCTGCTGACTGAGCTTCTTTGCCAGAAGCGCAAATGCACCACACGCTTCTTCCCCTCCTCCTATTCCAGCTGCACTTTATGTGAGAAAGTCCTGGCCACCCACCTACTTACAGGAAAGGATTCAGGGCTGCGAATGCCAAGAAGGGACAGAGGGACCTTCCTTTGGAGTTAGCTGCCTAAGCCTCTTCGAGAGACAGAGTAGGATGAAAGGCTTCCCACATCCTCAGCTTCTCTGATCAGCCACTTGCTTAGTGTCCTGGGTTAATGTTCCTATCCTTTCCTTAGGCACTGGACAGACATCCCTAGCTACCTACACTGGGATTGCAAATTCTGCCGTTCGGGATAATGGCTAAAAGATGAGCACCACAACAGGAACTCAACAAGCTTGATGTTGCCCTCAGTGACTCCCCAGCAGTACAAATTTCTGAATCCACTTTATTTGGGTTATGACAATTGCAGCATATGAATGAGAAAACTTTGACTACTTCCAGACATATTTGAGACTCATCCTGAACTTGTAGGACTGAATTATAGTAACACGTAGCTCCAGTGCTCCATTTTGTATTTTTAAATAGCAATACCTTATTACCAAATAGACACTGACATTACAGAATTACTATCCACTCATAACATTATTTTGCAACATTTGCATTTAAGCCACCCCTGGCTAATTAAATTCCTACTGGGTGGTGAAAAAGAAAGGAAATAAAAACCAGACTAACAAATCAAGACAACCTGTTCTTTAACAGTCGTCTTTTTCTGACATCAGCCAAATTCTCTGACCTATGTTATGGACCTGTTATAGAGCTTACAAACCTTTAATCAAAACCAAAAGGATTTGTGTGATACCAAAGTGAAAATCAGGCTGAAGATAAGTAATGCCCATGTTGCTGTTGTTTAGTTAGAAAAATATAACTAATTATCCAGAATTAATTGTAACAGGTGTTCCAAACAGAAAATGTGTTTACTATTGATTGATGCATTTTTGCCCTGAACCATGAAAAATGCATATTTATAATGCAATATGACATTTGCTATCCATCATTTTTATTGTACGTTGTTTCACACGCACTCAGCAGACCAGGCACTGTACAAGCCACAGTCACTGCCTCTACACCCACTTTTAAAGATCGGTTCAGGAGTAGGAGGCTACTGCAAGGTCTCTGAGCCACCAACTTCCACCCACACACAGACCCACATTCAGTCTACAGACTACCAGCAAGCTGCCCATCTGAGGGTACCTAGCACCCAACTCACCCACAAGATCTGGAATTTTCCACAGGACATTTCCAATTACACATCTGCCTTACAGAGCTTACTTTCACTTGCTCTCAGTCTGGTCTTGAAAATGGCTACAGCTGCCCTGCAAAAACTAACCTAGAACACCTTAGAGAAAGATAACCTTACTCATGAAACCACGATAGCATGATGCTTGCTTCTACGAGGACAAAAGGCACACATCTGCACACACACAGTGCCACATTACTGCAGTAAGGATCCAATGCAGATGTATGCAAGAGTCCATTTGCCTTCACCAAAGTGCAGAAGCAGATATTGGGCTTATGGCAGTTTCATGCTGGTGAGTAGATCAGAGTAACTGATTTAGGAGAGCTGGGTAAAGCAAAAAACCCACTACCCTGAGACAAAACCTATTTTTATCCAGCAAAACAAGTAAAAATGCCTTTCAGGTGATGCATTTCATTTCCAAGGGGAGGGAAAGCTAACATTAGAGGGGTTTTCAGGAGCAGTAAATCCATGCACATTACTAAATGGAACTCTGCTGACTGCTGAAATTTTGTTACTCAGAGATATGAGGCTGCAGCATTTCAATGCTTTCCTAAAATGCTTCTTTTTCTATGTGAAACAAATTGAAATCTAGATGGATTTCTAAATAATTTCCAGGCAACCGAAATCTATGAATTTGACAAACAAATACCAGTGACAGTGGACATGTCTCATGCACTAAACCAGAGGAACTTAAAGGTGTTTAGAACCTGCTAAAAGGCATTCAGTTCTGTACAGACTCAGGTCATTACAGTGGCAGCCTGAACCTTATGTCCTCGTGGATGAACTGTGTTCCACAGCACCCAAAGAGATCAGTGATTAAAAGATCCAGTTCCCTCTCTGGTATATGTGGCAAATACCCACGTGGCCTACTGGAAAAATCAAACAAAGGCTTGCGCAGTGAAAATCATGGCTAGAATTTTCAAAGTTATTATAACCAAGTTCAACCAACATTTGTATATTTTTATCACTTTCTGTTAAAATGGTGTGATCATATTACTGTGATGTTTAATGTTGTTGGGTTTTTTTAAAGGGCACAAAAACTCTAATTTTCTAGCAAAAATACTGTTTTCAAATATGAAGAGATATAAAATGAGACCTTATCCCTTATTCATGAGAGCCAGATGTTATTTTTGGCTGCACAATTTAATGAATACCATATTATGCTCTTTTTAACCTTACACCAGAAATAACATACTTCTAGCATTCATGAACTTCAAGCCATTATCAGTAAAAGCTTCTATTAACATCCAGAACTTTTCTCAGTTCTCTCTGCAAAAGCTTTAAGCTGTCAGCTACAGTCCCTATTATGGAAGGATTTTTTTTTTTCAGCCATCAAAAGGTATTAATGCAAAAGATATAATCCTTAGCAGTCAGCTAGCTGAGGTTGAGAACTGCAATGTTTTTCTGTTGTCTTCTTTACAGTATTGAATTTACACGTTTGATGCCTTGCTGTATTTCTGTATTTGTGTTTTGGTTTTTGTCCTTCTGAAAACAAAAACACTGCCATCCTTTTCAAAATGCTATTATACTTCTGTTTATTTTCACTGATTTGGAGAAATGCCTGCCAGTAAGCATGATCTGAAACTAATTACCATCAGTACAAAATCTCCAAGCTGAACTGGGATGCTGACAAAAATGCAACCAGAAAATGAATAAAATGTTTCTTGGGGAGCAGAGATCAGTTTCACCAGCCAGTGACTACAATGAAAAATAACACCCTGCATACAGTTATTATTAGCATTTCATTTTTGTATTAATAACTTTCTTCATAGAAAGAGGCTGTAGGTCATTCAGACTGCTTGATTTAAGCCAACTACAAAAGATTTTGAGATGCCTGCATGGCAACTGTGTCAGTGTGTGGAATAGCATTTTTCCCATTGCATCTAATACAATGACTTGAAACAAATGAGGCTGTTCTAAGAAAGACCCTTAAAATCTAAAGTCTTGGGCATCTGTCCCAGCTTCATATATGAGAATACAACAGGATATGTTCCAAAGAGATAAGCACAAAACCATCCTGAAGTGATGGTTGCTGGGCCTGAAGTACAAATGAACAAGTCTCGGAAATTAGGGAATGGAGAAGGTAAGATGCCTCTATGGCCTACCACAAGCCCATGCTATATAAACAGCTTCCCTTTGAAGGTAGGTGTAAAAGTATCCAAATTACCACCTATGTTCTCATGGCCACAAGGAGCCATTCTAGCAACTGCAGATCTCAAACATTTATTTCAGCTACCTGCTGCTCTAGGCTTTACATATGAACTCACCAATCAGAGTGCTGAAGTCAAAAGCTGATCCAAAAGATTTACTAAGGAAATATCAAGCTGATGAGAGACAACAAGGAACAAGAGCAACACAAGATTAAACCAAAACAAACTTATGAGCAGACCATGACTCATATTGCACAACTGGGTTGAGGGAAAACAGAGAAGCGCTTCAATGGCAGCAGGTGAAGACAAATTTCTGGCACTCCAATTCACCTCATGACTGGCCTGGCTACAGCAGCAGTCAGCAAGTCACAAAGCAAAGTGGATGTGATCAGAGCAGACCAAGTGTCTTTACTGTTCCCACAGAAACTGACACTCTGTTGAGATAACAAAAAAAGTGCCCAACAACACACTTCACAAGGCAAATGGACTTCTAGCTGCGTAGAGCACACCCAGTGACAAAAGCGATCTGCAAAGACCTACAGCAGTCCGCACATGATAAATTCTGGGAACAGTAAGGAGATCCTCAATTTACACAGGCAGTACAATTGTAGGATGTGGCACATTTCTCCAGGGCACTCACTGTTCTTTTCTTCAATATTTTTCTGAACAAAAGAATGGCCATGACTCAAGTCAAAGGTTCTTCCAGCTCTGTTTCTTGTCTCTGATGATAGCCTGGCAATCTAGCAAGATAAATGATAGTAGTAATACCAGTAATTATTTGCACTTGCCATATTGTCAGTGGGAAAAGGGAGTCAAATGTGAAGTCTGTCTTACCCCCTATGGAGTCCACATACTTAGCATAATTGACTGGCAAAAGAACATATCCCTGAACGCATAAGTGAAGTATTAAAGCTGCGATAATGTGAATTTAATGCAGCTGAACAGAAGACAATTTACGGTGTTTAGACTACACCAGTGCTGGCATTGACAAATACTCTGAGCAAGCCAAAAAAACACTCAAAACTTTTGAGCAAATTTAAATATGTCTGCACATGCACATGAATGACTGTGAATGTTTTATTATAATTTGTTCTTTTCCTTTTTAATATTTCATACATAGTATGATTCATCCTCCTGACCACTGACCTGGGAATTTAAATAATAAAATGCCTCAAAATGCTTTGAAGTTGTAGATGTCAGTGAAGAGTGCTCATAAAATGTCTTCAACTTTTATTATTGTTTGTACTCTTTTATCTCAAAAATCATCAAATTGCCTTTTTCAGATGACTTGAGACTTCCTTGTGTTTCCTGCACTCAGCTGCTGATGGCCAAGTTTTATCCAAAAAAAAACTTTTAAAATTAGATAAAAGTCAGAAATATAGGTCTAGGGTATACTGATACAGAAAGGTTTTAATCTTGTAAAGGGGAAAAACAACACATTTCTGTGGGATGCTGCCAAAAAAGTGCGAGATACTGAACAGAGAACAGCAGTATTGTTCCTTCATAGGACTGATTTGCATCAGACAAGCATTTGTCCCACAGCTTTTCTTATTATTAAATATTTTCCTTTTATACAAGTGTTCAGAATGTTTGAGGGAAAAATGCAAGGTGTGGGAGCCAAAACACCGTCTGGAGAGCTGGCAGTTCCTTAAACATTTCATCCCACTGTCTCCACTTGGGCGACTTGGGATAAAATTCTTCCCTGGTTGACAGAGCTGATGCAAGGATTAATCTATCATTATTTTAAGTATTTTCAAAAGGACAAGTTCCATACAGATTACAGTCCTGCAGAAATCCAGTTCTGGGGCCTGTAGTTTTTATTCCTTGGGTTATATTATGTAAATAGTCTAACAGAGGTGCTCTGCAACCTTAGATGACTGCATATCAGCAAGTCCTGTAGTGTGATGGCAATACCTTGTTATAAACTACCAGGAGCCCTATTTCATCAAAACCAGGCTGTAACAGATGGGACAACAGCTTCAGGACAGATTCTGTGCCCAGTTAAGCACTTAATTCTCAGTTGTTTCAGGAAAATGGGATTATGTCTACATGGTGCAACAGAGAATTAGGAAGAGAGCTACAAGTTAGAGCCAAACATGCTACCATGTACACACAGAACGGGGCAAAGCTCTGCAGAAACTGTATCTTGGACACTCAAGCCAGATATCTCCTCAGCATGACACAAGCCTGGTACTAATTAGACTGGCTGTGAGACTGATAGCTAAGACACTGCATCAGGGCCGTCATGTTGCTTCTAATTGAAAAGTTTCCTTAGTTGCTGGATACTTCTTTCACTGAGGCACTCAGAAGCTTGTACAAATGCTTCCCAACATCTCTAAGCAGATTCATGTACCTAGGTTTCAACTCAGGAGTAGTTCCAGGGTCTCCACTAATGCCACTCCTTGAACTTCTGTCACTGAAATAGCCAAGTGTTTCGCTGATGAAGAACATCTGGGGCCATGCCTGAGGCAGGAAGGAGAGGTAAGGATGGAAGATGCCAGACAAAAAGGGGAAAGCCAGGTCAGTTTTAGGATCTAACAGGAATTGGGGACTGTGTAACTCAGCCACCTGCATCTTTGGAGAAACATTTTTTAAGCCCAGAAGCAGTCCTTGATGGATGGACAGTTACTGTAGTTGGAAATGCATCCCACAACAGGAGTTTAATACCCTCCTTTGGCAGCTGTCTTTTTTGTTCCATGCATCTAACAAACCCTCCCTGCTCAATTTATATTTTCATTCCTGCTCCATCCATAACTACTTCTACCATCCTCCTGAATTAACATGAACAATGATGCTGCTTCTCCTTGTAAGACTCTTTTGATGTGAAATAGTCAGGTCCCATGTTCCCATCAGTCATCTCTGCATTACATATGCTCACTTCTTTACACATAGGTCTTCATTTCAAAACATCTGTCACATTAGCTGCTCTCCTCTGATCTCTCTCCAGCTTCTCTGGGTCTTTTTTAAACATGTTGCTCAGAACTGAACACAGTACTACAAATCATGTGTTGACTACAGCAAGCGAAGAACACTTGCCTCATATATAATACCCTTGGTAGTTCAATGAAATACAATAGTAGCTATTTTTCTCATTAGCGCTGCACTGTTTACCAGCTTACACTCAAATCACCATAATCCCCAGATACTTCTCCATGGGTTAAATACATGTCCTAAAAGAATTCCCACATTCTATATTTATTTTTTCTTATGTGAAACATGCTATTTTTGCATTTGAGACTTCACTTGATTGACTTCAGTCTTTTTCTACAGTTATCACCCATATAGTATTTTTAAGCCCTATTCTCCAAACCATTTTTGACTCTTCTCACACTTTTATAAAAGTTAATAATGAAGGTTCTGAGAAACACAGAATCCTCCCTTGAATACAGGGTCCTCATACATCAGCTTGTCCTGCAATGACTAGATAGCAATTACTGATTGTATTTGTTTAAACTAACCTTAGACAGAAAAGACCAGAGTCACACTAGGGCCACTACACCTCCACCGTATTCCTGAGATTTTCAGAGAAAAACTTCACACAAGCAAAAAACTAATATGGGCACTGCATTTCTTTCCCTCATTAAGATAACCACCAAACACATAATTTAGCTTGTCATGAGTCATTTGTAACAAGCCCACATTACCTTCTCTTCATTGTCTTATTTTCCTCTGTTAAAATTTCTGGCTGGTGTGTCTGACTGTAGTATTTAAGGACATCAGCAGGTGAGAAATAACATCTATGAGATTTCTGTCCACGCCAACAAGAACTGGGTTAAGTAACCCGATGCAGTCTTTCATCTTTTGATCTCTTTTAATACGTAAGCTAGCATGTGCAAAGCTACCTCTGTATCTCTACACTGCACTCCAGTCTGGAACACGTGCAGAGAAACCGTTACAGACACAGAAGGTACAGACACAGAACACTGAATAAAGCAGATTTCTTGCAATCAGTGATGGGTAACTGAACATCCCTTAACAGTCGGGGAAAAAAAGACATCCCCCTTTACACACCAAATATCCTATGTGGGGAAAAAGAAGACTATAGTTAAACACATCTCCAGTTCCTCTCTCCTCCCATTATGACTACACCAAGTTACAAGTCTCCACAAAATGAGAAACTTTTGGAAAGCATTTATAGTGTTTCATTCTGTATCTGCCAGCAGAGGGGTCCAGCAGAAGACAGATGTCAGAGAGCAGCAGCTTCTGAAGCACTTGTTGTGTTCATCAATTTTCATTTATTTCTGGCAGAGAAGGCTAACTATGAAACCGTGCTTAAGAAACAGGAACAGTTCTTAATGCCACATAAAAATGAAACATAAGAGAGCTGTCTGCTTAAACAAAGTGTGGAAAGAAGGCCAACCTATAGAAGAATTGCTGGTGATGTAAACCTGAAGAACAAATTTCTCAAACACACAAATGGAGAAAGGACAGCAAGCTGGGTCCGTAACACAAACGAGATTGTGACTAGCATCAAAGTCAAAAACTCTACTAGACAGATGACTGAAACCTTTGATAAACAACCCTTAACAAAGCAATTGTGATTAGCAATGTGATCGAAACCATCCACTCTGGAACAAGGTGGACTAGACATGACGGACGACTGAAGACACTACAGCTGAACAGTGTCTGCATATCAAATTTGATGGGTATGTTTGGGCTTTGCCATCATGGAAAACAAGGTCACTAACAAGCAACACAGCCTCACCAAGCTTTATGGTTTTCCAGACCAGACAGGCATATCCTATTTAAGATTAGGCAATATGCTGCTCACATCTTCAAAGAAAGAAAGCACCAAGACTCTTGTTTTGTCTGAGATGTCAGACGGGCAGAACATGGCCATTAGAGACAAGAGAGACTCAGGATACAAAATAACTCCAACAAATTAACTCCTTGTTTTTGAAAACCAGCAGTGCTGGTGGTGCAGGCACCAGCTTCTTTCATACAAGCAAACTTCAATCAGATCCCGTAAGACCCTAACTATGCCTGTTACAGGACACTGTTTATAAACACAAGTAAGAGTGCATTAATCCAGTATAATGGTCTGACAATGCCATCCAAGAGCTGCATCAAGATTAAGTTTGCTAAAAAAAAAAAATAAATGAGTGTGAGACCAGAAATCAATAAGCCCAAAAGGAAGTACTGGAAGTAATTAATACCCAGCTGATGAATGAAATTATGGCCTACTCAAACCACGCCTTTTTAGAAACCTTCGAAAAGAAGAGTCTTTGGGATCAAAGAGTAATTGAAACTATATCAGAACACGTAACTTCCTCAAACAAGCTTTGAACAGCAGGAAGAGGGACCTCTAGGCATTACAGCTTCCATTGGTGACAGGAGAACCCCAAACCCCACCTCACATATGATTTTTTCTTTCCCACCACCTCTTCCCTGCCTACCCCTCTCTTGCCTACTACCTCCTTCACATCCCTCCTTTTTTAGCAATTTGCCTCAGAAAAGTCTGATTTAGATAGCCCACAGTGTGTCTTAGAAAGCACTGGTGGGATCCAGCATCTGAGGAAGCTAAAAGGAGTGTTCAGTGAACAGGCTGATGCTAGTAAGTTTGCCAAGTTTTGCAGTGAATGTAGGTTTGTTTCTCTGAGAATCAGGAAAGCAGTGTTTGCTATTTCTACTGCTCTTTTCTGCATCTTTGGTCTGCTTATCTTGCTTTGCTTTCAGAAACAGAATCAGATTTTAATGACAGCAACAACATCAGGTCCAGCCACAGAACCCAATCCACGTCATCTTTTTCCCAAAATGGAAAGGCATTAACTGTTGCATCTGAAAGACTATTGAACCAGAACTTTTCTTAGACAAATTAAACCCTCCACAATTTAAGTGAAAAAGGATCTCATTGAAACAAAGCTTTCTTTTACTTTCCAAATGATCTAGCTGTCTCATTTTTCTCTTTTATCTTTTAAAGTTAAAAAGATTTTGAGACACTCTAAGCAAATTGAAATCTCCATACTCAAAGCCTTCAGTACACTATATACAGTGCCAGGGCAATCACTTGGGCCTCCAGGTCCATTGGTTCTCTCAGAATTAACAGAGCATAGGACACTGCAATGACTAATTGAACGAGTTATAAACAAGTTAAGTTCTTAGTTAGGTCTTAAGTATTTGCAGTAGACTTCTACTGATGCAGTTACTCAGGTGTGCCCTCCATACTAAGGCACAGTACTCTCAGGCCTAGGCTTCGTGGACTTTAAGCATCTCTAACCTCAAGCAATAAAGTACAGAGCTGCCATTGATTCACACTCGTATGGCCTGCAGTGAAGTGTAGCAGCAGTTACACTAGCTCAGTCCAACTACCCTAGGCTGATGCTGCTCCTGAGCTAACCCGCCCCAACTTCCAGCAGCACCACACTGACATGCTAGAGCTGGCTCACATTAACCCACTGCTGTATCTCAGCAGTTGTGCTCCATCTGCTTCTGTCCTTGGGCTGGCTCTTGGGAGTCTCTGCAGTAGCTGCAGATCTGTGCAGAGCAGTATGGACAAGATGTATGAAGCTCTTGCATATACCTGGTACTACCCAGAGCCAGCTGAAGCCATACCAAGAAAAAAGTCTTATTCTTTGCAGACACCAAGAGAGGAGAAAATATGGGCGTTTACTGACTGGATTATCATGATTTCTACAAATAAGGCTCAATTCTGCTATGCCTCTTCTGTAAATAAGTTGGAATTTTTTGTAATCAGAGACTGATTCTCTGAGGCTGTTCTCATTTTATGTTACCCTTTAGTTCTGATTCTGTATTCTTTTGTCGTGGTTTTACCCTCTGTAATGAAGCAAACTGCTCAGAGAGGTAGAGTGCAGAATCCTTATCTCCTTTTTATTATAAAATTGTATTTCAAAGCATTCATCGGTTTCTGACTATTAGAACAACAGAAATTTTCATTTTTACTGCCCTGACATCTTCTTTTGCCAGTATCATTACAAAAACAAAGCCAAAATACTTCCTTTCTACATACTCTCAATAAATCCGGAATTAGGCCTCAGAACTAGTATCTCAAAACTACAGCATATTTCAAAGCTCTGGCTTTCAGTGCTGTGCAATGCAAGTGACTTTTTGCTGTCACATATACTGTCTCCATGTTAAAACTCAGCACCTTCTGACAACTAGGGCTGACAGTCAATACACAAAACCATCTTTATAAAGGAGTGTATTGCTTTTTTACATATATCTTCTATAGAAATAAGATATAAATGTTGTAGCCAACTTATCTCCTGAATTTTCCTCCAAAATATCTCATCTACTGCCATGGATCAGTAGTCCAGAGGTTGTTACTGGTGGTTTTATGTTTGTTTCTAAAGACTGGAATGGATACAGATCCTAATCGAAACCTCACTGAAGTTAATGAGATTCTTTCCTTTTCTGCACTATTTCTGGACCAGTGTCATTACTGAGGTTTTTATGCTCAGATTTCATCTTTACACAATATGCCAACATCAAATCTGCTGCAAATGAGTACAATTCTCATGATTTTATGTTGGCAACAAAGATTCAAAGCACTCCTTAATATCACAGTAACCACTGCACATGTGATGCTAGGGTGTCAACAAATGTCTTTGTTGGTCAGGTTGACTTTTCACAAACTTGTAAGATCCACGTTTTCCAAACCTGTAAATCCTAGATCTTTTAAAAATAAAAAGAATCAAGGGAAACTACAGTTCAAGAAAAAACATTAGCAAAATAGTTTATGCAATTGTTTCTATGATGCACTTCAACCTACTGAAGCAAGGTTTAGATAGCTATCATTGTGCAACTTCAGGAAATAAATCTAAATGGCAACTCAATAAATATATTGTGTTATGAGTCGTAGCATAAACTCTAAACTATCAAAAGTTTTGTTTTTGAATGGAAAGCATTCCACTGATGCTTTACACATGAATAAGTAAGAGCATCTCTAAATAAATAATCCTGCAGATGTTACAAAAAGAGTAACTGGTCTAACATGGGAGATGGATAAGTGAGTGAAGATTTCAGACTCTGTATGGAACATGACAGAGACAAGTATCCATGTTGTGCAACCTAAAATAATAGTTACTTGATTAGTGATGCATTTTAAATTAAAAAAATCAGTAAAAGTCACAGAAATTTCTGTAACATCCTTCAAAATGGCTGAAAACAAAATCATTCTTCTATTTTCTGTCATCTGTGTTACAACTGTTGGACTCACTGTTGTAATAGAGACATATATATAAATAAATATACTCATTTTGGAAAACAGCAGAATCATTTTTAGTGCTGAGTCCTTACGTGATTACTTTGTTGGTATGCTGATAGTGAGGAGAGCAGAAAGAAGACACCACCTTCACTTCTCGATCATCTTTGTTTTACATTGTATATTTATACCATGGCATTCATTCAGGACTTCTGCTGGCTGCCTGAAGTGGTCAGGAAAGAACTACTTTCCCCTTTATTATAAAATTTGATATCTATATTCTTTTCCTTTCGTTCTTATAAGTATTGGAGATTAGTCACATCAAAAAAATAATACAGACCAAGGCATTTGAATATGCTAGTGGTACGGATGTTATTCTCTTATCAGATCTAAATTTGGTACAGGGTGTGTGCTTTGTGGTCTCTGATAGATTGAGGCACATGGAGTAAAAGTTCTTCTGGACTCACCACCTAAGGTGTGGTTCCCCAACCCTGCTGAGGACAGGACTCAATGATGCAACCAGTCTCTTTCGTCCATCCTGCATTCATATGCTCCTGTGTCTGACGATGATGAAAGACTATATTATATGCTGACTTCATTACGTTCAAACAATGCCACTCAAGTAAAGAAAATCTCTAATTTCACAATTCTACTGAACAGGGGTGGGGCAGCACTGAAATGAAACCCCCAAGGCTATATCCCTTAGAGCTATTGCTCCCCATATAAAGATCCTGTGAAGGGAGAGCATGTTGAGCCAGTTCACTCTGTGAAGCACCTTCACCATCTGTCCTTCATGGATAGGCCCAGCCTCTGGGGAGAGCAAGTGTTGAGGGCACCTCAGAAGCAACCAGAGTAACACAGCACTAAGTCAATCCAACAAGCTTCTGTTCAAGGTGCACAAGCTCCTTCCAAGCTTTTTCCCAATATCTTTTCACAGTTTGGTAAATGACTAAGGAAAACACCTGGCTCCCTCTGTCAGTCCCCAACTTATTCATCAGCCTGCAGTTTGCTGCAGCACAGCAGACAGGCAAGGGGAATTGTCAGAGGAGAGCAAAACCAAGGAAGATACTACTGCATTCTTCTGTATTTGTTTCCTGTATGTCTTTGTATGGAAAAGTCATAGAAGATACAAGGCAGTGAAAAAACAATCTCCATCCCATCTCCTACTTCACCTTCTTAAAAGTTAATTACTCACTGGATGGAAAGAAATCTCTAATTTGAATTTAGAAATGGCTTAAAGTCAGAGTACAAGGGGTGACACAGACAAGGATTACCAGTGAATTTTAACATTTACAGAGGCATAAATGGGTTTAAAGTTTATTCTGAAAACATGTTTTGATGTCCTAACACTGCAAGGACCAAAGAAGAGCAATACCAAGGTGGCAACAGTGGAATGTGAAACAAGGTCCTTTTGGTTCACCAAGCCTGAGAAAGACTAGTAAGCCTTATAAGGAAGCTGGCATCCAAGGAAGAGAGTGCCAGATGAAAACCAATGGTGATAAACCCAATATAATGCAAAATGTGGCAAAGACTTCAATGTAGGAAAATAGTATCCAAAAAGCCTAGTAGCTATGGTGCAAAGCAGAACCTGATGGTGCAAAACCCATTCTAAATAATTAGGCCTAGTAAATAAGCAGAGTTTATTAGACTTATAAGAATACAATGCTGGTACAGCTATAGACCATCTTAGAAACCACAGTAGTCTGAGCACCTCTGGATACCCACTGCATTGTCCAGTGCAGCTATAACCTGAAAATCATTGTGCTGAACTTCACAAATAGCATTCACCCAACTGAACAAAATATTAGAGGGCATGAAAACACAGGTGGAAAATAATAACAAGTACCCTGTATTGCTGTTACATTTGGTATGACATGCTCCCACCTGGAATACTGTCTCACAAAATACCTCTTTGGCCCAAAAAGACACTTAAGTGAGCCTTTTATAGCCCTGGACTACAGCTAATGAGACTCACGTGACCTGGCTAACAAAACAAGTCAGACAGTTCATTGCCCTCAAGTCTGATGTATCCTCACATACTCCTTCCTTGTTTGGGGTTGGAAGATCTCACACTGAAACTCCTGTGCTATTCATTATATCACATCTACAAGTCTTAAAATTGTTTCTAGAAAACATTGATCCCAGTACCGTTTCAAAATATTTAATTAAATACTGCCTGACATTAAGCTAAACCTGTGACTCCCTTTAGTGATTTTATAACATCTTGCCCTGAATAATACATGCTGCAAATTGACAGCATTTCTCAGTTTGGGAGTTGAAAATGGCAGTATTTACATTTGACAAATCAAATGTCTCAGTCAGGAATTCTGTATTCCCTGTTGAAAGGGGAGTGAAGGTCCTGTCTACCAAGTGCTCTTGGGAACTCAGGTTCCCTCTTTCATCGCTGGACCTCCAAAAGCCTAGGAAAGAAGGGGTCCAGCCCAAGAACACCAGTTGAACTGCCTGGTCCAATCCGGGCAGCAGACTTTGCATTGAGCTTGATGTGCTCAGGCAGGATGTACCCTTATCAGCAACACAAGTGAGTAGGGAACAAATAAAGAAGGGGGAAGGAGGCCTTCAACTGTCCCAAGATGTCCATTCCTAGGACAACCCTACAGCTTCTGATGTGCTGTAGCCCAGATTAGTCCATGCCTGATCCAAGAGACAGACAGCCGTGCCTTGCACAGGGCCCTGTACATGTCTGCGTACTACTACCACACGTTGGAGCCAAGTGTGTGGCATCAGTGGGGTAGTCTGCACGGCTCTATGCAGTGAAGTTAAGGGGAGGGTCTGCACAGCACTGTCCACTGCCTGTGTGCGCCTTCTGTGTTCAACCGGGGATAGTCTGGTGCAGGTTGTGCATACCTCGGTGTGGCTCATGCCTGCTGGCTCTGGGCAAGTCCAGGCACAGCCATGGCAGCAGGCAGCTGGCCCAGAAGTGAGCTGCCTTTTTGGCGGTTACCAGGCAACACTGGGGTTCCGGGCCCAACATGGCGCTAGGTGACAAACTCCACTGTGATTGGCTACAGCCACTGGGTGGGCGGGCAGCCGGTTGCTAAGCTACCACGGGTCACCTAGCATCCCACGCCCAGGCTGGGCCTGTGCTGGACAGGCTGTAGGCCCCAGAGAGTGGCCCCAGGAGGGGTCTCAGGCAGTGTCCCAACGTCTAGCCTCAGGCTGTAGTGATGAACTGGGGGATTCCTGCATGGTGCAGGGTCAGCAGGACATTTTTAACAAGTGTGTTACAAAGCCACTACATGGCTGCTTGCCTTCCTAATGGGGATGGGACCCCATCACCATCCTTCACATGTGCGTGGGTTTCCTGCAGCAAAACCCAGCTCCTCTTCTTCCAGCAGTGGGGCATGAATTTTGTTTCTCTTGACTCTCAACCTTGGAAAAGGCCTCAGACACCACTCTTGCTTCTCTCTGATCAGATGGGGATAGGCCTTACAGAAAACCCAGCCCTGGTGGCAGGTAGAAAACTGTGTCAACTGCGGAAATTAGGAGCAATTTGACTGACTGTCATTTCAACAGTTGTCTCCACATGTAGGTGGATGAGCAGAAAGCCAGGCAGTGATGTGAAGTCTTTGCTATTCTTTCCCCTCTATTAAATTCACATTCTGTCAGCCCAGTCCCTCAGCTCTCAGGAGAAAATTGCATTAATTTCATTTTCAGAATATAAAGGAGTAGATAATCACAACACGAAACTCATTAGTGAAGTTTAAAAAAGGAACTAATTTAAGCAGCATTTACTTCTCTGCTCTGCAACACATTTCTTAGTTCATTTGAAATTAGGGCCAAATGAAAAAAAATGTTTTCAGCAGGGAAGAGGAGGTTGTAGCATGCCATTAAATTTGCCTGTGGCATTCTGAAGCAGAACCTCTCGCTCAACGCATAGAGCTCACTGGGGGCTTATTGTTGGAATCCCCATGCATGCCTGCACAAAGAATTGCTATGGACCTATATATATAACTATTTAAAAACATGCGGGGGGGTTGTGGGGCTTTCCATTTCCTACGATGTCTAATTGGAGTTGTGATCCTCGAGGTCAAATTCTTACAGGTAGATCCAATAAGAGAGTTAACCCCCACAGATTAAGCACCGAATACCTGGCCTCTAAGCATCTGGCTCCTTCTGTGAAATTCAAAACCCAGAGCTGGGTGCTAAGCCTCCCCCCATTGAGCACATGCAAAGTTAGACCTCTCAGAAGGGCCATCCAAGAAAGCACATTTAGAGCGGGAGCCACTTGGAGCTGGAAATGCTAATTGCAGGAGCGTGGCTGAATTCTTGTCCCCTCTCCAGAGCTGTGGCATCCACCCATGTCAGAGCTCCAAATAGAGCCTGACCTTGCTCCCTCCCGCCAGCAGGCAGCCCTTGTCAGGCTTCTGTTTTCTTTCTAAAACCCAGCCAGGATGCTCGAGTGGTGTCGGCATTCGCGCATACATCATGCCCTGACGCCAGTAGCACCCGCCCAGGGAGAGGCACGTCAGTGCATGAGCTCCTCCACCAGCTGGTGGACCACCTCCTGACTCCCAGCAGAGCTGCCTCACTGCAGACATCTTGGATGATGTGAATTGGATTTCCATAGCTTCCCCTGGAAATCCTAACCTTAGTGATGATTAGCAGAAGGTCTCAGCTCTTCAAGCATGTACAATGAAAATAGATGGAGTTTTAGTGCTTTGCAGGAACTGACTTCCTATGACCACCCATTCCCTGCTATCATCCTAGACTACTATGAGCTTTCATTTACTTCTTGCGAACATAAGATATACCATCCTTACAAAAATCTTTCTTTCTGTAACTCAGGTTTCACCCACTAGAAACCAAATGCACTCTCTCTGTGTTTTGTCCTGTTGTGTAAAAGGATAATTATTGACAATTTGTGAAAATCCACCCAAACACACAGTTGTCTCTTGATAATTTTACAGTTTTCTCTTTTGGCCACAACACACACACCTGTACAGTAACTGCCATTGGTTTTACACAGGAATATTTTCATGACATGAAACAGGGTTAAGTTAAAGCTAACCTGTCATAAGCTCAGACTTAAAGAGAAACACACATTTAGCAGTGATGTTTGATGTTAAACACATGTCCTTAAAACATATCACTTCTTGTGAAAAATATTTATTTTAGCAATGAAATTAATTTTGGTCAATATTGTCCCTGAACCTGAGATAAATAATAAAAGGCCATGGTGATATTTTTGAAAAATGTGAATTTTATGTCTATCAGAATTGATGTCCCATAGGTATTAGTGGTAAAATACTGCTCTGAAATGTAGCTCTAACTTCCATCTATGGTGACATCATATTTCTGTTTTTTCCCTTTGCTTTGAGCACCTGCACCCAAATTCCCTATTGTAAAATCAGTTAAAATTGGTCTAATATAACAGATAATTATATTTAGGCTCAGAAGGAAAATACCAAGATTCAGATTACATGGCAGAAAATAAGAACTCCCATTAGACCTGAATAATTCAAAATACAAGTTATCTTTTAAAGTTTTAAGGCATGGAACTGGATTTCTGAGAGCCCTTTTTTGTCTTTGAAAGTACCACTTTAAATTTGCAAGTGTTGCCTCATTGGAAAAAAATTCTGGAAAATGAGTTATGATTTACACCCTGCAGCAGTGCTATAAACGAGTAATTCAAGAAGCTCCACAGAAACCTCAAATGCATAATTCCAAAATAAGTTGCATTGAAATGGAATTTAGCAAAATATGTTCCCTGACATGGAGCAAGAGAGCATAAGGCACCCACCTCCCAACTTCACACCAGTCAGAAGTCAGGACTCGCTTCCCAGAGAGAGGGACTGTGATCTCTGGCTATTAATAAAAAAAAAAAAAAAAAAAGAAAAAAAAAAATCCTGTGGCAGAATGTGAAGAAGGAAGATGTCCTGTTCCATTGGCAATACCAAGCCTAAATGGAAAATGTTGGCAAATTTCAGAAAACTTGGGTGCACACTAGAAAAAAAGGCTGTTAGACAGCTGGGGCACAGACACAAGAAGCTTTTAGGCATACCTACCATCTAGAGAGTGCTCCCTGCCACTGAAATGCCACTATGGTTGGGGAAAAAGATGATCTTTCCAGGAGACAGAGGTTTTGTATTCTTCCATAAAATTGCATAAATGTGAAAGTATGTCTTTCCAAAAGAAACTTACAACAGCCGGGCAAACGAAATGGCTACAACTAAAGACCTCAGCATCTATTCTGGGGTAGAAGAGCCACTTTTGTCATTGTTCAGTCCTTATGCCATTATAAAAAAATTTCCAAGTCTTCCTTTTTAAAGCAGCTTCCTGCTAAAGTCATATCAGTTTAATGCTTTCCACTATTTATATCTGCTAGGCTTTCCTTATCTGGAGGCACCCCGCTGACTTAAAGGGAATGAAAGAAGAAAGCCAAGATATGCACAGGATGTCTCTATCTGAAAAAGTAGGAGCAGGTAGATAACTTTTATCACACATGCAGCTACTGAGCCAAATTTTCAATGCATGTAAACAAGCATAACTTCACCAAAGCTGGTGGAGGCCTGCCAGTAGAAAACGCACTAAGAGCCTATCATTCTCTTTACCACAGTACCAAGCCGATAGCCTATGATAAAACCTGAATTCCTCAAGACAAAAAAAAAAAAAATTAATAAAAAGCAAAGGTATTGGATGAATAAGTGTCTGAAAGAAAATCAGAAGTCTGAAACTGTAAGCTCTTGTTACCTTGATATAATCTATTTAATGAATATTGCTTTTGCCCTTAGAAGTTTTAGACAAGGGAACAGGTGATATTCTCTGGGCACATGACTGTTATTGAAGCTGCAATACTTCTCTTACCCTGGATGAAACTAAACAATTGATTCTTCAAAACTAGGGATGGCATAGCTAATTTATCTCTAGTAAACTAAAATCACTCTTGCGTAGTTGTGACTCACTTCAGATAAATGAGGCCTGATCTTGTGCCAAAGTACCTTTACACTGCATCTTATTTCCAGAAAATGTAGGCACTTGTGTGACTCAAACTTAAGTATCTTATGTCAAACATTCATATATGTTGGCAAGATTACTAAAGAGAAAATAGATAAATACAAATATACTTAAAGTATAAAGAAAAAACCTGTTGTATGACCATAAGCATACAAAGCTTTGAAACAAAGGGAAGAATACATGCCAAAGTTTTATATATAAATCATATGAGTACCATCATTTCAAACATTTGGGAGCTAAGTTCAAAAGGTCATGAACCTCAGTAAGAAATGTCTATGTGAGAATTAATGGTATGCGTTATTTAATAAAACTGGAAATCAAGGTGGGAAAATTATATTTCTGGTTATATTATTACTAAGTCCTTTCAGAATTTACATGAGCTTCCACTAAAAGAAAAGAGGTTTGACAGAACAGTGAAAACAGCACAAGAAATTAAATGTGCAATGTCTCAGTCTGAATGGACTCGTAAGAATTGCAGTGACTAAACTGAAATATATTTTATATTACTGTAAGGTTTTGGGTTGCCCAGGGCCTAGCACACTGAAGTTGCCTCGTCACCTAAAGTAATACTTAGTATAAATTGTTGTCACTATTGCAATTGTAATAATTTCAATTAAAACAGAGCCAAACAGTGTGGGAAAATCATATGAATTTGTAATGTGCTTATACTGGTTTTTCACCTATAATACTATCCAAGCTGCATTCATTAGCATCCCTTTCATCTATCTGATATCTGTCTGTTGAAGATGCAGAAATAGATACCTGATGATCTAGCTCACTAAGTCTCCAATAGCCTTCATTCTGGCACAGGGAAGTTTATATGAGCAAAGACCTCGTGTGCCTTTAGGTTTTGAACGCTTCCCCACACACACATGGTTGGTTGAGTCAGATTTCCAGTGCATAGAAGAAGAGCTAGAGTGTGCAAGTTTGAAATTTGTCCTGTTTTCTAGTCCTCTTGCAGTAGATTATTGTTATTATTTTCTGATTAGCATGCACAGTTAATACCCTGTGATAATTTGTAGAAGTGTAGTCATTAAAACTTACACTTCCCCAGTCTCTCCAGTGCAAAATAATGATCAGGCTCAGGAATAAAGCCCTAGACCTTTCTCACTCTCCCTCCTATTCAGTTTATACAAGATTTTTTTTCTATTAACATTTTTCAGAGGACAAATACTTCTCTACTCAATAAAGATTTATCTTGTGGTTTCCTAGAATAATCGTCAAGAAGGAAAAGGTATTTCCTCCCTCACAAATCCCCTCACTCCATGCACACACAACAGCATGCTCTGAATAGGATGAAGAAAAATTAGTGAGGATATGATTACTTTACTAGAGAAAGCCTACTCTCCGCCCGCACCAACAAGATATTATAGGTCAAGTCAAGTAAGGTCAAGTAAGTTCTTGTCATGTCCAGGATCCCTGATTTATTCTGTCAGCTGTTCACTGTCATGCAGCACGATGGGGTGAGTGTCAATACTGAGACAGTGCAAAGCGACTGGACACGTTGATTTAAACTAGGGTGGCTCATGTTCACTTGAAACACACGGTGATTCCTGCTGGGTGATTATGGATGCCATGGGGAGTGTGGGATGAACACTATATTAGTACACATAATTTATGTACAGGGCTTTGTTTGCCTTTAAGAATGCAACCCCTGTGATGGGGAAATCCCGTGGGTTCCCCTGAGCTCTGTTATTCCCTAACAGACAGGGAGACACAAAGGAAGCAAATACAGAAGAGCTGGTGCAGTAAAACTCACTGCTTCTCCTCTTCACAAGCCTACCCAAGGTCAGACAGCAAAACAGAAATACAGCTAGGACCCAAATTCAGAAGTTCCTGTTTCGCAGCTACCTACCAGATCTTCCTACCTCACGTGAAACTACATTTCCAAGGGCTACAGTGCAGCATTTCCATTGAAAAGACAAAGTATACATGTAGATTTGTAGCAGTGTTGTTATGCAAGCAAATGATGGCAGCAACCCTGCAACTTTTTTTTTCTTTACTTTTATTGGTAGATTTTTATTTTTGGCAGTCCTTTTATTAGGGACTAGGCATATTTGTTTATGCTGATCTTTTTCACTCCTTTTTTATAAATACACCTTTTCTGTGGGCAGAATGCAAAGTGGAACACTTGCTGAAAGGGATCTGATGACTGTCAGAACATCCTGCACTTTCTTTAAAGCACTACCTTTTGGTAGCCTCAGATTTCACAGGCAAGGTTTTCAACAGCTCAGGAGTCAAGGACCTCACTTCGAGCGGTAGTGGCAGTCATTCATCAGATATGGAGTAGGAGGTACTACAGTTATATGCAATAACTGTATCACTGTCCAAAATTTCAATTTGTTATAGTAAGTGTGTATGGGAACTAGATAGTTATGTATGCATGCATTTCTGTATATTAGCTTATGCAAAACCAGAATTTAATAAAGTGTTCTTATAAACCTGGTCTCACTATTGTGCAAAACACCTGGAAACTAGATAGCCTAGAAGTCAGTTTACCAAGAAGCAATACTGTGGGCAAAACCATGGCTCAGATAAATTCAGTGGCAAAACTTGTATTGACACCAGCACACCCATTTCTCACTGTGACTATGTTATTAAGCAGGGTTTAAACAAGAGTGGAATGAAACAATCAACTTCTAGCTATGATATACTACACTTTTGTCTAAATGATACTGATCTGGGCCTGTCCAAAGCTGATTATGTTCCCACTTCCCACAGTGTAGTAGTTTTTGCTCCAAACGCTTCAATGCATAAGTCTGCATTTCTGCATGGCCTTCCATGCGAGCTGTGGCAGAGTGCAAGGCTGGGCTGACACTTTGATAAACACACCAAACAAGCATCTGCTCTGTGGAGTAAAGGAAAGGGAGAAGATGGTAAAACAACCGGAAACAGTGCTAGAAGTTACTTTTCTTTACAGACTTTAATACTACTGGAGCCAAAGGAGCTAAATACTGTGTCAGGTAAAGCAGATAAGACTCCATGGTTGTGCTGTGTCTCTGGAGCCCTGCAAGAATTTCCACTGGTTTCTCTTTGCAGAACTCAGTATAATTTTTAATTTCAGGTTCAGGAAAGAATTTCCAGTTTCCATTTCTATTCAGTTCCTGAAATACCCCACAATTCATTTCTTTTGGATATCAAAACCATTAAATAACGCCATTGCAACTTGGAACTTTGCCCAAATCAGATCAAAAAGGCTGAGAATTTCTGCCAAGTACCAATGCTGCTGGGGCACAAAAGGTCATTGCTGTTAAAATTTTTAGCTTCAATAGAGGAAATATTTGATAATCAATACTTAGTGGCCTTCTCCATGGAAGTCCCTGTTTCCAGACCTGCTTTTATTGGTTAGAGCTCCAAACGACAAAATACTCAGGCACATGCATAACTTCAAGCAACTGAGTAATCCCAGCGCTTTGGGCTGCACTGCTGAAGTGAGTGGGAGTCTTGCCATTGAATTTTATAGGAGCATTATCAGACCGTAAGTGCTTTGCTGGTTCAAGGCCAATATTTTCTAAGACTTTAGAGGAAGCCAGATTGGGCCCAATCTCTTCACAGCCTCTCCTAGAAAGACCAAAATAAAAACAAATGATACTAAGCAACAGGAATGCACATAGCATAGAGGAAACGATCATTGCACACAAGACAAGGAAGCATTAATCATTGAAATACCCGTATAGGAGAGAACCATGGCAGCTTTTCTTTACCATATCCTTCATGTCGAGTTTTACAGCCAGACAATTTGTCCATCTAGCAAACAAGTCTGACTGAGATCCAGACAGCAAAACAAGCCTGCCACAGATCCAGGGTTGCAGCCTTTCTCCAGCAGAAGGGGCTTATGCTGCACTGGTTAGAGAATGGACTGTGTGAAATACTGTGTGCACTAATTATTCATTTCACACACCTGTAGCAGCAGTGAGCAGGATCAGCCCCAGCTACAGGCCGGAGTAGACAACTAACTGTGGCAACATCCAGCAGCAGCAGAACGAGCATGGCTCTTGCTCCTTTGGTCTGTACCTGCGACTAGGGTGAAGGGAGAGGTGAGAGCAAGAGGGGCAGCCACTGCCGAGTGCTGGGACTCTCCCCTCACACCAGGCACCCGCATGTCACTCCCACAGCAACCCAAGGCGCAGTCCAGAAACATCCCCATCTTCCCCTGGTGGGAACAACCTTTCTGGAGCAGCAACAGCCAAGTCCTGAGCCAGTCTTGTCCTACAGCTTTTCAGGGAAGTCATTTGGTCCATATTACAGCACTATTTGGCTTAATATAGCTCTGTTCAAACTGTGGCATGGTACTCCCCTCACATTAAGAAACTCTTCCCGTGTTAGGAAGTATGTAGACACGCACTTTGACCAATCCATGTATCATTTATATGCACTCAAAGCTTGATATATTCTGTGTATGACCCACTATAAGTTTTAATGTAGCATTTACCACGTGGAGATGTAACCATGGCCAGTGATCAACATAACTCCTCCAAACCAGCTGAATCCTGCAAGAACAGAGTCTGTCAGGTCCAAGGCTGCTGACTGATATATCTTAAATCAGGAATAAATCAACCTCTTTTAATTTTCTTCTAATAAGTGTTTTGGGTTTTGTTGGTTTTTGGTTTGGTTTTTTTTTTTTTCCTGTTGTGGCTGCTTTGGATAATGCCTTTTTAGGTAAAAACCTGCAGGTATACACTTTGGGTCTGATTCTGTTACTCCTTTAAGAGTAATTCAGTCACATATGTTGCTACTCCCATTGAAGTCAGTATAATTATTTCTCTGGGTAAGATTTATTCTTCAAAAGGCACAAAACCCAGACCCTTGGTTTTCTGCTATATTTCCTTCAGTGGAATAGCCTGTGCTGGGAAAATATTTATTTACTCCTCTCATTCCATTCAGCCACACAATTAGCCAGCTCTTTTAGGCATGTGTATCTTTTTATGAAATACAGACCAACTACCAAATGCTCTGTTGTTTCAAGCCAATTAAAATCAATGTTCTACAGAGCATACGAACAGCTCAGGTCCATGAAAGGCACATACCCTGAATTGCTAACTAGCTCTGGATAGACCAGAGAATGCATTTTAAATGACAATGTCACATGCAGCTTGTGAGTAAGAAGCTATGCCACTATGATATCTCTGGAAATAAGCGCTACTGTTTTCCCTAGGCACCTCATGACCTTGTGTGTTGATCTCTGTCCATTTTCCAGGACTGTAAATAAGAGCACTTGGAAAAGCTTTTCTGTTCACACATTTGTAGTTACGAGGGAGAAGTCCTGAATGGAAGCATGGCATCCATCAGGCAAGCACAGCAGGTGGCACAGGACAGACTGCACTAAGCAGATCTTACAACTGGGACTTCTACAGCATTTTATTATGGCAACAACTGAATATATATTTATCAAACAACATTAAATAGAAGGTTGTTCCCATGCACAGTAGTAACTGGCAAGTTTCCAGTCAGCGGTTTTACTGTTGGCAACACAGAGAAGTCACTTGCTGGGGTCACCAAACTGCTGGGAATCTGGAATTAATTTTATCATATTATCTAGAAGCACTTCACAGGCCCAGTAAGGAACTTTGGGCACCTATATACTCCCAGAAGAACTCAGATTTGGTTGAAAGAAACTTAGACTAGTTAAGCTGAACTGCTTCATTGATAGTGTTATAAATATGTTATAAAGTTACTTTTTTCCCCTTTTTCAGTTTCACAAGTGGTGATATTTTCTGCTTTCTCTGCTAGCTTCTGTTTGTATTGTTCCGTTCAGAGCTACTCATGCTGAATGATTAAGAAGCAAGCAAGATTATGAAGTGGCGTTTCTCAATTAGATTTTTTTCATATTGTTCATGCTAGTGTGATAGAAAAAAGGCTGCCAGCATAGCGTCTGGGTGCTGATCTGAACTAGCTCTAATCCTAAAGGCAGAAAAGAAGCCTCAGCCACTCTATCTCTTTCACATAAGGAAAAGAAAACCTTGACATAGGAAATGGCATCTACAGAATAACATATGTGCTAAACATGCTGCCAAAACAAGGAAGCACACCTGTACCTATCAAAAACACAAATGCAATTATAGAGAGCGCATCACTATTTTTAAAGAAAAACCTTCATCTTCCACACTATTCCTTGGAATCACCTTTAATAATTTCAGACACATAGAAAAGAAGAAAAAAAATAGAAGCAGAAATAAGTAAATGAGGGACAGCCATGACTTTTAGCAAAGTTTCTGCTGCTTCCTTCCTGTAATCTTTATAGATTACATCACCTGCACATTGTTCTCTATATGATCAGCTGTAACTCTGTATCTGCACTTTCATGGCCAGACACTGCCTACCCCAGCTTGCATTGCAGATCACACTCAGTTTTGAGAGACCAAGTGAAACACAAGAGATAGGCCCTTTCTAATGGCCCCATTTCAAATTGCCATAATCTATTGCTTCTTTTTTTCACCACATTGGACCTCACACGTGGGAGCAGCTCCCTGCTTAAAATTTACTTTTGTGGTGATGTCCACCAAGAACTAACAATGGCAAAGACTGTGGCTTAGCCCCCTCTTCCCTGTCCAGCTACAGCCTGATTTCCTCTCCAGTACTTTTACACAAAGCTTCTTAAGACATGAGGGCTTAGCCCCGTGGTCAGTAGAACTGACAAATGATGATAGCTCTTCCTTTCACAACATCCATTCCCCTTTACACAATATTGAAGGGTTTAATTAAAACACATTAGAGCCTGTCAATACCCTCTACAACCTCAGAAACCTCCCTGAGTAGAAGAACCCTTCCAAACTCCATATTAGGGAAGTGACTTCTCATACAGGGATGAGGGAAATAAGACCAAAAACCCACAGCTTTCAGATATGCTAAACAGAGTACCAAAAAGTGGACATACTAAATCCCTAGAGCTTCATATAACAAAGAGTTAATTGGATTTAATACTAGATTACTATTCCTTCTCATCAAAAAAATAAGATAAATTCAGTGCTTTCACCAGGAATTACTTGCCCCCTGAAGTTGAAGAAGAAAACCTTTACCAGCAGGAGAATGAGAAATTACCAAAACAAGACAGAGAAAAGTCAAAAATAATGCAAAGGCAGTGGTAGAGAGTGTTCAAAAGGATCTTTACACACTGCAGAACTAAGGATTTCTTTCCTGTAAACATCTTCCTCTTTAATAACGTCCTTACTGGCTAGAGACAGATTCCAGCCCTGCAGTACAGCATGGAAAGATGATGGAGAATTATAAGACAGAAAAATTGCACTGAAGAAAATGCAGAATTTCAGGCAGGAGTCTAAACAGAATTGGTTTTCTCTGAATTTCCAGTCTGATAGGTTTCAATTTTTATCATCCTGTGGCATTACTAACACTTCAGAAATGTGGCATTTTATCCCATCCTCACTAACAGGGCAGGAAAGAGGAGATTGCCAGTAACAACACTGAAGAAAGGACATGTCTTTTCTCAAATCATCCAGTGTTTGGAGTTTCTGTAGGACCTCCAGCCAAAGTCACTTGTGATACTGAGAGATTGTCCATCAATGCCATTAGGTTTCTCAGTTCTCATTTGGAGAGACTGATAGTGGTTTTTAATCCCTGCCAAAGACATGTTTTCCTATACAGTCTTTTGAGCTGCCAAACCTTGAGCCAGACCTTTCTATAGCAACAAAGCACAGTAGGAGTCATCCCTTCTGGAAGCTTGGAAGGGCAGGAAGAGAGATATGCCAGTGTCTCTCTATTTATACTTTTAAAGCCTATGAGGAGACTGGCAGGGCATGAGGACCATAGCCAGCTAAGAATTCCTTGCAGAGCTAGTATTGCTAGCTACTCTGAACCTAGATTTCTGTGCCTAAGCTAACTGCTACTCAGTGGAAATTACAACTTGTGCATTTTGCCAATATTTTGAGACAAATAAGATATACTGGAAGCTAAGGGATCATGTGTTTTGTTAATAAATACTGACTGTGTAGTATTTTCAATGACTTAGTTAAGCCATACAAAATAATCCAGTAATTGTGATATTTTAAAAAGTGCAAGTGTTCCACCCTGAAACTGCCGGAAACCCATGGAAGAGGCTACCAAGACTGCCCACAGATATGGGCAACTAAAGGAGGGCCAGCTGCATGCAATAAAGGCACATTTTTTATACTACAAAACCAATTTAGTGTACAAGGAAAAAAATATTTATTTGATCTAGTTCTGCATCACATCTGATGATAAATATTTCTTGGTACACGAAGTTTTTTCCAAATGAATCAAACACTTACGTGCAATGTTAATAATGCACATAAATACCAAAAAAAAAAAAGAGCTTTTTTTCTGGAAGCCTGTAGGGGAATAAAAAAAAAGCAGTCCTTCCTAAAAAGAAGAATAACCCATTTAAAGCATGGCTAAACACATAAGAAAATGAAAGTGTATTTAATGACAAGGCAAATCTGCTTGCATTTTATTGAGATAAACCAAAATTTGCTTCTATACCTTCTAAAATAGGAATGTTGGTTAGGTAGATCACTAGAAACAATGAAAAGTGTTTTTAACTTTATTTTTAGAGCACTTCTTAATTGTTCCCGTGGAAAAATGTCCTTTCAGTACAGATTCTGAGAAACTTTCAGCAGATTGATTTCTGTTTTTCTTCTGAGCCAAGTTTTTTTGTTTGTTTGTTTCTTTTCTTTCTTTCCTTTATTCTTCTCTTGGTTTTCTCTTTTTTTTTTTTTAACTGAAAGAGCCAAATCCTTGTCTGGTGTAACACCAATCAGTATACATCAGGAATTAAATTGCTTTGTTCAGCCCTTAGCAGATAAAACTGCAGCTTTGACTGTAGCAATGCCCTCATTGCTTGATTTCAATGGTTTAAACTGTTGCACAAGCCCAGAGAATTTCCCTCACTTCAACTGTTTTATTTTACACAATTAGCTGATACAAGATTGTCTGGTCTTTTCCATCCTTCTTTAGTTTTAGCTTTTCTTCATTTTTCAGACTCATGCAAACTGAGGCTGTTTTGCACTTGCATCTTAGCAGTACTCCTCCAGATTCAGCTGTATGCTCTTTATTGGTGCCAGTTGATAACGCAGCCCACAGCATTCAAATCTAATTTTGCACTGCCCCAGTTCTGGGAGCTTGACCCGAAGGGCTGCCCCAAGAGCTCTGCAGCACCTCAGAACCACTGTATTCCTATACCTCAAAGCAGCCCTGGATCTGCACCCATGCCCTCATTCTAGTCTGCCCTCTGCAAAGAGGGAGGGCAGCAAAAGGCTAAGTCAAAGCTGTTTTTACGTCTTCATATTGAGAAACTTCAGAGAACTTTGAATCAAATCCTCAACCAAAAAATATTTCTGATTATTCATTACCAATTTACATTCTTCCTTCATGTGCTCATTTTTTAGATATTCTCTGGCAAAGAATCAGTATCTCTGATCTGTTGATTCATAAAGTTCATTTTAGCCTTCATATTTCAAATCTGGTTCAGGTCTGCAGAGGTTTATCCAGAAACAAAACAGCACTCTAAAGAGGACCTAAAAAATCTGCAAATGGATGAGTAGCTTGTCTGAGCCCCATGAACAGCCATTATCCTTGTGAAAAACAAAACAGGAGGGAAACTGCTCTTGAAGTTTGATCCTAATCATCCAACTGTTCCATGATCTGCCTTTAACAAGTCCAGAACTAGTTTCTGCAAATGCAAGGGGAATAACCCAGCAGTAGACAGATGGAGGCATGATCTACTCCTTATGAGAGGTCTCATTCCAGTCCATAATTGTTAGCAGAAATAATAAATAAGATGCTATTTATTACATCATGTAGCATTTTGTCAACCTAGAGCTTTTTTCTTTTCTTTTTCTGCTTCTTCTTAATTAGTACCTGGCCTTTACCATCTGCTGAAGAGAGATATGGTAGCAAACACCAGATTATCTTCACAAGTATCTGATACAGCTAACTGTTTCATGTCAGAATTGCCTAAAACGTTTTTCTCTGAAGTAACTGGTAAATCACAGCCCTCATTTTTCAGTGCATGTTCTAAAGCAATGGTTTCCAAACTGTTTTGGACCTTTCTCCCCTGTCAACTCTCAGCATTACTTACATGGCATCAATCACCATTACTGTCAAACATTTAACTGAACTCCTAGGAAAGCGTGGCTGTGTGTGCCAGCTGTAAACCATGCCCTCACAGGCCACCATTTGGGCCACTCTCCTGCTAAGATACAGTCAGAACAAAGTCTCTGCTTACCACATAAGAGGGAGATCTGAGACACAAGAAAATTTCTATCTTCCTGTAAGTCCCAAATGAAGGTCAGTGATAAATGACAGTCCAGCATTCACAGAATCGTAGAATGGTTTGGGTTGGAACGGACTTTAAAGATCATCTCGTTCCAACTCCCCTGCCATGGGCAGGGACACCTTCAACTAGACCAGGTTGCTCAGAGCTCTGTCCAACCTGGTCTTGAACACTTCCAGGGAGGGGACAGCCACAGCTTCTCTGGGCAACCTGTGCCAGTGTCTCACCACCCTCACAGTAAAGAATTTCTTCCTTACATCTAATCTAAATCTACCCTCTTTCAGCTTAAGATGATTACCCCTCATCCTATCCCTACACTCCCCGATAAAGAGTCTCTCCCCATCTTTCCTGTAGCCCCCTTTAAGTACTGGAAGGCCACTATAGGGTCTCCCCAGAGCCTTCTCTTCTCCAGGCTGAACAACCCCCAACTCTCTCAGCCTGTCCTCATAAGGGAGGTGCTCCATCACCCTGATCATTTTTTTTGTGGCTTCCTCTGGACCTGCTCAACAGGTCCATGTCCTTCTTATGTTGAGGGCCCCAGAGCTGGACACAGTACTCCAGGTAGGGTCTAATGAGCTCAATGATCCTCTTTTTCTCTGCATGCTGAAAGATTAATGACAAAATACTTTTGTTTCTGCAGAGCATGGTACAAAATACTGGAAAGCATCTGGCAGCAAAACAAGGGTTGTGGTGCAGGGAAGACATGAAGGGCACATGTTTATATACCTTCTTCATATCTCCCCGTGTGCACGCAGAAGAGCTCATGCAGCATGTGTACTTGTGTTCCTCAGCAGGAAGCTCCTGAAGGTGCTGGTTTCTCCCAGACACCCTGCCAGTTTTACAAAGCATTGTCCCCATCACAGTGCTGGCCCTAACTAGCTCTGTGAGTCTGCCTCCCACTCTGGCACCCTCTCCCTTGCAGGGCTGTTCTTTCCCCACATGTGGTGGTGCCAGCAGCTCCAAGTAGCTGAAGAACAAGGCCTTTGATTCACTTGATTCAGTGATTGTGAGGCTCCTGGTCCCCCTCAAACACCTGGGCCAGACCCTGCTGTCACTGAAGTCCAGATTTTTGTGTTTGAATTCTGTGAAAGCAACACTGAAGCCTTCTGCCTGCTTGAGGGACGTAAACCCACCTGACCAGACTGGTAGAAGGAGAGAGGGCTTGCATTATGTACCTGCTTCATCACTGAAACCTCAAAATTTGATGCTTCCAAGCTTTCCCCAACAGGCCATTCTCCAAACTTGAAAATTATGCAAATGTCCAAAGAGAGGAGATGCAAAGAGTTTCTTTCCAGCTGACTGGCTGAGGATTTTAACTTTCTGGCCTACAGTCAGCAGAGCATCTACCAGTTCATGTGAAGCTGTGTGTCATCAGGATACCACATGCTTTGATAATTACCCTAGCGGGTATTAATGTTAATCCTGTGCTGTATAGATCACTTACAAAACACAATAACTGAACCAGAAATCCTTATGTGAGACAGTCATAAAATCAGCGGCTGAAAGTGCCAGCATGTCTCTGACACGTCCGGCGTAAACTGGAACCCAAAATTCCTGTCTAGTGCAGCCAGTCAGGAATCCAACTGTCCTGTGATTATGAAATCTGAGGCATGGCAGAGCAGCTTATGTCAGATCTACTGCATATCCATGAGTCTTAAACCAAGACTTGTGAATATAACCCATGCTCTTCCTGGCTTGTGAGAAGTGTCATGAGCAGCTGGTGAAATTTCAGACTGAAATAGCCAATGCATCATTCAGAGGACCCAACTCTTCTTCCTTTAAAGACCAGACAGCCATTCCAGATGCACTGGTACTACCCAGCTATATTCCCAGCATGAAATCTCCTGTTCTGCAGAAAGTCTAGAGAAAAAACATTCTAGGCTTTCTCAACCTGGGCTCAAGGCAGGACATAGAGCTAAAGTCACCTTTACAAGCATGATGGAGAGGGAAAGATATCCATCCTCCTTACCCTTCTGCCCTTCTTTGCTACCTCCCTGCAGCATCTGACATGTTACTGTGTTTTCACAACAATTTTGCGCAATACTTTCTCCATACAAGTGCTGAAAGTCCCAAAAACTATGCTAAGATAGTTTCAGTCTTTCCCAATAGAAGAAATTCAGTCAACTTAATAGTAATGGCAAATAGCATGTCCTCATAATACCTCCCTTGAATCAGTATTTTCTCTGTTTTCCTATGTCTTTGTATCATACTGCATTGAATAATAAGTTTGATACAGAAGCTGGACTCTAACACTGGATAACAGTCAGCACCGAGTATCAATACCAAATGTCACCACCTGCTGCCACCACAGCTGTCTAGTGATTGGACAATACTGGCTTAAAAGTGAAGAATGGCTATAACGCGGTAACAACGCTTGAAGGTAGTTTTATCCATCCTGAATCATCCACAGCTGCCACCACTGTGCTAGATTCACCATGTGCTCTGAAAACAGTATTCATGAATAAGCCTTTCTGTATCCCTGGTTAGGTACAAGAAGCTTCCCATACTTTCAGATGGCAACTTCAGCTTTTAAGAGACATCAAACAGTCCAAACACCAAAGTAGCATAAGATATTAGGATATCAAGTTTATCTGTGCTATAAATTGGCTCAAATCAACACCAAAGTCTTGATCAATATCTTTAAGACATTCTTTTTGCCTAAAGCCAGGATATATAAAAAAATATGAGCTAAGGGTAGGAGAAATTTCCTCAAAGACCAGGAGTAAAACCCTGGGTACCTCAATACTCACTACTCTACACATCAGGTTCTTTCTCTGGTCTTACTCACCCCTTTCTTAAACACACAGAAATAGCCACAGTTTTTAAAAAAAAAAAAAATCCTTGCTAAAATAAGATATTTTACAGAAATTGTTTCTTATCAAGCAAAGAATGAAGAAAACATAACAGAACCTAAGAGTTCAGACACATTATGAGATTCATTGGGTCCCACAAAATGGAATAGATTTCACCTTAATAAGCTGTCCTTGAGCCACAGGAGGCAAAAGCCAAGCCCAGACTGGAGAAGGCAAGGAGATGGAGAGGACACAGCTGGACTGGCAGTAGCTGGGGTAGCTGAAGGATGCAGTGGCCTTTGGGAGCAGACAGAGGAGGTGCATCATCCCACTGGTGCAGCCTGCCTTGAAGTGGGTTAAGCTAGCCTTCTGACAAACACCAGTGCTCATGTAGGAGCTAGTAAGGAATTACACTTATAATTTCCATCCTGGATTATATACAATGGCTCCTTGTGTACACCCTGCCTTACCTAGGAAGGAAGAGAGTGTCCTTCCAAAAGAGATCCATGCAGTATGGTCCCAAGGAGGTAGACCTCTGTTCTTAATATCACAAAAGGGATGCAATTCCCCATTTCATATATGGCTTTAACAGTTTAGAGGATTTTTTTTTTTTCTTCTATTTCATACACAAAAAGTGGTTGGAACAGGGCTATAATTTTCTATCAACCTGTTTTTGCCTAGCAGTCTTTCTAATCATGTTCCCTACCAGTGCCATTTGTACTAGCCTTAATTATTTTAATCAGGCTCATTATCCTATTCATTAGACTTGAAGTAGAGGTAATTCTCAGTAAGCGCTGAGTTACAGTGCCATTTAGATTAAATAGCTATTAATATTATTGGTCTAATTGAGCCCTAAAAACCAGTCAAACTGAGGTTAAAACCACAGAAAATAGACAAATTAGCGGGAACATTGAAATTAAATGGCCATTTTAGGTTGTCAGACTGAGATGGCAGGGAATAAATCTTCATAAATCCTTAAACAGGAAGTTAAGAGGTAGTTATGTAGGTAGTTACAAATCATGAATAAATTTTTGCCTGCAGCAGTAAAATCAAATTTCAGATGGGTGTACATTTTAGTGCTGGAACCAAATTACTGTTTATGTCTAGATCACAATCTCAAGGCCAGCAAAGGCTTCCTCCCTACGTTTGTGTTGTATGAAGGCTAATCTGTTTCCTTCTACCTCCCCACAGAAATTACAGACTTCAACAGGGCAATCTTTGAGGGAAATGTCTAGCAGCTTGCTCTCCCAGATGTATGTGTATATGTAGCGAGGGAGATAGAGAGAGATATATATATACACATATATATATATAACTGACAGCTTAATTTCTCTGGAACCCTTCACAAAATGGGGCACAAAGATTTCAGTCTGAGATTTAGGCTATAGAAATTTAACAAATTAACTTTGGCCCCCTGGTAAGGTTTTTACAGGAATGCATAGGCACAAGGCAGCATTAAGCCAGTTAGCTTCATCAACCTTCCCAAGACAATTTGCAGTCCTGAAAGATCAGGCGTTCACACCACCCTTTGGCCCTCAGCTGGCCTCCCCACAGCATCTCTGCTGGAGGCTCCAGGCAGTGTGAAGCATGCCTTGGATTTGGGTAAGAAGTGTACAATCCTGGCAGTTTGGTATATGCTGCTGAGCCAGAAGTTTCCTTAAAATAGAACCTGTGATTACAATATATATGATTATAGTGATAGAAAGGAATGTGTGAGGCTGTCTCTGAACTGTCCTCTCTGGAACAGGTGATTAGAGTATACCTTTGGTATTACCAACATCTGGTAGAATTTCTGAAAAGCATAAAGAGACCTCTGAAGGTGAGCAGAGCACAGAGGTACGGCAGCGAGAATGGATCAGAACAACTCTGGGTCCTTGCAATCTGGCACTGCCCTCCTGGGCCTTCTACCTCCCTAGCACAGAGCAACTAGGAACAGACAATTGTTCCTATTCCCTGTTCTGAAGCTTCTCAGAAGGTTTAAAAGATAGGTTCTCGTCCTCAGTATTTTACTGTTTCTACGCCATTGAGGGGATCTGGAAAACTAGCTGTATAATCATCAGGAGGCATTATATGTGAAGGTGTACAAAACATCTTCATATCCAACCTCACATTTAATTCTTTTCTTATTCCTAACCTGTCTGAAAAATTTGTCCCAGAAAAAAGTTAATGCCCAGGAAGGAAGATGAGAAAGGAGCCAGGGGAGTTTTCAGTTATAAAAGCTCCTTGGTGGAGCTTTTGGGTTGGAAGGGACCTTTGATGATCATCTAGTCCAATCTGCCTGATGTGGGCAGGGACACCTTCCACTAAATCAGGTTTCTGAGAGTCCTGTCCAACCTGACCTTAAATACTTCCAGGGATGCAGCATCTACAATTTCTCTGGGCAGTCTGTTCCAGTGCCACCCTCATTGTAAAAAAATTTCTTCTTTACATCCAATCTAAATCTACTCTCTTTCATTTTAAAACTATCAGCACTTGTCCTGTCACTACAGACGTGCTGGCTGAAGAGGCACTGTCAGCCACTCCAGTTTTGCCCCTGCCTATATAGCCCTTAGATTATATTGAGGAAATTATTATTCCCTTCCTAGCCACAACTCCTCTCCTGCGTAGATGTGACTACGTATGTCCTGTCACAATCACGCACCATCCCAAAAGCCATCCAAGCTGTGATTCATATCCTTTCCCAGGGGCTCCTTTAAAAATTCCTGGCCATGCTTGCCATGGAAGCCTGTTTGTCTTCAGGCCATGAAAAAAAGTTCTGCTACCCTGTGTTTTTAAATGGTATCCCTGCCTGATTTTCAGAAACAATAGCAATTATGGAAGAGCTTTTAATGACATTCACTTCATTAGGGCTGCTTCATAAGAAAAATAGTTTGGCAAAAATAAGCACCAAGTGGAAAACAGATGCTAAAATTTGTTGGTCAGTTCTTCCACCATCTGCGGCTTCATTAAAAGGTGAGCGCAGCCATTATGGTCAGCTGCCTGCCTTGTAACACTGGGTTTCTGTATCAGTCCCACATAGCCAGCTGTACCAGTATTTTCTATCACTTGTCAAATCAGACAGCAAATCTATCATTCTCACAGCAAAACAGACACTATCCTGAATTAGTCACGCAGCAAATCCACTGGTGACTGAGACCTCTTTCTTCATCTTGTTGTAAAATTTCAAGTTGTAAAACTTCAATAATCTTTACTCATTTAAAATTAACTGCTCTCCACACACATATTTCAACAGGCCACTGTGTCTTTTAGGGGGATTTTTGAGTAGGCCTAGAATTTCATTACTGTATGCAGATTATTTCAGAAAAGTGAAATCACTCTTAAAAGGTAGTACAGCCTGCTAGTGTCCCTCTTCTCCAACTTTTCTTCCATTCTGTTGAGTTTTGTGTAGAGAAGGAAGTGATTCAGAAAAGAATCATTTTCTGTGGTAACTGGTGCTGGAAAAGCATCAATGAAATTACCACCACATCAATCAATGCTCACTTACAACCTCCCCAAAGCAGATGCAGGCAGAGGCAAAGCACTCTGCTCTGGAGGAGTTCCTGCTATAGAACTTCACAGGAGAGCTATAGTACTGATCCCACAGCGTGAAGCCATCTACTGTGGCCAGCTTTAGTTTTACCCTCTCTCTTTTTTGAGAGAAAGGAAAATACCCAGCTGACCTGTCAGTAAACTAGAGAGAGGCACCTCTTTACCCATGCAGAAAGGACTCTTTCATGAAGCAATGTAGCATGTACCTTCTTAGAAACACTGTTTCACTTACATGCTTTTGCATAAATTAAATAAAATGCTACGCAAATACTTCCCACACTAAAACATATATAACCAAAATATAACTTACTATTTGAAGATGTAATTTTAGACCTTGTACTGAGCATATATTAGAACATACAGTTCTTTTCTTGATTCACAGATGAGTGACAAACTTCAGAAATGTTATTTTTAGTGAAAAGAGAAGCAGACAGACAATTTTATATTGATCTGTAGAAGACAACACGACTTTCAGGACTTCAAGAATTGTCAAAGAATTACATTTGCCATATGCCCATAGTTAAGAGTTTAGGGGCAGAACTGCAGTTGCCACTGGCTGCCCAGTAACTGGGGCGACTGCGCTGTTTGTACCAGCAGAAGATCTTACAATTTCTTTAAGGCCAGATATAAGGAAGGAGTGGATGCAGGCCCTGGCAGATCTTTGTAGTCATCTAGTCCTAAAAAATGACACAACATCAGCAGCTAGAGCAGATGAGGTAAAGTCTTCAGTAGTGCCGTACTTGCAAACACAGGGTGCCCAGACTGGGGACACCATGAGAGGAGGACTCACTCAGCTCGGTCTTATCTATATCTTTGCTTCCCAAGCTATACTTGGCTGTGGTCTTAAGGAATTTGTTTATGTCATTGTAGATTTCATGGAGTGGTCTTTTGTCTCCCAGCTTGGTTCTTTCATTAGCCTTGTTCATTATCTACCAAATGTCTCTTCTTTTTCTTCCTGAGCTGACTGATGTGGTTATAACTAGAAAACTTCTTCATTCTGTGATGGGAATTTGCACAATTGTCCACATTATTTACTTAGGGAGTTCCAGTAGCCCAAAATAAAAGGATCAGACTCTGATATTGTCTAAGCTCATGTAAGCTTGGAATAACTCCACTGAGTTGAGGAGAATTTGCCTGGATTTACATTGGTATGAGTAAGATAAAAATCTGGCCCAGAGTTTCTATTTCTTTACTCCCTTTTGACTTCACTAGTCACACAACCCTGGGTGCTAGTAGCTTGACTAAAACTGGAGACAGTCTTTTTTTACATAGGCTGACACTTCATGGTCTTCTCCAGCTATGGAACATCAGCTGTCCGTCCCAGGAAACTTCTGCTGACTGAAGCAATTTAAACCTCCAGCCTAAATTCCAATTATTAATTTAAAGCTTCTACTAAAGGGTTGTCAATTTTTTGACAAGTTCTAACTGCATGAGAAACTTAAAAATCTTAAAAACTTAAAAAAGATTACTACTTGTTTGGTCTCCAATTCTCATTTGTAAACTAACACAGCTATACACTGGCTGTAAATTATTGCAGTATCCTTCCCACTGAGGACCACTTACACAGTCCAGAGGGATATAAAGTGGCTTTGCTGTAAATAAGAATTGGGCACTTGATGTTTAGTATTTCTTTTGCTGTTTATTGTCAGTAATTCTCTGCAGCACAGTGATTTCATCTTGTGGGTAAGTTGCATATGGTGGTTGATTGACTTCTGCTATTGAGACTTTTGTCCTCTGTTGACTCTGCCTGTCTCAGGGCATGCTACTCTGGCAGCAGCACCAGGGGTACGCACCACCAGCCTTGCCTTGTGGTTCACTGTCACACACAACTTCCTCCAGGGCAGCAGCAATTTTCCTGCAGCAATGACCACAGACATCAAGTGCTTTCATGTTGCAGATCACTATCCGTAGCAGATTTGGTAACACTGCACAGTCAAATGTCACTGAAGTCAGCAGGAACACCATCAGGCTTTAGGTCAGCAGAGTCTGGGTAGCATCTCATTCATCCCACTGCATTACATAAGGCATCGTGGCTGCACATTACTGGTGCGCAGTGTGATAGTCCCTGTAAGAAAACTATTTTTCTCCCTGCTGATTTATTCAAAGCACTTCGAAATCAGAGGAAAACCAGTGACACTCTGCAATTTTTACTTTAGCTGACTCTGATCTTCAGAGTTTAAATCAAGAAACTTACTGTAGCTGAAACTACCTAAACCCAGATCCATCAACAGGGTAACAGCATTTTTAGCTTGCTGCCTGAGGGCACATAACTGACATTTTGTATATATAAAGTATTGGCGTTCCTCATATGCCAAAGTTTAAACCACAGAAAGAATCTTCTGGCAGATTATAACAGAAGCTCCCCAGAGGCAGCTGAAACGGTCTATTATCTGTGTGTGCCTGTGTTGACTAAAAGTTACACATAGGCTACACTCCACCATCCAGCAAGTGAAGGCACAATGCTGGCCTTATCCCTGCAATGCTTCGAAACAGGAGCTCCCACCAGCATCAGGGCCACTTTCCCACATGGTCAAGAGTAGAGCTGCCCTCGGCAAAACCCAGCAGGAGCTGCACAGGAAGCGCCCCATATCCCTCACCGCAGCTCTGGAGGGCCACCCCACTGCTTTGGCCACTCAGTAAAAGTTACTAGGAGTGTACAGAGATGGGAGTATCATGTTGGGTTCACGTAGGAAATTATTTTAAAGGGTTACGGACTAGCAAAGGGTGGAAAGTACATGAAGCAGCTTGCACAGAAAATACCAAGAAGCTTGTTCCTAACCTCTTAAACTGGATTTTTTTTCATCCCAATTCAGCCCAAGGCCTAGGAAGAAGGAAATTTCTAATTTATACTGATTTCTTAGGGCTTCTTTGTGATGGTTTTTATAGAAAGAGCTTGAACGTCTGTCCTGGTTCAGCCAGGACAGGGTTAAGTTTCCCCAGCAGTGGGGGGAAGCTCTAGCCGGGTTATTCAATACCATGCTGACGTCACCTCCTGGCGCCCAAGCGCGGGAGAATTGGTGAGCACGTGCGTTTGTGCAGCCGTTCCTCTCACTGCTGTATCGGTACATACCTTGCTCTGTTCATTGTTATTACTGTTACTCTTATTGTTATTGTTTGTTGTGTTGCTGTTGCACTGTTGTATTAAACCTCTCCTTATCTCAGCCCCGGGGCTTTGTATTTCACTCCCTTTGTGGGGGAGGGGCAGTAGCCACGTGGTCTCAGACCCCGGCACGGACTAAACCACCACAATGTCTATTTGCAGTAGTAAGTTTTGTGATTTTATTTATGAGAAAGCTAGTCAGTGTAGTCATTTTGGCTCTTCCATTTAGAATCTCAGGAGATTAAAAGGAACAGAAATTGTTTGTTTAACTGAGACTTTTTCCCCAAGTTAAAATGGCCACATTTTAGAACAAATGGATTTGTGTTATTGAGTCAAGAATTTATATTGTTTTCTTCTGTACGACTTAGTAAGTCATACCAAAGCTCTCATTACTGTTCTTGTGGCATAAAATGTTATAAATTCAGGGTAATTGTAATTTAGGTCCATTGTAAGTTTTATTTGCATTTTCAGTCAGGCTTATTGTCAAGAAAAGTTTGCCACCACATAATTCAACTCTTCTGTCCCTGGCTCATGATCACAATTAGCCACTGCAGGTAAAGCAGTTAAGCATGTGCAAAGCTAAACCATACTCAGTGGGCCAAAAATAATATATATTTATGGCTGTGCTTTGCTCCCTTTCTTTAGTATTTACTAGATTCGTGCTTCTTTGTAGAGATTTTTTTTCCAATTTTATGAGAAATTGACACTGAGAAATTCCTGTCTCACCTACCAGATTTCCATATTCTGGTCAAACACTGCAAGAGAGAGAACTTTTTCTGTAGGTGTATATATCACATGCAATAATATACCTAGTTAAGACAGCCAGCGTTTTTACTATTGTTCAAAGCTATGATTCTGTTTTCTGCCTATTCCAGTACTACATAGCTGCTGCCCTTCATCTGCAAACATTAAGTTCATCTTGAGGGTAGGCTTAAGTGGTTGACCTATAACAAAGTAAACACATGTAGCTCAATCACATGAGCTCAACGCATGCTTGTGTGAGGTTGCTTGACAGTCTGGGGTCTGTGAAAGCAAATGTGTAGCTGCAGCAGTGCAGGCTGCTCCAGAGGGGAATAGTTTACATGAAGGCAAAGCAGAGTTTAGATTAATATGCTCTGGTACAAGATGTTGCAACCTTGGCCAAGATCACTCACCTCACAGAGCTTCATTTCACAGCCTCCAGGGTGGTGAAAACCACACTGTCAGCTTTGCCAGAGCACTGCCCTCTGCCCATCACCAGTCTGTCCTGACACTTTCCTCAGAGGAACTGTCCTGGGCCATTTTCTCTAGCCAGGCTCTCAGCAGCACCAAGGTTGGGCACATCAGAGAAGGAAGAAAGACTAGTTCAAGAGGGTGATTGGAGCATGACCCCCCTTCTCCCACAGTGATGGAGGGGATATGTCCCAGGGTCCAGTAGGAAACATGCAAGTATAGTTTTACCTTTCCCTTCAAATATATTGATTCAGGAGCAAAACCATTCACAAATATCAGAAACTGTAGTAGAAAGGATCCATGAGCCCCAGCAAGATTTCTCTAACTGAACTGGACATCCTCTGCCCAGTGCAGCTTGGTCCTGTGCTCCAGCCCCACCGTACACCCATTCCAGCTACACTGCCCACGTGTCCCTTCACCCCTGCACTGCACACCCCCTCTCAGCCATCTCCCTTCTTCCCTTCCAGCCAAGCTGCTCACACCCTGCCCTTCCCCACCCAAAGGGGACTGAAACAGAATGAACGTGGTATTTGCAGCCATGGTGCAGTTCTCTTTGCCTGCTCATCAGTTTATCCATTTTCTCGCTGCCTGAGTCCATCCACAGCATTTAGGCCATGTTTCAAAACTCAGCAGTTATCTTTCATAATTTTTGGTGCTTTTAACCTCTGAAAGTGAAAAAATATCTCTCCCTCCACCATGGGAATAGTCTGAAAAGACAAAATTCAAATTATGCCTGCATTTAATTAAGAGACAAATTTTCAGGCACCAACTCCTCCTATCATGGAGAGCAAACCAAGCATACAAGTCACTGTGTGCACAATCAGCGTGGTGTATAAGACACCAACCTTTGGCTGCAGATAAGGATTTACTCCAAGATGAAGGCACAAATTACTCACTGCAAAGCTAATTCTAAATTTCTGTGTAGCAGAAATGCCATACCTAATCAAGTTAGGCTAAAAGTTTGGCCCCAGTAATTCAACATCTTCATATACCAAGTGATGACTGGACCTTTGGTAAACTTGGAATAGGAAAAGGTTAATCATTTTTATGAAATAATTATTCTCTGCATGCAGAAAACAGCTCTTTTCAGCATCTAGAGTCATTAATACATGTCATTGTTTGTCTGCAGAAGGGTTCTTTCTAGTATGTGGATTTGATCAAAATGCAGATGTGAACATTGCTCATATCTAAACATAGCTTCTTTTTACTTTGCATTTGTCCTTCCCTTCTCATTTTCACCACAATGCAAAATGATTGATTACAATATTATGATTGCTAGTGGTGTAATATTTCAAACCCACCAGAACTTAAGTTTTCTGCTCATAGAAGAGTCTTAGCTAATGCATTTTTAAAATAGTTTTTCTGGCAGAACTGGATGTGAAGCAATGGTTAACCACTACAGCCAATATCAAGAACTCCAACTTCTCCAGCACTATTTCTAGGGCCAGCATTCAAGGTCTGACTGGTAGATCCTAAAAACCAATAGGTCCTCTCTTAAAATACACGAAAAATATTTTAATGCTAAGTATATACAAGTAGACAACATCCTAAGAGCAGCTAGATTGTCTAGTTCACCTTTTTCCTCTCTCTTCATATAGTGCCTAGTAGAAGGGAAGCCTGGGCCATGAGATTTGTGCACATCCTGCATAGGGAATAGAGGTGATCCTGTCTTCCACAGCAGTGGGGCATGGCAGCCTATCTTATGCCCTTCAGGTGGTATTTATTCCTGCTGTCAACAGCAGCAGTGGCGTGCTGACAGTGTTTCTAAAACTGTTTTGATCTTGTTGCAGAATTAATAAACTCACTGGATTAGGATCAGCCCTTTGCCTTTCCTCTTAACAAAATTCATCCTGCATCTCCCATGGCATTAGCCAGGCTCCCATTTGCACTCCTGTGTATTTTTGGGGGTGGGGGACGCATGCGTGTGAGTGTGTGTGCTATTAAATATGTGTGCACTTAAATATGGAAAATTCAGCAATATGTCACTGGAAACATAACTGTTGAGTTTCTAATAGTTTGGACTCAATTGAGAGCTAAAGGTCAGTTTGCATCAGGTTTTGTATTTAATGAGTAAAACTTAAGTGCTCAAAAATATGTCTTGTCCAAATGAATGTACTTAATGCAGTAGGTTTACTTCAGAGTAGTGATGCTTTGAAAGCCTATAAGCATAATAGTTACAGCCCTGTAATCAAGAAAACCAAAACCCAAGTGCTATCCTGAGAGGTTTTCAGGATTTTATCACCCACACAAAAGAAGCCAAACATTCTTTTAAAGGAATTGCCCTTAAAAATAGAAAAGCTATTTTAATCAAGCTGCTGGACTGCTTTATCTTGTCACCTGTGCCCAGCAATGGAACTCTTTTTTTCCTTTAATAGATATGTTTCTTAAAACATTCTGATCATAAGTGACCTTTGGTTTTTAAGTACAACACAATGGAACAGCTTAGTCCTGCTCCTCTTCAGGTCACTGGGAAACCTGCCACCCTTTCCAGCACAGAGCACCTCAGCCTGCAATGTGCACAGGGTTCTAGCCTGCAAACCCACTTCACTGCCCAGCACAGTACATGGACAAGGGGGGCTCTCAGCCCCTGAGGATCATGGCTAAGAGATGCTTTCCAAATGATCCACAACAGAAAAGCCTGGCATGCAGCAGCCAGCTGACAGATGAGAGCACTGTGGGAAAGAAGCTTTCAGTTTTGATTTAAAGAGTGAAAGGGCAGCAGCATCTCTGGCATCTTTGGGCAGGGACTTTCATGGGTGAAGTAGCAGCTGCCCAGTCTGCATAAATTTATGAACTGGTGAGACAAGCAGGCTGCTATCTGCTGGCCCTGTGGAGGGTGAAAAGTGTGACCAGGTCACACAGAGAAAGAGCTCAGGGTCAAACCCTGAAGGGCTTCATAGAGCCATTGGAAAGCAAATTACCTCAAAGGAAATGCTGAAACTGAACGTAAGCAAAGTAGGATAGTATTCACTAGCAGCTGGTGGAGCCCTAGAAGCATGTGCAAAACAAATTATGGCAATTTTTTTGTATGCAGGAAACCAGCATGAGAGGCATCACAGGTAAAAGTGGCTAGAAACAGTTTGTTGTCAGAGAAAGGTGCACTGGCAAAATAAACAGTTTTTCATTAAGTCTCAGGAGAATGCCCATTAAAAATCTAAACATAATTTTTGTCACCAACTGTGAGAACCCTTTTGATTTGTTTTCAATTTTATTTTACTTGCTTTGATATTTACATTTTACCATGATGCTTTCGTGCACAAACTACTACTGCTTAAATCTCTTAATGGAATAGCTAGGAGATGCAATGCTTACTTAACGTTTAAAAATTTTCAGATACTGAATATAAATTAAAGACACCTAAATCAAAGAAGTTACTATTATTTTGTAAGGAAGGAGCTTCGGCCAGCTTAATTTATTACATGTCCAGACAAGACAAATACAAAGTATCAAATGGGAGAGCTGCAGGTCCAGGAGACATATCAGGAGAACTGATATTTCTAAACAGGTTAAAGTCAGAGTTCACCCCAGGAAAAACCAATGACTCAAACATCAAATCTTCCTCCTGCAACTATGGTTCTCTGATAAAGGTCCTTAAGAAACAGCACCAAACAGACAGGACAGGGTGAAAAGGAGTGCAGGTCCCTGGGCAATTGCTGGAGATGTAACCAAGGGTAAGTAGATTATTCCCTGATACAGCATAAAGAAAGAATAAGAACTGTAAAACAGAGCGATGACACAAAGGCATATGAATAACATCTAATACCACATTGAAACACAAAGTTTTCCTGGGTGAAGAATGTACAGATCTAAGAGCAGAAGTCAAGAAGACAACATAATAGCCTGAGCAGTGACCCTAAAGGAGACCCCCTGAGAGCCATCAGGGGGGATAAAGGGGCTCAGGTGAGCCAGGACCATCAGTCAAGAGGTTGCAAGCCTCTGGGGATCCCCACAGGTAGGGCAGCAAACAACAACCTTCCCAACACACAGGAAGCCCTAGACCACAGGGAAATAAATACAACACTCACAGTAAATAGCAGCCAGCTCCTCTGAACACTGTCCCAGGCTCCTCAGGCTGTCAGTCTAAAATCAGCCCTTAGAGACTCTCCAATTTTCCACATCTCAGGGGCTTCATTACAGAGTTATTCCCCAATGCAGAAGTTTGGGGTTAGGTCTCTTCTTGAGTGAAACACCAGGAATACAGCTGCTTACCATGTTTTACACTAGGATTTAATATTATCATTAATGACCACAGATGACAGTAAAAACTGGTCTATTAACCAACCTTTCAGATCATTTCCAAAAGCTAATCAGCCATTTCAGGCAGATCATTACCTTTGCAGTCATCCTCTCTCTTCACAGACTGGTAGCAACACAAAAACTCTTGTATGGATTGTATTGAAGTTTGATAAAATTGCTTGTGCCAAGTTAACTCCAAGTCTTACAGGAAAACTGATACAGCTGTGATGAAGCCAAGGGGGCGGGCTACTCCCATGTGTTTTCCATTTCCTAGTCAGCATAAGCTGCAGCAGATACACAGAGAGCAGACAGAGAAATTATGCAGAGCTTGTTTCAGCTTTGATGGTTGTACAGACAGTTATTGGGACTACAGCTGTTGAAAGCTGAAGGCACTTCACTTCCCATTGCCTGTCAGACAGGCACTGACATCCCAGGGAATCTCTACCTGAGAGATTGCACACTCATAACACCACTGTTAGCATTTGTCTTCTCAGGTATCATCAGCTTAGGAAGAATTCATTAAACTTGGTGATTCTTAAATATTTCCCACTGTGCTCAGTGCCTATGCCCTTGCATTTTCCCATGCACCTGTGCTGCATTTCCCCTGGTGCCAGGGAACAAGCCAAGAACCATCTTTTTCCTTAGGCTACATCTTCTGTGAGAATCTGCCTGCAAACTTTCTGCCAAGAAAACCTGGCAGAATCAAGGCCAGAAGAAGCGCGACTAAGCCCCCTCTGGCCGTTGTGCTCTGGGGACTATGGAGGAAAGAGTATCTGTATGTTGCATATGCACGTGCAGTGTATGCACACAGCAAGGGCTGGACAAGAGGAGCACTCACCCCAGGGCACTGTTCAGAGAGAATGAAGGGGAAAAATTACACCAGAAATACCTCAGAAGTTAGGTGGGCAAGCGACTCTGGCAGCACTGGCTTCAGGGAGGGAGTCAGGGGCAGGAAGGTTTTTCAGGACCGGCGGGCACTGCAGGTCAAGTGTGTGAGTTTCTGTACAGATGCAACTGTTCATCAGCCAGCCCAGCACACAGAACAAATGCTCTGTGTGAAAAATACACCTCTGAGTGCTGCTGACAACACATATGCAAGCGCCAGAAAACAAGTCCTCTCTCTCCCCTGGTCCCATCCTATAGACCTCATCCAAGCTCGTTTCGCAGAGGTGCCTCTTTTACAAGACTGGTCACCTCTGGTTTCTTCTAACACCACGGAAGAGACACAGAGCTGCTGCTCATCTCTTAGGTGGGTGAATTGCCCTCTGGAGAGGCTGTACCCTCCATGCCCTACTGGAAACAACTGTGATAAATTAACTTCTCATTTGGGCATCCAAGCTGCCTGCCAGAAGTTAGGTGGAGGGGGGGATAACCCACAGCACCTCTCTCTCTCAACCTCTTTCAGGGAGCTTTTCCCAAAATAAGGCAATGTCAAAGGGGCAGTAGATGGTCCAAGAGCATCAATATCAAGGGTCTGTGTGTATCTGCTCGACTTCCATTCCCCTGGTCTGTCCCTCCCTCAAAACAAACACAGGAAAAAAAATCATTAAAAGCTGTAGCCACCTTGGTACAAAGTGGAGAATGTGGTAAGGACTGTTGGATTCCAATAAAGAGAACAGAGATGAAATGACGTGTTCAGAGGATTCAGTACCAAACAGTTCTGTTGGTTTGGGGCTTCTTTTTATTTGTTTTGTTTTGGGGGAAGGGGTCAGAGTTTTTATGAGGGTTTTTTGTTTGGTTTTTTGGGGGGTTGGTTTTTTTGTTGGTTTGGTTTTGGGTTTTTTTAAAAAATTGTTTCCTCTTATATTGTCAGAAGAGAGATAAGTGCTGGAGCCATGAGCACAGAGGACCAGTGCCTGGTAGCTGCACCCCCATGATCTGAGGTGTGGGTGCCCCCAGCTGCACCCCTGATGGCTGACAGCACCCAGGCACGAGCCCTTCGTGGCCCTGGTGAGAGCATCATCGAAGACTAAAGACTAGGTGGCAGAAGAGGAGATAGCAGGTTTTAGGCACAGAAGAGAACCTCTAAAGGGAGGCCTGAGAAGGGTCACTAATAGTGGGCAGGAGGTACTGCTTGCCGCACCTGGAGAGAGTGAAGTGGGGAAGGTTGCAGTATGGAAAGGAGAGAGCTGCTGTGGCCATCCTGACATGAACTGTCAGACAAGTGTGAAGGAGCATCAAATGAGCCAAAAGTCAGTGAAATTTTGACTAAGACCAGGGCCAGAACTGGGCTTGTGTCCTGGGTTGTCAGAAAGTGAAGACTCCTTGATTTCTGGAACAGATAGTTTACTATCTTGGAAATGTCTCTGAATTAAGGAATCTGTTGATGTTTTGAGGTAACCTGACTTCACATTAAAATTTACCTTGATTAAAACCTCCCTGGATTTTTCCTCACACGTTGTACTGTTCTGACATCTGGCCCCCATTCCTATACCAAAGGACTGGTGTTTTTCTCCTGAACAGACAAAGGAAGTGTCTTGCAATATAGGTTCATCCCCCCTCTAAAAATGCAAGTTTGGCTTTAAACACACCAAGCAAAAAATAATTGATTCCTTGAACCAACAACCTTTAACAGCTCCCACCATGATATCACATGCTTTTCCTGAGGAGACCTGCCAGTTTTTCCCTGGCTCCTTTCTAAATGTCCCAGAAGAAAAGCTCAAAGGGAAACATAATGAAGGAAGGCTGTGGGGAAACTCCACTTTTACCGATTTCCAGAAAAGTGAATTCCTTGGGATCTTAGCTAATAATGATACAATCTTAACTCCTGCGCGAGTGAATTTCTTCTTGCAAAAATAATGTCTTCTTATTTCTATTTCTCATTTCCATTCCCCCAACAAAACCAGAAGTTCTCAAAAACCTGATACAGTAGCTCAGAGAGTACAGGTGAGATTTTATGGAAGGAGTGATGTTGGCAAAGGACCTGAAAAGAGAGGGAGTAAGAATAAGGGCATGACTTGACCCAAGGCAACAATAATTCTTCATGGGAAATAGCTTTTGCACAAGCATGCTGGAACTATCCCTCATCCAGCAGCACCACACTGACTCTGGAAGAAACCAGTCACTCAGGAAATCATCACAATGAAGCCAATGGAAATATTGCTGGAGTAAGAACAGCAGAGCCAATTCCCAATATTGATTTTGTGTTGACTTTCATGGATGTAAGACAGCAGATACTTGGAAACCTTTGTAGCAAATTTACCAACAGTTATCCATGAAGCCTTGTAGCATCCTACAATATGATTTATTTTTTTTAAGAAGCTGTGTTGTAAATTATAACATTTCTGACATTTCTTTCCAGCCTAAAAATGACTGATTGTATCTTTCCCGTAAATTTCAAATTCTTTCACACCTTCCCTCACTTACCTTTACATTCCTAAATGGTTGCACGCTATTTCAGTTTGCTGATTAATACTGTCTACTTTTTTCCACTTCGCCTGCACAAAAGCAGTGTAAATATAACTCCATGCTGAGACATTTAAAGATCCAGGAACCAATTCAGCAAGAAGCTTGCATATGTCCAAGTATGCTAATCATCCCTGACTCAAAGTCAATGTTTCACTGCTTTGCTGAATTAAAATGCTAAACGTAATCTTCAGAGGAACTTCCGTGAAGATCACATACATCATCGCACTTCAGTCTTACTAACTATGGAGAGCTCAGAGATGTAGGCAAGGGCATGGTACAGTACCCCACGCTTTTCCTTGCTAAAGGAGATAGAGGTCTATGCATGATCCACACAAAGACTTCACAAAAATCAAAGCAAAAGTGACTGGCTCCTACTGAGTGACTTTGAAAGGAGCCTGGTATAAATAAAATGTGTCAGTTTGCATTTTTGTCCCAGATTACAGCCTCAAGTTTTCAGAACTTTTTTCCTAACTGCTGAAGAAGATTTTCAGATGGGTAAATTTACAGCTCTATTAATCATTGTTATACCTATTTTGCATATGAGCTATTTCCTCTGAATCTGTTAAAAGTCCCAAGTCTTCCGCTCTGTGAAAGTATATTCATGAATGCCTCTTTCTGAGCATAGAAACTGAATAAATGTTTCTAGTTTCAGTAATAGTGAAGTTTTCCCAGTGTAAACCAGCATGTTGAAGCATTACAAGCTGATGGTCAGCACATATTATAACTGTTCTATGTAAAAAAATTTTAAACAAACACTCATATTTCCACATTCACAAGGAAAGAAAAAGTACTATTTAATTGTCTCTACATGACGAAGCACACATAAGCAAGGAGCAGAAGATTTATAGCCCAGTTGTTCTCATAACCAACCCCAATTACAGTGTGTCTCTGCTCACCCTAACAGAAACATCTGCCTAACAGCCCAGGCTAGGGATAACCACTGCTATCTGACATTCCAGTGGTTTGCAAGGACAATGCAGTTACAGCTGCAAGTCTGCCATAAGCAAACAGCTGAATAGTCTGCTGAATGTATCACAGTCATTGAGACTGCTGAGAAACTTCTTCCTATCCTTAACAACAGGCTAAGAGGGATTTTCATCCAAAAGAACCAAGCTTCTGCAACATATCTTGTAAAACTTGATGGGGTTGTGTTTTGTTTTGGTTTTTTCTCCCAGAATTAAAAACTGGCAGAAGTTTAACAAGTGAATGAATACTTCTGAATGACCTTCCTTATGTCTTACACTGACATCTGACAGCAGAATACAAATTCAGAAATATGGAAAAAAACGTTGGGAGAGAGAATCCAAATAGAAAAGCTCACCACTTTTGCAAAATGTCACTGCTTGTTTCAGTTGTCCATCTGCATGGCTTGCTCCTCTTGGCTGCTTTCAGCACAGATTAATGACCTTCAACCCTGACAAATATGTTGCCCTCATGTTTTTATGATCTCCTAATCTCTCAGAAGGTGACACATTCTGAGATTAGTGTAAATACACCAGGATCCCAGTGGCAGCATAATACAGATGCAGCTGTGATGAATGCCAATTAAAACAGTAGCAGCATGTGACAGCGGTTTACAATTACTTTTAATTAGCAAGTTTTAAACACTCTGTTATCAGGCACATCTTTGAAGTATGTAACTAGAATAGGTCCTGAGTTCATGATTTTGAGTAGCTTTCTGCTAGAGAACTACTTCATGAAAGGCTGTAACAGAAAAAATCTGCTAGTATTTCCCTGAAAAATGCCTCCTAAAGGATAAAGGAACTTAAGCTATGGGGGGAATTTGAGCACAGGACACTGCCCAGATGAACTGTTAAACAGTTTGCCTACAGTGTTCCCCATCACATGTTAAACTTTACCTATAAATATACAAGTTAAACAATAACAACCAGGTATCTACAATAAAGTTCTGCAGATGTCTACCCAAAGAGAAGAAAAGTTAAGATTGCTTTTAAGCCCCATTTGCCACATCTCAGATCAATTTTAGAAACAGGGTGCCTTCTGTCCTTCTGCACCCCAGCAAGAGAAGAGCCCCTGCTTAGGACTTGTTTCCATTGCGCAGGGAGGACTGCCTGAAGCACGTGGAGACACGCTGGCTGCACTTATCCCAGGAAAATAAACACTGCCAGGGATGCTGCCAGGCCCAACTATTGATACTATCCTGCTGGGAGAACAGTCGCTGGCATGCTGGGGCCCATGCCGTCCCAGGTAACCCCATCCCCACATGGGTGCAGGAGTCCAAAGGGACCAGGAGTCATTCCCAAGGCTATGTGCGTGCAGCCACCCTCTCTGGGAGGGAGTGGGAAGGATGTGGTCAAACAGCAGCAGTTGGCCTCCAGGCTAAAGAACAGACCTTGGCACTGGCTCACAACAATTCTAATAAACACATCAATTAGGGCCAACTTGAACTAGATTGTTTGAGCAATGCAGGTAGTCTGGGCTCCAGCACAGGCAGTGCACCTGAGCAAATCCTCATGGGCTCCAACAGACCATCTCCCCTCTCAGGGGGATATCTATGCTGTCACATTTTCTCTCTGGTTCTTACCTAAATTAAGGTCTCACCTGTTGCCCACCAGTTAAGTCACCATGATACACGTACCACGGGATGCAGGAATGGCACATCCAGCGCTGGATGCCAGTACAGAGCAGAATGGATGCCCATGTCCCCAAAACACATGAATTCATACAAACCTTAATCATCTTAAATCAAAGAAAGGAAATGAATGATCAAAACATGCAGTGGCCCAATCCTGCAGGGACCTCCTGTAGGTCCAAGGATGACCAAGGGCGTTCAACATCATGCAGGATCAGGCGGCTGCAGCCCAAAACACAACTGCTTCCCCAGGTGTGCAGCCACTCAGTGCATTTCCCTGGTACTCAGATGACTTTCAAGGGCACTCGCTTCAACCACAGCGCAATCTCCTCTGTTACTAAAGAAACAACTGCTTGTTGCCTGAACAGTCATACTGCGACTAGGAAATCATGTTTCATATTTCAAAGGTAACTTAGAAATGACAATATGGAGCGCTTGACATCTTAAGAGATCTATACATCATGTTGACACATATAAACAAAAAATGAGACCATACTGCATAATGTCAAGCAGCTTTTCAGCTTGTTTTAAAAGAGGCAACCTTTACAATGTAAAGACACACTTTATTTAGGTCTGAATGGGTCATTTTTCTCTTTCTGTTTTTTTTCATGACAGAAGTTCCTTTTTTTCTTCACCAAAAAAAGTTTTATCTCAAGCAGCTCCGAAACACTTGTGCTTAAAACTTTATGATCTCTAGAGAAAAATATAATCAATTCTTAAGTTTTTGTAGCTTTTGTTAGCTTTTAATAGAACTATGGAAATTTTCCAGCAGCTACTTTAATTTCCATGAAGCAAGAGCAGCAGGTCTCTCAGTAAACCCTCCTTTCCAAGAGACCTGCAACAGTGGTGCAGGGAGAGGCAGATACATTATTTTTGTGATTAAGAACTAGCAGGTTTATTCTCCATTTATTTCGACCATCCTATTAGTGCAGCTAAGACATCTGCATAACATTTCCTTTCTCTATGGTTCACGTGAGCTAAATAATGCGTATGTTAAAAACCGGGCTTTCAACGGCTTTTAATAGCAAGGAAAAATAAACTCCTGCAGTATTACAGATACACAATCTCTGTCTTGGCTTCATTGCCTGATGTTATTTAAAGAAAATTAGTGGCTTTGCACTGACAAAACCCATGCAAAGGAATAATGCATTGAGCTCACTTTATCCAATACGTGCAGTAAAGATTTAGTTAATAGTCTTTTAGTTAAAATACTAGGACTCCATCTCACTGCACATTAACGGGCTGACCAAGACATTCACTTCAACATGTCTCAGTCCCTGACCCCTAATAGAGGCACCATGTTGTACCTGTTCCTCTAACCTTTGTGCCTGCTCTGTTCAGGCTGGGAGCCAGGAATGACGTTTTGTGCCTATGGCACTTGATGTACGCAGCACCTAGTGCACACAGCATTTGGTGTATGCAGCACTTGCTGCATACAGCGCTTGCATCCATCACCCATCTCACAACTACACCTAAGTAACTTTGTGGCAGAGGCAGCACAACCTGAAGGGTATGGCTGACCCAAACCAACCACTGCTTTCATAGTGCTTTCTCCTGTCCCCTTCTGGTATGCACATGTATATAAACAGATGCATTTATTGGATGCCCATGTTTTTATTGCACAGATACCATATGCCCTCTTTCTTTTTGATTGTTCTGTCATTGTTCCACCCATTTGTTGTTGTCTGTAGAGGCTGCACTTCAGAAACTTTTATTCCAGGTGCCAGTGACTGGATTATCTGTACTGAAAAAAAAGTTAAGATGTCTTTTAAGTGACTACTAATATATAATACTGTTTCAAATTTGTAACAGGAGATAACTTTGGGGGAGTTTTTTATTCTGCTGTTCTTACAAGAAATCTCTTGTGCAAATTAGTCCTTCCCCAAATGGCACAGTTACAAAAATAAATCGCCTGAAATTTTAAAAAAATCTAATCAAGTAATTCATTCAGATGTTATTTCTGAGTTGCAAATATGTTGCTCCTGTAGAGAAGGGGACATGTTCCCAAGGAAGGCTGCCCCCTTCATCATAAATGTCCCATGTAGAGGAATATAGTTGTGCAATTTCCCCTCAGCATGTGGATGACTGCAGCGATGGAAATGCCATGCTGTCCAACGGGCTTCGTGAGGAGGTTCATGTTCATCTCTCCATCTTGTCATCTGATGGAAATTTAGAAGATGCCTCCTGAGGAAATTTTTGTCCTGGCAGCCCATCTAGATGACATTAGCAGACCCCTCCAAATTTCCAATAAACACATCTTTAAAACCTTCACTGCGCTGGCTGTAGAAGACACAGGGATTGCACCTCACTCCCATTACACCCAGTGAGGTGACCATGACCTCCTCTACAGACCTGCAGCCCCTGGCCTGAGATCTCCTCTCGAACTGGGTGCTTGGAGGATTCTGCATGTTTCACATCAATGAAGAAGTGCAAACAAGCATTGTTGGCATGCACACACCTGGCTCTGGAGTCCGCGCATGGGGTCCTCATCCTGCTTCCTAGCCAAGGGGTGCACAGAGGGTGGCGAGGGGCACAGCAAGGTCTGTGCAGAAAGCCCAGGACAGTCAGCGGGAGCTGGTCCCACCTGCATCCTCTCCTTGTGGGGCCTGGGCTGGCTGGGATGTACACAGAGGAATGGGGCAGAGAGGAGGAGATGGGAGAGGGAGAGGTGAAAGAGAGAAGGAAAGGGAAAAGGAAAGGGGAAGAAGGGAGAGGGAAAGGAAGAGGGGAAGGGAGATGGAGAGGGAAAGGGGTGTACAGCAGACAAGGTGGCCCAAGGAGGCAGAGTCGGGGACGGCAGCCCACGGTGCCGCTGGCAGTGGCGGTGCCCGGCCGGGACGAGGCTCGGCGCGGCCCCCCACCCCCACCCCGCCCTATCGGACCCCCCGGCAGCAGCCATGGCCGCCCCCCGCCGCAGCAGCAGCCGCGCCCGCGGGGGGCCGGGACCGGGCAGCGGTCCCCGGCGGGGCCGTCCGGGCACAGCTCGCCTTCCTCGGGGAAGAGGGACGAGCCGGTACGCACACGTGTGAATGCACCACCATAACCACACGCATACAGACACCCGGGGGTGGGGGGGTGGGGGTATGGAAACAAACCCACAGCCAGGGTACAACTCTTGGAGGCAGCTCTGCCGCCGGCCCGGCCCCGCCGTGCCCAGTGCGGATCCCTCCGTCCCCGCAGCTCCGGTGCTCGGCGCTGCACCGGCGCGGCGCGCGCCGGCAGCGAGCTGGTCTCCTGGGGGTTTCGCTGCTCCATCCCAAGCCCCAGCGCCTCACCCCCCAAATATCCAAAAGTAGAAAACATTTTTTTTTTAAAAAAAAAGCAGCAACGCAGGGCGGACGGAACGCTCGCAGAAGCCCTGCGCGCTGCCCCACCGCCCGCCCGGGCTGCGCCGCGTTGAATGCATAGCGCCGGCGACATGGGGACCTCATACCTCCGGACAACTGGGTGAGTCATAAATACACGGCGCAGGGCTGAAAACCGAGACTGTTTACAGACACTTTGCAGCGGCCTCCGGCGAGTCAAACCACCGCACACCGCCCAGGGGTTTCGCTGGGCTGCGCGGAGGGGCCCCGCCGCACTGCGCGGATGGGACCGCGCCGGCGGCACCTGCGGCCGGCGAGGGGCGAAGAGGGGGCGGCCTCCCCGCCGCCGCCCGTCCGCCCGTCCGTCCGTCCGTCCGTCTGTCTGCCCGGCGGGCGGCGGGAGCGCGGCGGAGCGGCGGTGGGGAGGGACGCGGTGTTGGGTTACCCCGGCCCGGCCCGGCCCGGCCCGGCCCGGCCCCGCCGCCGCGGGGCCAGCGGGTGCCGCGGAGCTGCGCCGGCGGCCGCGCAGCCCGCGGTATGTCGGGCCGGTGACTTCAGCCGGGAGATATTTGGAGGCTCCGCGGGGTCCGGTGCGGGGGGCCAGCGTGTGTTTGGGTCTGAAAGCGAATCAGCGGAGGGCGCGTCACTGCCAAAGGGCCCTATAAATCCATCTGCGGCGCCGAGTCGCCCTGGCAAAGCCCCCGCGTCCGCGCGTCCGGCTCCGCGCTCCCCTCTGCCCGCGGGTGCGGCGCCCCCCGCGCCTCGCCCAGCCCCGCGACCCCGCCCGCCCAGCCCCGCCGGCGCCCGGGGAGCCGGGCAGGCCCAGCCGGGGCAGCCGGAGCGGGCGCTCCCCGGCACCGGCCCGGCCTCCCGCCACGCTCCCGGCTTGGATCTAAGCTTTCGCCGCGACGGGACCCCCCGATCTGGAGGAGGAAGCCTCGCTGCTGCTGCCGCCACCAGCTCTACAAATCCCAGCGCCGGCCTCTTGATTCTCCTAGCAGGCTGAGGGGGGTGGTTTGATTTTTTTTTTTTTTTTTTAAATTTTTATTTTTTCCTCCCCTCCTCAGCTGTGGTGGTTTTTTTCTTTTTTTTTTTCTTTTTTTTTTTTTTTCCCTTCCCGCCGTTGCGTGCGTGTCCGAGCGGTGCGCGGCTCCCCGCGGTGCTGGACCAGCTGGCGTTACAGGAGCCCTGATGTCTTCATCTGACTCCCCGCAGTTGTTGATGGAGTGTCTTTCTCAGGTTTCCAGGCAGGGTCCCAAGAGCAGCACCCAGCGCCAGCTCCCGCTGCCAGGCGGCGCTCCCCGCGGCTCGGGCCGCTCCCGCCGCTGCTGAGCGGCTCCGGGGCCGGAGCGGGCAGAGACCCCCGCGGCGCCGCTCCAGCCGCGGCCACAGCACCTGCGGCGGCGGCGGGGGAGGCCGCCGGCGCTTCTGCTGGCGGCTGCCCTCGGCCTCCATCCAGACTTGCGACCTTGCCCCCCCCCCTCCCCGCGCACAGAGGGTCCTGGCGGTCGGACCCCGACCCGGCCCACATGCAGCGCCCGTCCGGCCGCTCGGCTCCCCGGCGTTGATGTCCGTCTCGGGTCCGGCGAGACCAGCTCCGAGGTGAGGGCGAGGCGGGGGCCGGGGCGGGCACCCTCCCCTCCGCGGGGGCACAGGGCCGGGCACGGAGCCGCCCGCAGCCCCCCGGCCCCGGCGAGGTGCGAAGGCGGAGGGCCCCGGTCGGCAGCCGCGCCCCCAGCCCCGCCGCGGGTCCCCCCGGGCCGGACCGAGCCCTGTGCCGGCGGCCGGGCCGGGCCGAAGCGGTCTGGGGGCAGCTGTCATCGCCGGGCGGCGGGCATCGGGTGCGTGCCGTGTCTGGCTCCGACCGGGGAGCGAGGAGGCGAGGAGGAACGGGGAGAGGGAAGGGCGAGGGGGAAGAGAAGGGACAGGAGAGAAGAGAAGGGAAAGGAGAAGGGGGACGAGGAATAGGAAGAGAAAGAAAAGGAAAAACGGAGGAGGAGAGGGAAACAGGAAGGAGAAAAACGAGAAGGAAAGGGGAGGGAAAGGGAGAGGAACGTGAAGGGGAGGTGAAAACAGAGGAAAGGGGAAAGAAAAAAGGGAAGGAGAAAGGAAATATTGAAACAAGGGGAAAGGGAGATGGGAAGAGAGGTGGAAAAGGAAAAGATAAAGGGAAAGGGGAAAGGAAGGCAGAAAGGAAGATGGTGGGAAAAGGAAAGGTGGGAAGTGAAGAGGAAAGGAAAGAGAAAAGGAGAGAAAAATGAAAAAGAGGAAAAGAGAGGACAGGAAAGGGGAAGGAGGGAGAAAAAAGAAGAAACGGAAAAGGAAAGAGAAAAAGGGAAAGAGAAGAGGAGAGGGGAAGGAGAAGAGAGGGAAAGGGAAAGGAAGGTTTGCCTGTAGCACAACAAATCTGTTCAGCCCTGCACCCCAGATCAGCCCGGTCTGCCCTGGCCCATCCCAGGGACAGGTGCCCTGTCACCACCCGGGTGCTGGAGGAGGAGAAGCACAAGGTGACCTGGCTGCCAGCACAGGGACACGGTCACACTCCCACATCCCTGGGTGCAGGCTCCTGGGACCTGCCTGCCTGCATCCCCCAGAGCAGCTCACTTGGGCGTAGAGGGGCTGGAGACCATCGTGCACCGCCCTCTCCCACACCTCTCGCTGGGGAGAGCCCCCTTCCCTCACTCTGGGTAGGCAATGGGGGTGGGAGGCTGATCGGGGGTGTGAGGCTGCTCAGCTTTGTCTCAGGGGTGGCAGGGAGGTGGCAGGACTGGGGGAGCGCAGCTGCTGGGGGCTAACCCTGCCTCTCCTCTCTGCCAGGGGCCCGTGTTGGAAGGAGATCTAAGATGAAGTTATGGGATGTTGTGGCTGTCTGTGTGGTGCTGCTCAACACGGTCTCCACCTCGCCCCTGCCCACCGGTAAGACGCCTCCCGAGGGGCCCCCTTCAGTGGTAGAGGGGCCTGAAGATGATCTCTCCCCCATCAGCCTGCTGCCTCCCTATGCTGTGCACAGTGACTGTAAGAAACATTCCCCTTTGTAGCCACTGCTGTCTGTCTTGCTAATGCGTTCCCCTTTGCTCAGGCATCAGGGTGAGGAAAGGACCCCCCCACTTTCTGCCCTCACTTGTCCCCCAGGCATGGTCGCTGGCTCTGGTCTGGCTCTAGCAGCTCCCAGCCAAGTCACCCTCCAAAGCTTGGGGTTGGCAATTGCAGCGGCAATGCCCCCCCTTCCCCCCACCACCAGCCGTACCTTCCTGGCAGTCGTAAGGTCCCTTTGGTTGAAGAAGCAGGGGAGATGGGAAAGGTAGTTGTATGCAGAGGAGCCAGGAGGTGTGTCAGGTACATACACCTCCCACTGCAGGCACTGAAACTACTTCCCCACCACTTCAACCTCCTCTCCCTGCTCAGACCTGCCAATGCAATTATTCGCTGTCTGTAGTGGGCGCAAGTCCTGATGGAGATGGGACTTCATGTGGGAGGCACTGTACACATCCTGGAGTGCTGCTGAGTTTCATTAAATCCTCCTTTGGATCCTGATCCCAAAATTAGTGTGTCTGCATGGAAATTTACAGAAGAGTAGCGGTGGCAGGGTTAGGAGCTTGATGCAGAGCAATCCACATGAACCAGCTCACAGTAAGACAGCTTACAATCCAATGACAGATAATAATAATGCCTCGCTAATAATAGGTCTTCTACAATAGCAGATACAAGATTTTCACAGTGGTATGTGAATGTTACACTAACTCTGGTGGCTTTTTAAAGTCAGAGTTAATATGACTCAGTAAGAAGTCGCAAAATACTCACATGAACTGTGAGATGTTCACTTAGCAAAGGCACAGACACAGCTTGGAGGTTGCTCCATTTGCCCTTGCCTAGCCCTCTCTGTTTAGCTCATTGCAGGATGCAGACAGTATCCAGTAATTGGGATTCATTTTTATCTCCATATGTGGAGGCATGTCCTTTCCCTGCGCCTGCCGCAGTTCCAGCCATGGGCAGCCCCGCTCTGGTTTCTCTGGGACCAGCCGGGCTAATGCAGCGTGGAGGCGCAAAGCAGGGAATCGTGTGCCGTGACTCCACTTTCGTCCCCTCCCCAACACCCATCTCCTCTTCCGCACACACATCTGTGCCCTTTCCCATTTAGTCTTCTCTCTTTCCTTTTCTTGCTTGTATTTCCCCCCTGCTGGAATCTTGCCTAGGCTGCCTCCTCTGCCCATCCCAGCCCAGGCTCCTGCTGCTCGCAGACCAGCAGCCCCTCTGATGTCCTTTCAGCTCCTCCATGCAGGAGGTTGGCCAGAAGTGCTTCGTCACAGGGCTCCAGCCTGCCATCGCATGCGGTGATCTTCTCCATGACAAGCCATGTGGCAGGATAGGTACTGTCCTATGAAAGGCAGTGATCAGCTTTTCAGGCCACTGTGCTGGTCCCCTCTGCACAGGCTTGCTGCAGTGCCAGTGGCAAGAAGAGCATTAGGGTAAAGCAGCACCAGTCAGTTTGTAGCTCTAGCAGGAGCTACAGAGTGGGAGAACATTAGTGCTCCATCTTCCCAGGGTGATAGTATTTGTATGATGCCTGCTTTTATCTTGAAACTTACTTCTGGGAATACGGTCCGGGTGAGCTGTTTCCTCCACAGAAGCTTGAGGGGACAGGCAGCAGCAGCGGTCTTGTCTGTTCCTAGTGTCCAAAACTTCTCATTGTTGCCTCTGTTTTTCCTGTGGATTGGGTGAACAAGAAGTGAGAAGAAAGACAACCTGTGTTTTACCTGAGCTCTGGTAGTATCAAGAGACAGCCTGTTCCAGATGTCTTTATTTCCAGGGTACAAATGTAGGCTTTGCCAAGCAGAGCTGGGTCCCTGGTTATTGCCCAGGATAGTCGTTTGAGAAAAGGCTGATAGTTTGATCTCAATCTCTGAACCCTGCAGATCACAAGTAGATGGGCCTCGCTGCAAAGGGAAAGTAAGCAGTGCTGTTCTTCACAACAGAAATAGGGGAAAAGCCTTGGAGTTCCTGTGGTCTTTGTATGGCAGCAGTTTATGTTCATGCCCAAAAGTCAGAAACTCCACTCCGCTACAAGTCAGATGAGTCAGGGGAGACCTGCAGAAGGATGGCTGTAAGAAAGCAGTGAAATACTTTGATCCACGTTTTTAGTTGATTTAAACGTGTGTGCTGTCTGGAGAACAGTCTGCAAACACAGAGCCCATAAGGCTGATCCTGCCCAGGCACATTGCTGCCTTCCCACCGCAGCAGCACTTTGTCCGATTTACCGCTGTCAGTGTCTTTGACATACTTGTTACTCTCTGCTTGCCATTTGGTGGCACACACCCTTCAGCACAAAGATACACAGCGATTTACACAGGAGTCGTCACATCTACACCATGTAGACTTCCTTCTCCTCTTCGAGGTTTCTCTTACAAGCAGGAGGCAATGTGCCATGAGCATGCAGGCGTGCTTGCAGCTCCCCAGCTCACCTGCTGGTGGACCCGCTGTGTATTAATATCTCTGTGGATACCATTGGTCAGCTGCTTAGCTGAGGGCCTTTGCAGGGCGCAGCTCACAAAGTGGTGGGAGCACTGTCATTGCCCACGTTGACTTATCAGTGTAGGGAGTGTGTGGGTTCTGTGTGCATTCAAAGAGGGGTGCACTGCTCTCCTCCAGAGTGATCCCCCCATGCAGGCTGGGCTGGGGAGTAGCAGTTGCGCTCCAGGGTTCTTACTCCGGAGAGTTTGGGTCTCCTACAGTGCCTGCAGCAGGGGTTGGGAGAGTTGCGAGATCAAGTCCTGCTCCTAAAGGCAGGCCAAACACCTTGCTGGAGCACAGATCTGTTTTCCCAGGCCCTTGAAACCTTTTTGTATTCTCATTGCTTGGGATTGCTTTCTCTACAAAGAGTGCTCTGAGGTCACCTGCTGTCACCCCATCCCTTTCAGACTGGCTCGAAACCTTCCTTCGTTCCAGCCTACAGACAAGGTCCTAACCTCCTGGGCTGATCAGGTGTAATGTGCTGACCTTTGCTGTTCAGGGCAGTAATTAGAGATGGCAGAGAGTGTTGGCAATTGCAGTCTTCTGCATTTTTTAGTGGACTGGAGGCTGGAGTGAGAGTAGCCCCCATAAATGCAGTGCATTTGAGATGAATCCGGTGTTCATAGGTGTTTTAGGCATCAGTGTCCATGGGATAGCTTATTCCACACAAGAGTAGCTGTAGAGTTTGTAAGGTTAGAAAACCCTTTCTTTGTTTCCTTCATGCTACAGTCTGCTGGGAGAAGGACACAATTAGCTTAAACAGCAACTTCGAACAGAGCAAATACAAACTGAATTATTATAAACTAAATACTAAGTCAGCAACTTCAGAAGCATGACAGTGCAGAGGGAGCCAAACACGTGGTTTGACTTACATGCATTTCCCAGTGAATACATTTTGTAACTGCTTGCTGCTGTATGGCCATAATCAACATGTATGTGAGGACTGGAGTATCCTAAGATCCAGGATATGATATATCGTGTCTTCATCAAGTCAGCATCTTTAGTAAGAACTAGTGGTAAGCATGTAGAATTAAATGAAAAATTTCACCATGGACTTTTCCCTCCTAATAGGAGGAAAAGGTGGGTTTTTGCGTTAAAATGTCTGAGTTGCTCTACGGCCACTGGATGGTCATTTGTTGGTGGAGTTCCTTTGGTATGTTTGTTGTGCTGTAACACACCGTGGTATGTGTAAGTTATACCTCTGTTAAAAATTCTTCATACCCCTGCTAAGGGGTATTTCATGTTAAGTTACTGTATTTAGCTGCAACATTACCAACCAATACGGAAAGTATCTAGAATAAACAGTGATATTATAGGTCTCTTTAAGGCAAAACCAGTATTAAATTATATTTCAAACTGAATGCATTTCCTTCTGTACAATATTAGGCACATTCAGTGTTAGGAACCAGAACTCTCATGTTTTTGTCCAGGATTTCCTGTTCAGCATACCTACAGTGTGGCATAGGCGCTTTAGTCTAAGACTCCCAGAAGCTACAGAGGTAACCTGCCCATGCACAGTAAATCCAAAGCATGGGAGAGGTGTCTGCCACACCGAGCAGGTGCCACACTGTGTCATTTGATCTGTGTGTATCCAGTATAGCCACTGCATCCAGACAGTGTCAGACCAAGTGTGCCTGTGTCCCTGGGCCAGCATATATAACGGCACACCCAGGTTATTTAGGCGTTTAGAAATTCAAAGCATTTGAGTTTGCCCATTCACGGGCACAATTCTAGAAAAAGACCAGGACAGTTCTTGTTAAATGCAGATGCATGTAGCCCTAGAAGCTGATTTTTCTGCAGTCTCAGGTGTAAATACTGAATATACTCCTGTGAAGGGTATTCTGGGGCTTAAGGAGGAAGGGACCAAAATGCAAGAGAATACGGTTTTATTCTCATTAGCCTTTGTTTAAAGTTTTATGTTTTTGCTGCTTTTCGATTTAGGGACCTCAGCAATTTCCCAGTGGAAATGTGGATCCTTTTAGATGTTTTGCAGGTGTGGGTTTCTAGATAACATATCTGACCATGCTTTTCTTGGTCACCTTTCATACGCCTCTTCAAATTATTTTAGAAATCCTTGTGTTCAGGGTCTGCAGATGACAGACTGCAAAACCCTTCTTGAAAGGCTGAAGAGTTCAGCTGTGTAGTCACTGTTGAATTGATAGGGGAGGCATTATTTGTCCACTAGAGGAGGATCCTCAGATTGATAGGTTGTAATGTCTTTGGAAATTGCACTGTTCCTGATTAGGACTCCATAAAGCAGGTTTAAAATACTTGAAGTTACAGAGGCTGAGAGAAGCCATTGGGGTCATCGGGTTCCATCCCCCACAACTGCAGATGATCAGGGATCAACATCTAGTGCAAATATGCAGTCTTCATTCCCCAAGCACACTATCAAGCAACTGCAACTTAAAACTTACAGTGCACAGGCCAAACCCCACATAACTACACTTGTTGTGGATTCTTATGCTTCTGAGATAATAAGTTAATCACAAGCAATAAATGAGGAATACTAAATATTGCAGCATAACCATGTTCAGGATCATCGGACATCTAAGTAGGCCACTGCCACATTAGTGCTGGTAGAGTGGTTGACACTGCAGAATGGTCATTTTTGACAAAACCAGCTGTAGTTTTTGATGAAGTAATATTTGGTAAGGGGAACCAAAGGAAAGATTTCAATGTTTCTTGGAAATCCAGCCCTGATTACAGTGAAAAAAGGAAATAGAATCAAGAAGATTTATTTGAGACAGGTACAAACAAAGCATTAAGACATAAAATATACATTAGAGTACGTCTGTTTTTAAAATCAAGGACGGAAATTTAATTATGTGAGACATTTCAAACATCAACATTCTTTTTAAGGGATAAAGCCACATTGTATGACTTAGCAGATATTTAGGCTGTATGTATTGGTACAGCACTTAAACTGAAACCTGCAGGTGCATTTCTTTGAAGTCAGTGAGACTTGTACAAATGCTTTAATGATTATTGAATAGGAATAGTCTTCAAAAGAAGGAAACACTGAAATCAAAATACTTGTTTTCCTGCATCGGGGCCAGACATTGTTACAGCAGTATGCCAAAACTTCTCAGGTGGCCACATTTTTAGCAATAAGCTGGTCATATCCTCTTTAACTAACAAGATACTTACAAACATCTGGACTACCTCTGCTCCCATCCTAAGCATGCAAGATTTCTTTGGCAAAAACAGCTATTACTCAATTTCTGACAGGGAGGTGTAGATCCAGCGTAGTGGCTGGGAAGGAGTTCGCTCTTCTGAGCACACACCAGTGCTGTCTGGCAGCCCATGGCCCATGCATCCCACATGAGACCTGCAGCAGAGTAGGTAGCACCTGCCCTACAGCCAGGGACTGATTATTACAATAATGTTTTCCAAATGGTAATATTAAAACTTTTCATATAATTCCTATTGTAAGCACATTGAAATACAAGTAGTGAAAGGCAACAGTGGAAGAACACGTATTATTTATAGGTCAGATCAAAATCTGATAGCAGCAGAGATTGCCACCCGAGGAGCATCAGCCATGGTTTTGCCTGGCTGGCTCTGCTTTACTGCCCCCAGGGAAGAGACTGGGGTAGGGTCCCTTCCTGCTGCTTTGCTGCCTGTGTTTGTTCCTTGGGAACACCCCTAAAACCCAACAGGAGCTGCAGTGTAAGAGCACAGGGGGCCCAGGAACAGTTGCTGTTACATATTTAGGAATGCTGTTCCTATTCAGTGAGCTGGCACTAAAGTGGGGCTGGGTGACCTATGTCGAGTTTTACTGATGTTGTATGAGGGCTGAGCTGGATCACTTCTGCACCAGGGATGCTAAAGATAATTTCTTTTTATTACCAACATTGTATTTCCTCCACTGTATCTGTATTGCGTCCATTAAAGTCTCAGTGCTGTGCCTGTTAGCTGGCTGCACGCATTCTTGCTAATACTGGTCACAGGTTTTGGGTCCCACTCATACATTCTCATTTGAGGCTCTCAGAGGGTTGGGACAGAACAAAATATTAAGCATAAACCCAGGTTTTTACTGGGAAGCTGGATAGTTACTCAGCATTGTATGGATTTGGATGGATACGAGGCCTTAGTGAAGAGACAACAGGCCAGTATGTGCCTTGCACAGGTTTGGCTCCTGCTCCAGCTCTGGCTTCAGGCAGGGCACTGCCACTTCTTCTTTTTTCCCCTTTTACACTCTTTATATCGTAACTTCTTCAGATGCAGAGTCTGCCTCGTGGGTGCTCGAGTGCCCACACAGCCCTGTACAATAAGGCCCTAGTGCAGATGGGCTCCTCGCAGCTGCTGCAGGAACTGTCACAACACCTCAAGAGCAACCGCTGAAAAGCTGTCTGCTCCTCAGTGCCTCAAAGATGGATTTTCAAAGCTCTGTATCAGAGGCAAGGCCACATCCTCCTGCTGCTCCTTTGCTGCTTGACTGCCAGGTGAGACACTCCTTTGCCCACCCCAGAGAGGCCAGAAGAGGGGCCCAGCCCCAGGTGCCTGCCCAGAGTTGGACAGGATCTTGTGAACAACCCCGCCCGGACCAGATGAAGAACCAAGAAATTCTCATGGACAGGTCAGCTTGCAAGGCAGCTTCCTTTACTTCACCCAGTTCATCTGACCTTGCTGTTTCCCCCTGCTCTCAGGGAGTTCCCCCAGCTGGCAGAAATTATCATGGTCCTGTTGTTTCTCCCCTTCCTTCTTCTGGTGGGAACCAGCATTTCATACCTGTGAGAAAGAATGCAAAGGATGTGAGGGGAGGCACTGCCAAGCATGGCAGTGTGAAAATACAAAGTCCTCTGCAGATTTGCCGTTCTGACCAACACATGGGAAGCAGCAAGGTTAGCTAGTGAGCTACAAACACAAACTTGGCTGCCCCATCAGGAGTAAACACACCAGAAAGGTGAACCCTGTGCCTTTCTCCAGTGCTGTCTTATCATACCTGACTGGTATGCGTGGCCCTAGAGTCATCCTCCAGGTTACTGAGCACTTTACTTTGATGAGAGACAAGTGACACTGATGAGAGGCTCCATTTCTAAGGGCTGTCTGAGTCGGGGGCAAGGACACAGCATGTCCTGGGAGCTGGTGAGGCAGGGAGTGAGGTAGTGAACCAGAACTGTGTTAAACATTTAAAGATGAGCTGACCCTGGTGTGTTTGATGCTCTATTTCCTAATGGACACAACGGATGGGTTTCCATTTCACTTTTAGCCCCATGAATTTTCATGCAAGGCATGAAAGCAAAGTTATACCTCAGAGAGGTGATATTTTAATTGTTTAAATCCTGAAAACCTTTCAGCATAACTGGTTTTAACACCTGCCTTTGCTTTGATGCCTGCACGATAGGCTTTGTTTTTCATGAAAAATAGTTCATTTTCAATAAAATAAATACTTTATCCCCACCACAGTTGGTGCTTTTTTACAAAGCATAATGATCACCACATTAGTAATTTTAACCTCACCAAGGTCACGCTTCCACAAACAGGTTACTCCGAGGGTCTACTAAAGTACATCTTTGTGGTGTGAGATGGAGGGATTCTGTGTTTGGTCGGGGCATGTCCGCTGTAATAAGTACCTCAAAACACTACTGCAAAGGAGCTAAATACAAAAATAATTAATGAATAAATGGTATACCAGAGTAATCTTCATAAGCAACAACAAAAATGAGGATGATTTGTTGCAGTCACTGTTAGAGGCATATTAATTGGCTATTTCCCACTAGCAAATGATCTAAGAAGAAACATTTTTATGTGTATAACTTCAGAGGAAACTTAAAAAATAACGAGGTAAGAAAGGAAATTAAAATATTTTAGTTATGTAGGGCCCAGATTAAAGTACCAGACCTGTTTTTTAAAAGGGCTATTTGATCCTAACACAGATCTGGATCTTAATTTCTAAATAATGCTTACCATTGTAATGAGCTGGATTAACTCCCTTGAATTTAAAACATACTTTAATCTAAAGTCTGAATGCTGCTGTTTGAACTTCTCTAATTGAAAGATAGCTGTGCTTAAGTGAAATATCCTGGTAATTTTATCAAATGTTTGGCCTGACATTTTGATGTAGCAGCTATACACTGCCACAAATGCATGCATAAAACCTCTACAGTGTAAAACAAAAGCCTAATTTTAGCATTTTTGGTATACCTTATGTGACTCCTATTACATCGCAGTAACTCAGGATATGCAAAAATACCAAATGACGCTACAGTGATGTGATTACATTTTCCTGAGATGCGTATGAGACACTATTCGATAAAGTACAAAAAGTTTCAGTTTCAAGGAAAACCCCACTAATATAAATTAGTATTTTGCAATTAATAGAATGTAAGCTTTTCTTGTAAACCATTATAGACAGCATGGTCAGAAGAGACTGTAGTTAGCCTTTTAAATCCATAACCAGGCACCACAATGAGTAACTGGATTTTTTTCTCAAAAGCTGAAGATCCATCTGTTCCCACTGAAATCAATTTGTGGTCAGGTACAAACTGAGGGTTTCTTGTTCTACCATGCTGGGTTACTGCCGCTGCGGGGGACTATTTGGCTTTAAGATAGGTCTGTTGCTAGTGAAATCAAAGGAGTAGTTTAACAATGATCACTTTTGAACAGACAGAAATAAATCGTCCATTTTTCTTTAGTGGAGGCTGTTTTCTTGAGAATGTGATGAGTTTGATTTGGATAGTCATTTAGACCTATTTTATGTAGAAGTCTGTCTGAACACTGTATAATTTATTCTTCTGAAAAGTGCAGGGATCAGATCCTGGTCCTGCTGGCACACGGTGTCTCTAATTAACTGGAAATGCAAAGGCAGGCTTGGTGCAGGGGGTTGCAGTGGGGAAGATGCCTGGAGGAAGGCACGTTTCCCTGCATGCCCAAAGCAGAGCTCCAGGGTGGCTTTCTGAAGAGGCTGGTGGGGAGCACCATGGGTATTCGGCTGCAGGATCCTGCACCCGTACGCGCTGCCAGCTCTTGTAGTGCCCAGGAGACAGGGACTATGCTCAGGGACGGGCAGGTCAAAACTTCAGGTTCCAGAGAGCAGCAGTGAGGCAAGAATTTCAGTTTGCATTCAAGAGAGACATTCCTAACTGAGCGATTGGATCAAAACTATGATCTGAGGGTGCCCTAAGGTTCAGAAAGCAAGCGAACAGCTTGCAAACAGCAAGCAGAAGATGTGGATATTCTTGATTTTTTAATTAGTATTTTAAATGAGTCTCATTTCTTGTTTGACTCCTGGAGTTCTGGACATTTGGTGTTCACCAACTCTGCCCCCAGCCTGGTCACTCTTATAGATTCCCATGTGCACCAGTCCTGTGGTGTCTCATTCTTTTCTCCTTGCTTTTTTATTAATTTTCTGGTCATGTGAAAAACTCCTGACAGATCAAGAGCCCTGGTTCAGCAGGACATGGGAGACAGAAGGTGCCCAGAGGCAGACGGGCACATGGGCTGCCATCCATTCCCCCCGCTGTTGATACTCCAGCACTAGAAAGCAGATTCATGCTCTGGTTGCCACAAGAGGAAAAGTCTCTGCTTGTTTCTGCCTGGGTGTTCACATCCTTGGCATGGCACTGAAAGAGGGCACATGGAAGGGAGCTGCAGGAGCACAAGGTGAGCGGGAGCAGGACACACATGCTGGCCACAGGTCCCGCAGGCAGCACTGCCTGCTCCACGCTCCTGCCGGCGGGGTGCTGCGGAGGCGGCGCAAAAACGCGCGCACGTGCCCACATGCAGACTGCCTTCAAGGGGTTTCCCCAGGGAGTTGGATGGTCAGAAGACAGCTTTCAGAAACATGACATAAAACCCAAACGAAACCTCATGACTTTGTGCCAGTCTTGTGACTGTTCATGTCTAGATGGTGGGGCTCAGCCTGTCACACTGCCCCAGTGGGGTCTCTCAGCCTTTTTCCCACACTGTGAATGAGATACATAGAGGGCCCAGGATGAGGGAGGATTTTACATTTCCAGGACTTACAGTCCTTTCCCTCAGGAAACATCTGCTTTGAGGTGCATCACATGTGTGAGCCAACATTTGCAAACCTATTTTGAGCACATGCTGTTGTGGGCCATCGCATCCCACCTCATCCCATCCTGTCCTATCCTAGGTGGCTTTGGATTTTTAAATTCTAATTCCTTCACACCCTGGAGCCTGGGACCAGAGACGACTGCTCAGAGCTCTTTACTGCTTTTATTGCCATAGTATCTGAGCATTTTCTGCTGGCAGTTTGTACAGTATGACAGGCATCTGTCATGTGTTTGTTCTCTCAGCTTTTCCACCAGAAGGCAAGTGTTGTCAGTAAACCAGTTTGTTTTGAAAAAAGTATGTGTGTATAATTAGATACATTTGTATGTGTGTATGTGTAAATACAGCACACATATACACACATGCAAACTCTGTATGTTACAGGAAGGGATAATATTATGTGCTTCTCCCAGGGTGTGAAATCTCCACAGAAAGCTCTGTCAAATCAGTGCAGTCCATGCAGTATTAGAGAAGCAAGCTGCTGGGCTGTTGATGTTTATTCTGAGACTATAAACATTTTCTAAACAGTGTTGGAGACAGAGGGATAACTAAGTACCACTCAATCAAGTGACTTTTTTCAGGTTACAAACCAGCACTCTATGCCAAGGCAGCCCTTTGTGAGTCTGGTGGTATTCCTTGGCCATGCAGCTCAGCTCAGCACCCACTTCGCCCCCAGCAGCACTTACCACAGTGCAGAGACCAAAAAACTGCTTGGGACATGCTGGCTGTGGTGCAGAGAGGTCTTGGCATCCCTGGAGCACATCCACCAAGTGCCCATCAGGATGGGGTGGTCCTGCTGTCATTCTTCCCCACCTTCCCTTCTGTCCATTCATCTTTTGCAGTCTTTAGTCCTTGATCAATGGTTATTGCTTATTCATGTATGATGTCTGGTGGTAGCTTCCTTAGCACTTACCTCTAGTGCCTTGTTTCAGCCCGTCACACCTGGTGTTAATGCTGGCATTTCCACTTGGTTGCTCAGGGTCCTATTTCAGCAGCTTTCTACAGCATTTTGTTTCGGGCTCTCAGGCTTTGCACCCATGCATTGGACAGAGAATATCACTACTGAGTCATGACTGGCACCTTGGCATAGGCTGCTAAGTCAGCTCTCACTTTACTCCTGGCTGTCAAGGTTTCCTTCAAACCCCTATGAGCCACTCCTAGTGACTGTAGTCATGCTGATGACTATGCTTCATTAAGCAGCAGAAGAATAGCACCAAGCCACATCACAGAATCACAGATTCACATCGGATCGGTATGAGCCCCATTGCTTGGGCCCATGGTTCAGTGGTTGCTGGGTCCAGCTGCACTTGATGCAGTACTGAGCGCACACGCCCATGCCACCGAGTGTGTTGAAATGTGGCTTTGTGGGATGGTATAATATTCAGGGTTGTACCAGCCAGAGGCTGGCTGATGGGGGGGACTGGAGGTGTGCCTTGAACAGTGCTAGTTATGGAAGCAAACTTGGGATACATTTGCAGTTCAGTCGGAAGGTGCCAAAAAGAGCATCATTGCATTGATCATGACTAGTTTCGGGCTCCACAGTCAGAGGCTGTTGTTGTTTACAGCAACTTACAAGGACTCACTGAGTAGCCCAATAATGCAGCTGCCATTGTGTTAATGTGGTGTACCCACATAGCCACATAACAGCGTGTGTGTTTGTAGGTGGACAGACACAGACCAGGGTCAGTAGGTCCAGTACATTTTTTCAAGGGGGACTCTGTGCCCACTGTTCCCACAGGTTTCATAATATCACCCATGTGCCTAGTCTCTTCCAGTGATGTAATCTCCGAATAGTGGAGATTACTACAAGGGTCCTCTCGATAGATTTGGATATCTGCTTGGTATATTTTCCAATCCCCTGGGCTGAAGGGAAAGTCCACCCTGGAAAGAGAAAATTGGCATTCATCATACTCATAGTGCTGGCATCCCTCCCAGCGGGTCTCCCAAATGGCCTGATGTTGCAATAGGGAATGAGCTGAGCAGGGATCCCTGCTCCATTAGACATATCGGCCACACATACCTCATCCCAGGTTACAGCTTGGAGTGCTTCATGCATGGTTAGTGTTAGAGACCCAGTGAGATCAGCAGGATCAGTCATGCTGCTAATACCCCATTTTCTGGTTGTAGCAAGTCCATGTGTGTAGGTAGGGCTCCTCTAGTTGGATACACTGTTGGCTTGATTACTTGATCTACTTTTTGCCCTACTGCTTCTACCTTCTGCAGTGTTGACACCCCATACCTGTGTTAGGAGCGTTGCATAGGGCTCTTCTATTGTGTCTTTCCTCCACCTTAAGTATCATAGGCCACTCACAGCGCAGAAGGCTCTCAGCAACATTAGCTCCCTTGGTGCAGTTGGGGTAGTGATCACGCATGAACCAGGATAGATGTCAGCATGGGCTCCAAGCAGGGACACAGTCCACAACATGGACCTTTCCTCCTCTGACCTCGGTGCCAGGGAAGGTCATGGAGCAGGTCATCTTGAGGGCCATTAAAAGTCATATAATAGACAACCAGGGGATCAGGCCTAGTCAGCATGGGTTTATGAAAGGCAGGTCCTGCCTGACAAACCTGATCTCCTTCTATGACAAAATGACCCGACTACTGGACGAGGGAAAAGCTGTCGATATTATCTACCTGGATTTTTGAAAAGCATTCGACACAGTTCCCCGTAGAATTCTCATATTAAAACTGGCTGCTCATGGCCTGGATGAGCGAACGGTCTGCTGGGTCAAGCACTGGCTGGATGGACGGTCCCAGAGAGTGGTGGTCAATGGAGCTAAATCCAGCTGGCGACTGGTCACAAGTGGTGTTCCTCAGGGCTCGGTGTTGGGACCATTTCTGTTCAACATCTTTATTGATGATCTTGATAAGGACATAGAGTGTATCATCAGTAAGTTCGCAGATGACACCAAGTTAAGCAGGAGTGTCGATCTGCATGAAGATAGGGAGGCTCTACAGAGAGACTTGGATAGATTGGATCGGTGGGCCAACATTAACGGGATGAGCTTCCACAAGGCCAGGTGCCAGGTCCTGCACTTGGGCCACAACAACCCCTTGCATCGCTACAGGCTTGGGGAGGTGTGGCTGGAGAGCTGTGTGGAAGAGAAGGATCTGGGGGTTCTAATTGACAAGCAGCTGAACATGAGCCAGCAGTGTGCACAGGTGGCCAAGAAAGCCAACAGCATCCTGGCATGTATTAGAAATAGTGTGACCAGCAGAAGTAGGGAGGTGATAGTCCCCCTGTACTCTGCACTGGTGAGGCCACACCTGGAGTATTGTGTCCAGTTCTGGGCACCTCAATACAAGAGAGACATCCAGGTGCTGGAGCGAGTACAGAGGAGGGCAACGAAGCTGGTGAAGGGCCTGGAGAACAAATCCTATGAGGAGCGATTGAAGGAGCTGGGAGTGTTTAGTTTGAGGAAGAGAAGGCTGAGGGGAGACCTCATCACTCTCTACACCTACCTGAAAGGACATTGTAGAGAGGTTTGTGCTGGTCTCTTCTCACAGGTGATTAGTGACAGAAAAAGAGGGAATGGCTTTAAACTCCAACAGGGGAGGTTCAGACTGGACATTAGGAAAAAATTTTTCACAGAAAGGGTGGTCAGACAGTGGAATAGGCTGCCCAGGGAGGTGGTGTAGTCACCATCCCTGGATGTATTTAAGGGGTGTTTAGATGAGATGTTGGGGGATATGGTGTAGGGGAGAACTTTGTGGAGTAGGGCTGATGGTTGGACTCGATGATCCCAAGGGTCTTTTCCAGCCTGAATGATTCTATGATTCAATGATTCTATGATTCCTCTTTATCTACCCTCCAGGGCATACATGGATTGGCTTGTGCAGCACAGTGCTTGAATCCTATAACTGTCGATTAATATTTAACCACAGTAGACTCCTGCGTATAGCACTGTCACAGGGGTAGGTGATACTTTTGCACCTGAATTGCCAGCAGTTTAAAAATTGTGTGCCTACTTGGGTAGTTATCTCTTCAGGTAATACACAGTTTTGTTTCTCCCTTCTTAAGTGGGGGACACTTACTCCCCTGGCTGCACTGGCAGTGTACCAGGCTTGGGATAAGTATGAGGCTGAAGGTTGCAGACAAGAATGTCCATGTATAGGTTGGGTTTCCTTGTAACAGTCTTCTGTCCACTTCATGATAATTGACCATTGCATGAATTTCATTAAGCCCTAGTATGCTTCCCTGATGGTTGTATTTCACTGTCCATAGCCAACATCTCATTGTGTCATACTGTTGCTACAAGGGTTGAGCCAGGAGTGTGTGACAGATGTGTGAGCTGGGGTATTCACAGTAGAATGAGAGGGGTAATTTGAAGGTGAGAGTGGAGAATGGCACAGCTAGAACCATCGCCTCAGGGCCACATCCCTTACTGGGTTATAAGCTAAGAAACATAGTTTCTGTGCAAGAAACCTAGAAACCACCTAGTCCCACAGCAATGAATGCCTCCTGCCAAACCCCTCTCCATCTGTATCCATGACAGAGCCAAACTTGTACTTCACGTGAGTTATCTTGCTTGACTGAGTCTATAGCAAGGTGTCTACCCCTTCTTGCTTTTAAGGAATGCAGTCCACCCATCACCTTGACCTGGACCTTGCTCAGTAGGGCAGTATTCATATGGGTAGGCAGACCAGCCTGCCCTGCAACAGAGCTGGGTGGTGCATCCAATAGACACCTATCCAAGCTACCCCTCTCCAGTAGGTATGGCTCATAGTGGGTATTTGGGTACCTGCTACAGAGGTAATGATGGAGGAGTGCAAGAAGGGTGAACTTACCATTGGTGTCACAGGAATATGGGGCTTGGTGCAGGGTCCTGCCTTGTTCGGGTCCCATATAGCTGTATAGATAGCAGCCATCCCTCCTTCATGTCTTTTCACAGTCAATGGTCTGTGAGATTGTTGCCTTTAGCATGCATATTTGTAAAAAAAAGTGTAATTCACTTTTCCCAGTCCCAAACTCTGCAGTTTATAGGATCCTGCTTCCCATGTGCCACTCTCATTATGAGAAGGTACAAGATTGCCTGTCTTCATTACTCTTTTCCCAGTCTATACTGTTTTACTGGAGCTATCGATGAAAAACCGTATGCTTCTGATCCATCACTGTTTTGTCATGGAGGCGAGCCTCTAGGATGTGGCTGCTTTGGGGAGGGGTCCGTGTCCCTGCTTACATGCAGATGCACTGTGTTTCAACAGGTTTTTGCACTAACAGAGTTAAGATCCTTCTGCCTGCATCTCCTTTGTATTTGGTGCTTCTGCTGAGGATGTGAAGGTGCACCTTTGCTAGGCAGTGTTTTCCTCTCCTCTGTTAACAGAGTCCATGCCACCATGTGTGGGCTGGATACATGCGCTGCCTGGTCTCCCACCAGGGTTCCTGGCTGTTGCAGTGCTCATTAGGGAAATGTGGCGCTGAGCCTTTGCCTAAGGAGCTGTTCCTATCTCAGCACCTGACCGGCTGAGAGCCTTTATGGCTCAGTGGATGTACCAACCCCCTGGCCAGGTGCAATGCTTTGGGTATTGCCTTTCCCAATATTTGCAGTTCCTGGGAGATTTGTAGGAGTCCTTCTGGAGATGGAGCTCCCATACATGCAGGGCCAGGTGCGCAACACTGGTCTGTTATGTGGGTGGGCACTTAGAAGTTAAGTAGAGAAAGAATCATCCTCTTAGGTCTTACTGCAAAGGAAGTGAGTTCTCAAGTCTTGGTTTTTGGCACAATGAATGAGAAAAAAAAAAAGTCAATACTGCAGTGTAGTTTATGTGTTTAAGAGACAATCATTAATAATACAACATAAGGACACCACACAGGCTTCTGACAGCCTGACCCTCCATTAAATCATTGAATTCACTAAAGCAGATCACACTGAGGGATTTAGTCCATGGGAAGTTTAAAGATTTCAAAATATTTTTTTTTTCCAAATCATGCTGAAAAGCTGAAATCTGAGAACGTTTCAGAACACGTTCAATTTCACCATTATTGTAGAGGTTCATTCTGCTAGTATCAAAACATTTCGTTGACTTCAACATTTGATTTACTTGAATAGTTCATCACTGGTAGAGCATATATCAAGTGAAAAACGAAATAGGTATGTGAACTTCATAAAAAATGTGTTGATATTTCCCTTGAAAATTAACATAATACTTCTGACCTATTTCTATTCTGTCTAATCAGCATCTTGTGATACAAAATACTTCCATGAGAAATTTTTCAAAAGCTCTGATAATACTAATTATCCCTTAGAAGCAGTAAAAAGGCGGGCATTCAGCCAGGAAGGATAGCTCATCCTGGTACCCCAGGAAATTCGTCTTTCTGTCATGCCCAAAAACCTTATCGATAGGTGGCTTTGGCAGTACTAACCGTTGTTGGTGTGAAAAGACAACAATTAATAATTATAATCACAAAACTGCTTTAAAGAAGCCTCATCCTTTTGCTGCTTTGCTGGGAGGAACTGGTGTAACCTTTCTATAGTAGCTTCCTCCACCCATTAACTAATATTTGTATCATGACATGCTTTTCCTTTCCTTGATTTTGACAGGGTTTATGCAATATTGAAAGATGTGCTGGAGTGCTACCAGGCATCAGCAGACACCTACAGAGATACATATATATCTCATTTATTTTTCCCCAAATCAGTTTCCATGCTGATCTAAACCATTTCAAATTCTCCCTGATTTCTGAGGGTCCTGGGCACATGCACTGAAGTGATGGGCAGAGCAGCTTGCATGTGTCTAATGCTTTTGAGCCATGAATGGACAAACTTAATGACACCTGATGTGTGACAAAGCTTTTTTCTATCTTTCCCAAACAGCTAATATGCCAGAGGATTACCCAGATCAGTTTGATGAGGTAGTGGACTTTATTCAAGCCACCATTAAAAGACTGAGGAGGTCACCAGATAAACAGACTCCGATTTTTTCTAGGCGGGAGAGAAACCGACAAAATGCAGCCACAAACATAGAGAATTCCAGCAAAAAGGGAAGGAGGAGTCAAAAGGGCAAAAATCGAGGATGCGTCTTAACAGAAATACATTTAAATGTGACTGACTTGGATTTGGGATATGAAACCAAAGAAGAGCTAATTTTCCGGTATTGCAGTGGATCTTGTGATGCAGCTGAGACCACCTATGACAAAATTTTAAAAAACTTAACCAGAAAGAAAAAACTAGTCACTGACAAAGTGAGGCAAGCTTGTTGCAGACCCACAGCCTTTGATGATGATCTATCCTTTTTGGATGATAACCTGGTTTACCACATACTGAAAAAACATTCCGCAAAAAGGTGTGGATGCGTCTGACAGCTGCACGCCAGAGGCAGCGCCAGTTTTGCATTCCTGCCACGATGCAAAGAGAGGGACCAAGGTTCCTGGGGAAGCGTCTGCTCAGAACGGAGAAGAGAGGACCAAGAATGCAGAACAAGGGGTCATGAGAGCCCAGGGGCTGGGAGGAAGGCGGCATAGGAGGATGGAGGCTTTTGACATCCTATGGGAAAGTAGATAAAAGCTCAGGTGGAGATGCCGATGACTGGACGGTGTGCACGCTCTCTTTCCCATCTGACACAGTCCACCGTCAGTGAGACTCAGATCCATGAGGAATGTGCTTAAAAACACAACCCTGCCATACCATGCTGTGTTGTAGTTATACCATCTGTGCCAGGAACCCTAGATGAGAAGTAGCTTAGGAGTACCTTACTCATCCCATGTGCCCTCAGCTTTACTGAAAGACATTGTGTTACTGCTCATTGAAGGGCGGTTGCTAAACACTTAGGACAACTTCTAAGCTATAATAAGATTAACCTCATAGTTAAGATGATAACGGGCAAATATCAAAATTCCCAGGCTCAAGTTCTCTAGGGCCAGTATTAACATGAAGCAAACCAGTTCCACTTCCTGTTTAAGTTTGGTTATCTCCAGCTCATGTTTCTTCAAAACAAGCGTAGGATTTCATTCTTCTGCTACCTGTGAAAACAAGTTGAGTTTTTAAGCACTTCTTCCTAGTATAGTAGGAGAAATAACAAGCCCGGTTCTACACAAAACGTGTTTCTTTAGGTTTACAGAGGACTAACATCACTTGCGTAACTACATTTCTATTTGGTCATTGTGAGTGAGCAGAGACTACTTGATGCAATGCATCCGTTCAGAGACATAAGTATACAGAAGATATTTATTGAGATTAAGTTATTGTTATTTATTATAGTTCAGTAATGAGTCTCCTTTCCTTATTTATTAAAGTTTCTTTTTGAAGGTGCCAAAGTAGATGGTGCTTGGAAGATACAGAGAGACAATGAAGTTGGGAACAACGGTCCATACTTTTGATTGAAAGTGTTAACTTGAATGCAAAAAATCACTTACTTTACCTTTTTTTTTTCTTTTAAACAAAATCCTGATTACATCACAAAATGTAGTGCCGAAGCCTGCAGCCCTTCCTCCTGTTCACCACTACTTTTGAAAATTACTGCACTCATACATGTGCAGGAACAGCAATGGCTCTGAATGAGTGAGGGTCACAGGACTTGGCTCAACATCAGTGATTTGTTAGAAAAACTAATTCTAGTTATATTTTAAGTGTAGCCACATATTTTTCTCACACTTTTTGCCAACTGACCTCATATAACTATTGACAAATGGAAAATAATCACATTTAGCCTTATAATTTCTTGTTATATTTATTTAAGCTTCTCCTTCAGTATTTCCATATAGAAGAGGTTAAACCCCTCTTAATAGTTAGCCCTGGATTTAATATAGCCTGCAGGTAAACAACTGTGTTAAATAACCAAAGTGTTATGTATAATTTGCTGAAACCTTACAGGATTGTACCCATGCAGCAGAACAGTCTGAGTTTCCTTAGGATGAGGGAGGTTGTAAAGCAGAGGCGTTCATACCTGACCATTAATGCAAGCTGTCGTTCTGGAGACTTTTCTCCCGAAGGAGCAGCAGTGCAGGTCACTAGACATACCTGACAACCAGTGAAGCATCAACTCCCACAAAAACAACAGGAAGAAAAAAAATCTCTACCAAAACCCAAAACACAATGGTCCAACCTTTTATCTCATGCATGCAATGGCTCTTCATTCTCATTTTGCTCTGAGTCCCTTGGGGTGCCACAGAAGAAGGGTGTAGAAGTCAAAAAAGTCCAGAACAGGCATAGAAAGATGTACCAGGTGTATGAAATATTATTCAGCCCCAACCTCTGTTGCTTTCCCATGCGGATGAAGGGCAGTCCCAGAGCCCACCCACAGGGTCCATTCTTACCCTCCACACGGGGCAGGGGTGGTACAGCTGATACCACCACCAGCAAAAATGCAAAAACCCTGCATTTTTGGGGCAGTAAAAGCCTGCTAAGCTGAGGGTCAGCTGTGCTTCTGGGTAGTTGACCAGCGGCAGCGCTCAGCGGTATGCTTTCACTTGCCCCAGTTGCTGAAAACTTGCCCCAAAGCATTTTCTGTGCAGCTTAAAGGGGATATAACTGAACAAATCACTTTGTTCAGAATACAAAAGGGTAAAGTTTGTGATTTTTTTTTTATTTTTTAGACCTTACTGAAGACAGGAGCATGCTTCTCTGGAGTTTTTTACTTCACCTGCGATTTATGTCTCAGTCATTTATGTTAAACAACCAAAGTTCTCTACAGACTTTATTTTTGTACAATATTCATTTTATAACTTTTTACAAAATAAAACTCATTTCTATTGTTACCTGGTTGTTGCTTGTGCTTCTTTCCCACTGTACCACTTCCAATTTACAGTATTGCCAGGTTCTCAACCCACATGGGACAATGCTGAAGAGCCAGCAAGTCCTCTATGCAATGGAGCTTTCCTCCCCTATTTTACCAGTGTCTTTAATGTGGATCAGAGATGTCTGCAGCTTCTTAGCAGAACATAGTATTAATGGGCCATTGCAATAAATGACTCGAAAATGCATGGTAATCAGTGACACAGTAATCAACCCAGTGGCAGGCTTGAAGTTTTGTTGCCCAAATAGCCCCTTGCCCATCCGGGTCTGCAGTGGCTTCTTGATGGCCTTGGCTATACATGGCCACAATTCCACTTGGAGGGGATTTGCATTTTGCTTTGTTAACCCAGGCATTAAATCAGTTGGACTAGATTCCATCTCCTTTGGCAGTCCTTTTCCCTTCGACTTCAAATAGGAAAATACAACTTGAGGAATTTTCTTTTCCACCACCATCATGGAAAACATGAGGGCAGGTTTTGTGGCTGTGGCCAACAACTTTTTCTCAACTGTTTTGTGTTAAGTGCTGCAGTTACCATCACAGAGCCTATAAATGCATGCAGACTTATAGGTTTTGACACCAGGCTCTGTACTCCTCGAAACTGCTACAGAGAGGAAGAGGGAGCATCTGAGCAGTGAGCAGAAGATCAAACACTCTTTCTCGTAATGTACAGCATATGGATGCCTTGGCTTCATTTGTGCCGAGCGAGGCCATGCACACAGCTCTAGGCCAGCCCCTGGAACACAAAGCAAAGCTTGCAAGCACTGCCTTTGAAGCACACGGTATTGAAGGCATTCCTTCTCGCATGCCACCGCCTCTGCTCCTTGCATCAGAAGCCCATCCACCATGCACAAAGGCTGCTGACTGCAGTCTGGTTGAATATGGCACATATTAAGTGTTTGGCATGAAAATGACCTGCAGCTTCACGTTCAGCAGAGCACTTTCCCGAGAGCTGGAGGGGGGTGTCTTATGTAAAACACAACCGTGAGATGCTCTGAAGATCAATCTCTGATCTTATAGCCCAAACCTTCTGTCTCCTCTTATGTGGATGGGGAAGCACAAGGCCATTGCTGAAGTCTTGCTTGGCCTTATCAAAGGCTTTCAGTGGGCCACATAATAGCTGACAGGAGCAGTTCTGCTTGCAAGGAGCTGTTTCCTTCCCCAACCTTCCTGGTGAAGATAATACTGGAGAGAGCAGATGGGGTTTTGCCATTGCAACACCAGGCTCACCACATCTGGGCTGGCACCTTCAGCTTCATTTTCTGGTTAAAGCAAGACTGGCACTATTTCTCTGGCATCCTGCATGCGTTAAAGCAACTTGAAACCTTCAGCTGGCAGGTTGCATAAAAGATTTCAAAAAGGGCTTAAACCTTCATTTTTCACTAGGTAGTGCCAACACTGGGACAGGCATTAGGTTTCTGCTTGAGAAGCAGGGACAGCACTACCCTGGGCCCCTTCTGGAAGATGTGTCCCAAGTTAGGTAAATTATTTGTAAGGGAGAGGATGGACCAAATCCTGTAATTATTCACACTTACTCAATTCTAAAATCAGCAGGATGTTAAGTTTTATTACTTGACATCTTGACAAAGATTTTTTGTTTTTTATATATAACATTGGGTTTTGTTTCATCAGTTAGCATTATGCTGTCGGACAAGAAGGGCTGATTAGAGACTTGGGACAAATTATGAATGCCTAAGGAAAAAGCAGGTATTTTGCAGGAGGGCATATTTAGTGATGCAACTTGGAAATCTGGCCCTCAGAGGGTCTCTTCCAGCAGAAGGGACTGCAGCTGTGTCCATCTCACAGGCAGTATCACCCACAGGCAGGGCATCAAGAGAGAAACTGTAATACTACCGGGTCCTTCTGCAAGCTCTCCATGTGCTCCATCCCACAGCTGTCTGGTGGTGGTGGTCTCAGCACAGAGAGGGTGAAGTAGGCAAAACTGTGTTTGATCTTGAGTCGTTTCACCTCTGCCCGCAAAAGGGGAGAAAGGCCAAAGGCAGCCAGTGCCTCTGTCTAGAACAGTGCAGGAGGAAATCAGCAGCAGTCTTGCTCCTTGCAATCTGGATAGTTAACCAAAAATACAGAGGAAAATATCAGGATGAAGAAAACAAATGGAGCTGACACATTGTATAAATAGGTCTTCAAATGTCATGCATGGCTGGAACAAAGATGTTTTGTTCCAAAGCAAGAGACAGCTTGAAACGGCTCAGTAATACACATTGAGAAGTTTGCTTATTTGGACCAGAGCTCTTCTAATGAAAAGGTTAATTGTGTTGCAATGGAAAAGAAAAAAGGCAAAGCAGAGGCCAGGCCTGCACTCCTCACCCTAGCAAAATGTCCCACTGGCTTAAAGTGAAAATTTTCTATAGCAAACATCACAGGACTGAGCTACTAACATTACAATAAATTATACCGTAGATATATTCATGGGTCAATAAAAATAGGTAAACGAACCATATATTCTAGCAGTATTAATCCCAGTGGCTTTCAGACAAGCCACAGCAGCAGCCAGTGAGAGGAACATGGTGCTCAGCTCAGTCTGATGCCCGGAAGTTTTCTTGGGCAGGCACCAAGTGCCAGTACTCAAGATTAGCACCAAGATGTCTTCACTCACGGTTGGCTTTTTCACTTCAAAACTGCCACATTTTGTTCACTTTTCCCAAAGCATATCACTCACAAGTGTGGAAACATTTCCACTTTGCAGCTGAAGAAATGGCAAAAAACACAATGGGCTTTTGAAGGCTTCAGAGGACTGCTGTAATTACCCACAGCACTGAACTGTTGTGGGCAACTTCTCTAGCTTTTTGACAGCAATCCCAGCCCTGGGCCGCAGGTATAGGTTTCTTCCCACTGTTCCAACCTTTGGTTTCCTGTCTGCCAGCACACTGGATGAGGAACTCTTTCTCTCTGTCACCCCAGGGAAGATACAAAGCCTGGCCCAGAGCTGCACACTTTATCCCCAAGTGGTCCTAGCAGGTCAAAAGCCACCAACATCCTCACCAGAGCTGCTCCCTTGACTGTCATGGAGTTACTTCAGTTTCACAGGAATGTAAACAAGTATATCAAAACTGTAGATTTTCTTGTACAATCCCCCTAGTCCTTCTGTTTCTGTTTCAAGTTTCTCTTACCTTATTTCATGTGCCCTGTGATTTCCAGAGCTTCAAGACATTTCACTGTGCTCATACCATGTTGACAGTTCCCCCTTCTTTTCTCCCTCACTTGTTGCTGCTCTCCCACAGCTTTCTCCTCCTTGACTGTCTCATCACTCTCATATTAATCTCTGGCATCACAGATACTGTAAACATGTCCAAATATACTCTTACTTCAGATTAAAATCATTCCCCTCTGAGATACAAACAGAGGTCAACAGGCACTTCTTGTTAGCATTTGGTATTATTTTTAATAGCAGTTTTAATCTGAAGATGAAAAATTTCCTTAAAAAAAACCCTACAGTTTAGAGATCGACTTTGGATAACTCTGAATTTCGAAAGATGCAGAGACTCCTTTCCCACAGGACTAGGCAGATCCTCTGGGGCTGAGACTGGCTTCACAGCCAGGGCAAGGATGAAGATCTCCCAACACCACGTTTCTGGTATGGCCCTCAGCTGGGAAAGGAAAGAGTAGAATAAAAATGCAAATTGGGAGTGGTATTTTCCCTGGAAACCCCACCCCTGCTCCAACAATTTGGAGTTCAGGAACTTTCTGAGCCAAATGTTTTATCAGTGTCCAACAGCCCTTGGCAGGTCTTTCTCCCTGGGAAGGCACCCAACATCCTCCTCTGTGAATTTATTCTTTTGGGCTCCCCTGTGCTCTGGGGCAATTTAATTCTGTGCAGTGCAAGCAAGCGCTTCTCTGCTGGCACTGAACGTCCATTTCATCAATTGCCCACTCATTCCTATGCCTTAATGAGTTGCCAGTCCTCCTCCACCTTCATAGTCCACATGGGTCTATCCAATCTGAGGAGCCCTCATATCTCTCACCATCCATGTCTTCTCTCTCTCTTCCAGTAGGACCATGTTCCTCCTGAGGGGAAGGTGTCTCCATCAGGATGCTAGATGGGAGCAAATCCTGGATTTCCACAGAGGCACATTGATATTTTCGGTTCTGTTTTCCATTCTGTTTCCAATAATTCCTTTCAGGTGCTGGATGGGGAACTCATCAGAGTCATAACTTCAGAGGTAACATGTTGCATCCTTTTGGGAATCCCTTTCATTTAACACCCAACTTTTTTGACAGATATCAGGTCTGAACTCAACTAAGTCCAACTGTGTCAATCTATACAATGTATTATGTGGCAGCCAAAATAAGATTTTCTTTTATTGATGTGAAATCATTGTGTGCAGTTGCTGTGGAGCTAGAAGGCATTGCCCCAGGGCTGGGTCACTGTGCGGTACCAACAGATACCCACCTACCAGATCTGTCAATGCATGGAGACCCCAAGTCTCCAGGTTTGAGGCACCCATCTGACTTAGGAACAAATCTTGGGTCTCGTTGTTCACAGAAAGTTAATTAAAGGGATCTTGTCTTCTGGGAGCTACCCAGAGGGCTGCCTTATATCAAAAATGACCATAGACAATAACATGGCCCTTCCTGAAAACAGTAGTTACTGGAGGAAGTGATATGACAGTAGCCCAAAGACAAGAAACTGTGACCAAGTGCTGCTGCAAACAGGGGGTTCAGGGAGAACCCGAAATGTGGCACAGGCCACCCCACCAAGCTGTGATGATCAGTGGAAAAGGGCTTCTGTCAGGCCAGGAAACTGGGTAAATGCAAAAACATATCCAAAAGAGAAATTTTCTGTGGCGTTCACATGGACTGGGTGTCTACCATGATGAAAAAATGAAGATGACCTAAGAGGCAGACGTTTGGGAGGAGCTGAAGAAAGTTCTGCAACAGTTTTTTTCTGGTGTTTAACTAGGAGGTTAAATTCTGCTAACAGCAAATCTTTTCCTATCAAGGATATCTGTTTTCATTTCAGCTACAAGTGGGAATCTCATTTAAAATCTCAGACCAAGCCAGTGATAACAAGGCATTTTTGCAAGGAGCATGGAAATCTCCCTTTCTGATTGTCAACTAGTTGAGCAAAATTTGGAACAGATAAAAAAAGGTCTCCAAAACCTTGGAATTTGTTCCATTAATCTATTAAGAGAAACTTGGTAATCCCTTAGGCTGATTTCTTAGTGTCAGTAATATATGACCATTATAGGACAATGCAAGTAAGTCTCAGTAGTATACTGCAGTTTATATTTCGCTGAGTGAGTCTATATATTATGTGCTAGTACGAACCAATGAAGCACCTTTGTGTCATGATATCTCTTCGGCTAGCTGCTCTGGGGAGGTGGTTTTAAATCCCTTTAAATCTTTGTCCAGCCTTTTAGAATAGACGTTATATTGGCCTTATTTAATGTAAACTAATCTCATAGATTTTTCCTACGTGACATCAGTGACATGACATGACATTTCCCTACATGACACACTTTTTTGCACAAGGTGAAATAATACACAGCCTAACATTATTTCCCCATCCCCACCATCTGAAGGATAAATGGAAAACAGGAGTACACAGAATCAGAGGCCACAAAGATGCTGTTGTATTTAGGACAAGAAAATTCATTTAAAGTTTCATGTATTGGTTTAATTTACCCACCTCATGATAAACCATAGAACTCCTCCATCTTCTTTGACATTAGCTACAAACTCAAAGTGTACTTTAAAATTACACTGTGTGAAGATTTTTGAGCAAATATGGTAAAGCCTCTCTTAAAAACAAAGGTAATCCCTCTGAGCTCACATGGTCTCAGTCATGTTTATTCACCTCTTCCAGTGTTATAACTCAATAAATACTGCTATGGCTTAGCTAGCACAGCCACTAAATGTATAGTTTTATGGCTGAGTCTGCTCTCTGGTGCTCATTTAATCATGTGTTTTATTGTCAGCTCTTCTCAAACTGTCAAGACATTGTTCCTTATGAGAGAGAGACCTGCTTTCTGTAACACACATCCCCCCTAGTCCCACGCATCATTTGGTACTATTGCCTTTCTTTTCTCTAGCCTGTTGATGACATTTATGGCTGTTTTTTTTTCCCAAGAAATAGCATATTTTTAAAACAGGCCTCTTTCACTTTCTAATGCTTCGGCTCAATAATTTCTCAAACACTAGAAATGGCCCAGCTGATGTCTTGATCTTTATAGCTATCCGCTTCCAAGAGCCATAAGCAGCAGTGAAAACTCACTGTGTGTACTGATTTTGCCTTTCTTCAGGAGGCCCCATGGAAAATCCCTTTCCTGCTCTGCTCAGTAACACAAGTGCAGAAGCTGCACATGCTGTGGTTCACGGCACTGGGCTGCTGCTCTCTATGCCCTCCCTGAGCACAGACACTGTGAATGTGGGCAACCAGGCCAATGCAATGGAGAAATGCAAACATTTGCCCACATTCACATCCAACAGCAGCCTACTAGTGGCACAGCAGTGCAGACTGGTGGTATGTAAATGTGTAGTGGCATCCACCGTGCACAGGATTTACCAACGCTGTGTATGTGTCCATAAGAAGTCTCAGAATATAATAGAATAGACTGTTTCTGTTGGAAGGGACCTACAATGATTATCTAGTCCAACTGCCTGACCAGTTCAGGGCTGACCAAGTTAAAGCAAGTCCTCTGAGCCTCATCCAAGGTATAGCACAGAAAGATCAGCAGGGAGGGATGCTGCTTCAGTGGTTACCAGACTCATTTAGACCTACAGGGATTCACACAGACAACTGTTCAGCAAGAGGAACCAAGCAAATAATATGCTTCTTCAACTTTTGTGCATTTCCATGTACAAATATTTTAGGAAGAACAGTAAAGATTGACTGTTTTTCCTATGTTTTTTCAAACTCAGAAGTTTGTTTCTCCATCAGAAGAAGCTGGCTCATCAAAACAGAAACCTTTTGTGATAATTCATCCGTTCAGCCAATGCTTCATATGGCAAGCAATAAAGGGAGCTCAGATCACCTCTCCCATGGATCTCACACAGCACGTCAGGCTATACAGCAAAGCTTAAACAAAGCACTCTGACACTGCAGAGATGAAATATCCCACCAGGTTTTGAACAAAATCCTTAGCTACTTGCTTCTGGCACTTCACTTCCAACACTGGTCTGCAAGTAGGTTGTGTCCATCCTGACAAGTCCTGTGATCAGCCAACTGATGGGATGCTAATCAGGGCATACATATTCACACTTTATGGGACATGGTAAAACAAAAAATAAAGAAGAAAAAAGCCACTCCTTTCTGATAACTAACTGCTACAGAACCATCCTACTGAAGACAAAAGAAGATAGCAACAAGTTTCACATCATCAGTTTAAAAGGAGTAGAATCACTTGAGAGTCCTAATACTGTGCTAAATTGCACAGTTTTAATCTCATCACCCATGTGCTTTCTAAGGGTTCCCCAAAAGTCTAACTCTTGCTCTAGGCTGCCTGTGCTGCTGAGAATTGGTGAAACTGCTCAGCAAATGGGACTGATGAGAGTGCAGTGGGAAAGCAGAAAGGTGCTTGGAGTTGGGAGGCTGGACTGCAATATCACTGTTGAAATCCAATGGAAGAAAACCCTCTTTTGGAGATCTTACAGAGAGCAATAAATGTGTGTTTCCTGACCTCAGCAGCAGTCTGGCTGAGAGGAGCCCATTTCAGTTGCAGAAGCCGTGTGCATCAGCTTTGCAGATTTGCCAGCTCCCTCTGCAAGATGGTCTGCAACATGTGTACACATGGTATCTGGCAACAATAATTCTGAGAAAATGAAAAGCGCTTCTCATTCATTACAAACAAATGAGTACAGTGCAATCCCCGGCAAACTTTCCCAAAGCAGGCAGCTTTCTGGATTAAAAAAGAAGGGAGTGAAAAGAGACTGTGGGGGCCTGGGGGACCCCTGACAGGAAACGCGTGGGAATGGTTACTTCAAAGAAGGGAGTAGATATCTAGGAAAAGAGTGAGTTTCCAAATGCAGCCTTTGCTTTCTGTTCTGGAGGAGCAGAGCTCTGCCTGTGGCCAGCAAGGGCGCTCACATGTGCACTGCCAGGGCTGCAAACTGTGGCCACCACCAATGCCCTATTCCCAGTGTGGACCCTTGTCACTCATCACCAAATTATCCCCAGAACAATTACTTCCGGCATTTTAAAGCCCTGTGACTCTGCAGGTCTGGGCATCACCTGAGAAGTAAACAGGCTTTCATTTACTTCCAGGTTTCTTCCTTGTAGAGGCTTTGTCTGACAGGGCCTGTGATAGCAGCACTTGAGGCCACTGGAAGAGGAAGGTCATGGAGAAACTTTAGAGGGCAGCCCCAAAGCTCATCTAAACAGGCATGTTCCACATGAAGGTACCAGAGCCATGACAGTGAGTAACTGCTGACACAGCTCAGAGCCACTTAGCCACGCAAAATTTGAGGAAACCAACCTGTCTGTCTCTGCATCCACACCTTTACTTGATGGTCCTTCTCAGTCTTCTCTGATATAAAATTGGCAACCATTCAGAAAAAGGCTCAGCAACTGGGTGGAGAAATGTATGGTGTATACATCACTGCCAAATGTGAAAAAGCTACAGCATTTAACATAGGTGAGCAAATAAACCACTTTTATGAAAATTATGATGGGACATTCCATTTGGATTTGGATTGTATCTGGTGTGAAAGCTAAGGCATATTACTATGTGTGGATAAAACTTAATTCTCACTTTACCTTTGGCATACGTGTATTTATTTATACACATCAGCAGTGTATACAGTAGAGAGCTCATAAATTGTCTTAGCGATGGGACCTCAATGAAAACATAATCAATTTCATAGCCAGCAACCAAAATACTAAAATTGAAAGCTCATCTGATCTCTCCAAATCAGTGGCTGATATATTGTAATTTATTATTATCAACTGATAGATTTATTGTAGCATTTCTATTATCATGCTTTCCTGAAGGTTTACAAGGAATAACAGCTGGTGGCAACATCACCTGGGCGTTATGATGGGAGACCTTTGGTTGGGAGTTGTTTTGCTTTCCCTTACAAAAGTCTGTTGTGTTTACTTCACTAAAGTTTAACTTGGCTATGATTTCATGACTCCTGAATTCACGCTGCCCCCCGGCCAAGCCATAGAATAGCTAAAGACTCAATAAAGATGAGTGACATCATTAACCCAATACAGTAGCTATTCAGATGTACGCTGTGGTCTCCTTACATAATCACCTAATTTTAGCTACTGAGTGAGCCACATACAGTACCACAGTGTATTATGAGCTCTGAATAACTGTTTAATATCCAGATGCTTTTTCCAAGGTTTAAAATTGTTTCTTTAGACAAATCTCAAGGTGTTATTTTCCCTTAAGTGAACCCTCTCTTCAAAACATGTTCAAGGCTTCTGCTGTTCAACTTGACACATCATTAGCTGGTCATCACAGTTTTAATGGTGTTCATGGTACTAATATATGGCACAGGACCTTGGGATTTTATAATGACTGTTGATGAGAACAGTCCTAAAAAAACAGTAAGGTGATACAAGCCTTAATTCAAGCAGCAGACACACACATGCTCAAGTAAAGGCACCTGTTTGCTAAAAGTAGCTGTTTCTTGTAGTTTCACAAAATATCTATGAAAATACTTTTTAAACCAGAAAAATTTTTGGGCAGGGACTTCTATTTGCTACATGCCACAACAACAGCATCTGCAAGCCCTATTCCCCGCAATCAATTAACAGCAGACACGTGCATATTTGACACCATTTATATATACAAGCTCCAGATACCAATTAAATGTGGTAGCTTAGACATGCTAGTGGTCACTTCTGGAAAAGAAGTAAGAAAGCAGGGCTTTCACTGCGCAGTTTGAACCCAGGTGCTGTGCATGCATTCCAGGTAAATTGTATATGATGCACACTGCACGTACAGGCTCCACAGATTGCACCACATACTGAACAACCCAATGATCCTGTTTGATCCCATTCACCTTTCTTCAGCATTTTGCCTGATATTTTTACATAACTATGCCCTAGCAATGAGAATCACAGCTTTAAAAAAACTCCCTCTTTCTATAGTGTTTTTCATCTAAATGACTTAACACACTAAATATCAGTTCTAATTGTTAACTGCTCAGAAGTTCCTGTGCTTATAGAAACTTACTGAAAAGAGGTTGACAGATCTCTTTGCAATTACAGAAAAGCTACAAGGCTATCTACAGTGCTTGTACCAAGACACTTTATGATGGAGCACGCAGAAGGAGATTACATGTAAAAGCCAACTCATATGTTACGATCCCCAAAACCAGTTCTGCTAATCCCCCCCATCCCTGTATTGGACATTTGACTTTCTCTTTCGACACACTCTCCCTTGCTGCTGCCCAGAGCTGTTCTCCAGCCGGGAGAGCTGGCAGCCGATCCCTGTCCCTTGTGTAATCAACTAGCTCACCTCGGAGATATGCTCACATTGTGCTGGCACAGACTCACTCCTTCCACTTTGCAGTGCTATGATACGCAGACAGAACTCTGGCCCGGCTTTCTGTCTAGTTAAAACAAAGCTAGTGTCTTTGTGACAATTTCTGGAAAAACAAACATGCTAAAACCCAAGGCAACATCCTCAGCTGGCTTAAGTAACAGCAGCTCCTTAGGGCTCATTTCCATTAGCAGAGGTGCTGGCACTTGAACTCCAGTTTGCTCTGCACTACTGGCACAATATTTTTGATTGTCGTGTTAGTAGGGGTTAAACAAATCATATTAATGTTGGGAGCTGAATGTTTGTGCTGCAGAGGTCAACTAGCTGTGCACAGCTTCCCCCCTCCAAGCATCTACTCTATGTCTAATGATACTGTGTTAATTAACAATAAAAATTCTCCATATGGTAAAAACTAACTGAAAAATTACCTGCAAAAAAATCACATTTAAACGACAGATTAAAAATTTCTGGCCACACAGGAATGCTGAGTGAAGCAAATGGGAATGTTGATTGTGCCTTGGGACAAGGAAACCATCCAGATGTCCCACTGTGGTCCTCTCCATTTGTCTAGGCATTTATGAACAGTATAAGCAAAATAGCAAGGTCTGATTCTGTCCAGGACTGTCGGATTGCAGCCCCTGCATTCATCCCTGCAGGCAGAGGGCTCTATGGTTGCGATTCCAATAATTTTTAATTAATAAAACTCTGGCTCCTAAGCAGTGCAGTGTGATTCAGCAATAAACATCATCAATACTGAGCCTGGGCTGTGGAGAACGAGCACAGTGCCCTCGCTTCCCAAAGAAAGTGAAATGTTCCTCAGCCGTGCGCAGGGAACGGTGCGCCAGGAGGAGGGCGGTAAGGAGCAGAGTGAAGGCAGACAAGCACAAAGCAGAATTAAGTGATGCGTCAGTCAGGGTATATTTCCAAAGGAGCCACTACAATCTGAATTGCCAGTGTAATATGGCCACAATCTGAAGGATTCAGTTTCTCATGACAACCAAATCGCTGCTGATGCGGTTCGTAACTCCGTCACAAGTACAAACCAACAAAAGTTAGATTACAACCGCAAGATAAGAGTATTTCCCTGGTTCGAAAAGATGTCTTACAGACTTCCTCACAGCAGACAGATACTGGTAAGAGCACCAAAGGAAACTGATACAACTGAACTATATTCCTAGATCTGCCACTAATCTGACTTCAATTAACTCTTCTCATCTTGTATTTCTGTTCCTCCAATCCTGCAGTAATAGTTGTTTTTCCCATTTAGATTCTTAGAGCAGATGATACCATCTCTGATCACAAGTTTGAGAAGTACCTAACAGAATAAAAGTCTGAACTCAAGCAAGGATTCTTGTAGAACAGCAAGAAGGAAAGGTGGGAAGCAGGGATACTCTCTAGAATTTCATGAAGTTACTTTTTTCCCCCACTCTCAAAGAAAAACATTTAACAGCTTCTCTTACAGAACTGTTTAAACTCTGTTGTATGCCAGAGCAGGACAGTGCTGGACAGTAAAACAAGTGGTTAAAAGAAACAGAAAGAATATATACCACTGTGATACTTATCTCATTTCCAGAACTAAAGCTTCCCTTTTATTTTTTTTAGTGTAAACGTGAATTAAAAGCTAGTAAAAATTAACAAAAGAATCCTACAAATGGACATTTTATAGACCCTCAACCAAAAAGATTATCACCTTGTAAACAGCTAAATCTCTCACTGCATTTGGGAATGTGACAGCCGTCATCTTCATTGAAACCTTCTTCTGTAATCTTTCTTGCATTATGGGATGATTTTACAATGTCTTTGGAGAACAACAGATACACTAGTAAGCATGGGGGTTCCATTACAATGTTATGGAACCTTTGAAAGTTGACTTATTAATTTTTTTATGACCATGGGCTGTGATGCATGGGTGTGCATCGTCACCGCTCATTTTCATCCTACAGCTGGCCTGAGGTGCCCATCTGTGAGGCCCACTACTCCTGGAAAGGTTTCCTAAAAAAGTGTGAGTGCAATAGGATCCCACAAGCCTGAACTTCAGAGCTGAGGATAACTGAAAATGGGTGCCTCAACACTGCAGAAAATCTCAGCAAGATGATTTTCAGCACCATGTCGGTCTAACTCTCTCCTCTTTTTTTTTAAAAAAAAATATGTTTCTTTTTCCATTTTGTGGCTCTCTGGGGTACTCCAGTGCATTGTTCCATTCTGCAAAGGGTTAATATCAGTGTTTTGTCTAAGGATACCCCAACTGGGGCGAGTCTCTCAGGTTAAAAAACTTACTGTGGATTCTTCCACTTGTTACTTCATTGGCTGTGCCTCCCATTGATCACATGGCCAGCTTCAGTTTCTCTGGTCCTTTACATTTCACCCAAGATACTGCTTAAGGTAAATATCTCCCAAGATAACTGCTCATTCACACAGTCAGTGGACCACTTGAGATACACAGCATGTTAGCTCTTGAGCATAATTCCCTGCATAGCATGCTCCCATCAAAAAGAAACAAGATATGTACACATGTATATGTATACAAATGGTTGTCACATTAAAGACAAAGCTGATGTCAGTTACTTTAGCACATGAACCTGTTAATCCACAAGATTATAGTTTGAACCATCAGGTTTCGTCATATATTTTTTTGTCAGTGTAACACAGAACACTCCCTTCAGAATAATTTTCTAAGCAATCCTTAGCATTCAAGGATAATCTGCCTTGTGGTAGTCACCAGCAGTGGTGTCACTGAAGGCTGAAGAGCAGCCTCCTGTGAATCAGGAGACTGTTGTGCTGACATTGTCCAAACACCAAATTTTACAAAGATCATGGATCTGGAGCCTAAGCGTGGGGTGTTTAGTAAGTTAACCAGACAGGAAGTACTCTCCACCTTACTACATACGGACAATTTATAATGGGCTGGCAAATCCAATATTATGGCTTTTTTTTCCATTATCGTATTTCCCTGACATCTCTATATACTGTTTACAAACAGGGGGAGAGGGGGGAGGGGAATGAAATCAAACCCCAAATTGTTCAAAGGTTGTTTTTACAAAGGAAAAATGTCTGTCCCAACTATTCAACATTGATGAGAAACTCTAAAACAAAGCACCTGAAGCACATCTGTATGGATAACAGCATGACTGGGAAGAGATCCGCAGAATCGCTTTCTGAAACGTGAGTTTCCAAACTAAGAAGAGAGAGATAAAAATTCTCCTACCTTCCTGCAACTTCCCTTGAAAACTCTAGGATTTTAAGGATGCAAAGATCTGCAATTACAAGCAGGTGAGAGAAAGATTTTTAAAGCTGTTAGGAGATGAGAATTTGCCTCTCAGAGAGCCAGCTAAATTTGCAAGACTGCTCATAGAGAGGAGCACTTTTAACTTGTGGTACACGACATAAGCATCTGGTGCTCACAAAAGGGGACTCCCCTACGTGGTATTTACCAAGCTGATTTTCAGATGAAAGCCATCCCAACCACTTTGGTACTCCTCAGTGGCTGCAAGACAGAAGGTGCTACATTCCCAATCGGATGTCACTCATGCTGCTCAGTCAGGAGCAATCCTTTTGGCAAAAGCTCCACATGCATTTTTTTTGGTCTGCCTTGTCAGAGGAAACACAGAAACACAAACTGCCATCCACCAACTCTGGTGTAGCTGAGAGTCACCCCACCACAGAGGAAAAAATAATCTGTATTTTGAATTATTGTTTTCCAGATGTATTATCTTGCATTTGTCAGGGTGACTCCTCGTTATTTCCTGCTTCTCTTTTTTCAATGGTGTTTGCAGTATTCATCTGCATCATCTGTTAATTTCATTAACATCCTGTTTAATGATCTCGAAGGAGGTAGTTTAAAATGATGTTACATAAAACCGGACATAAACTCCCTATTCCTGCAGCATCCCACTGATCACCTCCCACTCATCTCTGTGCCCTATTATTTATCATGACCTGTTTCCTCATCTTCTGCAAGAGCTCATGCTGTGTTGAGATGACATGCCATTTTCAGGTGAAAATTCCTGAGTCACTGGGCCATAGTTTCTTAGTCTGGGATTACTTCTGGTTTTCCTTTGATGACTACATTGTGCCTTTAAGGAGTGAATTAAGTTTCTCTGAATGGCTACAATAACAATACAGTTTTGCCCCAATTCTGTGATGCACTAGTAAGCTATGGGGACATGGCTATAAGCACATTATTGTTACAAATTATAGTGTTATTAACTGAAACAAACTGGAAACTTCATATTCTCCCAAAAATGTTATAATAAATGTAAGCCTTTACTATTAACTCAGCCACTTAATTAAAACATATACCAAGACACATTGAAATTATTCAGTGAATAATCAAGGAGCTCTTACTGGAAAATGCCATAAAAACTTACGAGTCATTCTTGATAACATTGCTTGCAAAGGCTATTTTGAAGATGTTGACCTCTCTATTTGGAATATTCCTGATGTTTGCCTGTGCTTAGTCAGGTAATTTTAAATGAAGACACAACTGCAAACTATATACCAACTTCATCACAGAGCTGCTCATGCCACAAGTCAGTGTTAGAAAATCTGTAGTTTGTTTGCTATTTGTCTTTTATTAGAATCACACGCAGACTCCTGAATTTCAGAGCCCTTTGCTTGCATAAAACCATTGCAAACTTGGGTTTCACTGTACTAGAGGGTTGCCACCAAGTAACAAGGGAAGTGAATAATACAGAAAAAGGTTAATCCCTAACTGGCATAGAATGGCTGCACTACAACATGTGCAGTTTGTGTGGGATGAAGAAGCATGCCTATATACAATGCCACAAAAATAAATACTACTACTACAGAAAAACTCTGCATAGCAACAGTTAAAATGACTACACACACAATCCCTAGGGGGTACCCCTTCTCACCCATCTGCCATCCCTCTGGGTCCTAAGGTGATGGCTTGAGTCTGAGGGGCAATGGGGGAGATGGCTGTTGTGACAAGTTGGTATGAACACTAGCTCTTTGCTGGGAGACTGATGTTGATAAGGTGGGGGGTTCTTCCTCCTCACTCTAGAATCTGCATGGGATTATTTTTATGCATTTTGCAAGACATACTAACTCCTTGCTTTTTCTTTGTTCTCTGTAGTTCCATGGTGTGTTCAGATTTACTATTTATGGCTTGCTTTGTATTTGTTAGATACTTGATGTTTTTCCTCTTTGCTATCCCTAAACCAGTTTATTCAGCTCTCAAAGTTCCATTCTCTGAATGACCATTAATTACTACTGGCAAATTCCTTTTAGCCCCAGGGCTGCTGGCATAGTCCCCTGTCAACACCTTCAAAGCCTCTGCTATCACCCCATGCCTGTACTCCTCTATGCTGTATTTCTAGGGTCATCAATAGTTCATTCAACATGGAACCACCACATGGAATTATTACCCGTTACAAAGCCATGAATGATAACGTGAGCTTCCCCTCATTGTACAAAGCTAAGCAAAACCTTAAAGAATTGAAGCAATGGTCACCTGGTTGTTAGACAGCAGCTGACGAAGCTCAAAGTTGCAGGCAGCCCAAGACAGGTCCAAACACAGGCAAACCCTGAGGACTCTTAGTATTATACAAAACCTTGGCCTGTTACTAGTAATGGCAACTCCGTATTAAACGACATCCCAGGCTGCACAACAGATCCACAGAATCAAGCTAAGAAACACAGGACAGGGATGGACCAGAAACACAGGTCTCACAGTCAGGTGCACACTCTGCAGAAATCAAGGAGAAACCGCAAGAGACGATGTCCAGTCTAGGAACAATGGTGCCCCTGAGGATGTGAGAAACAGATACCAGGTGTTCAGTGGCATACAAGGAATAGAAGTACAGACAGCAGCCAAAGAGAGAGACTTCCAGAGAATATTTCTAACAAGCTCCAAGTTCCTCAGCATTTGAGCACTATGGAAACCTGCACACTGTCACCTAACACCTGCAAGCTAAGTGTCATGTACGCTCCTATGTTCTTAAATCAGCTGCAGTGCAATCCCAGTGATCTTGACAAGCACTAGTAATGGGCTAGAAAAATGCCTAGGTGGTGATTTTCAGTAAAATGTTCCTGAGGCCACTGGAAGAGCAGATGGTGAACAGGAAAGATGTGGAATAAAAAACATTGCTGCTTCCATCATGCTTGGAGTTTCGTAAAGTCAATGTGTGGGCAACACGATCACCACAAGCAAGGCAACCACAAGCATCACAGCTCTTGGCAGGTGTGACTGTACTAATTCAATCCTAGAGTAGATCAGACCAGATGTATGCCTATAGGTGTGTGGCTAGCCCTACTGCTAATTCACAGATTACACAAGATTATAGCAGATAACATTTTTTTATTATAGAAGAATTAAAATAAGTGAATTCAGGACTGAAACACCTCACAGGCTGGAAATATATTCACAATGTGGAGTATTGAAATGCTGAACACCAGGAGGTTTTGAGGTCTCCCACACCTAACACTGTTAATGTCTGAAGGATTCTGGCTGGACACAAAGGGACAAAGCCATTAAAAAAACCCTGAAATGAAAGGACATGAAGGCAATCCAGCAATTTCTAGGAAAAGCAACTGTTTTTCCAAAAATTTCTGAGTACATTAACTAGAAGTTTATGAACCCTTAAGAAAATTAACACTGTATGAAACACTTCTCTCCCATACATATGGGAAACACTATGGATTTGCCACTAACCACCAACTTCAATAGTGGCTTAGCTGAAGAAACAAAGAAAACATCCATTACATTCCCTGTAAAAAGTTGCAGGCACTTTGGGACCAAGAGAAAATTCAAAATAATCTGAACAAAATGGTGATACATTTTGAGAAAATGCAATGTAATTCAGTAAAAATGACAAAATCCAGTATTTAAGAATACTACATAACCCCTAGACAGTGAATTGGCTGGGCAGCAGATTTGCACTGGAGGTTCTGGAGTTTGAGAGGGATTAGGATCTGGACACAAATCTGTAGTGCCAAACTTCAGAGAAAAAAAGTGACTGTAATGAGACATGCAAACATTTTTCCTGTTTACTCATTAGTGCTAAAAAAGCAGCTTCATCTGAAAGACTGAATACAATGTGGGCAGTACACTTCAAGAAACGTGGACAATCAGAACAAGGCAGAGAAAAGCAAATAATGATGATATGTCGGAAAACATAAACCATAAAGGAAAAAGGAAAGAGTAAGAGGAGACAGGAGAAGATAATAAAATTCAAACATAATAAAAAGCTGCTGCAAAGGGGCATGTCATAAACTGACTTTCATAGCTGCTGGGAACAGGATAGGAAACAGTGGGTTTAAATTGTAAGAATGTTTTTCTTAAAGATTATGAAAAACTTTCTACTGCTAAGAATGAAGCATTGGAACAGATTGTTTAGGAAGATCGTGCAGCATCTACCATAGGAGTGTTTAAAGAGATGATCCAATAAACATGCCAGACCTGGTTCAGTTACAGCTGCAACTTGAGTCAAGGATGGACTACAACTTCTTAAGGACCCATCCAGTCCAGCTAATCTACTGCAGGTATTCATCTGTAGCATCTACTATTTCATGATAAGAAGAAAAAGGACAGAGCCTGCAGGCTCTTCTTTGAAAGAGTAAGAAAAATCATAAGTACTAGCCCTGACATACAACAGCCTTGCATGATAGCTAAGGTTAAAAAAAAATAAAAAAAAGACAGACTTACTGGCTATGCTTCCTGAATCAGCCTTCTTTTGAGTCATCTTTCAGAGTACAAGATGAACATACTGTCTGATCACCAGCCATCAAAAAAAAAAAAAAATCATCAACTACTGCCAAGGCACTCAAGCAACACATAAGGTTATGGAGATTCCAACAAGCTGATTTGAGTATAAGACAGCGCTGCCAAAGTAGGAGACTGTCAGCATGCTCCAACACATTTGCATGTAAGATAGGAAGCTTTGATAACCAAAGCAAATTTCAACCAGGATGATATGTTACAGAGAAATATCTTGTGTTTCAGAGGTATCCAGACTGCAATGAAGCAATTAGATGCTGGAGTCCCAGAGGACAGATGAAGTGCATACTGTATACAAAATTGTGTTTAAATGGGATTAGCCAAAAATCCTAGCAGATTTAAAAACTGATGTAGTAGGATGCATCTATGCTTCAACACCAGGCAACCATAAAGACATCTCTGCTAGCCAGCTATCCAATTCTTCATTTACATGTATGCATGAAACAGTTCAGCAGTTAAGAAGAGCTCAGAGATCAACAAGGGACAGAACCTCCCAAAATCCTAGCCCACACATGGTAAAAAGTCAGAACAAGCCTGCTGATTTTTAATAAGGGTAACTGTAGGGCTTTCAGTAAGTTCCCACTGCTGAGAGGCAGGCTAGAAGGACATTTACCATGAGAAGGAAACAGAAGAGGGATTTTGCAATACTATTGTGACTAAAAGACCACATCAAAATTCAAATTATCCAGTTTTAAAGGAGGGTGTGAGCTACAAACGTCTCAAGCTGGACACCCCCAAAGGCATTGGAGGTCAAAGAAACTAATGGATAAAGATCTAACCAAGAGGATTGCACTTCGGCTCAGCAATGCCACTCATTGCAAAACACTCCTCAGGGTCCAGCAGAGATTGAACTGATAGCATAAAGATTCATGGTTTCTCTTCCCATAATACGTATTTTTCTATAGCCCAACAGAAAAAAGGCAGGTGTGAGGACATCAAACTAGGCATGTAATTATAATCAAGGAGCCAATGACTGGAGGCCTCTGGGTACAAATCCACAGTTCTTGCTATCAATCACGAAAAACAAGAGGCAAAAGTATCATCTTCAGTAAGTCATAGGTCATAGGAAGTAGACCAGAGAGGAACTTAAAATAATCATGAAGCAGTTGCAAACAGCCAGAGGAAAAGTGCCAGGACTCAAAGTCAGCCTTAGCAATCTTCTCACCTGTTACAGAAGACTTAAAAAATAAGGTAGGACAGAGGAATAAGGATAGGACAAGACAAAGGACTACAGAATCAAATTAAGACCTCTATACCAACAGCAGCAACATAAAGAAGAAATGGGAAACCAGGATGACCACCAACTAGTGGACTGCAATGATCTGGCAGGAAAAGCCTTGGTCCTATGGATAGGTATGTAGTACTTAACAGCTGGTCTTAACTTAGTCATTAGCACAAAGGACAAAAGACCATAAATTTCTGTAACAAAACATCTAGAAGCTGCACAGAACACGGAGAGAAAAATCCAGGTTTGGAGAAAACATCATGGCAGCCATTCTGCACGATAAAGTGCTAGTGATGACTGTGGCACCTCTGTAAACAAGTCTTCGCCCACCTTGCTTCAGAAATACGGAAACAAAAGCCCATCTGGACTCTGGCCACATTAACACCAAATATGGACACATGGAGGACCAAGATTACAACTTGGCGATTATTAAAACCTAGGTCCTTCATGAAGTTTAAGAGAAAATCAGGTTAGTGAAAAAATAATACAATATTCCAGTTTGCAAGTAGAGTTCTATCTTTCATACCAAAAATTTAATCATGTTAATAGTTTTAACGTTAAGATTTTTCCCTGGACAATTCAAAGGGTTGAGTCAGAGTTTGCTGTCCCAAGCAGGGTCAAGCAGACTGTTCGTATCTCCTTCCTGACTGGATTAACTCTTACACTGAGCTGTTCCAAGATTAAAAAATGCATTAAGATTTGCCTTGTTGGTGAACATGCCTGAAATTCCAGTGTAAGGACTATAGCAAACAAACCAAGCCAAGAGTTAAAATGTAAGTACAATTTAAGTTGGTTTTAAATCTTTTTAATACGTATCTGCACAGGCACTGTTTTAAATTCTAGCCTGCTAAAACTGTCATTCAAGACAATTAATCACTGTAAGTAATAATGATGAACTCTTATTTTGCAGGGTTCACTTACAGAACCCATTCTTTCAAGAATTAGGAAACCATCTAGCTGATATGAATAAATAACATAAAAGGAGAAGCTCCCCTCAAGCTCAGAGAACAGCTGCAGCATTTTTCCATCTGCCTTTCCCTGCAGCTCTGCTCCCTAAGCCACACTGCCTCAGTGAAAAACTAACAATAGAAATGATAAACTGTTAATATTCAGCCTAAAACCAAGGTCACACTAATCCTTTAAAAATCTTATTCAAGATTTTATAGAAATTTATTTGAAAATACTTTATTTTGTATTTTCAATGAAAAGATGACAGAAAGTAGCCTTAAATGAAACAATGCCATTTAATGTTTATTTGTTGAGGGGGACATTGCATAGGGAGGTGTTTGGCAGGTCTTGTTAACAACCACTGCTCTTGATCTGGTACTTTTTCTCCTCCATTTACCACCCACATTCTACATTCCTTCATTCTACATATTACAGATGCAAATGTAAATTAAGCATTGATTCGCTATTCTACATAAGTTTTACATATTTTTACAAGGGACCAAGTTGTGGACTATTTAGCGAGGTTCCACTCTCATCAAAAGACTACACTGAGTGAAAGCAGTGAAAATATGTTGTTGTGGGAATGTTACGCCAATGCTCACTACACCTTTTGAAGTCAGGCTTACTTTTCCCTAATGTATAAAAATGATTAATTGAAAAAGATAGATAAGCTTGGAGAAGGAAATCATATGATAAAATAGTGATGCAGAACAGTGCTTAAAAAAAAATAAAAATCTAAGCTCTGCCGACTATCAGGACCACACACTTGAAGTTAGGAAGGTGATTAAGTGCTTTGCTAAATATAGCCTTAAAATATGCCTTCAGAATCTATTCATAATTAAGAAAGCTTGATTGTTTAGGCTGTCTATTACTCTCTACTCTTAGTGGAAATGCAGATTTCCTGCTATATTATATATTATTATAATCACAATACTTAGCATATTGTGTATTATTATAATCACAATATAAATGCCTAGAACTAACCTGGGTTCTGTTCTCCTTCTCTAAAGGACATTAGTTTTAAATCTGTCCTTCACTTTATGACATTAAGAATTGCAATTTTGTGTTAAACAATGACAACTGTCAACATTTAAGCATCAACTTTATAAAGGATAGTATCAGTCTTCAGACAGCGTGAGGCAGAATATACATAATTCAGGCATACAACAAAGTCAGGAGATACAAAGACCCGATAATAAATACACAGCTCTGCTCTATCCTAACACTTATGAATACAATACTATGAGACACTATACATACTTAACAGGAACACCATTCAAAAAGAATAGACACTAGTAAACATGTTTTCTAAAGTTCACACAAAGTGAGAACTAAATTGGAACTTTTGTGAGCACACAGATGAACTAAACTGGATTATTCCATATTAATCTAAAGAAAAGTGTAAACTTTGTTTTACTTGTAACCAAGGGGGCAATTAGTGAAATCTTAACTAGAAAAAAATTAAAAGGAGGCTCAGAAACTGTATTATTTTATTTATATACTTAAAATCGTTGAACACTCATGACAAAGCATTTGTAAAGTCAGCAGTAATTAAAAAAACATTTGGCAATATAATGAATTCACTGGAGTTCTATTTATAAAGAATTATTTTTCACTTAAAACACAAAGCTAAAAACAGACATAGAGAGTTCTTTTTGCACAATATAATTAATTCCTTATTACAAAATTCAGATGTGTGATTACAATCCAGTGTAACGCAACAAATCCTTTTTACACCGAGTGTCAGGAGCACCATGCCCCAGCTTTTAACACAGCGGCCGCCGGCTCTCTCGCACCCTCACCCTCACGCCTCTGCCAGCACACCGTGGTTGCTGTCATGTACGTGCCCTGTACACACCCTGGACGGGTGCACAGCAGCACGCACCATTCCCCCAACTCCCTGCAGCAGGAAAGGGGAGGTGGGACCCCTGGTCAACAGACAAGGTCCTCAGCCAGCAAAATGCCTCGGTTGAGAGAATTTTCTAGAATGCTGACCATATATCACCACAGCTCAGATCTGACCAGGCTACAAAATGGGGCCCCTGCTAGAGACCCCCTTTGAGTGGTTCTCCTCAGAGCAGCGGGTCTGTGATCAGAAGCCCTCCCCTTGGGATTGGGATGCCACCCAACAAAACTTCCCAGGATTGAGTGCCCTCCCTTACCCCCCCAGTGAGTGAATACTACTTCTGGGTATCCTTGAATGAGCCCTCGCCCCCTTGGGTGAGGGATTACACAGAATCATCTAGGCTGGAAAAGACCTCGAAGACGATCTTCTGGGTACCCTTGGGTGAGAGGTTTCCCTTCCAGTGAGTGCGTGCACACTTTGGAGTCATCATTCTTATGGGCTGTCGTTCTTCTGTGTCATTGTGTAATAGTAACTTCCCCAAGGGGTACACCGAACCTAGAGTTTGTTAAATGTCACTGGAGCATTGTTTTGGTGAGCCCCATAGTCTTGTTGGTTTCAGATGTTTGGATTTGGTTATGGATTTGGTTTCTTCATCATCTGTGTGAAGCTGCTTTGGTATAGCTCCATAAAACACTGCAATAAGTTTTACAAACTGAAGTAATTTTTGTTTTCAAATTTTGATTCACTACCAAAAACTAAAGAAATAAATGCTGCACTTTTGTTTCAAATGCTCTAAAATTACTCTTTAAACCAAATTTTTTAAATTTTACGTTTTTTCCACTCTGGCTTGTCTGTTTCATCATCTTCTGGTTCCACTTCTGCAAAAACTGTTTTGGGCTGTGTTCTAGAAAACATTAAAAAGATTAAAGTCATGGTTAGACAACAATTTTTTTATCAGAAACTATATTAGACACGCATAGACACAAATGACATCCTTTCCATATGTAAAAAAGGAGCATCCTAGACTTGACAATTTTTCATTTTCAACACAAACCTATCAACTAACCTTCTGAGAACTGAAGAAACTTGAAGCTCTCAAGCAAAGAACAAGCATAACAAACACACATCTTTTGCAAGTATTATTTCCTCATCAGCTTGCAATCATTATCTGTGTATTCCATGAATAAAATTAAGATAGAAGGGAAGAACAAATCAATTTAATACAATGCTAGAAAAATGGAGCCACAGGTCTTGCCGTTCCACGATTTTAAAAAAAGAAACCTCCATTTTGTTACACTGTTGTATGACAGCAGCCAGTAAGTGAAAACATAACAGCTAAACCAGGTTTCTGGATTAGCCTACGCATAAAAAAACCCAGCCTCTCCTCCAGAGACTTTATCCAGTGCTACCGTAACATAAAAAACCTCATGATCTTCATACGAGAACACAGTGTATCCTGCAGTCAAGCTTGATAGTATCTATTCCTCCACTGTTTACTTGTATTTTAAATAACACTTAAACTTTATAAAAATAATTATTGATTACTTTTTAAACGAACACAGTATCAAGTAGCATTTCAATAAACTGTTTGTACATTCAGTTCCCCTGTTTTACACTTTAATCACTGCATGGTCCCCTTTTCCAACTGAATTCACAGCACAATCACTGTGGAGCTTGAAACTACCAGGTTTCTGATGCTGGCTGTACTCAACTTCTGATTACAACAGACACAACAAAGTATAAAATGCAGCCAAGGCAGTCTTCATCTCAACATATTAACTAATGCTTTTACAGCAGTTTAAGGATGTGAAGCACTATTATAACAACTGTTACCTGACAAACTCTACAAAATGCATAAACCTTAACAAAATTGTGTCTGCCTTACCTAACACAATAGGCATAATTTGGTGTTGCCACTGACTTTGAAAAGTAATAGCAAGCCATCAGCTATTAAAGAGCAGGATTGTTCACTTGTTAAATATGAGGCACAAAATAGATTTAAAGTCACCAAAACTAGTCAAAGACAACTCCCCTTATCTATAGGATCCTTCTAGCACCCGCCTTCTCCTCCATCCTCCAAGTTTGCCATGGAGGTAAGGAGTATATGAAGATGTTCCGGAGATGGTCCTACTGCAGGACTCTATTGGCACACAGTCTCTGAATGCAGGCTGTGCATCTCATTACACCTAAGCAGATCTTGTACCCAGATGAGGACCTACACTACTGGAAGTTCGGTGAGTCATTCTGTTCTCCGTGGAACACAGAACTAAGATTAAAACAAATTTTCCGATTTAAAAATTTAATTTGAAATTAGTTACATAAACTCTACTCAACCAATCACTGAAGGAGGATTAAAAAAAAAAATCAACATTCAATCCAAAATGGACACCAGGACTGTAGTCTTTATTGGCCAAAATACTGGATTTTGTTAACTGTTGAAGAGGTGGAATGTTTAGAACCTTCTCTTTTTCAAAACATACTGATGGAAGTTTATTTAGCCCATTTTAACAGCATACCTTCCTTTTATCACAGAAGATGCAAGACATCTAGATGCCATATAGGATCACATCAGGTTAGTACTGAGATGCTTGTTAATAAAGTGCAACGAATCAAGTGTAAACCTGTCATCTGTGACCACAAAACCTGCAACTGTCATAATCGTGGTTAGAAACTTCCAACCAAGAAGAATGACTTAATTTGTGAAACAAGCAGCAGAACCTACGTATTTTCCAGGATAGGAGTGGCACAGAGAAAAGTTACAGACACCTAGGAAGTATGCTACTGAGTCCAGCAAAGCTGGGGGTGGGGGGAGAAAACAAAAAACTGTAGCATAATCTAGCAGTAACCAGCTAAAGCAAAAACATAAGGAGGAAATCAGGTCTGCTTGCTATCTTGGTTTTTAAAATTACCATGAAATGGCTGTAGCCTCAGCTCAGCTGAAATGTAAACTGTTCCACCTCCACAAGCTACACAGCAGTAACTGGGACACCTAGGGTGATTCATATGCCTGACCATTTTAAAGACATAAGCATAGAAAACACTGTTCCTGTTATAGCATTCTCAACAGTGATCATTTAATTTAAACGCAAATTGTTCTGCTTAGTAACTGCATTAGAGATTGCTAGTGTAGTAGGAGTTTGCTGCATGATTAATATTTATTAAAAAATATCAAAACAGGTTTACTACTTCAAAATATTTTTCTTTCTGAGGGCTAAATAATACATGTGGAAAACTGTATTCTTCTTCTCCATCAACTTTCTCAATTTTATTTATCCTTGACTTTTGGTGTTGATTTCAGTTTGTTACGGATCTGCTTGGCAGGTCCCATGAGAGACTGCCATGGAGGGCAAAGGGACCCAGGAGAGCTGGTTGATCTTTGAAGACAATCTCCTCAAAACACATTCCATCCCATGAGCAGAAAGTGAAGTCTGACAGAAGCCTACTATGGATGCACAAGGATGTCCTGACAGAGATAAACCCCAAACAGGAAGAACACAGATTGGAAGTAGGGAGAGCCTTAGCCAAAAGGAACAGAAGCATTACGTGAACATGGAGGAACGGAGTCAGGAAAGCCAAAGCCCAGCTGGAATTGAAACTGGAAAGAAACGTGAAAGGCAACAAAAATAGTAAGGGCTTCTACAGCTACACTGACAACCAAAGGAATGCTACGGAAAATGTGCTCAATGGGGCAGGTAACCCACTAACGTAGGGTACAGAAAAGGTCAAGGTATTCAGTGCTTTTTTTTCTGTCTTCCCTGAGAAGGTCTGTCCTCAGGTCTCCGAGGACCCCTACACTAACAGCAGAGTCTTTGGGAGGGAGTGACACATTACCAACGGAAGAGGAAGACAGAGACAGGGAATTATGTAGCTCATTGGACATACACAAATCCATGAGATCAGATGAGATGGATCCAGAGGTACTGAGGGTGCTGGCCACTCTAATCTTTGAGAGGCCATGGTGCCTGGAAGAGGTTCTTGATGACTAGAAAAGGAAAGCATCATCATCTTTATGAAGGGCAAATGGAGGACTGGGGGAACTACAGGGTTGTATATCTAACCTCGGTCCCTGGGAAAGCTATGGAACAAATCCCTATGGAAGGCATTTCTAGGCACATGGCAGACAAGAAGGTGACAGGAACAGCCAGCGTGGATTTAACAAGGGCATACCATGCCTGCCAACCAGACTGCTGGAACAGGCTGCCCAGAGGTGTTGTGGAATCTCCGTCCTTGAGGATATTCAAATGTGACTGGGCAAGTCCCTGAACAACATGAATCTAATTGGACCTGAGCAACCTGATCTAAGTGAACATGCTTTAAGCAGGAGGTTGGACTAGACGACCTCCAGAGGTCCCTGCCTACCTAAATTATTCTATGATCCTCTGCTTCCACATGACTGACTGTCAGCTGAAACCAGTATCTCATACACTCACAAATGCATTCTTACTGTGGGTTACACTAACAGGCTGCAAACAGAAACAGAAAAACAAACTAACATGATTTATTCACAACGCATGCTTCTCTATTTCAGTGGTTTTCAACGTATTTAGATATGCAGACCCCCTAAAAAACTTCCAGGGGCCATGCAGACTGCTTTAGAGCCACCATAATCCCTCTGGTTATGGGTTGTTTTTCTTAATTACCTTTCAGGGATCCAATAAAAGTAGCTCATGGACATCTGAGGTTCACAGACTAGCGGCTAAAAAAAATACCGCTACAGCTAAACCAGCTGGAGATAACAATTGCGTATCACAGCATCTGACTCATGTTGCAATAACTTTTGAAATTTGTGTTTATATTGCACTGAAACAAAGAAAAAAAGACTTTCAAGCACGCTCGGAAACCAGAATAATGTAATAAAGGCTATTTCCAGACTGAAAAGTGAAGGTTTACACCATCGGGCTCCTTTGTATTCCTTACCAGACCAATCAGCCTGACTCTTCTCTGAATCTCAGAGGCTTCCCTCTCAAAATTGCCTATTTCCAAAAAAAATATTTAGCTTAAATATAGCAACATGTGACAACAAAATCACTGTTACAAAACATTCTGTTCAGTCCTGCTTCTTCAACTGAAGATACTTGAGCCACTTCACGCACTGTACCACCATTGAGAAAAAGTTCTGTGATACAGCACAGCTACAGGCTTCAAGTCATTGCTTTTTGCCTGTGATAAGCAGCAATGACAAAGTCAGCAAAACAGGGGCAACATCACTGAACTGAAAGGTGTTTTTTAAGAACTCTGGTCGATCTTGGTGGGGAGGGAAATTTCACCCTCACCTTTCTTCTGGGAGAGAAGAGAGCTACATGTGGGCCTGATTAGATCCTCAGCTACAAATCTTAGTAATTCCTGCTGATTCTTCAGAGGGACATATGAAGTCATTATAGTATCTCTGTACAGCTGTGTTAAAGCAAACAGCTCACAAAGAATGCAATTTTCAAACATTTACAACTGATGCCTCAAGTTCCTTTCCTGTAGTTCTTTACTTGAAATCTTCAATCTGTCCTGCTTTTCCTTTCACTCCACTGGAATGGCTGTTGCCAAGGTCTCCAACAAGCTTTTTCCTGAAAAATCTCAAGATCTTTTCTTTATCCTCATTCATTATGATTTTTCTACTGTACCGATCACATCTTTTTTGACACTTTATTCACACTGAGCTTCTGTGACATGTCATCCCCTGATTCAGCATGTACATCTTATCATCCCCACTATCCTTTTTAGCAGCATCTGTTTTTTCACTGATCTTTTCACCTCTTATGTACTTTCCCCTCCTTTTCTGGCTCAAATTTTAGGAGAAACAGAAAGGTCAGGCTAATGATAACAAGCTTGAAAAAATTTTCAAGTGATAAATAATGAAAATGACTATTTGGCTTCAAGAATAAATTAGGCACCTTTAACTCCAACAAAAAGGAAATATTTTTACATAGTATAAACTAACAGCAAAAGTCATGTTGCAGGTATTTCTTATAAGAATTACTGAAGTGAAACTACAATTAAAAAAGCATGAAGTCAGTTATCTGATTTAGAATGACCTTATCAGTATGAATCAGGACCAGACGAACCCCTAATCCAGTCACCACAGAGTTATGAAAATTCTGCTTAATGAGAAAAAGGGCAGTTTTTCAGTCTTCTCAGTCTAAAATTATTTAAAAACCATCACTGAAGAAAATTAAGTAACTGTAGTTTCCTTAGACTTTTTCTTAAGAAGGAGAATGAAAACCTCTAAGTGAATAATCACCCATTAGACAACAAAAGCCTTGTCAAACAAGAGATATTAAGCGTTTAGTTTTATACCATATTTAAGTGAAAACTCACCACAAGAAATGTGGAAAGACTGACAGCAGAGAAATAAGTAGTAAAAAGAATAAACACTATTTAGAAAAATGAAACATACTGGATGTATGTTTTCTAGGTGTCAAGACAGTATGTAATTTTAAGTATGTATCAGAATATCACCTTTTGTAACTCTATAGTATATCTTATGCTATAGCTAAAGAACCAGTTTCGCTAGGTATGTATACTGCTCATTATTATGAACTCCTGATTTTACCATGGCCACCAGGGACACTCTTACAATCGAGTATTATTTGTACTTTGCATATTTTATTAAATATGCACCCATAAGAACATGTGTAAGATGCTTTATGTACAGGGTTAACATACATGTCCCGTAAAGTCAGATATAGGATATAATTAACACAGCTTTCTGCATTATCCGTCTGTGCAGGCAAGCAGCTAACAAAACCTATGACTGCCATTGGTCTGCAGCTGTTAACACTGACCTTCATTTCTGAAAATTAAGAATATAACACAATTATAAAGAAAGTTTTTGCATCTTAATGTCTTAGATAATAATAATAACAACAACAACAACAACCATAATAATAAATAATCCTCTTTGCATAGAGTACGTCTGAAAGACAAGCTTTTGAAGCAAGGATAACAGCAGTTTCAGTGGCATGAGTATTACCAGCTGACAAAACCATCAAGGCAGCATGATGTTGGCTGCAGTCCAGCTCCCCCACATACATATCACCGTCTGGTGTGTAAGTTAATAGCAGTCTGGACTTGCATCCTCCCCACTTCTCAGCCAGCTCTCTTCTTCCCCTGCAGCTACATCTTTAAGAAGAAACTGTAATGAGATCTGCCCACCTGACACAGTAAGCCTGCTGTAATACAGCTATGTTTTAAAACTTTCATGTCTACTACATTGTAGGTGTCAGGGATGAAATTTAATATACAATCAATGAAGTTACTGAGCCAAAAATATACTGAGGTATCTATCTACCTGATGGAATGTGTGATTGTATTTACTTTTGAGAATGGATAGTTGCATATCTGAAATAAAACCAGGTGCCTACATTCAAAGTAAACTTCACCTCTGGCAAACATGAAGTCCCAAACAATGAAAAATCAGTATTTAGCATATTCATTACAACTGTTACAGAATCAGAATTTCAAATATTCCTTCTTTGGTATCAAGGGTGATCCTGTATAATGCACCGATTTGATGTACAACACCAAATGCCATACTCATGAATTAGCAGGATGCTATACTTAATAATTAACCAGTCAAAGCCAGGCTGGGTCACTGACCTTCTCAAAATGGTTTGGAACAGCTATTCAGTTATCTTTTGCGAACATGTGGGTCAAGTCAGAAAACAAGTGTCACCACTAGAAGCAGCTATGATTCTTAATATATTTTGGGTTTCTGGAAAGAGGTGGTGATTGTTTCACTAAAGAGCTAAACATTAATAAAGAAAGTACAGTCAGTAAAGTACTAATGAATGTAAAGCTTAGGAGATAAAACACTGGGCTGGAAACAAAAAACCAGTTTGTTACTGGCAGACTGTTCTGTGCAGATTATTTCATCTCTTCAAAACCTCTTCCTTACGCATTTTGAAAATACTACTTATACTAGATAAATTATTTTGTGGAACAAAACCATCAATGGTAACAACAAAATGTGAAAATTTTAGTAAGTTTTAGAGTGGTAGTTTCTGTTCGTTACTATGAAATGCATTTATTCAGTATTTATTTTAGTACTACTGTGAATGTATTCATTTAATGGTTTGAATTGTATTTATTTTTTGAAAAAAAAAATCTTTAGTAAAAAGCATTCTAGAAGTATATTGCACAGTTTTCATTGTAACACATGCACGCAAATACCACACTCATACACAGAATTTAAACTGAGTAAATTACCGTCTGTGGGAATACCAAGATTTTACTACCATAATCTTGATGAGGCTTTGTAATTTATGTAACAACAACTGAAAACTTATTTTGTTATGTTGAATTTTTGGTAGGAGATTTTATCAGTGCAATTTTTAGTATTGCTATACCTTTAACACCAAGTTAATTCAAGCAGGTACTCAGGTCCTTATGTAGGAAAAATTCAAATAAAAACTTGCAACATTTGAGAAATCTTCTAAAATATACTGTCTTAAAACCAAGTGAATATTTTGAAGGTTTAACCTAAAACTGAGTCAGAACCAGAGGGCATATTGGAAAACTTATCATCCCAGTCTATCAATGGAACAGTACCTTATTAAAAGGTATACTGCAATTTCAGGCATTGATTTGGAGAAGATTCTAAATTCTAACCAACTTAGAAAGCTTTAAAATAATTTTCTAGCACTGACAAGTACATTTTTAAAATGGCAATGCCAAATTTCAACAATTTAGCCTCCTGGAAACTTCTCTTCATAGAAGAGTATAGGCTATTCTTGGTTTACATATTTGTGGCAGCAATCCAGAAAAGGCAAAGTATACCATTAAAAATGTGTGTCTTCTATTTTTACCAAACTCCCACTAGCCTCCAGAAATATTACTTGTATTTTTCATTGTTTCCTTACTTAGCATATGCCGGAGCAACCCAGTATGGATTCTCCTCCGCTTCCTTTGCATGACGTAAAATAGCCTCTCGAGGGTTGCTATCATCTGTCTTATCCAGTGCAATATTCTTGACTATGTATGATGACAAGGTGCCTCCATGAGTTCCAACACGCCCACCACGACCTGTGGCAAAAAAAAGAAAGAGTATTTTAGAGAAAAATATTTAAGAAATAAACTAAGAAATGTTGTATTGTGTCTGTAACTGTGATCTGACACAAAGAAGTTATTTAATACTATAGGAACAGTCTTAATTTAGAGCTGCATTCACATAGTTGTTTTACTGATTATATAACTTGGAGTAAGTCATTGTGATTATTAATTTATTCCAGGCAAGCACTCCAATCAAAGACCAACGTCTTATAGTGCTGGACACTGTCCATACATATATAGTAGAGTCACCACCCAAAACAGTTTGAATGCAAATCTGAACGAGTGTAGAACCCAAGTATGACAGTCCCTTTGGCATGTGAGAGTCTGAAATGATTATGTCTAGGTTACCTGGTCCTGCTACTGGAGGTTCAGGTTTGTGAGACTTCATGGGGTCCAGCCTATCCTTCTCCAGCTGTTTCCTGGTGCTTCGCTGCCGCGGCTCACGGAACATTGGAAGCGCGTGGGCTGAAGGGTCACAGTTTGGAGGAAAAGAAATGTTAGAAATTCCATATTCTTTTTCAGGTTTTAATTACAAAGACTGGGATTCTTCCTTGCAATGGAAAAGGTGGCAGAAGCAGCCTCCTAGTACTTCTTTTTCCAAGCAGTGGTTTACTGAGGTGTATTTTAGAGGGCTGCTTTCTGCTGAATTTTTCAAAGATGAAAGCAGCCAGATTTTCAGGGTTCCTTCAGGCAGGAGCCTTTAATCTGCAATACTGTTTGCACAGTTTATGCATATTTAACTTAGTCCTCTCTCATTCAGTTCTCAACATTAGCACTGTGACCAACTCACTGCTCTTTTCTTAGCTTTCCATGTATCTACAGCTTTCTATATACTCTAATAGCTTGACAAAACCCTAGATGCATTCTTGGATCTGAAACAGAGAGAGGCAGAATCCCCTCAATGATCCAAAACATAATGTTTCTGCATACAAAGTCACAATGATGTTTCTTCTTAAATTATGAGATGAATCAAGGTTGGAAGAATACATGTAACTGAGTCAATCTGGCTAAATTCTCAGGATTTAAAACTTTTATTTCCTCATAAACGTGTTATCTTCAGTCACACTAATGGTTTTGGTCTGCTCAGACAAAAGACATTTGTCAGCAACAAAGAAACACCATGTTAAGGGACATGGTTTTCTTGTGGTGAGTTTAGCTCTTACATTCAGGTATTCTGATTACTGCTGTTTCTAAAAACATGGAAAATTGTGTTGCGGTCAAAAGACCCAACAAAGACAAAACCCAACCAAACAAATCTTAAATCTGGGGGCACTGGCCCTATATTGAATAAAAAATGGAAAGCAGCATCCGGGGACATAGCAGTTTGATTTTTCAGCTTATTTCTGGAAGCCTGCTAAGTTTATTAGCCTGAGTGAAGTCACAACCAGGTGGCAGAGCAGTAGATTTTTGGAAATAAATGTTTAGGTTTTATTTTTGCATATTGCCTGGGACAATTTGCTGGCAAGCACTAAGCTTGATCGGTTTGAATAGAGCATCTGAGGGGACTAATGCACAGATCCAAGCTTTTGCCATTTGTGAAGTCAAGGTTGGCTAAGAGAAACCCAAACTGGGTATTCCTGTGTTTTAAAAAGTAACACATAATCCCTCAGAATAACATTCCTGCATTTTAAATAGCTATTAAAGACAATCCTGAGATTAAAGAGCAGCTAGAAGTCCAAAGGAAGAGGGGAAAAAAAAAGAGGAGAAAGAGGAAAAAGGAGTCAGTTCATTTTGCAGAAGACTTCCGAGATCTTCAGTTCTCTCAAGTTCTACCTATAAGCTTAAAAGACAGACATCTAACCTCTGAAAAGTTTCCAAAATATGCCAAAATATGCAACAAACTTTAAAACTTGCAAAGCAAACCCTTACAACATTTTTTTGCATTGCTTTATATGGAAGGATCCTTATTTAGTTTCAAAATGATTCAAAAGAAACAGTTAAAGAGCTAAAACTCAGTGACAGAATTCCAAAACTTTGCATAATTGGGATCTAAATCTTTGAATGGCATTTATAAATGCCAATGAATACACAAGTTCCATTGGATTTTAAGCAGAAAGTTTTTTAAAAAAAAATCACAAAAGCTCTTTACAGTATAAACACTAACAACAGTGCACACAAAGTATTTAGATAAGAGATCACATGCTGATATAGTCAAGGCTAGATTGACAAGAGCACCCAAAGGAGATAAATTCCCCTGATCTTTGTCAGCTGCTGCTTTACACACTGCTACCCAAAACCTGGAGTTGGACGTCTGCTGCAGTGAGGTAAACTGGAGACAGCTGTGGGTTAGAAAGTACCTGAGGTGGGAACTCAGAACCAAAGTGCCTTGATAAGGGCCTGGTGGCCAAGACTGCTCAGATTTTCTCATTCTAAACTTTATTATGCTGCCAAACAACTACTTGTTCTACAGAAATGGTTCAACTGTTTCTAAGAACAAGACTACAGGAAAACGGAGCTGAATCCAGACCCTGTGGAATTGGAAGAGCATGAAGAGAAGCAGGACAGCACAACTATGTGACTGTTCTCATTTCACATGAGGAAATACTACATGGGGCAATGCTAATGGGGAGGGCCAAAATCTCTCAGTTGATCCCCTCATCCCCTTGTAAGATTTACCCTTGGGAAAAGGCAGATCACTAAACATTTTATAGTAACAATGGTAACTATTTCTTATGCATCAGTGAGCCTTAATATGAACATAAGGTCATATACAAGTATAACCCTGAGGCTAGCTAGATATTTAAGACATTTAAAGCCCCATATAACTCTGGGCAAGTTCTAAATTTTGGAATTCACTTGGAATTAGTTCAAGTTCTATCTCTAATGTCTCTGATTTTGCCACTGGCAGTGTTGATGTTCCCAAGTGGCAAAACATTTCCTAAACCCACCTACACTCACCAATTTAGGTATGCAAAACTGAAGATCTAAGAAAGCTCCAGATTTTTGAGGTTGGTTTTTTTTTGTTTGTTTTTGTTGCTTTTTTTTTAAGGCAGCCGCCCTTTCAGGATTTCAAGTGCATCAGAATCTAGAAACCAATCACTATTTAACAACCTTACAGAGCATACCTTTCTGGTTGTGCAAGTCTACAAAAAAATCTGTATGAAGCACTAACATCTCACTCCAATGATCAACACTTAATGAAAGACTGCTACTTTTTAGAGGGAAAAATACAAAGCTAAATGATCTGCAAATAATTTCAAACCTGGGAAAGCGCTAAGGATGCTGCTATAAAGATACGTTTAAATTCCTTACGTGTTATAATGTAATCCTGTGTAAGAGTCTCTGCTTGTCTCTCTTTTCGTTTTGTTTTGACCACGCATAATTTTGCTCCCCTAGGAGGAAACATACAGCAGTTCAGTTGGTCTGTTTATATCAAACAGAAACCATTTTTTACTCAAGACACAGCCTCAACAAAATTATATAGCACTTTAAATATTCATGAATGTGTGTATCTTTGTCTGTCCGTGCACATGTGAAGTAGGGTAGAGATCAGTGTTTCTGTTGTAGAGCGGTTTATATAACATGCGGAAATAAGGGTGGAAGATTCATTTCACACTTCATTTGTCCACAGTACTTGTAGCGTGCACATTGAAAGTGCTCCTCTCCAAACATGGGCAATTATTTGCTCCTAGAACTCTTCCTAAGCAGCAGAGGTGGCAGTTATCTAACCAGAGATGCCTGTAACACTACAGCAGAGAAGACTGCATAAGCCTGGCTGCAACAAAACAAGTTTAAACTGGTGGTATTTTTGTCCTCATGAAAAGTACCAGGAAACAAACTGGGCACAAAACTGAGCTAGTGCTCTTGTGGTATGTGCCTGGGAGACTCAGGCTGCCCTCTGGAGATGGGTCCAAACAATGATGACCAACTCTCTTGTTCTCTAAATTGACAAAGACCAGAAAAATAAAATCTTGCAGATTAGAGTTTATCTTCACATCCAAGTGTCCAGGTCACAGTAAGTATCCAGAAACTGTGAACTGTAACACAGTATGTTTTTTTGGATGGCAGTGAAACAAGTACGAGTGCATATAGGGGAAGAACATCTTATTCATACTACTCATTGTAGATGAAGTGTACATTTCCTCCCTGCTGACAGGAAGGAAGCATGTCCCAGTTCTCCAGCCAGTCCAGACACTAAAAGCAAATTAATTGCAAAAGAAGTATTTATAGACTAGTCAAGTCCTCTTCATTCCAGGTTAACAAAGACACCTTCTGATGAATCACTACCACCTTTTCATTAAGATGTACACATGTGATAGGTGGGCGGTGGGGGAGAAGGCCAGCAGTAGAAAGATGGGAATGTGCTCCCTCTCAGACTGGGTCTTCAGGTATTACTTCACAGACACTGAAGTTTAAGTTAATGCTTCTAAACAAGATTTTTACTTCAGAAAAAAAAAAAAAGACATCAGACAATGTGACTAAATACAAGAAATATCCTTTCAATAAGACCACATCAGCAACCTCCAAGAGATCAGATCAAAGGCAGATTTCATGCAATTAAAAATGAAAGTGTTTGTAAATTCAGGTAGAACAGCCAGCATACTGCACCATGAAAAGCCCAGAGGAAAATGAGCCACTTTTCAGAAACAAACTAGTTTGTGTTTTTTTCTTTCTACTATTACTAAATAAGCAAAACTCTGAAAAACAAATGTTACTAAACCAGGCTTTCTCATTTCTCAGTATAATCACAGAACCACAGAATCAGGCTAAAGTTGAGAAAAAAATAGTGTTCTTAATCATTAGTCACGATTACATACCTCTGGCTTTTGACAGGATCATAGTACACTTTGGCTAAACCATTTCCTGTACCAACCATGATCTGGTTCAGCTTGGGATGCCAAAGGCAACGCACAACACTCTGAAATAAAGCAACATATTGATAGGTAGTTGGTAATTCATCTAGGTCTTAGAATTAATATACATATTGTCAAATAGTGGACCAAAGTCACACTGTAGCAGGAACAAGCTTAAGCACATAAATGACTATGTGAATAACGAATAAAAGTTCCTCTCCAGAACACAATACAATGTAAAAGAAGTGATAATACATGGAAGCAGACAGAGAAGGAAGTACAAGTTGGTGGCAGTGTGATAACCAGTGGTTTCCACAGGCTAACCACTCCAGGTCTTTGTTGGCATAATGGAAAGTTAAAGGGGGGTTTGAGGAAGAACAATGAAGTGCTTCAGATACAGCAACACAGGCCTTCATGACTTCTGCATTCTTAATTTTTAATTCTTTCACCCTGTTGTTTACTTTATCTGTTTTTCCCTTCTTCTCACACAGTGCTGACCTTTCACTCACTGACTGCAAAAACAGAAGAGCAGATGATTTTCACTCTTGGTTCTTTCTTCTCCAGAACAGCCAGAACCACTTGGTATTTGAAGCCAATGTCTCACAGTTCTATCACCCTTCTGGTCAGCAGAGAAACTAATTTTCAGACATTAAGAGCATTGTTTTATACACACAGTGTAGCTCCCCGTGTGACTTTGAATCTCCATGTGATTATTGTATTCAGTCTGATTCAGCAGGCCAGCACAGAAACTCTGTAAGACTCGAGCTTCTGACTCGAGAGAGCCAAAGAAGTGGGCACAATCTGCTGAAGGACAACACATCTTAACACACAAAACCTGCACGTGCATCTGACTAACTGGGAGAAAAAAGCATCTATTTTGGAGACATAGTAAATCTTCAAGGGATAAAACTGAAGACAGGTCTCAAGTGTTTGTGTTACCTATGTAATAAATGTATCCAGAGCTAGCAGGATGCATCATCCTGTCAGTATTTCACTGAACAATGTTCATTTTCCTAGCCCTTTTTTTCCCCCTAAGCTTACTACTTTTCCTTTCAAAAAAGCCTGGAATAAGACTCTTCTCAAAGTGAATGAATAATTCAATAGTCAACCACTATGATCCATTTATCATTAAAGTATCTATATTTGTATTTTTTTTTAATTTACATAGTACAGCACATGGAACTCACAAAATGGGAACCACTAATGTCTTAACAAGAGAAATACAGCAAAGCTAAAATATAGTTAGGGGTGTAATACAGCCCTATAACTTGGGAGATGACAACCATTTAATCTGGAAAAGAATGGTTATGTATCAGCTCTAGTGACTCCTGAACCACTTCCCATTTCATGTTCCATACTGTTTCTGGTTTGGTCCAGATCCAATTATTTTGAATGTTGAGTCCCATAACAAAAAATACTGAAAAAATTCTGAAGCCCATTCAGCCATCATGAATCAGCAATTCATTTTACTACAAGATGATGGATGACTCTTCTGAGCTGTTTTTCTGCTCTGTGTTCTTGTTTAGGAAGAAAAATTGAGTTACACAAATCAACTCACCATTCTTTACAAGGTTACTCTGTAAAACATCCTCCTTCTACATAGATATGCATACAACATTATACCTTCACATTTGCTTACAGGTACAAAGAAACCTGGCTTGTTTATTATGAGACAATTAAAGGACAACTATCTTTTTACAGGTAACTCTGAAGTACAAAGTAGAATTCTGATAATGTATCATGCCCATGATCCCTGCCCCTAGCAATCAAAATAACCAATAGAGGGTTGCTAATAAGTTGCTTGATTTAAATAAGAGATTCTTACATACTGTTATGTAACGCTCAAAATGCTACAGTAACTCTTAAAACACACAAAGTTAATAGTAAGTATGGAAGGTTAAAGGTGGGTGGCCTTTTATTAATATTTATTGCATGTGTTTAGCCAGCCTTTTTAAACTTTGTAGTTAATGTGGTTCTCCACTTTCTACTGTCAAGTAAATGTATTTTATAGCATGGTACTGGATACCAGCCAACAAAAACAAAGCCTGAGACAGTGTGGCTCAACACTGATGGGAATTGCTAAGTTTCTAACTTGTCAAACATGCACAGCACACTTAAACCCACTATGGCACGTGCTCCAGAGCAGGCAAAAGAAACTGCCATTAAATAAAGCCCTATAAATCTTCTGAAACTGTAAAAAGTCCCCAGAAGATAATTTTTTAAAAACTAAACAAATACAAGCTCTGAACATGCAAGTAATTTTATTAATCCACTGGCATATAAACCTACTTTATAAGAAATAATAAAAACTACTGATGCAGATTTTCAGATTATTTTAGAAATGGGCAATACTTTAAAAAGACCAAATTACTGAACTAAATGCTAATAATTTTTCCCAATCATACAACCTGAAAGAAGTAAAATTTCTAAGCATCTATACAACAAAAGGTTCATCGTAGACTAGGTCTTAACATTGGGAGTGACAAGGAAAAGGGAATCTTTATCATACAAAAATAATTAATTCTTAAAGAGCGTTTATCCTTCAACGCCTCTAACCTTCCTACTGTTTACACTTAGAATAACTCAGGTAGACATCTTTATCACTGGAAATGCTAAACATCAAATTTCAGCTGAAAGAAGGTCCTACCTTCCAGCTCCTCAAGCAAGTAAGTGCGTTAATAGGAGGAAAAGGAGTGTTTTCCTGGCTTGGCCTACCTATGCACAGAGGTAGATACCCACCTACTGATACTGAATTCTACACAATTGCAGAATGGTTGCAGTTGGAAGACAGCTCTGGAGATCACCTAATTCAAGCCCCTTGCTCCAAGCATGGTCAACTACTACAGGTAGTTCAAGACATTATCCAGTTTGGTTTTGAATACTTCCAAGGACAGAAACTCTATAGCCATTCTGGGCAAGCTGTCTCGGTGTATGATCACCCCCATCATAAAAAAAAACCCAAAACACCACAAAACAAAACAACCCCCACACCACTTTCTTACATTTAAGTGGAATTTCCTTTAATTCGTTTTGTACCTATTGCCTCCTGTCCTGTCACTGGGCACCACTGAGCTTTGCTTTATCTGCTTCATCCTTCTGTCCCCCTTCAAGTATTTACACATAAGATCCCCCATGAGCCTCCTCTTCTCCAGGTTGTGTGATCCTAGCTCTCTTAGCGTTTCCTTCTGTGCCAGATACTCCAAGCCTTTCACCACTTTTGCAGTCCTTCACCGGACTCACTCTAATAAATTTCTCTCTCTCTTGTGCTGGGAGCTCAGAACTGGAACTGGCACTATAAATGTGTCTCACCAGCTGTAGAGGGGAGTCATGGCCTCCTTCGACCTGCTGGCAACACTCCTTTGCCTGATGCAAATGCCCATGGGCTTCTTGCTGCCACTTTCTGTTTCTCTGAGATGGAAAGGAGATTTGCCATTCCACAATCTCTTTTTAAGAATAACTTGTTTCATTTTAAGGTTGCACTCTGCAATGGAACACAACACAAACAAGGTGGTACTTTAGTTGTAATTGCCCCCGAGACAGGAGATCAGGCTGGAAGCAATAACCTCAGCAGTTAAGAGCAAACTTCAAGCTCTCACTCCACCTACAAAGGAGTCTTCATGCTTAGTAAGACAAGAGAGCAGGGAATTAAATTGCCTAACACTGCTTTATGGAAATCTAGCACAAAACAATTCACTAATCATAAGTTTAGTTGTAAGGAAATCCTGTGGATGACAGCTTCAAGACTCAGAAAATACAAACACCAGAACAACAACAAACTTCAGTTAACTAATTCTAGATTCAAGAATTCAACACAGAAAGACTTAACCTGTTTCTTACAATATTTAAAATTGAAACAAGACAAATCTATATAGATTCTGAAATCCAGAAAATTCCAGGTCATATCTCAGCTTTGCAAACAGAAAAAAAAGCCTTATTTTAATAAATAGGAATGATAAAATGCAGAATGTATCATCACATAAACATCTCCAACATTTGAAAAAAATTTTATGTAATGGCTGGTGGTTTGAACAGTATATCTTTGTAGAATGAAGACCTGGAAGCCAGTCATAAAAATCCTGAAAATAATTTTATCCATGGAACTGATGTGGCCAGCTTTGTGACAACAAAAGCTGAAAATACAGCACTCGCAAAAGACAATTACTAGTAACGATTTAAAAGCTGTTTGGTACTTTTGCTGTTGCAAAAGCATTAAGTTCTTCAAATGAAATCAATCTGAAAAGCCTCTGGCAATGTCTACTTGCATATACAAACACAGTAGTCTGCATTGTGAAATACTGGGAAAAGATTGTGAAAATATTTTTGTGAGGTCAGGCAGGGGAAATATTAAAAATTTTAACAGAAACACTCCAAATGTACCTTCTTCGTTGTCACTGTGAAAGAGGTTAGAATAGATTTAGTGGGTATTATTGATAGTAGGCCTTAGTAATTACTTACAGTTAAGATTGACTTGTAATACTGACCTGAACTGAAAGTCAATTAAATTATCTACACAATTTTAAAGACTTTTTTTTCAATCTAGATGAAAATGTTTATGTTCTTAAACAACTGCCTAATAAAGAGGGAACATATTACTGATCTTGAAACTAGCCATGCCTTTTTTTAAAGTTGCTATACTATTGTTTTAAATTGAAAATATGAATTACCCAAACATTAGATAATTTTTATTTTATTTTTAAGCTAAGCAGTATACTCACTTTAGGCTTGCAGTTCTTTTAAAATAGTATCTCCATTTTTAGAAAATTTTACCTATAACTTAAAAGCTTAATAATATGTGGTAATCTTAAACCATAAAACTCATAAATACGTAGAAAAGTGGCAGGCAAAAGTGATGATATAACTATTCCCTTGTATGCTATTCCACCTGCATTTCTTCCGAGACACGTGCAGTCCCAGCTGATGGCCAGTTCTGGGGTGGTTCATAAGTAGTCTCACCCCTAACAGTTTGTTCTTACCTCTGTGTTTCCCTTTGTATCATATAAGTAGAGCTGTTGCTGCAGGTAAACAGTAGGTAAACAGATAGGTTTTCTGTTAGGTTATTCTCCATCTGGGCTAGCTCACTAGGTAACTGCACACATGGCTCTGCTGGTACTGCACACACAACACTGCTTTCACGAGATTTAACAGCAGTGCCTCTAAATGAAAAACTGAAGCCTGAAACATAATTTTCTGTAACACAGAATGAGACATTTTCTCTGGCGTAGAAATATACCCCTGTGATTAACAGTCAAAGTGAAGAATAACTGAAGCAGACTTCTCAGCAAGCAAAAGCTAATTACCTCAACTGAAACTGTCCAGAGCACTTGGGTAACACCCTGACAGGAGTAAACAATGCAGAGAGGGCATTTTACAAGGTCAGCAAGAAAAGATTAAAATGATTTGTGGCATATGAATGGAAAATTTACCCCTAGGATGAAACCATGGAGCTGTGGTAAGGTCATAAAACTACAGACTGATGTCAAGGATTGAAAGAATTCTCCTGGATCTTTGCTTATAAAGATGGTTCAAGACTGCAGCAGCGAAGGCAAAATTCAGTTCCCTGGCCCATGCTTCAGGTAAACACACTCAGTTTTACAGCAAGGATAGAGCAGATCCAAGATGGGAAGAGCAGTCTTGGGGGGGGGGGGGGGTCAATACAGGCTGGAGGCAGGAAGGTGAGGGAAGATTATTAAATTCTAGTAAGAGGACCTAGGAAGTGTTGGAGATGTTTCACATTGGGAAGAGGGACTGGCAGAAATTATGGGGGTTGTGAGAAGCTTTGGAGGGGATGCACTATGGAAAACATAGATAAAGCATATTAAGAAAAAAACCTGAGCAAATACAGTAGGCATTCTCAGTTCCTAGGATTACAGAGTATACATAGCCTTCACATAAACATTAATTCTTATGCCTAAAATATTTTTCTACTACATTCCAGAGCCTGAGCAGTCACTTAATCTCACATCTTATGAAACTACCAAAATGTAAGGTTGCCCATTATGTGACAAAATAAGGAGAGCGTATATAAAGAATGTCTCTTGAAAGCATCACTCACCTCTATCCTCTTTCAGTCCACTGCAGAAGAGTGAGACAAAATTAAGGTTTCCCTCCATCGCTGTCTTCTTGTATCCCTATACTAACATTTCACATATCTGTGAGCTGAAGCTGTACAGAAGCATTGATTTCTTATTTTTGCATTTCAGTTGAAACTTTAACTGATACCCAACAAAATATAACTACCTTTATATGTATACAAACCCCAAGATAATAGCCAAACTTTTGTTCTTTGCAAATTAAAAAGACACGTATGTGTGTATGCATATACTGATATAATGGAAAATGGCGGTCATAATTTGCTGCTAGACTGGCATGATACCAAATTTCACCATTTTCAAAAAAATTCCAAGGACTTTCTTATTTTGGACATAAATAGGAATCAACACACGCTTCTGTAGCACTTAGGTCAATGGGGCTATATTCTTTCCTTGCTACTGCAAGGAAAGTAAATTAGAGGGGCAATATTTTACAATAATGTTTTCATTTCTTTTCCCTCTTTCAGGAGGTCTTACTGCTTTTCAATCAGGCATTGTTTTCTTTGGAAACAATCCCTTCTCCCTAAAGACAGTTAAATTTTAAGGTTAAATACCATGCATTTGTCTTTGAAAATGAACATTTCACGTGAAGTGTATTTTCAGGTAAGGCATGATAATGTATCAGCTTTTTCAAGTTCATTAGTAAAGCTCCTCTGCCATGCAGGGAAGAGGAAAGAAAAACATGCTTCCATATCAGTTACGCACCATTGGAATAAGCCTTTTAAATTTTTCTTTCTCTTCACTTCAGGTACAGCCTTTCATTCTTCTGTAATAGCTCTCGACTCTCAGCCTGCTTATGTATTTGCTCCAAAATGACAGAATTGATTATTCCGTTATCTGCAGCTATCAGACCTTTAGGCTAAGTTCACTAAATTAGTGGCTGCTCCCAAAGCTATTAGAGAAAACTGTTTAAACAGAAGTACAAACAAATCTGGTAAATGGAGAAGATGCATCTATCTACTTCCACACCTACAGAAAATTACCCTTAGGGGGTGGAAATCTCTACTGAATTATGCTGACATACAGCTAATACTGGTACTATCTGTGGTGAGTGTGCAGCCAGCATCCCATCTGTAACCTGGAAAAAGCAGAAGTGATTTCCTTGCAAATTACCACTAGAAAAAAATATTGCTGATTCCAGATAAATACCAAAAATGGAAAGGGAATATGTTAATTCTAGGCTTTCACACATCTCTAAATGTTGAAGCAAGAATTCATGGGGTTTTGATGTTTCCTTCATGTGATGTTTCTACTGATTTAAAAAAAAAGTTTGTTAAAATTTAGATAAATTTCTGTAATCCTAAGGTGAAGTTGCTGATGTTTTGACAGTTATGTCTGGAAATCAGGTGGAAGTAAGAGCATAGACTTGACTCTCAGCTAGGACAATTGTTTCATAGCATAGCAGGCTTTTCTCCTATAAATTGCCTGCAGTCATAAATCCTTGAATCAATAAAAATGAGTGCAAAAGTAACGCACTGTCTGCTACTTTGCTATTGGCAAGGTCAGAGCACAAGAGATGAAATGTCCCAGTGCTTTAGCAGGAGAGAATAAACACCAGGTGAGGAAAGCGAAGATCTTAGGTGGGACTTACCTCACCAAACTTAAGATGTCTACACCTCTAATCTTTAGACATCTACTCTTCAAATGCCAACAAACTTTCACCTCCCTTTATAGTTAAGGGAGAGAAATAAGCATTTTACAGTGGCCTTCATATAACCTGTTTTAGATATCTATTTTAGGACGAGATAAAAATCAGTCTGGATGTGTTTATTTTTCTCTGCTGATTAGAAAAGGAGCCTAGGGTGACTGGATCAGTTGTGGACATCTATATTTGGTCAGGTGAATCCCTGCAGCCTACAATGGCCAAAATAACTATACAAGAAAAACATAAAATTAACGAGGATCTATATTACAGTATGTTGTGCTACTTACATAAAACTCAAGGATAAAGAATCCTCGAAGCCAAATTAAATACTTCTAGTGCAGAAAGAATACAGCAGATACAAACTCCTAAACCTGTCCAACAAATCTGTAGAATCTTTACTTGAAAGGTCAGGTCTAGCTCTGGAGACACTTAAAAACTGAATGGGGATAAAAGAGAAACAAATACAGCCTATGTTTGACCTTACTGCTTACCCCTTTCCTAACCTACAACCTAATAAATAATTCCTTCAGAATCTGTTCTGAAGATATACAATAAAAAAGTGACAGCGAGAGCTGCTGCTCTAAGAAAATATTTTCGGTCAGGAAAAGAAAAACTTAAACAAACTTTCTCTCTTTCCTACGTGCAAGCTTTGCTTCAGTGGCCATGACGGTATGTGATGGGTTCTGTTTGAACAGCGCTGCTCGGAATTGCTGCACTTGGCTGTCCAGACAGCCAGATAAGCGGCATGTCAGCAGGGAAGATCGTGAACGTGCAAAATGACATTCTGACTGTGGTCGTGGACTCTGCGAGGACAGGTCACCACAGCAGTGACCAAATGGGGCTTTCTGACTGAACATTTATCTTAAACTGTAGTTTTTACAAATTCCAACACTGCTGAAAAAAACCCCAGTCTGGCAAAATCAGTGCAAATATGTGTACAATCATTTCAATTAGCACATCTGTTCTGTCTTTTCTCCTGTAAACCCCTACATGTTCATGGTGAAGAACTCCTTGTGTAATACAGTATCTTTTAAACATGTCGGAGCTTAAAGCATAATTAAGCAATACTACTTAGGAAACCTAACTGCTTATTAGTTGGGGTTTTTTTAAGGAACAGTAAGGACCTTTCAAATTAACATTATCCATTATCTAAGCCTATTGTCATATTACATTATCTTTATATTTGAGAAGGGCAAGCAATTTCAAGCTTGTCCTGGAGTGAGGGATCAAATCTCAGTATGCTTTCCATCTTAATCTTCTATAGTTCTGGAACCTGCACAACATTAAGTCCATCTGACTTCAGTGATACATCTTCCCAGAAGAGAAATGTACAAAGTTATTTCCAAAAAAGCTGTACTTACTTCATAGGATTTCTATGTCTTTAAATAAATCATTAAAATATTTGGATGCTAACAGCTAAAGACAGCTTCCTACTACCACAAAATCCTTCAACGATTGTTCCTCATACCTGTTTGGCGACCACCACTTTTAAACAATTTTTGTAATTAGGAGAGATATTAAAGCAGTGGCTTTCAAGCTTTTGCATTTTATAATGAAGGTGTGGAACCATTCAGAAACTTCAGGTACGTAAGACTGCTGTATAGGGGATATAAATTTAGTCTTTGTACAAATCTTCATGGACATGTTTGAAGTGGTCCACAGTTTTCATGGACTGAATACTTCCCTGTAACTGCTTATGAAATACATCCCAGCAAGAATACATACATTACTTGTTAAAAGAGAGGAAAAATGCCTCAGAATATACTAAAACTCTCATGATGCCAGGCTGCACGAAAGGTCCATAAGCAGTCTAAGTTCTAGACATCAGAGTGACTCCTGCCTGTCCTCAAGATCTCATCGCTTCAAAAGGAAATGCTTATTTCCTACCTCTCATGACCTCATACTTTATTTATAAAGTTCAGAAAGAAGCCTAAAAGAGTCTTAAGCAAATGTTTCAGCATATTTTTCCCAAAACGTACGCAGAGATATTTTCTCTCCAATTCTATGCAACTGGAATTTAAAGGAAAAATTAAAGAAAAAAAAAATCAGAAACTCGATATTGTAATCTGAAGCTAATGGCAATCTTACCTCCAGAAATACCACTATTTCTACATAATAAACAAGGATCATTAATAATGATGGTTGACATGCAGAATGGAAAGTAAAATCAACTGATAAAGTTAGCATAGTAAGAAAAGATTTTATATATAGGTCTTTCCTTCTCCTACAGTCACCTTGATTTCTCTGTAGAAGACTTGTATGAAACATCAGCTACATTAACTGTCTGCTCCCCTCCAAGAACAGTAGTTCTGCCTTAAGAATCCTAGAAAGATAATGCCGCTCAGAGACAACATTAATTCCCACTGCACACTCTGTAATCTCTTTTTGCTGGTGTCTTAGAGCAGAGTGGTGATCCAAAAGCCAACGACTTGTCTTGCCATGCTGCTGTATCTGGGAAAGGCTGTCTGCCTCCTGGATGCACCCACTGACCAGAGGAGTGGAAAAAACGTAGACTAAGTAAATCCTGAAAAACTGATGAATTCTTAATTTTTTAAAAAAGATTAAATACTAGATTTAGAACTGCCGTTTCCAAATGTCTGCAAAGCTGAACACCAAATGCTACCAGTTTGTTTCTACCTTGTTTCTTCTTTTGAACAAAAAGATGGTTAACACTCATATGTTGATACTATGCATGCTCTGATCCAAAAAAAAAGGCTGCTCACACAATAAAAATACATTAAAAATCTATTTTAAAGCTCAATTGCAAAAATCTTCAGGTTTGAGATTCCCCTGGAGCTCTTCCACGGAGAAGAACCAACTACCATAAATAAGGTGGGAGGTTAGGGAATATCTAGAATGCAGTGACCTCCTATCATTAGATTTAAAATACTCACGAGGATATAGTAGTAGAGAAAACAACACTAATGTTTTTCCCTTGTGAAACACGACTTGGAAACTGTGTGGAAACATTCAATAGAAAAGGGACCAGAAAAGGACAAAATTTACAAATTTCTATGTAGAAACCAGAAATATCCTAAAACCATTTTCAGGGTCCAATAATTTAAAGCAGGATCTCAATAGAGAACATACGGATAGCAATGCTGTTTCACTTACCTTTCAAGGTACAGCTACAAAATATATTCTTAGAAGTGAATTGAGCCACTGAATAACACTTTCCTTTTTGATGAATAGAAAAATGACTTAATCAAGGTGTCAAATTGTTTTCCTTAGAATTGCAAGGTAGGGCATTTTCAAGCATATGCTCTGATAAAATTACAGCCACACTTTCATCAAAGTATATTGGAAAACTAAGGCAGCCAACCTTCACATATACCCTCCATGCCCTGTTACAGTGAGGAAACCTGCACAGTTTATTTCTCTCAAACCTCTAGTGACAGCTCCCTATAACAAAGTGAATGCTTCTGCAGAATATATGAAGGGAAGGAGCACAGTCTCTTTACAAATATGAAAGCAGAGAATAAAAACTGACAGGTTACCTCACTGTAAAAGAAAACACATTCCTGTGATTCACCTTTTTTTTTTTTTTTTTACTTCAATCAGCACAAAAATTACTGGGCCTTAAATACTGTATTTACTTTCTTATTGTGGAGAATGGGGATTTTCCTTTCAAATAAAATAAATGGCTTAAAAACCCCCAGAAGTAGCATGATGATCTCGTCCAGAAGTTAAAAGAATTTATTTTTCTTAAATTCAAAAGCTTTAAATCTTAGTGAAATGGGCCACAGTGGAAAAGCCCTTTACTATATTACTGCACCTTATAAATAGTAAATGGTATCGTCTGAGGTCAAGGAAAGAAATACTGCAATCCTATATCAACTGTGCATAAGGGATGCTGGAAGTTTCGTATTCCTTATTCTTTCTTCCCTTTTCACTCTAATCTAAAAAGAAGCTTTATTTATAGCTTGTCTCAGAAGACCTTCCTGAAACATCCCTTAGAGGTATTTTCAGAAGTATTTAATAATTTTACTTTTGCTTATATTTGAGAAACTAAGAAAATATTGAAGAATCCTCCTAACAGAAACAGGTTTCCCAAAACAACCATATATCCATGGTTTTTGATTGTTGCTTATCTACAAAAACCTGAAGAATATTTTAAAAACTGGCACATCTTATTTTATAATGTACACTATCTCATCATCTTGGCTAACTTAAAAATTAAATTATTCGTAACATTTTCATTTAAAATAGCAATTTCTGTAATTGTACAACTTTATTTTTTTCTTTCTCAGTGCCCACTCTTGCTTGGCAGTAATGGGGTGTGCTACTTCTCCTTTCCGGATGGGGAAAATGACTGCTATACTGCTGCCAAAAATCAGTCTCACCTGTAATAAGGATAACTACTGGGAGATCTGTTTGAACTAGCCAGATGAGTGATAGACACGTGAGAGTGATTCAAGCGGCTATCCACAGCTATTTTAAATTAACCTGACATTGAAGGAAATATTGTGTACCCAACTGTTTCCCATACACTAGGTATTTATAACTGATTCCCATGAAGATCTTGTATTTGCAAAACCAAACCGAGAATTAGGAATAAACTGTCCCTGACTTGCATCTGACAATGAAATGTCCCTTCCACTCCAGAAAGAGAGTGTAGTTACAAGTGTCCCAAAAGATGAGACCTCATCCCAAAGCAGCTATAGGTCTTCCTTCCTCTCATACTACCAAGAAAAGGGGAATGGCCTCTGAGTTTCCATGCAGTATCTCTTTTCCCAGCAGTTATACTTCCTAACATCTTGTTTAAGTCTCCTCATCCAGGTAAATGGAGTAAAGAAACATTCTGCATGCAATTATAAATCTCTCACATAAAATAAGCCTCAAATGCTCGAATTGAGAAAGTCTAATATAAATATTTTCTTGTGGATATTTGAGGTGAGAGAAAAAGAACTGTTCGCAGATAATACTGTCAGGATAGAAGAAACAGAGACAGAAAAACTATGAAAAAGTTGCATGTGCATAACAGGATTTTTTAAATTTTGGTTCTTGTTAAGGAGGGGAATTCTGTATTGTTTAGCATACATAACTATGGTCACAGTACAAAGCCCTCCTGATTTCCAGTCACACATGTACACACTGAGCCAGAGTAAGGATGAAGTACAGCACACGGAGCATCAGCTTCTGTAGAGTGGGAGAGGCAAGAGCCCTCACCCTTGAGTTTTTGGCTAATCTGCAGTAAGTAAATGACTCTGCCAGTAACCTGCAACATGGGTAATTTCATTCCTTGATAAACTCATGGAAGAAAAATCCACTGAGTGCTATTAATTGTAAAATTCCTATGTCTGCATCAAGATATCTCTAAATCACAGATCACTGGAGGCAGAATGGGATCATCAGAGACATATCACTGTGTATTTGCCCTGTTCACGCTGCCTCCTGCTGGCACACTGCTACTGGCCAGAGAGGGAGCCCACAGTCTGCACCACTTCTGACATTTACTTGCATTTTCTTCAAAAAGTACTGCTATTTATCCAAGAAACTTGAGTTCCACAGAAGTCCCAATGCCTACATGTGGAACGGCATTCAGTAGTGGACACAATAAAGTCACTAGTCTAACCACTGATTATGACAAAATCAAAAAAAAAAAAAAAACCCATGCAAAAAAGACTAATATAGGAAATGAAACACAAATTAATATTCTATACCCAGCCACAGCAGCAGAGTCTAATCAGTCTGTTAGTCCATTAGTAAAACCACAAGGTTTCACTCTAGCAGCTCTGAAACAGTACTGGGTTTTCCCATGAAAACTTGAAAGAAAAGGTGAAAAAAAAGGTTTGTATGGTGTGATGGAAAGGAATGCCAGACACAGCTTTGGTCAAACATTCCCATTAAATATTTTCCCATTACCCTCTAGGTTCATTCACAGGCCAATTGCACTGACTATTTACCAAAGAGCTTTAAGATAATGTTTACTGCTATTTAAATGTTTTTCAATTTTCTAAGCTTACCAGCATTTCCTTTAAAAAAATCTTTGTGAAATTAAAAAAAGTAACACATTAACAGTTTATGTTTTCTCTTCACACTAGATTTTCTGTTATTCTGATTATATATGTTCTACCACTAAACTGGTATACAAGTGCCCTCGAAAAGTCTTATTATTTTCATTTTATACTTAAAATAAATGACTAATGATGCCCTTTTTCTTTAGCAATTTGTACTAGATCCAACTGAAATCACTGAAATTATTTTCATGAGAAATGAGAGCAGATGAAGGTCTCTGCAGAGATAGATATTTGTGCTTTTACTAAACATATTTGCATTGTGTAACTTCATCTATGCAATGTCTAAAAAAACCAAAAATAGAAACACTAAAATTACATATTTAAGCACTAGATAATGTACAAAAGGTAAAGTAGTATGATATTTAGTTTCAGAAGACAAACTGAAGACTTAGACAACATTACATGTTTATCTGTAATTACACTAACCTGCTATCTGGATTTTTGAGAGACTATAATGTAAAAATGGAAACTAGGAAAGTAGTCTGTAGAAAGCAAGCAATTACTGCTGAAAAAATGCTTTGATAAACTACACAAGATATTAATCTATCAATTTATAGGCCAATGATCTTTCCAACAAACAGCATGTATTGCTTATAAAATAAAAAGGCCAGATTCTTGAAAATTCATTTGTTTTTTAGCATGCCTTTATGTGTTTATATTTCATGAAACACTGCAATTTGAGAAGAACAAGCAAAGAACACTAATGAAAAAGCTGAAAGATACAAACAGTAGAAAGATCTTGAAAAAATATACTGCTTTTACTTTATAACACCACCTACAGTAATTTTTATTCTTTTAGATTGAGGTTGATATGCTTAACTGTGTTTTTCTTAGATGTGTAGTATTGAAGCTGTAAGCTAGACAGGCTGATTGTAGAGGTATTATTGGTGCTGACTCACACTGAATATTATGTTATAAGGTCAGCATTTATACATCTCAATTCTTCACCTATTTCCATTATTTTCATTTGACCTATTACATTCAAAGCAGTAGAACGACAGTCTTAAATTTTGTAACTACAAATGAAGAAAAACAGCACCACTAAAACCCTACAGACAAAAGTGATTTACTACAGTCTTAAAAAGTACCATATAAATATCAGCACCTATATAAATTTACAGTATAAAATTATGAACCTGCTGAGATTTGTACACATACTTAAAATTTTACTACGTGAGTGGCCCCAGTGAAGTTACTTATTGACCCCTAATTTTGGTTTTCCAGCAATTTCCTACTGTTCGTTCTCAGCTCCATGTCTCTCTTGCATTTTGAAACAAAAGAACAGAAATTTATCTCTCTATCCTGAGAAAAACTGATAGCAAATCAATCTTTTCTGGACTCTCCTGTAGCATTATCTACCTCAGCAGGTAAACAGACCCTCTATTTCAGAGAATTAAAGAACCACTTTTCTGGGGGACAAAGTTAGCAAATGAAAATTATATTTCCTTTGAACAGAAAACAGGTTGTTTTTCTCTAAGGAGTAAATTTTCTTTACTATTTAATTTCTTTTGGAGATACAGGATCCACCATTGCCAAGTTTCTTATTCTTGCAGTCTTCAAGCTCAGGTGAAGTTTCTGTACACTTACTGACTTCACCACCACATAATGGAGATGCCATCATGACCACATCCAGACACATAGCTCTAAGGAGTCCAAATTCACTGTGAATGGAATTGCTAAGCTATTTCGTTTCCTGTGCCCAAGGACAGAAGAGCTCCTACAATCTACCTCTTGCACTTTGCCTTATGCAGTTGTTTTCCTTTTTGCTGTTATGAAGTGTCAGAAGGGATACTGAGGCATTCATATGTTTCATATATTTCATATATCATATGAAGTATATCATATATCATATGAATCCTATATCATATCATATATCATATGAATCATATATCATGTATCATATGAATCATATATCATATATATATTTCATACATCATATGTTTCAGAAAAAGGTTGTAAATTCTTGGTTATAATACTTGTATCAGAAAATCAAAATCCACTAGAAATCCTCATGAGTTAAGCTGAGGTTGTATGTTCCACAAGAGAAAAATTTAAAATGCAGTTGATGCTATTTTCAGAAATATTATTTAGTACTAAATAAAACTGCCATTGTCATATAAAAACTGTATTTAGAATATATGTTTACAATAAAAACAGGGCTTTTTTTCCCCCCTCCAGAAAAAACACACGCTTTCTGTTTGACACAAATTCTGCAATTTTTAATTTGCAAGATTGCTGCCACAGAAAGGATATAACAAATTCATCTGTAAGCAGATTTTGCTTTAGGATGAATTAGAAGAGAAAATGGGATTTGAAAAGAGAAGTAATTACAAATGTAAGTTCTGTAGAAATGATCTCCAGCCCAAGAAGTTTTTGTCTGCTGTGCTAGGAAAGACTGCTGTGCTGGGTTAAGAAAAGTGCAGAAGGAGAAAATAGTATCCTGAAATGAAGTGACAAAGTTGGTATCTGACAGACTGCAACAACTAACGGGACTTAAGCATACATTGCCATACTTCAGCAATCCAATTCTGTTTGAATTTCTCCCACTCCTGTTTGTTACAGTCTATAAGCTCACTTCTGTACACCACAAGAGTGCAAATACCTTTTTTTCAACTACGATATTAAGCTTTTTCCTTCTGTACAAGGGAATAGGTAAGCAGTTCAAGCCACGCACAGACTCTTCTGTATTACATACAGATTCACAGTTTTAGGTTTTTATATTGCTGGTGAGAAGGGTATTTCTGATGGAGGGATTCCTAATGATGCCTGCCTTTTGCCATGAAATTGTTGCATTTACACAGGCTAGAGTTCATTGAAATACATTTTATAGAAACCACAAGTTTAGTTGCAGGGACAAATAGGAGTTTTGTCACAATATGGCATCTCATCATGATAACTGGCAGAGTAACAGCATAAACATGTAAGAATTTTAGGATTTCTGCCTCATTCTGCAGATCTAGAAGGGTTCACAGAAATCCTTGAGAAATGCAATGGTAACACCAAAGCAGGGATCTCCTAGTGCTTAAACACTTTTTTTCCAAGATTTTCTTTTGTTTTCTTAATAGAAAGCAGAATAGCACCTATTCAGGCCACTCTACCTTTATCTCTTAAACATGGAGTAGAAAAATTACAGTAGTGTTAGTAGGTCATTACCTGTATAAGGGCAAAAAAAGCATTTGAATATGGTTTCATTAGTATTTTGATCAGTTGTCAAAAGAAAACTAAAATACATACCGCATCTGTAACTTCTATTTCATACAACTTCTGGAATGTCTCCCGATAAAAGAAAAAAAGCTTCCCACTGCCACCACCTTTCTTAACAGAGGTGCCTGTGACGAGTATTTTATCATCTGGGCTGAAACAACAATCTGTCCTGTTGAAGAAAACAAATCATCACACTGGACAAATCAATAATTAATGCATAAGGAACTTAGATACAAATTGCACTCCTTAAAAATAATTCTGTTTGTTAATGCTTTCAAGACAAAGCTTTAAACAAATCTTTTATCAGCTGTCCTCTATTACTATATTTATCAGACACAGTTCACAGGTACCATTACAACTGTGCACAGAATGTGCAAAACTGGCAGATCCAATAAAAATCCTCCTCCCAACAAAATTATCCTCTGCTCAAAAGTCTTGTAAACTTTTCAGCATGAGAAACAAACACACAAAAGTATTTTCAAATCTGGTTATCATCATTAAGTAAAAAAAATATATCAATCATGAAATCTGGTTTTGCTGATGATACATTCTTCAATGATGCAAGGCACTGTGTTTATACAGTCGCCAAAAATGTTTGTCTGTTTACTTTTCCTCTGTGCTACAAACTGCAGTCTGAGATGCCCATGACCTGCCTGTCTAAGATCTTATTTCAAAAGTATAAATTGTCCTTAAAGTTGGATTTGGCTGTGCTACAGCTACAGAAATGCAGGTAATACCCATAAAAATATTAAATACATAACTTAGCACTATGCAGTACAATATAGTATTTTAGTATCAAAGAACACAGTGATCAGCACTTTTAACATCATAACCTGAATTCACACCATGCACCTTCATGTTATGTCTACTTTTCAATCCAGCTCTTTTTTCACTAATCACAGACCATGTAAGAATGAGAACTACTTATGTATCTCATTACACAAACATAAGGCAATGAACTGTCCTCTTCCTGAAAAGCTGCTAATCTAATTAGACATAAGACACGAGACTGAAAAATTGCACAAACCAAGCAAGTCTAGTTATGAATTATACCCAAAATATGGGATCTTTTAAAGCACTGTGAAATCCTAAAATAGCCAAAATTTGTTACTGCACAGTCCTCCCTGTGCAAAGCTTTCTACACAGTTCTGGACCTAGTGAGAACTGAGGTGGAGAACTCTGGTAGACTCCCTCCCGTTCAGCACAACTACCGCTACTTCTGCTAGCTGGAATAAATTACAGTACTTACATTGGAAAGAAGCTGGGCAGTCTTTCCGCTGAATTAAGAGGCTTTTTAAATTGTCTAATATCCCATATCCTTAAAGTATCATCTCCTATGAAACAAAAGGGACGAAGGTTAGCAATAAAGAATTAGCAAGTCAAGAATTCAGACACGTGCAGGAAATTTCATCCTCTAATTCAGACACAAAAAGAACAGAATGATCCTGTAGAAGAATGCAAAATGGGGATGGTTTGGAAGTTTTTTGTCCCTAAATGACTAAAAAGTGCAAGGATGCAAAGTTCCACCTGCTGCACTCTAGTATGTGAGAAACGTCTCCTCAGCGGCTCAACTCCATCATGGCAATCCCTCCTACCAAGAACCATTACCCACAGTGAAATCAGATTCCCCAAACACTAAATTATTCTGTGTCTATGAGCACTGATGCTCTGCTAGTAGGGGTAAATTTAATTTTTAAGATATCAAAAAAAAAAAAAAGAAGTTACCATAGATGGTCTAGATCAAAAACTAAACAAGTTCTATGTGTCTGATTTCTACCTGCCCTTAAAAAATAATCAGGAAGAATGGAAGGCACCTGAAATCTTCCCCCTTCTTTAGCAGTCAAACAGCAACAAACTGCAATCTCAGTACTGAGAACAGGCCCTGGATTCAGCCAGAAATCCTTGGGGAAGGAGGATAAGGAAAGCAAGTGAACCCACACTTCCTGTAACAAAACCTTTTCACACAGGTCCACACTGACTTTGGCCATAAAAGCCAAAATCGACATTACAGCAAGACATTTATAGCAATTCTCGTCTGTGTTTGATAAACATGGTGTGATTGTAGCCCAGTAAAAGTCAGGCTGTTTATTCCTTTTCGAAGTTATGACATACTAACAAAGTGAGAACCAGAAAAAAAAAAAAAAAAAAGAAGTTAATTAGTTATTCTCAGATAAATCTATCTACATCTCTGCTGATCACCCCTCTGGGATACATATTTCTAGCATGAGATGAGCTACAGAATTTGAGCTTTGAAGCACCTCACTCAGGCACCTAGACATCTTCTTCCATTTGACATGAGTGCTTCAGCACTGTCAAGGGTGAAAAGAAGGACTTTCAAAGTTACAAAATCTTACTGGCCTAGGAGGAAAAGGAGGCAAGTGACTGGTAATCCACAGACCTGCTTCCTTTCAAAGCACAAACCTTGCAGGGAAGTAACTGTGTTGTCTAAAAGTATTTTGTGGATTCACAGCCTTTGAGATCAAGAGCTTAAAGGAGGCCTTGGAAAAAAAATTGTTAAAAAAACCCCATCATTCTGTAACAAAAGAAATCAAGGTCAGCAGTACCCTTTACAGGGAAAGCAGTAATGTGTGGCCTCGTACATCATGTATGTTTATATTAAGGACTAGGATAACTCCTTACTGCAAAATATTTTTAAGAAGTGGACAACTTAAATAAATGACGTCTAGAGCAGAGTCTATTTCTGTTCATTGGGAAGCTAAAAAAATGACAAAAAAGAAAAATTGAGTCTCTATTTTGGAACTATCTGTTTTCTTATTGTTTCCCAGTAGACTGCATCCCCAGCACTTCAAAGCATTTGGTCTTGTAATATAAACCCTCCCTTTTCCCTTCCACCCCCAACAAAAAACACTTATCAGTGATATGCTATATGTAAAGTATCAGCACTTTATAAATGTATGCAAAGGATACCATTTGGCCACTCTGCAAATCTCCTGGATAGGGACAGATCTAAAGCTAGCAGCCAAGGCTGTTCTGTTCCCGGTGGAATAAGCCTTGACATGATCTTCAAGCTGTAGTCCTGCCAGGCTTTAGCAGGAGAGACACAGTCAGACATTTAGCTATATCTCTTCCGCTAACAAGAAAATGTAATTTGCTGGTTTAAAACATTAGAAGACTCTAGAAGGACTCAAAAAGTCATGGCTGATTTCAAATCAACACTGTCTTACTGATTTCTGCAACACTGTGCAGAAATAGATGATTAAGTATTTGGAAAGGGAGAAATGCTAGAAGAATGACTTGGCCAATGCCTTGAAACTCTTACCATCTTAAAGAGTTTGCCCAAATTCACTTTTTCTAATTAAAATTTTCTGTGTGGCAAATACAATATTGGTTCCTGAATCTAATCTGCATTTGGAATTGAAATCACTGTCACTAAGGAAACAGACATATTAACTTTCCACAACACCAAGGATTTTTTTCCAGTAGCATCCTTCCATTGGTGCATAAGGGGTTTCTTTATAAGAGCTGTAGCAGTACTGATCTATTTTTAATTACTTCATACATGGACAAAAATAGTTACCCTTAAGCAAAAACAGAGGAACAGAAGTTGTGCAGTTCAGTATGAAGTATTCAAAACAGTCCACCCAGATCATTCAGTATTTTTCTTAATGGCAGACTCCTCCAAAGTTGGCAGGAGTATTTAAAGCTTTTATAGCATTTTTAGTAGCATTTCAAACTCTATTCTTTACCATTTTAATGAGAAAGACACCAGCAAACAGGCTGTAGTCTGGTATGATCAGGTCAGACACCATTAAGCACTGGATTTATCAAGAGGTAACAATTAGGTCCTAGAAAAATAGTCTTTCGTGAGCCAGGATACGCACTTTGCAAATGGCTTTTACTCAAAATAAGGCCAATTCCCTGATACTACAAAGATTTTATCTGATTTTTTTTAGTTTCAGAAGATCCTGACCAGGAAGACAAGTACATGGCTGCAAATGGGCTGAAAAGAAGCAAAGTGCTGCCAGAAACTCAAAAAGCCTGAAGTCAGCAACACCCTTCAAGAATCTCCTGTTTTAAAGAGGGAGTTTCATGTTGAAAGCAAAGCTCAAGGATAGAAAATCAAAGATCACTGGGGAAAGCAAAGACACTTAGGAAATGAGAATTTAAAAAAGAAAATACAGCACAGGAAAGACATAGCATAACAAGGCTTACTCTGCAGGAGCACCAGAATGTGTTTATAAACTCTGAGCCTGTCTATGTGAGGAGAGGCACCTTACAGAACAAGATACATGCTTCTGCATTCTGCACTGGTTCTGCAAGAGGAGCTGCAACAGCTGAAGACCGTTGGAGGTGGCCACAGGTCTGCACCATGCTCACCCTGAGCCAAAGGCCTTGGGAGGAAAGTCACAAATTGGGGATTCTGCACTTACACTTGGAACAGCTCTCACCATCACCCGCATCCATACCAGCCTGGCCAAATATTTAAGTGCATCATCCTCTCTAAACATATGGAAGTGAAGGAGACTGGAAGACTTCGAGAAAGTAATTTCAGCTCCAACTATTACAAATAGTTAACTACGCCTATTAAAGTTAATGAATGCATTTTTGGCATTGTTTGAAATGAACGTCAGCATTCAGGTCCTTAAAAATATTACTTGATGTAAAACCATTTGATTTTTAAAATGCTAATGTCTGTATTTACCATAAAGAGCAATGTATTATTACTCTACACAAAATAGAAAGTCACTGTACATACTGCTGCATAACCCTTGAGTATACAGGAAACTGTACTCAGGGTGGTTCTAGTTTTTAAACCGAATTAAAAATTAAACATTCTAATTTTCCTGAAGAAAACTGAAAAGAGAGATACAGCTAAAACTATTAAAAAAAATTTTTTTTGAGCTCTAAAGAAAGCATGTATCTCCATAAGCTATCTGATAGGCTTAGATGTGAATATTTTCTCTTGGGTTTAACTACAGTGAACTTATTTTTCTGTATATGTTTTCTGATTAAGATGGCACTGAGTCTGCACACTGTTCATACCACAGAAAATAAATGAACCATCAAACTAATAGCTATCATGAGATTCATGGAATTTGTGAAGTCATTGCTTCATATTATGACAAAAACTAACTCCATAAATTCTGTAAATACCAGGAGTCAAAAAAGTTTTTTTAATTTTTTTATATTAGGAACCCAAATTCAGTCCTAATACTTACCTCTTCACTACTAAACAAAGAAAATGTTCCCCAAATACTACCTTCACTGTATTCAGAAAAAATTACTTTCATGGTTACAAGTGTTCACAAATATCACTTTCTTACGTTTCTGTGAAGTTACTACCAAATACCCAACAAGAGTAAAACTAGGAACTCTCATAAGCAGCTCCTTAGCTTTTCATTTTCCCTTGTGCTTGCAGCTGAGCTCTGCCTCATCTCTCTCATATCCAACACAGAATCTACATCAGATGCAAGAGAATCAATCAGGTTTTCAATGAAAGTCCCCATGCCCCAAACAACTATCCTCTCTTTGATCCTCAGCACTTGGCAGGTGTGTTAATTTATGGATGCGGGATCCACACGTGCTTTTGTTGGTACAGATCCAAAGCAATACTCACATTAAAACACTAACCAAACAAGTCAAAATAAGGCATGAATCCTCCTTGTTCTCTAGCATAGCACACACAGAGCTTTTTTTTTTTTTTAATACATTAGACAAAGGTAGCACTTTTATCCACAAGAAAGGGCCGAATTCCCAGAGTCTTACATTCTGCAATCAATCAATCAACATTTTATATACCTTAGAGCAGAGTGTGGTAGCTAAAATATAAGTGAAGGTCTGTTTAACATGACACAAAATCTGGAGACAGATGACAAAGAGCAGGCAACCAAACGTGCCATATTCAATAAAAATAAGCAAAGGTCATCGATGTGATCTACATCCATAAATGTGAAACATAAGGTAATTTATGTAAGTGGAGTCAAGACAGCACTAATGAATATTCCTCACCTAAGTATTAACCTTGTTTGCTGTTAATATGTAAAAGCACACTGAGGTTTCCCTTTAAAACTTACAAAGTATAGCTGTGTGAATTTTTGGGGGGCAACACCACTGACAGACAGATACAGCATTTCACCTAGTCCAGAACAGAAAGACAGGTGGTTCACCTATTTTCCAAGGAGGAGAACGTTCTCACAGAGTAAGTGTCTGGTTCACTAAGGACCAGCAAAGTTGAGAGTTTTTACCTCAACTGCTTAGGACTCATTCATAGTAAGTACAGTGGCAGTAAAGTTTGGATCCAGGAGCCTGAACAGCAATTAAGAAACAATCCAAGTGCCATTAGCATGCCCTACTAAGCCTAGGGCTGTCGAGGACAAGACTACCATCCTCTTACCTTGAAAGATGGGATCTGGGGAACGTATGTTTGGAATCTTAGAAACATGGCGAGACATACAAAGAAGTCAGAGAGGTAGCATCCAACAGCAACTGCATATTGCTGTAAAAGCCACCAATGTCACTCTACTCATCAGGGGCAGTGGAAGGGGGAGGATGTAAAGCAATTGCAAGCTACTGCTCTTGTCTTGGAAGAACATCCCCTGCTACACAGGTTTTGCCATCTATGAATACCTCTGTTCTGGTATTTTGTATATGTAATCTCATTCTCTCTATATACCAGTCTGACCAGATGTCCTGCACATATGCTAGGCACAGTGTTAGCTGACATTAACACATACTGCCTCTCCCTAGGCCTGTTTATTTGGCCTTGGGGCCATGCTAATGCATACACATAGCTTCTGGTTACAGCTGGTTTCCATCCAGACAGGTCAGATGGTAGGCTTGCACCTGCCTGCAAAATCCTGGGTAGACAAATCTCTGTATGAAAAGCTGTCTTAGGCAGACACCATCCTATCCAACACACCGAATACTCAAGTGAATGAGTCTTCAAATATATCTTTGCCTTCTCAAGGCTTGTTCTGTTATCTAAGACTTTCTAATGAAAGGTTTATTTGAAGTTTAAAAAATAAGTGTTTTTGTCCTGCAGACATTTCAAATTTTTTTGCCATTCAAGAACATCTTGGCCACTCACTTCCAGTCATCACTTCTCGATGTTTGTAACATAAATTAGATAAACATTCCAATTACAACACAAAAGGACATTACAGAAGAAAGCTGATTGAGAAATTAATAACTCCAGAACAGAGGTACTGTTTTTGAGAGGCAGTAATCTTCCTGGAAAGAACTAAGCAACAAAACTGGTCTCGTTTTATTTTTAATTAAGCTAATAATTTCCTTTTGTTGTATTATTAATGCTAGACAAGAAGAGAGATCAGGAACTGACTAATATGAACAGCAAAGTTCTCTTAAAATACTCCTTAACTGCTGTAAAATGTGCTTTCAGGAACGCAGTATTGCATAGTGTTTCAAAATAAAAGACATGAATTGTGAAACACCTCAGGTTTAAAACCTTAGTATCTGATTTCACTATCTTACTTCCATCACAAACAATTACATTTAAGGATAATACCATTTAAATGGTTTGTTTACTGAACCATTTCACATTCAACACATCAAAGGGTTCTTTCAATCTTTCAATCACCTACCTCCCCGGCTGGCAAGGACAGTACCATCATATGAAAATGTCAAGCATGAAGTGTCAGTGCCTGGAGCATGGGCTTGCCTGCAATGGAACTTTGTGTGTACCTGTTTATCAAAAAAATAAAACATTAGAAAACTTGCATATTTCAAGATGGGACAAACAACTCCTTATAGCATTTTGGGTACTCTGCTGTTATTCTTAAATTTAAACAGAAAACCCTGCACTTTTTAGCTGGTACAGAAGCTAAACATTTCTACAGCCTTTTAAAAATGCTACATATGTTTCAGCATAGGCTTTCATAATAAGAGCTTGAATGCAAAATTTGACTTTTTCATAGGTTTAATTATATAGTCCACACTTACATAGAATCAGCACTCTTGGAAAACTCCCACTAGCACTGAATAAAAGTAGTTAAGCCTGGTTAAGGTAAAAATACATTTTAAGGCAGTTCTCAACATTCCCCTAAGCAGTCTTAGTTACAAAAAAATACCAAAATACAATATACATACTTTGGAATGGGCTTAAAAGGAGGATTGTAAGAATCTACTTTTGCCAAATTTAATCCCTGCCAAAATTCATGGCTTATATAATAGTACAAAGCTCAGACATTCTGAGGTTTGTGTTCCATTTAGCTGCAATTCAGGTTTGAAAATGATGTATGTTTATTTTTAATTATTTCTATTTTGTTGATCATCTGAGAGAAAGGCAGAATTTACTTTCAAGTTAACATTTAGTTCTTGTATAGAGCTGGCTTATTTATTAACTCTGTATTTAGTAAAATTCCTAAAAATTCTATTTAAAGAGGAGGAACCTGAAACTAAATTTTAGCACTTTTGTAAAAGCAAGCTTTCCTACTTCCCAACCAAAAACAAAGGTCTCTGCTAGGGTACCAAGATGCCTTTCATACATAGAAAGGGAAAATGGAAGAAAAGGGAAAAGACAGTAACAGAGATGAAGGAATTTGAGACAGGTTGACTCTTTTCTTAAAACCTAGGAAATGACATGTGTCCACTTTTCCTAACATAAAACTAATTCATATAGTTGTAAAACAAAGCATTCAAGAATTAAAAATTGCCTGTACAAATGTATCTCGGCTTCCTATCAGTAGAACAAGGATTAAAACATGCCCTTCCTCACAGAGAGGGGTAGAAGACAAATTAGTGACCTTAAAGTCCTTTATTTACCATAGTGATGAGCAAAACAGGAAAAAATGCATAGAAGCGTATATTTTCAGAGGGTTTGAACAGTATGCAGTTAAGTCAGATCTAAAATCACACCCTTAACAGTAAGAGGACAAAATACTGAGCAGCTGCTTAGTGATTACTATTCAATCCATACGTTAAAAGAGACACAGTTCTACAGAATAAAAAAGGATGTGATCTCAAAATGCAAACACACGGACTGAATTAAGCTTGCACAGGAAGCCTAGTTACTCTATCTTCTTATTTTTGACCGAGACTTTTTAATGGGTTATTTTGTATGCAAAAGACCCAAGATAGTAAAGTAATTAATGTTGTTTACCCTTTCAAATATTTGTTCTAAATTTGGTCCAAAAGCTAGAGAATCTTTGTGTGATGACATTAATAATGACTGTAAGCTTATTTTGGTGTGCAGGTTTAGTCAAGTCTTGAGAGGAGTCACAGAAGTCATTCCCTCCACAAATGATTCTTCAGCAAACAAAGGAGGACTTCAAACACCAAGTAAAGCTTCGTACAGTATTTGGAAATAGAAGGTAACAGCCTATATTTAGCCATAGTACTTGTTTTGAAATTACTGTCACTTCTAGCCAATTGTGCACTTCCTGAAGAAACTCTATGAACAGTCTGCATTTTACAACTGTATGTCTTTGGTGGGGGTGTTTATAAATACTAAGAAACATGTTTTATGCATCCAATTACATAAAATTTTCCAAGTATGTGGTAACATATAAAGGATAAATGGGGAATTGCCTATCAGAAAATAAATTTTCTGTAATATTTGTTAAACATTAACAAGCAATTAAAATGATGTATTTTTTGTCTAAGAAATACCATGGACACTTGCAAAAACATCATAAATGGTTAATAATCACACCTAAAAAAAATGACTGAAAGATTACAATATGGTTTTTAGCTATTGCAAATACATCGGAAAAACTTTGTTTGGGCTCCACAACACTCGTCTACTCAACACTCCCATTCCTCCCCGGCAGTATCACACTGACATACGTGTATTAAAATAGTGTTTTCATTTTGCTGCCCAACTTAATGCAAGGGTGTTTGTTTTTTTTTTCTTTCATTTCATACTCAGTCAATCTGAAATTCCCTCCATTGGTTTTGTTTTGGATACAAATTTTTAAAAAAAGAAAAAGATCTGGGGTCCAACCACAATGCCTTTTCTTTTATGTTTTACTAGTAAAACCCCCAAATATCTAGATAGATAGATATTAATTCAATCACATAATGTTTCAGGAATTTTGTTATTTTTCTACAGTCAAAGATACTGATTTTATTTAGCATGAATTTATGAATCCATTAATCAAACCTGAACTGTATCTTTCTGGAATTAAACAGGTCAGCTTAAATATGTCACCCACTATGGAGCCTTTCAATGAAGTACCTATACTTTGACCAGTTCCTACCCTTTTTCAACTGTCCCATAGAAAAACAGCAACATGCAGATATCCAAGACTCAGACCTTATTTGCCCCTTAATCACAAAAATGAAAAGAACAGAACAAATTTCTCCCAACTCTATCCAGTTTCGATGCTTTAGGATTTAATGTAAAATGAGACTCGTCTGAAACTGACAGTAAGATTGCATCAACAATTCTGTTTGTCTTTAAAAATAAATTTGCTCAGTTTACCACTAAAAAGATTTGTTTTCCTAACTTTGAGCTCTGCAAGCTTGCCCTCCATATATTATTCTGCAAAGGAATATAACCCTGAATTGTAATACTAAATCAAATTTTCTAAAATGATTGAAGGTTGCTCTAAAAGTGATAGAAGGTTGAACGAGAAGTTTTTTCATATACTGGCAAATGCTCGTTGCAGTTTTCAAAGAAAATAATGTGTTTGGCCTCTGGCCTCTCAACATTTTTAACAGATGTCTGATGTTGCTAACAAATCATTAGGAAAAAAAATTGTTATCATAATGTTTCTTGTTGGAAAGACCTGAAACAACAGAACTAACACACACAATTCAGAAGTTTGATTCAGGAAGGCAAGGAGAGAGCGCTGAAACACTAGATAAAGATGTAAAGATAATTAAGGCAAAGCGTATCTACATTTCTCCCTCATTACTCCTCTCATTTTGCTGCAGAGGTGTCTGCTATTATGGAGTACCAGTCACATGCCATACAAAATTTGACAAGTTCATCAGTCCTTAAAATTTTTCAAAGATTTAGTTATTTCAGCAAATTCTGCAGTAACACACCCTATCTTCTGCAAGTTCTGTGAAGGCTCTCTAGCAAATAACTCCAGCAATGTAAGCACTTTCTTTCTAGCTTTGTATTAACACATGTATTTTTGTTAAGCAGTTACAGCTGACTGGACTTGTGTGCAACATGAAATGACAGGCAGAAAACATGAAGCACGTGTGAAAGGACGCGGTTTGCATGTATAAAAAAAGACTAGGGTAACAGATAAATGTCAGGGTTTCCATTATCGCCACAGTCCTCAGAAAGCATGAGAACCAGAAGAGAAGAGGAATTCCAAGAAAGGATTGGGAAGAGGGAGGGGTAAAAAAAAAAAAAAAAAAACAACAAAAAAACCAGGTACATGACTGGCCCATCAGTAATAACTATCCTTTGCACAAAAAATCTCAGTGGATTGAAGAGGACCGATATGGGAAGAGAAAAAACCAGTGACTACGTGAAGTGTTTATCACAAATGAATGACCTACAACAGAGCTGCATGGTTAGAGTTCTGTGTCACACAACTGCTCTCCTTTTCCAGAATCCTAAATAAATCATGCTCTAGGAAAAGCAGAAGATAGACCTAGTCAGTTAGTTCACCTCAGAAATCCAAGACACATCCATGAGAAAAAAAATACGCTTAAATAATGAATTTTTTTGAACTTTTCCCATTGTTTCTAGGATACAGTATTTCACAGTAAGCCAACACTTTCCCAAGATTATAATGCTCCCCTCACCCTTTTTTTTCTTTTAATGAAACAACAGACGTTCCAGCCAAGACATTCTTCTTCCTTCTTGTTCCTAACGTCTTCAGGATTTTTTTTTAAAAGCAGACGCAGTAAATTAAGGAAGGCCTCGGGGAAAGTGAGATTTACAAAGATTACTATTTCAATCTTTCCCTGTATTATAGATGCATAACAAAATGTTATGCATTTATTAGGGTGAACAGAGTCAACCATACAAACACAATCATGTCTACAGCAAAAGGAACTCTATCCAATACTGAGTGTGCCACTAGCAATGCGCAATCTACTCCAGTTTGCTCCAGCACAAAGAAAGTGTATTCTGAACAGGGAATTTCATCTCTAGAAATGCCTCCCATGTTCACTTACCAGCTGTTTCCCCTCTTTCACATCAAGGAATGTTTCCAATGCTTCTTGAAAGAGCTGGAAATCAGGATTTACACTAGTTTCAAACATGAGGCAGAAGGGCAGTAGCTGGGTAGAGATGCTAGACAGGCAAGTCCCAAGCCATATAAGGCTGTTTAAGATTTAAATGGATGATGTCACCTGACTAAGATAGTTTCAGCAAAATAAATTAGCTGACACTGACAACATTGAACTGCAAAAATGGCAATTTTTAATAAACATAAAAGCCTTCCAAGATAACATATTATCATAGGCCAGTCTCAAGGTGACAAAGGCATGAGCTATAAAGCTGCAAGAAGAAAACAAACAAACTAAAAACCTTCTTTTTAGTCACAACTGAGCAAAGCTGTCTGGGTCTTTGTTGAAAGTGATCCCATCGGAGACAGCCAGCAATCTCAGAGCTGTGATCACAGCTGACAAGACAGACAGGTTCCCAGGGCACAAGTTACACTCACCAAATGGCTATTTCTCCACCCCCCTTTGGTCATCTCTAATGAAGGAAGCATATTTGCTTTGCTCTCAATTATAACCCAGAAAAAGAAACATAACTGTACTTTCTGTGTTTAGTATATCACTTACAAATTATCAGGTCTACACATGCCAGCTGAATTGAGGAATTTCTTAATTTTTTCCCTGAGTAGGCAGTTGCAGACTATATCAGATGCTTTCCTTAAGTCTCTGTAAACATGATCCCTGGGCTTTCAATTTATGTGACAGCTCTTCAGTACCACTTCCCATGGTGTAGAAATGGATGCTGTTTCAGTAATGACCATGCTGATGCAAAACAAGATTAACTTGTGAAATTTGAGGTTTTAGTGTTTACATGATTACACTGTTACATGATTTGCTCTTCTCTGTGATCTCCTAACTCAGTGACATTTACATGTATCATTAGCAGACCTGAAACACTCCTTCCTTTCTCTCAATACTAATTAACCAATTATGAATACAGTAACCTAACTTCATTTGCCATAACTAGGACATCTGACCGGCAATTGTATTTAACCATCTTGTGTGTCCATTATATTCTCATCTGTTGCAACTAAGGCCTTTTTCTGTGTGGAGGGATGATATAACAAGGAAGGCAAGTCTTTGGGATTTCTTTATCTCTCTCACCCAGCAGTGGTTCAGTAACATCCAATAATCTTTCACATGTATTTCATAGAGAAGTTTTCCTCATTATTTGCAATTACTAAACAGATTTGGCTTTTTTTTTTTTAATATTCTGCAGTTTTTCTTGAGCAGCTGTATTGCAACGAAACACTACATAACCAGGAAAAAAAAAATAGAAGAGATAACAGCTCTGTAACTATTTTTAAAGTTTATGAAATCTTCAATCCCTTGCAGTGAATCATGCATTGTATCACAAAACTATAACGAAAATAAAAAAAACAAGTGTGAAATGCTTAGTCGGAAAATGTTGGGCTGCTGTGGAAAATAGCATTCTTAGAAAAGAAGCCATACAGCAGTGTAGTCAGTCAAGGTGAAAAATGATTTAGCATTTTAATTGCAATTGATACAAAAAAGTTGATTTCTATTGGAAAAAAGTCTCTAACATTTACACAGAAGGCAACAAGGCAAGGCACCCAATGCATTTGACTATATGTGGTTTTAGACAACACAAGGAAGCACCAGGCTGGCTTGCCTTAGAGATGTCTCTGAACCACTGTAGAATGATGAGAAGGTCCTTCCTATCTGCTCATGCTTCCTTCACCACTTAGAGCATTCAATTTTTAAGAATATTGCTGACCACAGAAACACCTTCTTCTTGTTTGAGTTAATTCATCAAGAAAGATTTTAGGAAACCATTTTAGAAAGATGGCTTCTTAACAGCATTGCTAAATATTTGCTTAATGGTTAGAAAATGAAATCCCAGCTGAATGTTTGGCTGCTCTGTCAAAATTTGCATTTGAGAAGATAATCTATCTTGGCCACAGAACCAATAAATATTACTAATAAAAATAGCTTTTGGAAACTATTCAGCTGGCTTCCTTTGGGGATTTTTTACACTGCATGAGAAAAACGTACAAGGATGTAAAAGAAATGTTCCTTTGTATCTTTTCATAACTTATCTAACCCATCCCATGCTATCCTAGCAAATTTATGATTTTCCTTCTTTTTACTATCATAAATACAGCTTCTGTAAAAAACCCCACAACCTTCCTTTTGCCTCTTTCAAAAATAAATTAATCACTCTTAGACTTGCTCTGCTGTTGACAGCTACTTTGCCTTCCAGAAAATAATCAAATCTGGTCAATGTTATTCTGTAAAAATGTCACTGAAAATTTAGTTAAGGTATACTATAATCCCACTGAAAGTCCACCAATTGTTTCAAGCTCACCTATGCCAAATGCCAACACTAGATGTTTCATATCAACTTAAAGTAGCCTTCTGCCTACTGGCAATAAACAAGCAAAAATATAAACAGAAAAGATATAAAGAAGCTACAAAGATGTCTTTAAAAAGCAACTACACAAAGTTATTCCCACCATAATTGAATATAATTTCTCACATTCTTTCAGTCTTCAATAGTCCCAAAGCTTAAGACCCATTTTAGTGATCTTATAGAGGTACAGTGTGAAAAGAGTGAAATATAACTGAAAATATACAGAAATCCACCTAAAGCTAATATTTCTCTTTCAGTAACACTTTAAAAAGGTGCAGTTTGCAGTGAGTTATCAAAGGTGGATGTACAATAAATTTACTTGTTGGAAAAAAGTAGCTAAAACATGTATATTCCAACAAGATTGGTGTATCTCTCTAAGAAATGAACAGTCACTTTCACTAAACTTCTTGCAACATATAGTGAGCTATTATTTCTTCTACATTATTTGCTTTTTCCCATAAAAATGTACTGCAAAACATTGTGCTGTATTTTATCTGCTTATTAATAATTTTTTTAAAAACACAGATTTGGTTTTATCTATTCAGGCGGAAAGGCAAAGAAGGAATATTGCCTCAGTTAAAAGGGTAAGTGGTATTTTGTCACACAAAGTATTTCAGTGATAAATTGAGCATTCTTAAGTTAGAGCCTCGCTGGTTTATAAATAATGCTGCATAAGGTGACTGAGATTATTAGTTCAATACACTTAACACTGTTTTTCAGGACTATACATATTAGAAATTTTTTTAAAAGCCTCCAGAAAACAAAAAATGCCATCATCATGCAGCAAAGTAAGTTGCTGAGAGTAGTTGTTTTTGAGAAGTTAAAGGAAACTTCTTCTTATGTTACAGGTCAGCTGGTCACTTGTGGGTGGTGGGGGATATGCATTTTTTTAATAACCAAAGATATGTTGATATTAATGTGTAGGATGCAAAGCTGCTAAATGCCCTCAAATTCAGTTATCTTTAACTCAAAATTTTACCTGATGAGTTCAGCAACTTCAGGATTAGGCCCCAGAGTTATACATGAGTAAAATGTAAAAGTAAGAAGCTGGTTGGGGGAAAAAAAAAAAAAGGAAGAAACAAGAAAAGGCAACTCAAGCAAACTTCATTTTCTTTTCAAAAAATTTTCCCATCTCAGTTTCACGATCACTTCTTTGACACTGCTTTTTTTCTCACAATAATTTTATATAATTAACTAGCTAAATAAGCAAATAAAAAACTCTACACATTTGGAAGCAAAAAACTGGCAAAGTGGAAAAAATTTTCAAAAAGTGTTTTCTGCAAGTAGTTTATACTAATTGAACACAGTGCTCCACAGGGAAAAGTAATTCCCAGTTAGCTTCAGAATCTGTAACCCCAAAGTTACAGATAACAAATTTACTGGTTTACAAGTAAAATATTACAGTGTTAATCACTGTTTCCATGTATAAAATACACAGTTGTTGAAGGATCTTTAGAGAAGATGTGGTTCTGTTCAAATACAACAAATTACAACTGAATAGTGCATTTGAATTCACCTGGCCTTTAGCTCAGAAACAACATAATGTCTTCAATAGCTCTGGCAGTTCAGGTTTTGTGGTAGCATCAACTTCAACCCAAAAAAGCCTTAAAAACCCTTCATGATTAAAGATACTTTGTAAAATAGGTTAAATTTAAAGCCAAGATTTCACTGCTTCTGCAAGAGGAAGCTCTAGTATACTTGGACTTGATTTCTGACACTCAATCTTGAAATTACTTGAAAATGAATGTTTCCATTTTAAAACACACTGTATATTTATCCATCTACATTGCACAACACCCTGTCATTATCATGGTTCCAAGCTAGCCTACAGATCAGCAATCAAGTACCTAAGCATCAGGTAAAGTAAAAAATCTTCCACTATCATTTAGAAAAATGTGGCTTGCTGTCCTACAGTAAGAGTCCTGAATATATTTCAAACAAGGATAGGTTTTAAAATTAGTTTTTTAATAGGTATTAAAAGCAGATTACTGTTTAAATATGAGAGGACAAAATTCCTGTGTTTGGAATTAATGTCCTTAAATCAATTAAGCCCTTCTGTGCCATTTCATATAAATGATAATCTGATTATTAAAGCTACGGTAAGATAAAAATGTCCTAATCGATATACACAACTTCCTCAAATGGGCTGCAGTATCTCCATACCAATTTGTCTCTGAGGAATACAGAATTATTACAGAATTTTTCATTCTGCAGTTAGCTTTCTCCTCTACTGTTAATGTTGCTTCAAACCCCTCTTTTCTCTTCTTTTTCTATTTTCATTTTTTTATGATACTCCATAGTACCTCTCCTGACTACAATTCTCTTTCACCACCAGCATTCCTAAAATTTGTCTCCATCCAACAAAAAGATTTCTTCCAATTTCTCATCCTAGACTTCCAGTTTCATTTCAGCACAGTATTTCACACTCATGCCTGGCAACTTTATATTTCTTCTCCATCAGCAGTGGCATCTTCAGAGCACAGGGAAATACATGAAGTGCTGTTTGTGAAAGCCATATCTCAGAAATCTCACTTGCATCATCCACTTTCCATCAAATAGCTCCATGTTTCTTTCTTTCTCCATTACTCTTTTTCACACTTTGGCTCTTCCATCCAATAAAGCATTCTCCTCAGTCCTCATTCCTTGTCAATCCCACTTAAATTCCTTCTTGAGTCTCAACAGATTTATCCCTGACAAATCCAGCAATGCTACCTCATCCTTATTCTCATCAGCCTCGGAAAAAAATGCGTATTTTCTATTCCCCTTCTTCATTGTTTTATAAGGTCCAGTATCACCTGTACACCTTCTACAAGTTGGCTCCCTTCTTCACTGTTCTCTCTGGTGTGTGATTCTTTCAGTTTCACTGATTATTTGCCACTACTCAGTCCCCTTTGCCACTGAACTCCTATAATGCATTTTTAAAAACCTTATTCACAACCATGACTACCGATATTTTCATGCCATTAACTACCTTCCAAGAAAAGGTATATCATTCTCTGTCTGCTGAACAGCTTAGTTCATCTTGACAACACGTTGTGAATGTTTAACTGGCAACTTAAATGCAATATGATGAAAGCTGTTCCTAATTTTCTTACCTGGATACCATATCTCCTCAATGTCCCTAGAAGATCTAACCTCCTTTAACCATTCATCAGACGAAAAATATTGTTATACGCATCACAATGTGTCATCTCCTTTGTCACATACTGTAAAACAGACTGTAGTAAATCCAATTAATAACCAATTGCCCATATTATTACTTGGATGTCTTTTCCCTCTTTGTTTCCTTGATAATGGTTCTTTTCTTTTAGGGTCCACTGTCACTTCATTTTGTCGTCTTTAACAGCTGTATTTTACCAGTGATTTAAATATATATATTCTTCCAATAATAGCAATTACAGATCATTCACTTAATCCTCAAGCACATCTGTGTTTTTCTCACGGAAAAAAAGTTAAAACCAACAAAACCACCACTCCTTTTTCCATAACACATATGGACATAGAGTAATCTATCATTTTAAAATGACAAAAAAAAAAAGAGACAAGTAGCAACTGAGTTTGCACATTGCCTTGCTTTTGTTTGTCAGTATAAACCTCTTACCAACTTGACATCAAAGGATTTTCTGACATAAATCTCCTGACATAACCACATTTGTTTCGGAAGGAGAACAATCAAAACTGAAGCTTGTTTTATACACACAGACAGACAGCAGAGTACATTAACACAGCCTCGTCCTGCTCTCCCTACCTCAATGCAATAGCCAACAAACAACAGTGACCTGTCTGGAGTACAAAAAACATTCCTACACCCCTGTTAACTCCTACCCAGTTTGGCACCACACTTTCACACATCAAATATCAAAATCAGCCAGGCATTTGCACATTGTGACAAGTGACAAGCCAATGGCTGGCAATGCAATGACTTCTGCTGATTAAAACATGTGTCCCTACTTCTGATAAATCACTCAGGCTCTTGAAAGTGGTCTTGAATGTAAGCCAGTCCTCCCAAGACAAGGGTAGGAACACACTACCTGTACTAGTTGTGGTCTTGCAAGACCTGGTGAAAGAGCCTCTGTAAAGGTCACAGTGGTATACTCCGGTGACCTCAACAAGATGAAGTTTGCTTACAGGTCTCAGGCTCAATTTGCTCACCAAATGAGACCACAGACCTGCATACTGGTGAGGACAATGAAACAGGCTAGGGAGGTAGGATACACAGTGCCATTTATGTGCTCTTACCAGGGCATGTGCTGATCACAGCAGATACATTCACCAGGAGCTCCTAGTGTCCATAAAAAACATGGACTGCGATTATACAATGAATTGGATTTTTTCAGAATATTTCACTCTTTATATGTGAACTAGCACAGTACTTTCCAATTTGGTCATCCTAACCCAATCTTAATAAAATGCATTACACCAAATAAAATGCATAATATAAATCAAGTTTCAGTGCTGATTACAGGTGACTGCTTTGAGCATAAAACAGTCAAGTCAAATCTGAAAGCGGCATATGCACATGGTAAAAAGTGAAATAGTAACCATAAAGGCATTTTTTTAAAACCCCACACATTGCTTATTCTGAATGAAAATTACATACCCTGAATTATCTAAAAGTACCTTGCTTAAATTGCTAGATCTTAGAATGATTATACACATTCAGAAATTGTATTAAATTAAAATTTCATTATAAATTTGTTTATACACAGAGACACACTGTGTAGGTATTTACACATAATGTGTGAAAAATATAGGTAGTCATATCCAACTCCAAATCTAGTTCTCTATCTCATGAGAAATTTAGAACTTGGTTCAAGGAAGGCAGCTGTTCCATGGATGTATCTGATTTCAGTCTGTGTAGTATCACTGCAGTCATACATTAAATAAAACACAGCTGGACAATGCTCCACCTATTTCACCACCCTCTCTGCTAACTGTTTAGCACTAACATCTGCTGAAAACAACCTTTAGGAAATAGGGAGATCATAAAAAAAAAAGCCTTTATTTTAACATATTTTGCACTGGAAGAAGTTTTACTTTCATAAAGAAAGCCTCACATATGCAATTAGCTTTAACTATGAGATTTATATCTAGAGTCAAAAGAAACTTGCTCACTGAAGGCTGTCTCACAAAAAACCACATTATTACAAATATTTCTCATCTCATATGATTGGTTTAGTTCTGTACCCACTGCCAAGAGATGGTGTAGTGCAGTTTTTCTTCTCATTGATAATCATAGACACAAAAATAACTACTTTGGTTTATAATCTTACTATTTAAGCACATTTAAAATGTTATCCTCACAGAAGTGCACCTTTTACTGGATGCAGCCTTGAAAGAATTGTTCTCTATGTAGAAACAGTTTGTTCTTTATCAGACTTCTGAGTCAAGTTTATATCCTAATGTTACATACAAAAGCTATGCTTCACTATAATTTATCTTGTTTCTTTTAGCTTCTCAATTTCTAATGGATTAATGGGGAATATTTTTGTATTAAAAATATATTTCTTCACGTCATAAAACTGAGCACATTTCAAAATAAATCACTCAACTAAAAAAAACCCCACAAACTTTTCTGTAAACTTTTCTTCTTTGGTAAGTTTATTTTTTCTAAACTAAACAGTTATGAAAAAGGTTACACACAAGCAGCACACAACATTAAACTACAGGTTTCCGAGACCAGTATCCACTTTCTGATATTGGTCAGTGACACAGGAGTATATGGAAAACCCACAACTCTTAAATGGGAAGAATCTGTTACTCATCTACATCAGACCTCTGGAAAAGTCAGAAATTTGGTAATATTTAAAATGAAAGCAGAAAAACATAAGTAGTAAAAGTTTATGCTACTATAGTGAAGAGAGTAATTGAGAAGGGAAATATGTTTCGAAAGTTTGAAAATTCCAAATCATTATTTCAGTTTTGAGAATCTGTATTGTCTGAAATCACAATTTCATTTAAAAAAACCCTAATTTCCATTTGTAAAAAAACCCCAAACTTAAAAACCCAACCCAGCTAGCTCTTAGTACACTATTGTCTAAAATCCTTCACCTTATTCTTTATGAATACCTTAAAATAGAAACCTTTCTAAAAGTTATGAACTGATTAAAAAAGTGAAGCCTGCAAGAGATACATCCATATATGAAGTTGGAAGGGGGTAAAAGGCCCATAAATTGACCCAAGAGGTAGAGCAAGCATATGCAGACAGAAAGTACCTCACTCAATATGTTCCACAGATAAGAAGTCATTTCCAATCTTTTTTGTTCTTAAACAAATCCACTTGATCAAGCTGTAACAGCTTTCCTTTCATAAGTATTTTAAAATATGGGAGTTTTAGGCTTCTATAATAAAACAAACTTAATGACCGAGAGCTGTGCAGAAATATACTTCTCATTTCTTTTACGAAATTCACAGTACAAACCTGCTGTTCATCTCCTTACTAGCTTCAAGAAATAGCGACATGCTATGAACCACAATGAGAAACATTCGGACAGAAAACTAGCTTCCTAATAGACACATCAAACACAAAATTCTTTTTGTAATTTACAGATCCTATCAGGCTCTAGACCAATGAAGTGTTCAGCTTGCTTGAGCAGTGCATATACAATAGCATATAAAAGACATTTTTCTGATAAGCCAGACCACTCTGGAGCTCACTTCTTGTTAAAACGAAATGTAGCATCTGTAATTTTAACTTTCTGCCTCTGCATAAAAGGAAAATTTTCTCTAAAATAACAAAGCTAGCTCAAGAAGGGTCTTTATTTCTGTTTCATTCTTTTTCACTATTTTATCTTTCTGTAACATTATTCATGTTACATGAATAACACTACAATATTCATAACGCCAATCATGTTGCTATAATGCCTACTCTTTTATTTTCAAATTATCATTTTAAAATTATTTCTGTAAGCTCTACTGTTACTTTTCTAAATAGTAAATCAAAGAAAGATATATAATCCTTGTGGGATAAGCCTTTTTCCTTTAACCATACATGAATTCAAAGTAAAATCCTTTAGGCTATTTTCATTGGGGTGTGACAGACTTCAAGATTTAGAATTGTCTTTCATCACTATATTAGATAGAGCAAACATTTAGATAGTTCTTAACTATAAACTGTTTATTACATAAGAGAGAAATGCACTTAGAAATACAGCAGGGCACATTTTATCTTAGCATATGATTGTCAGATTCTTTACTGCAGCTAGCTTCAGGGTATAGATAGTGATGTACTGGCTAAACCAGAAGTATACAAAAAGGAATAATATATGAATCTGTTAATATTTGCTTCTGGCAAGCTTGTGCATGATTTCCAGTTTCTGGAGCAGAGGTCTGGCACATATACGTATGGAATGAAAGGGTGGGATGTTATGGATATGGAAAACTTACCTTAGGTTTGAAAGGGGAATACAGCATATTTGGATATCCTTCATCTTGTATTTACACAAGAAATGTGTAGCCAGATGTAGCCAGACTGCCCTTTTCAAAGCATGAAGCATGTTACATACTTGGGGGAAATTGGAAGATTTGCCTGCTGTTTAGCTGTGACAGTGATATTCAGCAAATTTAAGAACAGTCGTTGTAAATTGTTTCTATTAGATATTGACATTCCATTGGAAAAAAATTAATGCTGTGAAGATATCAATATAAAACCCAAACTGTACATAAGCAAAACCAAAACAAAATATGCAAATAGACAGATGAATATTCCATAACCAAAATAATGACTAAAATCTAGCTGGTGTGAAAAGAGCATAATCCTGGAACGCTGTGATAGACCAGATGCCAAAGACACACTGATCTTTGCCTGGTAGAAAATGTATCTAAAAAAGGCATATGCACTCTAATAAAGCTTTCTAGGAGACAGACATAAGACATATATTTCAAAAATTTATTACTGAAAGCTATGTCTTTTGTATGTCAGCATATGCAAAGAGCATCCTGTAACTGTGCAAAGATCCAACAATCTCATCTTCCCAAAGCATGGGTATAAATCCCCTCGAAGGACCTTCCAATTAATGGAGAAAATATTTACAGCAAGTCTCAGATCTTACTACTAGTTTTCATTACTGTATCTTGGCAGCATCAGCTCTAAAATCCATCAAGAACAGCAAAAAAAAAAAGCTTACAAAAAAATTTCCAAATAAGATCTGGGCTTGGATTCCCATTCCAAAACAAATGGGTCACCCAATTTAAGCCAAAAAATAAGTTATCGTTTTGCATTATCTAAATCTCTGTCCTTAGTTGCACAGTATTTCTTCAAAATGGCTCCAATACTTTTCAAACTTCTCATCTCTGGAAAACTCTACCTTGAAACTTCATACTGCACACCACAAAACTAAAGCCTACAAAAACCTTTTCAAAGCAAACAATCACTAAATATAGAAATGTATTTATCTTGCATCTATGAATCATGTAATTATTTGGAAAATACTTTTAACATGAGTATTTGTAATTAAAATGTACAGAGCTTAGATCTGCTTTACTTCAGTGCATGCTGCAACATCCCACTCTTCTTCCCCTTATATTCTGAGGATAGGGTGGCTTAAGGGTGTGTGGAAAATGGGTTATTGGGATTACCACTTGATCACACCACTTCTGGGGATAGTCATGTGGACAGTATATTAGTATAGTGTTGGATTTCATTATTATTGTGCGTTTTGAGTTCTGTAAAATCACTTTGAGCTTTAGTTAAGTAATTTAAAAATACATTAATTATTCTAGTAATTTAAAATTAAAGCAAGGTTTAAAAACCAGGACAAAAAAAATTAGCAAAACAGTAGTTCTGCAATACTGTAGTAGATGCTCACTTTTGACTGGGAAATAGCTGAAGAATGGAGTTAAACATACCATTAGGTCTTTTATGAAACAATTAAGTAAAAAAATAGAAGTTAATCAGAAGTTAATAAAATCTTTCACTGAGCACTGAATCAATTTGTGTTTAATGAGAATTATGTTTAAAATCATAAAACATTGCATCTTTCCTCCTCAGACTTACACTACATAGAAAGATAAACCTATTACAGATATATCTGTCAAAGCTAATTCTTTAGTATTTACAGTGCAGCCACAAGATAGCTAAAAGCTTATAAAAATTACTTAAGGTTTCTAAACAGACCTGTTTTAAAATAGGTAGAAAAAAAACCAACAAGATTTTGGGTGTACAAGCTGTTTTCTTGAAGTCATTTAAAAGATCACCACTCCTTAAAAACTCTGCCTCCCCAACACCCTTACCAATATTTTTGTATCACAACTGCAATGTTATATCATAACATTGTGATGTGTGAAACTGAGAAACATGAGTCAGGCTGCGATACGCAGAGAAGCTGTTTATGCAGTCCTGGGCTGAATGCACCCAGGAAAAGCTGGAGGGGAAATTCACTTAACAGGTTTTTCTTATCGGGTGGCTTGAAAGTCTAAGAAAGTTTAGCTTTCTCAGCCTAATAAATCCTATTTGTAATCAGTGAAAAACATCTCAATCTTTTCCTGTTTAGGGTGGAAAACGACCTACCCACCAAGTCTATTAACAGTCTTTAGAAAAATTACCTCAGTCTTCCCATAGAGATACTCCCACTTCTACACAGGAAAACTGGGCACACAGAGGTTTACTGATTGCGAGACACACTTCATTCTTGATACTCAAGACTGGCTCCATGGATCAGCTTGTTCTGCAACACGTATATCTAAAGGTCTTACAAAAAGCTCAAAAATGGGCAAGTATAGGTTCAAATTGCTCATCTTGCCTATTTGAACTGCAAGTAAGTCTAGTGGTTCTACTGCACTGCCCTGTGAATCAGTAATTTTCAAGGTCCTGTCTTACTTTGACCACTAACGCTCTCCAACTCTCCATATTTGCCAGACACCTCTCCACATCTCAGAACATTTAAAATGGAGAGAGTTCTAATGTGTTATGTTATGATTGACTATTTCACACTATTGTTTCCACTATTCATTGGAAGTTTGAAGGAAGTTATTTTTTTATGTCCTTTGAAACTGCTATTTTAAGCCAAGCTGACAGTGTTCATAATATTTCAAACATGTTGATAGACTGTCCTGCTAATGTGCACTGTAAATGCACATGTACATGAACCTTAAAGAAAACCCAAGCACTGACAAAATAACATATGTGAGAAAACAACACAGATTTATGGAAAAACGAAAAAATCCTGTGAGGCAGGTGATTATAATGGATCATGATCATACCGAGGAAGTTTGGAGAAAGGAAGGCAGAGCCAGAATGCATCTGACTAACTTCAGCATTAGCAAGCTACCAATGTCAGTATCATGAAGACAAACAAAAGTCTTCCTCCAAAAGTTCCAGAAGTGTTTTTACTCTCACTATATACAGCTGGGAGATTTGGAATTGCACCAGAAAAACAGTGGAAGCTGAAAACTGAATGAAACACTTATGGTGTGCATTACTAGTCAGGACTAAAGAAGGGAATTGATCACACACCAAAATCACTCCCTAGATGCAACAAGATAATTTTAAAAAAGCAGATACTGAGATGGCTCTAAGTGGCTTGGAAAAAACAACTAACTCATGAGGTTAACTTACAACAGAGAGCTAGCTACTTTGACTGCAGCAGGGATGGTAAAACATGGGATAGAAAAGGTCTTGTTTCTCTCTAAATAAAAAAAAAAACATTTGAAGAACTATATAATCACACCATTTTGGACCAAGTTCCACACGACCTGGCAGCAAACACAAGTGACACTACAGTGGTGATGGGGACACCACCACACACCAGGATCATTTTTAATTTGTTTGCCCTTTGATAGACATATCAGTAAGATTCCTGTAGTCAGGTGTAAAGTTAGCAAGTCATGTGGGGAGCAGACGATAATAAACCCATAACCAGCAGTCAGAAGCTAGGGCTACTGTGGCAAGAAAGATTTCTGCAAGCTTCATCAGGGAGCTTCTACAGCCTTGTAAAGTGCTACAGTCTTTGTGAACCCCCAGAGGAATAGTGACTTCTTACCAGCACTGCAGCAGTGTGCCTGCCTCTAATGAGTGCTCCTTTTGCTCTAGGAAAGGGCATCATCAGACTCTTCCTATCAGGGTACCACTTCTGCCCTTGGTACTGCTGTTTTCATGATCCTTCTCCTGTGAGAAAGCAGGGGCTTTACATTTTCACTGAAGCAAAGAGAAACTTCCTCTCTCTCAAGTGGGATCTGTTTGACAGGGTTTTTTACTCCTGTCAAAAATAAATGTGTCTAAAAACCTTCACAGACACCAGGATAACAGGCACTATGGATAGTATGTAGTGTGATCCATAATATCTGGTAGGAACATTTTCCTGGATTTAGTTTGTGCTGTTACCTTCATATGCAGGAACAGTGGTATGGGTATTCCAAGAGCAGGGTTGAAATATCATTTATATTTTTGCTTAAATGCAAAAATGAATTCAGAGAGTCAAAACAGACCCTTATCAGATCATCTCTGGTATGACAGTACAGTCAACAAAGTTACACTTAACTTTAAACACCTTCCTGAATCTGTCCTTCTTCCTGCTGCATATGTGCCAAATCCATAGTCTAAAATAATGATGCCAGAATAATTTTTAACTGATAAGTATTAGAAATTATATCAACTATTTTCTGCTTTCAAACATTAGTGATTTTTGTTACAGACTCAATAACGCCTTCTCAAACTAAACATAAATGCTGTCTTAATTTTGACTTGAAACAGAGCTGCACTGTAGTACAGCAAAATCTGTGTATACAGCTCTACACTTGTTTCAACAAAGTCAAATGATATTTGCTGTAGGAGAATTAAAAAATTTCTTCAAAAATCAGAATATTTCTACCATATATTTCTTCAAGCAGCTTAACCCTCACATCTTGATTCTCCACAGATTTACCTGTTTTCCTGTGTCACCTACAGTTTGTAACCCCAAAACTGCACCACTTTGTCATGACTTAACATTTTCTTGTTCACATTTGCAAGCATCTCTGCATCCTGTCAGGCTAGTTCATGCTTTCATCATTGCAGTGCAGGAGACAATCCTATCCTCCTCTTTCTAAGCGCCACTTTGAACACATGTTCCTTTTTAATTTTTTTTTCTTATCCCTCCCCCGCTCCCAAATGTAAGATGAAGGCTTTTTCTTTTTTTAATTATTTCATCAAGATGCCTTTTCAAACACCCGATTTTAACTATACACAGAGATTTCCAGAGGGTACCAGCAGGTTTAGGTAAGAATGCCACTAAAAAAACCAATTTACACTGCTCCTTTACACAAAAATCTTGCACATTTCTTAATGACACCAACAAAAGCAAAGCCAAAAATTCTTTAGACTTTAAAAATACAAATCCAAGGACACTACTAACTTCATTTCCACTAGGAAATCACTTGTCTTGCATTCTTATACAGGGGTCACCAGCTGGAAATTGCACAAGATGCACAGGATATATCTTTAAATTTTTCATTATCACCTTAAACTGCACTCAATCAGCATTACAATATGTCATCTTATAGACACACAAAAGTTCAAAAGGAAAAGCACATGAAAAAGCAGACTACCAAGAGCACTATTGTTAAAACTACACCAGAAAGCTTAATATTTCAATACTGTGTATGTTAAAATAAACAACATACACAGGTGATGAAAGCCAGTCTCTGAAAAATTTATTATTCTGTTAGAACAAGTTTACACTTAGGATGAATTCTCAAGCTTTGTGCCATTAGGAAGTTTTACTGGGTTTATAGTGGAAATAAAAACAGAAATAAAAATAGATGACAATCCCAAAATACAGGCTGTACTTTGAATATGATCAACGGGCTTTCTTTTCCTTTTACATCTATACATTTCCTCTTGCCTCCAGCAATCAAATTTTATTCAATCTTCATGAAAAGTTGCCTAAATTGCCTGTTTTCCTTTTTAAAATCAAATGCTTTGAAAGATGAAGTTGAACAGACTAATGTAACTTGTAATAGTTCAGTATTATTTCCCCAAAGCCATCCTGTTGGAATTGTACAGCTTTGAAAGATTTATGATGTCAGTTTGATTCAAAGGATCCTGCTCCGCCTGCCCCATCCCCCGCCATTTCCTCTGTAAACTTCCAAAAAAATTGACCCTAATCTCATTTTCTCCTTCTATGCATGCCATAAGCACTTAATCCTACTGAAGTGAAAGGGAATGGGCATCAATTCTTAGGGTAAAATGGGCATAAAGGACGTACAGATGATTATTAGCTTAATTAATTTTAAAAGCAGTAAAGCTTTCCCTGGTGAATCTGCACTCAACATTGCACTCAATTAATTAAACTCTTGAAGCTGGACTGGTTTGTAAACAATGCTGCACAAAGCAACAGAGAGCACTGATTGCTCTAAACTTCAAATTATAAAGTAGTAGCAAGAATTGTACATATTCTTTGTCAGTTAGATTCACAACTACTGGAAATTCAATTTTAACTTCAATATGATCAGAAGAAATTCCAGAGTGTATTTCATAATTTTAAAGAATTTTAAATAGTTCCCATTCTGACTCTTTCTGACCAAACTGCATTTATATAAGTTGTTCAAATTTTCCTTCATGTCAATTTTTACACGTTGAACAATGTAACAACATTTGGCATTTAGTTTGCAGCATTACCCTTATCCTCACCCACTTGGATGCTATTCTCCTCTGCCCATTATCTCGATAACTGATTTCAGTACGAAGTTTTACGAGTTACTGCTTAATGTATTCAAAGTCTCAAAATATGGAAGTAAACATTTTTAATTAGATAAGCACCAACAAGAACCAACAGTTTTTTCCACAAGCATCTTATCTTAAATGAGTAATATTCTAAACATAGGTATACGGCCAACTATTTGAAAAAAGAAAAAAACAACAGATTGCCAAGAGTTTCCTCAGTGTTTTGAACTGAATAGCAGCAGTTGGAGAGGGGCAGAAGAGATAATAAATTTTAAGTATGAATTACTTATTGGGGGGGTGTTGTTGGTGGTGGTAAAATATAAGTATAAAAGTACCAAAATTTATTTTATCAGCTTCAAAATTTAGCACTCGATACATCAGAAACATATATTGTTATCAAATACTTGACTTACACTCATATTCCTATCCCAGATCTGAATGGAGCCATCTTGACAGCCAGCCGCAATAAGTTTACCATCTCTGCTGTATGTGCAAGTTGTGGGAATCACCCGTTTACCTTGAACTGATCGTGGTTTAAACACGCTTTTGTGCTTTTTTTCATTGTTAACATCCCATGTCCTCACAGTTCTGGAAAAAAGTTTAAAGAGCTTTTTTAGATAAAAGTTAATACATACGAAATAACTCTTCTTATGATATAATCAAACACATTTTTCAGCATAAATGGCATATAATATTGTTCAACTAAAGTTGCAATGGCAAAATAGCATTTAAGATATGGTATGACAGTTATGGAACTTAAAGCAATAACTTACAAAGTAAGAAACTTCATATTCACTAACATGCATATGAAGGTTTAAAAAAAAAAAATAAACCAGTTCTTCCCCAAACTCTCCTGGTAATACATAAAATTATTCACAATTGGACAAATGACCAAAGGGTAATATGCTGATACTACATAGTCTCCACTGTCACTGGAAATCAGGAAGATGAAAGTATTCAGTCCTCTACAAAAATGAGAACTTCAGAAAACAGGCATGAATGCTTATACAAATTCATTAACTAAACAGATTGTCTTAATTGTTCTGACATGACAAGAACTGACAAACCTGCTTTTAACTGGTAGCATTGCAGACTGGCTGGTTATTCTTCAGATTTTTCTTTACTTTATAAAGGCATTTTAAACAATTAATTGCCATATTATTATAGTTCTCATCCACTAATCCTGAAGGTCTTAGAGTTGTGATGTAGAAGTGTTCTTCAAATACTTTATAAAGACTCATTTATGTAATACTGTTTTTTCAAGTTTCTCCCAAATTATTAGCAAAATAAATACATCCTTTTTAACAGAAAAATAGTATCTGCCTGGATCTTCAGTGTTTCTTAGACACACAAAAACACCCAAATGAGAGAGAACTAAAACACTGAGATACAGGTGGACTCTTTAAACTGTCTTAGATACAAATGTTTTCCATCTATTTAATATGTTGAGTATTTTCCAGATAAAAATTCAAAAGTCTTCTGGCATCTAATGCACAGTTTCAGGATTTGGCAATGGAAGGAAGATCATTAATTTAGAAAGAAAAAAACCACAAAGTTCTCAAGACAACCTCATTTGTTTAGATGATACAAACATTGCCTATGATCCAACAGCATGTAATTCACTGGTCTCTAGCAAAGCAATTACCACTTTAACAAAGGCTGCCATTTCTCCAGAATAAGACAAGACACTGCAGCATAATATTAGGAACTTCCATCAGAGCTACAAGACCAGACAGACTACAGAGCTGACTTGCATATAATTCTAGGATAAAACAGACAAGAAAGTGATCTGGAAATAGCTCACAGAAGTTACATTTAATTGAACATTTAATGACAGTAATGAGAAATCAGTAACTGAAGTAGAATGCATCTCCAGTTGTCCATAATAAAGTCAAGATTAGTCCAATTTTTAAAAGTCTTTGTCTCATATCTGTAAGGCATCACTTCATTGCTTTACTTGAAGCTCTAGCATAAGACATTCAAGTGTTTTGATGGTTGGTTTGGGTATTGGGTTTTCTCATTTTAAATGAAACATTAGATTATGATGCATTCTCTAGGGTCACTTAAATAAATCCATGTTGCTATATGGAACAGGTTGCCCAGCAAGTTTATGGAGCTGCCTTTCTTGAAGTTATTGAAAGCCCGTCTGGACATGGCCATGTGCTAAGTGCCTACGTGATCCTTCTTTCCACAGGATGGTTGGATTAGAGGATCTTCAGAGATCGCTTACATCCTTAACCACTATGTGATTCTGAGATTCCCCTTTTCCTCTCCATGTGTTGTGAATAACCATTTCAGTCTCCTACTTTACAACAGGCACAGTGACATTTTCTCTGATATTTACTCAAAAGTTGAGTCTTTTCTAGTCCCTTTTCCTCACAATGTTCAATCCTTCCAGAATCTCCTTTGAATATCCTGTACTTTCAGCTTCTCTTCCCCTCTTTTGATGATTATCTCCTGCTGGAAAGCTTCTTCGTCTCTTATAGTCCAAGTTTCTCAGGACTGCCTTGGCATACCCACTTCTCAGTTGGTGTACATATTAACATGGTTATGTGCAGGGAAGTTTAAAGCCTGCCTCCCCCTATTTGTCTCTATCTAAGATACCTCACAAGCATCTCAGCTGCAATTAAAAAAATTCTCTGAGAATCCTTCAGCATCCTAATTCTTCATTTCTGCTGGCCCAGAAAGACTTTTTTAAAGCCTTCAGTCTCCTCTTTTTCAGGTTCAACATCCTGTCAAAACCTCAATCGCTTTCACAACACTGTAGAGCATATTCTTCTTCATTCTTCTTATTCATTTTACCTTTCAACTGTAAAGAAAGAACTAACACTTGTATATAACACAGATTAAAAAAATGTGAGCCGTAAATCCATTGTAATATCAGGCGAGACAAAAAAATTCCTGAGCTTCTGCTGCAGACAGTTGCCCACACTTCCTCACATACAAGTTACGTGCCCTGGTAAAACTGGCCACATAGCCTATAGTATGTGTTTAATGTCCCCTCAACATTTTCTTCATGTACCCACATTGAATGGGTTTACCATTGCCTTGCTGCTGTTGGATCTAACTATAAAATTCTTCTACTGAAAAAAGAGAAATATTTTATAATTAATAATCTATTACTCACAAATCCATCAATCATTCACAGGGAGCCCTTAACTCTTGAGCTAAGACTGAGCGCTTTAATACCTTCTTTCACATCTGATCTTTTAAGTATTTTTATTCTTTATGGAAACATTTCCGATTTGTATTAAAAAAAAAAAAAAAAGAACATCATATTGCAAACACATCTCAAATTACCATGGACAAAATTTCAGCTTACCACATGAATCAATCGGCCCACGGTTTCTGACTCAATCATCACCAACCAAAACATGAGGAGTCATCTATAAACTCTACATATTTTCCTTCAGACCAGTGATGGACTAGAAACATAGAGACTGCTGAAGGACCTCAGAGAGATACTTTCACTGCCCTATTCTAAGGGTCTTCATCAGAATATGACAGATTAATTTATTCTCACGTTCCCCTTCTACCTTCCATGCACTGTCAATAAATATCTAAACATCCCATCTTCTTTCAGCAGGTACTTCGATGCTTCACCTCTGTCTACTGTTTACACTTGAAGCTTAACTTGAAGCTTGTTTCCAGTCCCTTTCCCTCACATCACCTAATATTTCTTAATATTTAACTCTCCTCATTCTAGCCAGAAGGAAGGGGGATAAACAAGAAAGTAAGCACAGAAACCCAAACAATTTACTTCAGGGAATATGTCTTTAAACTGGTAATATTGTAAACAAATGCTAACTAAGGCTGCTTCTGTATTTTCTCTTCCCTTTTGCTAGTGACACTGAGACACCATACCATATCACCTGAACTCAGAGAGCACAATATGGAATTATGCTTCTGTTTCTTTACAGAATATTTTGTACATTTAATGATTCTTCTTCCTCCTCAGACATAATGAACAGATAACCAAGATTTCATTTACATGAGTCCCATTTTCACTTCCTAACCTATTCTGGATCCAATCTAATGTTGTTTGTGTTGAAATGAACAAAAAGATTTATCCCTGGATCAATCAGATCAGTTCCAGGAGACGCATTTTGGTAAAAAAAAAAAAAAAGAAAAAAAGAAAAAAAAAAGCCTCTTACTAAGCCGATCTCCCTAGGTCTAAGTGTGAGACGAAAGAGTAACACTGACTTACACTCTATATTGCAGCACTTAACAGAAGTATAATACTACTATTTATCTGTTGATAGGTATAACTAAGGTATTTTTGAATTCCACTGAAAAAACGAAAACATTTCCTGAATGAGGCTTTTTTCAACCTGAAAACAATGTTTAATGAAAGTTTGTTCTTTAGTAAAAACAACATATAGGTATTTTTAAAAAACTATCTCTCCAATATATAATATCATTCTTTCATCACATCAAATTTAATATACTGAATGATAGGCACAGCCACATAAAAATTTTTAGTTTCTCTTTCATAAATTTCTTTTCAGATAAAAATTTCATGAAAAACCCTCCATATACACAACTTTAAATTTAAATTTTTTAAATGGTGGGTGCCACATCTGCAAAACACATTTTGTAAAGTTCTTATATTTGCCAAGTGCAAATCAAAGCAACACAGAAAAAGATAGGAATGTTGTTTTGGAAAGGTAATATGGATATTCTCCTGACCACTGAGAAGTTAAATGACCCATAATAAACAACTAATTATGGGGTTCAGGGGGGTGGTGGTGGTGGTTTTTTCTCCCACAATGGTTTTTCTCTTTTTTTCCCCCCGTGTTTTTGGAATGTTCTTATGACGTTACTACTAAGTCAAAATTTCTAATAAAATGAATTACTGACAGTGCTGCTGTATTACAGAAATTAAAGGTATTTATATAGCCACATTTCCCAGTCTGCAAGCATGGAAAATTTCTGTAAGTCCCAATACAGCAAGACACTGCCTATTCTAATACTATTCTAATACAATCTGCTGAAATTCAAGGAGTGAACCAATTTAAACATTAAAAGACCGTCAAATTCCAATAAGTTTCATTGCCTGTTCCATGTCCTCTGTTTCTACTGGACTTCAAAACTCTTGCACAAAACTGAATGCTATTGGCATTTAATATAGTACAAATATATTAAGTATTCTTAATAATTAATTCTATTCATATCACATTTAAAATACAAAAAAAGCAACAGAATACATTACTGCTAAAAGTACAGATCAGGCTTGATGCTGTACATCTAGTAACTATTTTATAATGCTTACCTTTGTAACATATTATAATGCCTACCTTTGCAATATAAGGTTGCCCAAAAAGGCTACCTTGGAAAGCTCTAACATACTTTTAAATCTTCATACATACACTGCTGCAATGGAATTTATTGGCAGAGCACAGAATTCCAAGTCATCTCATCAGTGACAGAAAACACATTTTAAAAAGTGTTAAATTAAGCCTCTTTATAAAAAGTAACTGATCTTAAAGCAAGATTTTTTTTTTCCTCTTTTTTATGAAATAAACCAACCTTACCTACACAGGAATGAAATTAAGATGCTTATATAATACAGTGAAAAATTACCTAAAGCAGTAATATGTGAAGAGGATAGATTAAGAAATAGTTGAAAAGTTCTGTTAAGATGCACTTCTTGGATATGGTGGTACAAGACTATGTCAACAAGAAAAGTTTCATTACTGTATTCTCTGTGCCCTCTTTCAGCAGAAGTTATAGTCTTCTTCTGCGGAGCACATGGGACCCAATGAAGGTTGAATCACCTGCCAGACACTGAAAAAATTTGTACACACAAACAGATGGAGAAACCCAGAGAAACTTTCCATACTTGTTTGGCAGAAAAACTTCTAAATAAGCTACCTACTCCCAACATCTGAACAGAGTTAAGACACTTTAAACCAGAATACAAGAAAAGTCACATCCAACATAAGTAAAATTGTAACTATGGGACTGCCAAAAAACCTGACACAACTTAATAATTTATAACAATTCTTCAGCTTCTCTGTTACTTAAATAATCCCTAAATGTAAAAAACAAACAGAAACTTTAACAGATAAATCATTTTACCAGAGTAAGAAGCAAGCAAAAACATCAGAATTAATTTTTATGTGATATGCAGCAAATGGATTGAAGCAATTAGGAAACTATATTTTTCCATATTTCCAAATAAAATTGGTAGCCCTTTTTTCACAGGAACCATTTGGGTAATTACAGCTGAATTATAATTATTATTTTGGAAGGGGAAAATAGATTAAAATCTAATAACAATGAATGGGAACTACTCCCATTGTCCAGTCTGAATGAATTAAAATGCAACCAACTCAAAATTGAAATGATACATGAGCATGTCTGAGAGAGCACAGAAAGTAGATGTTCTGAAAATGCTGAGAAAAAATCCTGCTGCTGGACAATATATGCAAGATTTGAGGAAAACTAGAAGAGGAAAGGAATTAGAAAAGGAGACAGAGAAAAAATTACTACAAATATGTATTAACTGGGCTAAGGAACCAGAAGTCCTAATGGAGGTCAGGGAGAAGAGTAAAGATGGAAAGAGATAGACTGGGTAAGGAGAATAAAACCAAGGAACAGAATATAACAGTTACAATGTCATGACAGATGTGGTGTGACTGCTTTCAAGTCAGCTATGCAGCATGTTCATGAGAGGAAAGCAGCAGCACCAGTAAACTCTAGCAAGTTATGACACACAATCACTTGTGGCTAAGGAACTGGCCAATAGATGCATTCAGATACAAAGAGTTACCCACCAATACGCCTATATAACTCCTTTCAGGTTATAATGAATGTAAAGTTGCAAAGTCACAGTAGAATACTTGACAATAGAACCTCTTACTTATGGCATAAATCTGTTTTTACTGACATGCAAAGCTCGTAAGCTTTCCAGACTGAGTAATTTTTGTGTTTTCCCAGACTAAACCACTGGTCAGGCTAACATTACAAAAACCACATTCTTCAAAATGGCAAAAATTTAGAAGTAGCAACAAACTTCCTAGAAATAAGCTCATAATTAACATACTACAAATCTTACCAAGTAAGTATTGACATTTATCATCCAAGCAGAACTCAGATTTAGAAGTTATTTGCTTAAGTCATTCAGCCATGCAGTCCTTTCCTCCCTCAACATTATCAATAGGAGAAAAGAATCTCTTCAGTCCATACAATTAAATAGGCCCTTGATCATGCAGTGATGAACAAGGGGACATCATCTATGCATCTCTTCCTTGCTTCAGTTTTTGCATTACAGGAAGAGTACCCATGGAAAATATCAGTACTCTGGCAAAGCTGGAGACACTACTGTACAAAGCCAGCTAATGTGAAAAGACCATGTTTTCTCAATAATTTTTTAAATCAGTAGAACCTGAACATATGGTTATAATGTATTTGCATATGAATTAAGCATCTATTTCAGCTATTCCCTTCTAAGGACCTGTCCAAAGTGATGGAAAAAATACTCTGTGGAATTTTGCACAAAATTTTAAGTACATCGTTGCTTCTTTCAAAACCTGAGAATTTCCCCAAAGTATTTGCAGATCAGCTCATCAACATGACCAACTCCACAACTCCGTCATTCTCAGAGATTATAGCAACATATTTCACAATCACACTGGCAGAGAGATGGAATGACAAAATACAACACAGAAAAAAAATAATCCTACATTATAAATGCTGACATTTATCAACTATCAACAGCAGCTGTTAACTCAAGTGCAAGGAAGAGCATCCAGTCACACAAATGGGAAGATTTCAGAATAGATCATAAAAGAAAGTCCAAGATGCTGCTCTAGACTTTTTTTCCCCCCTCCCTTGTGAATTCCCAGTAAACTATACTGTGCAATGCAAAATTCAGATAAACACCTTGCTATCTCCAGTCTTTAACTTCAAAGATTCTGAACGCTGTAATTCATACCAGTAAGTTCAGGACCTAACAGTTTTATAAGACATTTTTTCCTTTCCAAAAAGGTTTTTTATCTACATCTTCCTCACAAATTTTAAAAAGACCCTCAAACTTTAGACTACACTTGCTCTTAACATATCTAAAGAATATACTTGCTTTCTTGTATCTGTTTTGCTAAACATACAGATCTTGACAAAATTATTTGAAAATCAAGTGTTCTTGCATAATTAAAATCAGCTAGAAAGCACATTACATATAATACATCATTTTTACTAAAAGATGAGGATACCAGCAATCTGCTCAGAATGTAATTGCTATCCTGGAAGACAGTATAAGATATTAAAATATAAATCATATACAGAAAGATCAAGAGGAAAGTAAAGGATAGAAAATTTTCATTAAAAACAAAAGAATAACATTACTATATGTCTTTTCCATTAAGTTATTGGAAAATTCCAAAGTAGTTACTAATGCTCAGAAAAATTCTCCTCACACTAAAAAAATAGTCTGAACAGAAGTAAAACAAAAGGTTTTGTGGGAGAAACTTTACAACCTGAGAAGAAAAAATATGAAAAGAAATACTATGGGAATGAACATACAGATAAAGGGGGTGGGGGTGGGGTGGGGCTAAGAAGGAATATGGAAGTGAAAAACAGATCAGTTGTGGAAAAATGATAGTTAACTAAGTTACCTGCAGGATGAAAGCAGTAGTAGGGGTTATGCAGGCATGCAATTGTTATGCCAGTAAGAGTCCATACTTCTAAGGAAGGAGGATTAAGACTCCACATACATGTTCTATTCAGTGATATTTAGAATACAGAAAAATAGAAGAAATGTAAAAAGAGTGATTAAATTCTGAAGACAGGATAACTGCTGGGGGGGGGGTGGGGGGTGGGACACAAACCACAAACAACCCCCCCCACCACCACCACCACACCAAACAGCTTCAAGAACCTATGCACAAGAATAAATTACATAAAATGGAAATTATGTTGTGTTACATATTATTGAGAGGAGAATGCACTGTACTGAGCACCATCTTAAATACATTCAAATTCTACAGAAGATAAATTAGAAGACAAATCACTGAGGCATTTAAAAAAAACCCACAAACATGCTCCAGAACACCGTTGAGATTTCCAAGAGTGATACAGAAAAAGGCCTCTTCAGAATAAGAAAACGGTCTTCAAATTAAAGGCATGTACTGTACTGAAAATAGCAGTTACTGGGCTCATAGGTTAATAAAATATAATTCCTTTAGGTGTTCCAAACTGTGTGGTTCTCAAGGTTTCTTCCTTGGATAATTTTTTCTCAAGTTAGTTACAATGGATAGTCAGTTTTTTCTCAAGGTAGTTATAATGGATTCAGTCTATTCATCAAAACCCTTTCCATAGGCCAAAAACTGAACATGCCCATCACACCCAAACTCCTATGAGCCTTTCTCCCTTAGTATTTCCTTAAAGCATTTCCTTTTGTATCTCCCTAAAACAATGAATACATTTTATTGCATTAGTGGTGAGCATTTGGGCAACTAAACTGTACTAACAGGAAAAAAAAAAAGCTTGCTAGTTTTGAATGACTTTCTCCCTGACCCTGACAGCTAATTTGCTTTGTTTCTTGTTGATGAAGTCTTCACACACAAAACTGACTGTGGAAAGAGGTTGTTTTTCTTTGCATCAGCCACTAGGTTGGCAATCATGGATGTCTGCATCAAAACATATCACTTCTCCGGTTCAAATCAACAAATTATCTAAGCAAGTCTTCAGAAAACTATCCGTAGAGTAGCTTGGAGAACCTTCCCCCTAAGACCCTTCTATCCAGTAAGTAACAGGTTCAGTGATTTTAGTGAAGTATATTGAGCTCTGTAAAAAGTCATTATGCTTTTGAATTAATAATAATTCAAAGTCTATGTTAATTTAATGCTGTGCTATTTAAAACAACTGACCACTGGTATTTTCCTGAGACTATGTAGCACTTTGTACACAAGAAGTCCTTCATGTACTATTCTAGAAACATCTAACTTCAATATTGTTATTTCTATACAGAACATTAGAATTACAGATATTATGTGGTTCACTTCTGAAAGCTGTGACAGTAAAAAGGTACAATTTTGTGTCATTTTCCAAATGGGACAAGAAGGCAATGAACTGAGATCTCATCTCCCACTTAGTAAAGATAAGAGTAGGATGTAATCAATCTCCCTGTGGGGTACATCTGATTAAGATCAAAGGGAAAAACTTCTGGTAAAGAACATCGACAGTTCAAGTTACTGTCACCTGCGTGAACTGAAATGACTCAAGAGCAGTCTTGCATGATATAGAAAAAGCAAGAAGAGTAAATCACTAGGAAAACAGGATGCTTTCTAAAAAGCTGATTAGTCATGGCTATAAAATAGTTAAGGCTTATTTGGATCTGAAGTTGTTCTTCACTACAATAAATAACTTAGACCAGAACTAACACTCAGCAGTACTCTCCATTAAACCAATGAAAAATCAACTGAAATTAAATTAAAGCAGTCACGCAATTAAAAGGTCTCTGAAGCAACACCTCAGCTGATCCTATATGCATGACAATTAGTTTTAACCATTTTTGTTGCTATCTTAGATCTCACTCACATCCACTTTTCTTGGTTCCATTAACAATGAACTGCAATCTAACAGAGGTAAGTAACAAAAAAAGCAAATTCTAAGTCCTAAATGTATTTTGATTTTTAAAGTTACAGAATCTATGCTAAACAATGCAATGTTTGACTCAGCTGTACAGATTAACTATGCACTTTGGGCTACAGAAAATTTTAAAAGTGAGTTTTACTTTGTATTATATACGAAGTAACAAACTTTGTATGTTGTAGTACAATCACCATAAAAACTTACAAAAGGCTTATAAAGACCAGGCCAAACTGCATCACATAAAGTGTTAGCAAATACGAATTTATTTATTTTTCATACTTTCTGGAATATACACCAAAGGATAAGACACTTCCCTCCTCCTCCCAAAAATTCAGACAGGAATACAGCATCTTTTGTACACAAGAAGTAAGTTTCTTAGCCTCAGGTCTCCAAAGAGTTATGATACAGTCCCATATCTGTCTGGATAACCACACAGAGTACCATTTTTCCATATAGTCATCACCATGGTCTGCTCACATCATAATATTGTTGCTACTGAAGAAGCCCCTATATTCCTTTTGACTTTTGTGTAAGTCTAAAGCAAAAGGTTAGTAGACAAAGTAGTATTAAATATTATTTCTGAAGTAGAAAACTAAGGGACTTATGCTGCCTTATCAGTTATGCCCTCCACATGGGGTGAAGTGTTATTGTTTTGCTAGAGTTGAAAATGTGTAGATTTAAAAATAGTAAAGGCAAGATATAAACAAAAAAAAGAAAATATTTTTAAGAATCTGTTTTTTCCTTTTAGATAAAAAAGACCAGAGGAGTGACTTGTTTCACAGCCCCATGTGATAAAAAAATCAAGTATCTCTAGAGTTCGAACATGTTACTTGTAGTGCTCTAGTCTTCCATTTGCCTTAAGGTCTGAAATTTCAGTCTATTCATAAATTCACTTTTTAGTTCACTGTACAGCCTGCTGGTACCTGAGCAACTGGATCTAAGTTGGCCTTACACTAAGCAGGAGATCAAAATGAATGACCTCCAGATGTCTTCTTCAACCTAAATTGTCTTCTTCAACCTAAACAACTGACTTCAGACAACTTGAAAGGGTGCTTTACAATGCATTTAGAGCATATGAATATTCTTGGCACTTCTTATATCTAAAATTCTTTGAACCAACGTAAATCTGTTGAAAAGCTAGTAAGACTAGAACTAAGTCTGAAATCACAACAAAGATACAAACAGCATCAATATCACTAAGAGATACTGGGAGATGGATATTGGGAAAAGTGCAGAAGCTTCAGTTGGCAACCCATGTGCATTGCTTCTACATGTTATATAACTGACGTGTCTTAATTCTCCATCCCCTTCTGCACTCATGAGTAGTTAACAAGCACCTATCCCATTTGGATACTCCACAGCAATCAAGGTTTAACTCGCAGCTGAAAGGGCTCCTACACAGGTCTATCAAGTAGTAGGAAAATTCTCAGCCTATTTTTTTTTTTTTCCAGTTAGAACTCATGGATGCTTCCCCAATACTTTAGCTATGCTTTAAATGAGTATAAATTCCCAGCTCTACCTTTCCATTTTAGCTGGGGAATCAGCAAAATATGTAATTTTTTTTTTTTTTTTCCCTCAGAATCACAGAGTATCCTGAGTTGGAAGCAACCCATCAGAATCAGAGTTCAATTCCCTGCTCCTCACAGGTCTATGTGAAGGTAAACCACATAACTAATAGTGTTGTGCAGACACTCCTTGAACTCTGACAGATTTGGTGCTGTGACCACTTCCCTAGGGAGCCTGTTCCAGGGACTGACCACCCTCGGTGACGAGCCTTTTTCTGACATCCAACCTGAACTTCTCCTGACGCAGCTTTGTTCTGTTTCCTTGTGTCCTGTCGCTGGTCACCAGAGAGAGGAGATCAGCAGCTCCCGCTCCGCTGCCCCCCATGAGGAAGGTGTAGACTGCCATGAGGGTGCCCCTCAGCCTTCTCTAAGATAAACAAGCCAAGGGAACTCAGCTGCTCCTCATAAGTCTTACCCTTGAAACCTTTTGTCATCTTGAATGCCCTCCTCTGGACACATTCTAATAGTTTGATGTCATTCTACACTGAGGCACCCAATCCTGCACACAATACTCGAGGTGGGACCATACCAGTGCAGTGTAGAGTAGGACAATGCTCTCCCTCAACCAGCTACCTATGCTGTGCTCAATGCAACCCAGGGCATGCTGTTGACTCATATACAACTTGTCATCAAACCGAACTCCCAGATCTCTTTCCACAGGACTGCTCTCCATCCTCAGGTCCCCCAATTTGTATGTATAACCAGGTGGAGAATCCTGCACTTGCTCATACACAGTTGGTGATTGCCCAGTATTCAAATCTATCCAGATCTCTCTGTAAGGCATCTCTATCCTCGAGGGAGTCCAAAGCTCCTCCTAATTTAGTCTCATCAGCAAACTTGCTTAAAGTACATTAGATTCCTGCACCCAGATCATTTATAAAAACATTAGGGCTGAGCACAACTCATCGGCCAAATGCTCACCCAACATTACAGACTTGTCTAGCTGTGTGCTGGACATTTTGTCCAAAAGGATACTGTGAGAGACAGTATCAAAAGCTTTGCTGAAGTCCAAAAAAACGTATCTATTGACTTCCCTTGTTCAACTAGGTGGGTGACCTTGTCGTAAAAGGAAATGAAGTTAGTTAAGCAGGACTTTCCCCTTGTGAACCCATGCTGGCTATGACCAAGAACTGTGTTGTCTCTCAAGTGTTTTTCAGTGACTCCCACAATAACCTTCTCCGTATTTTTACCAGGCACTGAAGTGAGACTGACAGGACTGTAATTACCAGGGTCTTCCTTCTTATCCTTCTTGAAAATTGGGACATTTGACAGCTTCCATTCAACTGGAAGCTATCAGTGAAAAGCAAGTTCAGGACACTTTATAAGTTTAGTTCCTTCCTATTATGGTAAAATGCAACTAAGAAAGGTCTTAAAAGAGAAGTAGTTTCTGAAATACAATCTTTAATTTTTGCATACTTTTATGTTTAAAATCCAAATGTATTTTCTCTTGAAGCAAGAGAGCCGTCAATAATAAATGCAAACAGGTCAGGACCTGGTGGTCCCAGGCTGAATTTGGTCCCTTCCACAATTTCATCACTCCTGGCACCCTCAATCTTGTGGAAAGATAACGCAGCTTTTAGAAATGCATGAGATGTCAAAACCTCTGCTTGCACATACCTATGACCAGTTGTTTAGACCCACAAGCTACCGCTGATTTTACGCAACCCGGGATAGACGTTCCTAAACCGCAATTAAGTTCCTACCACTGAAAAAGTTGAACCATCTTGTTTTGAAAGTATCTACAGTAGTTTCAGAGAAATCAGTGTCAGAAGCATAAGTTTACCAGGTACTTTCAGCCTTTGGTGAAATCATGTTAAGTTGTAAAGTAAGTTTACAAAATGAACTCCGTTTCCAAATGGAGAGAAAAGAAGCGTATTTCCATGTCACATCTGCTGTCTGCACATGAACAATATGAACAACTTCACATGCTCACTAAAGTCACTGCATTTATACACACACCGGATATATCTGCATGTATGTGTATTTCTAACTACTGTGAAGGAACTACAAATTCTTAATTTATGACCCATTACCACTGGGTGGATTCCCTACCTTTTCCTGTGTGAGTTTCTCTGTCTTAAATAGGTGACGCTCTTTCTGTTCGTCAATGTAATACATAATAAACTTGGAATCTGTAGATCACATGAAATTCTGAACTTATCACTTCAGAAAACCAAACGTCTAGTCTTGAATCAATGTGAGAGACATGGGGCACAACCTCGAAATGAAATGGGAAGATCAAAGCACAATGCTTAACCGAAAACCTAGTCTTCAGCAGAAGTTTGTGTTTACATGAGCTTCAAGGTAAAAACCTCTTGATTAATCAATTTCACTTCAACCATGCTATGCGGAAAGTAGAGTTTTTTTACTGTCTATGTGCGTAAACACATCTGGATTTTAAAATTAAAACCACTCCATAGAGTCTAGGGATAAAGCACAAGCCATACTTACTTCCATAGAGCCATGGACAATATAACAGCATGACTTGCTTAAATAAATGAGGAAAAAGAACTGACACAAATTACAATGCTTAGTCTCCCATTTTCTCTGAAGTTTTTGTTTAAAATTTTTAATTCTTAAGAGTATCTACCTGAATCTGTATGAACCCTTTAAAAATGAAGGTATGCAGTAAAAACGTCTGCTGAAAAAGCTCTCAAATGCAAGCTCTTACAACTGACTGTGGATTTTTATTGCTGCAGCTAACGTCTTAATCAAGAAAAACTTCAGGAGAATATTAATATAAACGTACATAGTTTATAAAGACAAAAATAGCTTTACTACCCTTTTGTAAACATACAGCTTTCAGCAAGGGCCAGCAGAGTCATTATTCAAACTCCTCTTAACCAGACCTGCTCATTTGCTATGCTCTCTTAATCAGCTCTGCACTGCATATATATCTATAAATAGATAAGTTGGTCTAGGAAAAGCTGTCCTCATGTATCTGGAGTGGACTTCACACCTTTACACATGTCAAGACAAAAAGCAAACTACTACGCCAGTGCAGTGCAAATTACTACACAAGTGCAAGATAGCAGCAATTTCTTCACGAAGGCACTCTTGTATTACAAACAAGTCACCAGAGGTGATTTTTACAAAGGCTTGTGATTTTGACCAACAAGGGGAGATTTTCATAAAGAGCAACAGAACTTTATCCCTACACAACCACAATGCTCTCTTTTCCTGCAAAATACCATGCTTCTATGCCAAAGGATGAGAACTCATGCTGTTTCAGAGACAGGAGAAAAAAAGTCACCAGAACTTAACAAAATTGACACATGCAATTCCTAAGCCTTATTCTTGGAAACAGCTGAATTCCTATGGCTGAAATGAAAAATAAAACATCAACTACGTGAGCACAGAGAAGGTGGATATATAAATCTTCCTGCATAATTTAATTTTCATAAATGCCAATTCTGCTTTATTTTTACCTCATGCAACTCTTGACAACAGTTTTTAGATAATCTCCATAGTATTTCAAAGTAGGTATTTAAGCAATAACTCTAAAGTACACAGAATATATAAAATACTAATAAATCAGGTTTGTGTGGAAGCAGAAAGTATTATATTTTACACAGCTACAAACTGATAGAAACCTAAAATCTCTGTAACTGACAGAGGAATAAAAAAAGTTCAAAAAAATTATTTTATCTTGGCATCAGATACCAGACTATCAGTTCCTTACTCTCTGTGTTTACTCGCACGCATATACACAAACATCTGGTTTCTTTGAAGCCATAAAAATTTGTTACTTTACATACCTCTAACTTTCTTCCTGCTTTGAATTTTATGAATGTAGCACTGGTGACATACATTTGATATTTAATTCTAAATAATATTACCTGCAACAGTTTGAGAGTGCCTTATTTAAGTTAACTTCCAATTCACAAATAGTCATTACAAGAAATAAAGCTTGTACAGCTCACTACCTTAAAGTGTTCCTATATTATGGCACTGAATACGGACGGAATACTTTTAAGTTATAGTCCATATATTTATATGCATTTCCAAACAATGCGGGCAGATCTACCACATCTCTACTGCTTTTGGAAGCATTGCAATATTTTGTACTTTCCCAAGACCTTACACTCTTGAGAAGAGTACGATTACTTCAACTTTCGCTTGAAAGAAATGCAAAGAGCTTGAAATATTAATATTAAACAAGTTCAAACTAAAGGCTCAGAAACAAGGAAACGAATAAGCAACCTGTTAAATATTTAATTTACTTGTATTTTGAATAAATGGATGTTATTATCTACTTGAAAATCTACTTGGTATTGTCTAAGATGTTATTATGTGGCTCTTTCATTGCTAAATCATTCATTTGAATGTAATCTGATGAGGAGGCTCTTTAAACCAAGCCACTAACTTTCTACCAAAGATGATGAGTAATGTTCACATCACTCATTCCACCAATTCCATTATAAGGGTGCTAACCCTCATCAGAGGATTTAAAAAAAAAGGGGGGGGGGGAGTTTGCATGTGGAACAGCTACAACTGCATGGACTGTGAAACTAAACTAAACTAAACTGTAATGTTATTTTTCAGGTACAGTGCTCAGTAGACTATTAATGTCATCCAAATCCTTCTAAACATGGGTCCTGGGTTTAAAATTTAGCCATTCTAGAGTCACTGAGAGAGCTGTTACTCGATGGCTAACTTCATGTAAATAAATGTGAGCTATGTAAAATATACTAGACACTCTTTGTCTACTTGGAAAAGTTTCTAGAGCAAACAAGCCCTGGCCATGGACTGTCTGAGTCCACTCTGGTCCTCTGAAGTAGGTCCTCTGCATGAAAGATCTGGAAACATACTCCACACTGTATTTCAATAGCAATTTTGATATAATTGTCCAAAAAGACAACTACAAAAATATATTTTTATATTAGCACTATACTTACTCAAGTGTCCTTACAAATTAACAAAAAAATTTCAAAGGAAAAGCAGTTCATGCTGTGGACAGACACATGCTGGGATGAAACATCAACTTATAGACAAGTAATTAAATCTATTTTCAGAATTATTTTAACTTGGATGAAAAAATAAAGTCTTTTTTAAAAAAAACACCCTCTGAAAAAGTTCTAAAGCCAAATTTTAACTCAAACCAACTCTGTTTTAAAGTTAAATTATGTGCTAGGATTTACAATAAACATGATGATAGAATAATTTTTAAAGCTTATGTGTATACCGCCAAAAAACTTAAGACATTTTTTTCTTCTCTGAAACTCTTCAGTACCTGTTATTCTACTATCCATTTAATTCACTGTGAATCACATAACAGAAGGAAGCTACAAATGAGTATAAGTAAATTATTTATTTTGAAGGGAGGATTGTATATGGTCTAGTAAGTTTACGATGACAAAAGAAGATCTGCATCTTATCTCACCAAAAGTTCAACCTCAGGAGACTGAAATGTTTGCCAGCAGGTTCTAAATCACACAGACACCAATGAATGTAGATCTTAATTGTAGAGATTAGCTGACCAGAAGTTTCCACTACCATTAATGAGCTAACTGAAGAATATCAATCAGATGTTTTCTGTCCTAGCAAACAGAAGATTTCACAAACCACAGGTCTGGAAACATTTCAAGGAAGAGATGAAAGGTTTCCAAAGCCATAGTAACCCCTCTCAAAATAAAAGCACTTAATATAAAGCTTTATTAGCAAATACTTGAATGATAAAATTAGCTTAAAAAAATTAACGTTATTGACATAAAGGGACAAATGATTCAGAGACAGCAATGAAGGAAAAAAAAAACAGATAAAAAGTCAACAAGGAATTGGTTGATAACACTGTGAAGGCAGATTTTGAGGATATAACATGCAACTAAAAAAGAAAAAAAATATTGTAATTAATGTGCTACAGACAGAACTATTAGATCAGTTTCCCACCATAACTTCCACATGGACAGTTCTGCCATCCTCAGAAGGCCTATGTATGCACTTCTTCCCAGCCTCAAAAGCTAAGTAACTTTAACAGACATTCACAGCTCAAGCCTCAAACTCTTATCCATAAGTAACTAAGTCACATGGTAATAAAAACTGATCAACTCATACAAGAAATCTACATGCCCATTCCAATCTCAGGCTTTTTCACTGGTGCTTTTTGAGGTCAGTGGTTGGTTTGATGATTAAGAGACATTGCAACCACCAACTTCCACCAATTTCTATGTGGAGGCTACAAATGGTAAAGAATTTACTGCATTCCTTCCTTAATAATCAGTTCCACAGTCACATAATCCCTCTGTTGACAAAGAAATACTTTTTCTCTCCTATTCAAACCTTGCTAACTTCCAATCACTGGATCTAGCTATGTCTTTAAAAATTTAAAGAAATTTCAACTGTCAAACATCTTATCTCCACTTCAGTATTTCTTTACCATTGTCAATTCTCTTGATATTTTTTTCAATAATCTGAAGCATATTCAGCTGCTTGAGTCTCTATTAAGTGAAGTTTCAGGATTCTTCTCTGACATTTTTCTTTTTCACTTTCAACATCCTTTTCTGGCTGCTATCACTGGAACTAGACAAAGAACTCAACTGCAGTCTCAATGGTAACTGCTGAAACAGAACATTAACATCATATACTTTACCTATGTCATTAGTAAACAATTCTCTGCATGTGTATTGATTTTTAAAATATGTGTACCTGCTCTTCCAAAGCTTCATACTAAGAGCTTATATACAATTAACCCTACATAACTTTGAGGAAACGTGTCTAATTTTGAAAATACTCTTCTCCATGTAAGACCTCACATGCTGCTGTCTTCACCTAGTTCACTAAACAATCTGCTTTCATTATCAATGACTAATACTTAGTGTTCAGGTTTTACCAGAAATAGATTCACACTTTCTCTGATAAAATATACTTTAATTAAAATAATTTATAAAAATATAAAAGTTTGAGGCAATAGTCCTATCTTATGAAACTATAGTAGAAACATGTTGTTTGATTACTTCAGATTACCAGTTTTAAGATCTCTTCCTGTTAGTCAGTCAAAGTGATACATGAAAAACATCTCACATGTAGAGGAGTAGTCCTTTGAAAGTCACAAACAACACTCAGTGGAATTACCAGAAGAAAATTCAACAGATTTTGGATTGTAATTTACTGCTTATAACTTACTAATGCTTACTACACAAAAATTCATAGAATGTTTAATTAACAAGAGAAGTTTCTCTCCCAAAAACCCATACAGAATTTTCATGATATTCTATCCCACTTGCAAAATGGGATTTATCAGCCTTAAACAGAATTTTCTGAACTGAAAGCATTTCCAGACCAATCATCATCCAGTGAAACAATCCACTTTTGTAGACTACCAACTGAGAAATGCAACTTCAGACAGTTCCAATTCAATTAATGAAAAACAAAAACCACCTGACATACATCTCTTAGGCCCTAAACAAGTAAATTATCAGTGGGATTTTAACTAAAACATATATAACATGAGGATCCTGGTAAGAGGAACAATTTTAAATTTCATTACTCAAACAATGAAATTACCTGCAAATCCAAGTGTCAAAAAATCCAAAGCAAATATTTTCCAAGAATTTTGATCTATAGGATATTAACTACTATTAGACATTACTGCATAACTTTAATACAGAATCAGATTTGAACATTAATCATGGTAATTTAATTTTATTTTCTTAAATAGAATATATATTTTATCTTTGTAAGCAAATGTGCCAAAATAAATTCTTGCCTACCCTACTTTATTTCCTAATTATCAAACAAAAACATTTGAGTTTAGTTTACTAAGTCTATCGTACTTCCCATTATTACTAGAATAATGAGAGAATTCTGGTCATTCAAATATGATGCATATCTCATGAGAAAAATAGTCCTTTAAATTGAGTTATAGGTTAAAATAACCAGCAAAGACTATAGAGGAAAGGATTTCATCTTCATATAATAAAAGACAATCATTTCTTCATGGGAGAAGAAAGGAAATTGCCAGAGCGAAAGATACTTGTGGAACAGTCATCGTAATGGAAGTGTTGCTGAACAATCTGTAGATGACTAAAAACCATGGGAAGTTCCCTATCAGTTTTTAAAATGGAAAATTCTTGTCTTCTTCCCTATCTGATACCAAGCTGAGCTGATGGAAATATTAAAAATTCCGGTCTCCTATCATTTCTATCCTGCCAGAAGTTGCTCACCCCTCAGATCTGCTAACAAGACTGCTCAAAAGTACTATCTAACCCATCTCAGTCAAAGTGAGTCAAGACCAGAAAAGATGTAATAATTAGTTTTTCCTATCTGTCTCATTTTGACAGAAAAGGCTTAGGGAAAAAGTCTAAAGCAAAGCTTATTCATATAACCTAAGTCGTGTACAATACAGGTGAGAAGTGAAATACTAAGTGTTCTGGAACAAGAGAAGCAAATATATGCTCCAAAACTGCTGCCTTCTCATGCTAAGCTAAGAACATTGCAACTGACTATTAAAAGTCAACTTCCTTTGAAAAGGCTGTCCCTTCTTGCTTTGCTCACTGCACAGTTCTACAAGGAGAAAATTGTTCAGAAGGCACTGAAGTACTGCAAATATTTAAATTCTGTGCTTGCCAGAAAAACCAACCAACTCTTTTAATGTATATTTTTATCTGACACAGAAAAGAACTTCCAAGTTTCTTGTCATAATAAAACACAATTTTACCTTGGTATGACTGGAAATAAATCATTGAACAGAATAGTATTTTTATGTTCTAAATTGATTCTGAAAATTTGCCTAAACTGTCGTATTGTCCTGGGAAAAAAGTATCTCTCAAAAATGTTGAAGAAAAAATTTTCAAACTTCAGAATTTCATGTTTATATGGAATGTTTCACATGAAGTGAATAAGTGAATACACCTATATACATATGTGCTTGATACGACTTGGCAAGAATTATTTTTTTCCTAGGATGAAATTTTAAGCAATACTACGCCAGTGGCAAATTCAGTTGTTTCACCTCAGTATTATTCACATTCCCTACCCTATAAAAGCAGTATGATGTGACTAGATATAATTCAGGGTGACCTTTTGGGGGAGTAATAACTTTGGATCTTAAAGTAGATCCTATGCTCTATAACATGCAGCTTGTCTTAAGAAGTAAATCTAGAAACTGCACAAAAGCACAAGCCTAAGACTTTTCAATTAAACAAAGATTTTTAAATGATCCTCTAGATAAAGGTGAAACATAATTATTTTCAAGTATGTTTTGCCAACTAGTCTTCAAATTTGTGAAGACAGATGCAGTGCTGAGGCTTAGGTTCCAACGAAAGCTTATACAAACATCTTGGTAGTAGCCTTGGCATTGCTATCTTAATGCTCTCAGCAGTTTTCAAAGCTGCAGACTGATCAGTATTAACTGTATTAATTACACATAAAATGTTTAACACACTGAAGGCTTTAAAACTAATAATATTTATTCAAAAGCTTTCTTCAGTGTTGTAGTTTGTTTGGAGCTTTTAAACAAAAAAAGGTTGGTATATGTAAGTTTATTTGTCATATTTCTTCAAATACATTATTCACAAAATCTACAAATTCTGGGTAACAGCAAGACAGTATAACTACACTTACATTGAACTGCACAAGTCCAGATTCTGCTCTCATCTATTTTTTCATATGCACAGTATTATTGATACTTAAAACATTCAAGAGAAGTAAAATTATAGCTCCAGTTCTCCAGTTGTCAACTAGGCTATTCCAGGCCTTAAACTCCAGGGTTGTATTCACTTAAAGTGTAATCAGTTTAGGCTGACAGGCTATCAACCTAGAGTGAGCAGGCAGTATGTAACCCAAAGATTAGACTCTGTAATTCCAGGAGAAATGCCATGTAATCCCAGTTTCACAGTCAGCACAGCCGTCCTTCACAGTGCATGGCCAAGCAGACTGGAGATACCAAATCTCATGCTCTCCTGAGAACATAGTACTATGGAAAAAAATCTAAGGAGCAAGTATGTGAACTGTAGTAGGTGACTTGGCTCTGAAGCTTATGGGGCACAAACCTCACCAACTGAAAACAGAATCATCTAGGCTGAAGGGAGCTTGCCAGTTCAAGCCAAGCAGAATGACATCGTGGGAGGAAGAGCAATTGATTGCTCTGTGGGCAGGAAAACTGACTGCTAGTCATCTTCAGCAGTACTATTCCAGACCTTGCTCAAATCTCTCTTCTGTCAAGCTAGCAAGCCGCTACACAGTTCTGGGCTTACGCAAAGTAATATTGGCCAGAAAACAATGGTGATGAAGGAGAGAGGTCATATACTGATAGCTGGCACCTACACAGACATAGAAACAAGGCAGCTAATGGAAAGGAGATGAGACGGCAGCTATTCTACATATGAACCTGCTTAAGAGGATGGAATTGGTTAATATGAAAACTGAAAGGTAGCTCAGATAAAAGCGATCATGAAACAGCACTGTTCACCAGGATGTATCGAATTTCAAGCAGTATCTAGGACATAAAGGATGTCCTAAAGGAGAGAAAACTCTTCTAAACAGCAATGCTTGTAAACATTAGATGAAAATTATGCAAAACTACTATATACACCATTCATCCTTCACAAATTATATTCTGCATGCTTGAAACTACTAATCATATTTGCAAATTTAATTAAGCTTATATCAACTGTTCCAATAAAAAAGGTAGTTAGGCTACCATTGTTGAACAGTTCCTAGTTTTAAACCTAAAAAGAAGGATTTTAGGAATGTAATCACTTTTCCTTTCTGAACACTATCTATGGACAGCACTTAATCTAATTCACACCACAAGTGGCAGAAATATGTCTAGTTCATTAAGACACAGAAAACATTTACTAAGCAACAGTATAGTACTTAAAAAACCCATTTAACACCCTATGCCACAGAGTAGCTTCATATTTGAAACACACATTTGATAAAGTTTAAGGATTCAGTTGTACCTTACATGCACAACATTATTTCTGAAGATCTGAAGCTGAAATAACTTCATCATTTAATTGGAGACAAATCTACACTGATGCACAATTTATCCCTAAATAACTTATTATGGAGATTACTTGGTGATGGCAGTCACTATTCTCTAACATACCTTTTAAAGAGTATGAACATTACTTAGTAGAGAGTGAGAGAGGAAAGACTTGTGAGAGGAATTTTCTACAGTAAACCAGCTGTTAAGCAACCACAACCCTAGTTGCAATGACAAATCACAAAGTTCAGGGCTGCTCAATTTCAAGTTTGGCTGCAATTCTATGTCTAAAAGGAAAAAATATACGAGAGTAGGGACAAAGAACACCTGTTGCTGGAACATTTAAAATCACTGAGCTCTCTTCTTATTCATACAGCACTACCTGTTATACTCATGATAAGAAAACATCCAAATAACAAAAAGAGTTATTATCCTTTACCTCTTCCTCCTTTGTTTTAACATAAAAGTCAACTGATAGCTTGGAATGATATAAACAAGGAGTTAAGTTATGCCTTATAACACAGGGTATTTTTTTAGGTCACTCTGCTCAGGTGTATTTCCAGAGAGAAGAATAATTTTTAAAGTCTTTCTCATTTTCAAAATTTTCTTTCACTTTTAGGCAATGCATTAATGTCGGCATTTCTGTTACTATAAACTTTACTGCAGTTCTGTACACATATTCAACATACCGCCGTTAAATTGACAGATCCTTGCCTTAATAAGTGTATGTTCCAAATAAGCCTGAAGTACGTGGTAAGGCATTGTGAAAAAGATAAAGATGTTCTTGATTACACACAGTATCTGAGCCTTATCTAGAATGGCAAGGAGGACATGCAATTAAAAGGAACTGATCTTTCAGGAATAGCTGTGGGATATTTTAAAGTCCTAGGCAACATACAGCCATAAATTAAAAGACAGCCTGTGCAAGAAGAAAGCTTAGATCAAGTTAATACCAATACTGAAAAGAGCTTTGTATGTATGCTTTAAAAACCAGTGAAAGATTGGTAAAGATGAACAGCCAAATTAGTGAAAATTGAAATTATCGTATCTGTAAGGCAAAACTTTAAATAGAGCATTACTGCAGTTCCATGGAGAAGACATCTGAATTTCTATGTCTACCTTTTCTTTTGATACAATTTTATTCTAATCACTTGAAATGCTGGAAAGCTAAAAGCACCATTACACAGTTCTGAGAGTATATGTACAAGATCTAGTGTAGTTAAAAAAGTATATTCACATAAAAAACTCCTTAGCTAAATCTCCAGGTTACTGTTATTTATCCATACACTTAAGGTTAATCATCAGATTACTTACAGAACTGACAAATTTCTTACTTCATTCTGCAACTAAAAGCTAACAAACTCTGAACAATCTGTAAAAGCCCAGTGAAATTATTATTCATCTCTAATTCAAGAATAATTAAAATATTAAAAAATAACTTTTTTTAAAAACTTACTATAACATGAAAAAAACAGTATGTTATTACACGATTTAACAAGCCATCATCTGGAATATTTTCAAGGAAAACAAAACGAAGTGAGCTACTCTAAGTTATATGTATTCACTAACAATTGCATAAGGGGACATGAACTTATACAAGTTAAGAAGGGGAGTTTTCAGACTTATTCTGTAACTGCTGAATCTAGGGTCTGGCTCATTCCAGTGTGTAAGCTGACCAGTTTCTGTTTCCCTCATACCGCAGTCAGAAGGAACTCTGTCTTTTTCTTGTGTAGTCTTTTCTCAGCTCAACATCGTGTCCTTAAACAGTCATAGAAAACACACTGAGACTCCCTGCTGGTAACCCATGTATCTGCAGTCTGAAGTAATAAATCTACAAATAGCCTAATAATCACAAATTAGAATACATTATAGTCAAAGCCTACTTATAGGATTTATTTTTTTAAAAATGTAGAGTAAATTTGAATGCCATGAATAAATCACAAGAAAAAGACCATATCTCAAAATGTTTCTTTTACAATAGCAATTCTAAGAGTCTTCATTTGAATTGCTTTTTAGTTCAGGATAGTACTACAGCCTTAATCACCTGGAATCCAAAGAAACTCTCAAGTGCATATAAAGACTATAAGAATTTGAGCTATAGCAAGTTAACAAAAAGAGAAAGAAATATGCATTTAAAACATTCTTAGATAATTTATTTAAAACATATTCAAAATGTGTTATTTTCCTTTGATTCCACAAGTCTACTTGCAAAGTTTGCTTTTTAACTTCTTTATGCATCATGAAAACTCCTGCTTTCAACATACCAACCAGAAAATGCAATCTTCTTTCCTTACTTTTATTTTTAAACTGTATGCAAGTGACATTAAACTAAAGAGACAGACAACACAAATGCTACAGTAGTCAAATAAAATATACTTCACAATTTGTAACTAGTTCTAACATTCAGTTTATGAATGTCTTCTCTAGAAGTGGTGCAAATGTTAGAGAGAGTATACAGATTAGAGTTTAACAGTATATTTAACACCCCTCAGCTGCTCCCACATCCTCTTCTCCTTCAGCCTCAGTTGGACACTGCCATTCAGCATGCCTCATGGAGCACAACACACATGCCTCAGCTGGTACTTTCAAGCAGCTTCCAAACTTGTAGATGATAAAGTGAAAGCCCTTACACCTTTTCTTGCATCTTTAAAAACAGGTGTTGGTTCTTTCAAAAACAGGTTTGGAGTACACAGAAGTTCTCCACACAGAAATACTGATCAAGAGAGTGGAGAAATCTCCATTAAAGAGCTAATACTGCCTTGCTTTAGTGTTCCATGTGATGTCCAAGAGACAAAAGCCAACAAAACTGGAAAAACATTCAACCTTCCTTCATGCCTACTAAAGGCAACACTAGTTTCATTCTCCTACATACATTCACTCAGGGCTGACCCTCCGAAGGGTCCCATTTTGGTGTTCAGTGTCAGGTGTCCTTCTTCACAGATGGCAGTTGTGACAGTTCCTTTTCCAATGTAAGGATTAAGTCTCAACATCTAGACATATAGCTAGTACTACACTCTTTATTAAATGTTCCAGAGCAGTCATTTTAAGTTAAGCAATTCGATCTTACATCAATGTCTAGTATAAATTCTAGAACAAAACTAACACAGATCTATTGCAAAATTTCCATAGCTCATCTTCACTGTACACAACAGGAGCAGTGCACTGACAGGATAGAAAACTTTGAGACAAGTAGGTGTTTGATTTCACCTCCTCTTCTGATGTGCAATACTATAAAGCTTTTAATTTCTCCTCCTATGGATATAATGTTCTTGATAAAGTATGACACCCAGGAAAATGTTAAGGACTGTGAATGCCTCCATGTGTAACATCAGGAACATCAAAATTGGGTACAGACAGGTCTCCCGCCCTGTAGAAAGACTGATTCAGGACTGGGAGAAGTCTTTTTTTTCTTGGGGGGGGGGGGGGGGGGGGGGTGTTGAACTAGATGAAACATTCTTACCTGAAATCTCTATGTACCAAAGCCACATAAAGATATATTGGGCTTTATCTCAACATTTTCCTCAAGAGAGAAGACCTTACCAACAGTTAACATATTTGCATGAACAAACCACACCAACTCTAGATATAAAACCACTGCAAAAGCATTGTATCTTGAGAACAATCCACACACTACATTTCCAACAATACTGTCGCATGAAATTCCACCTTATTGTCACTGAAGGACATATATAAAAAACATGGACTAAATCTGACCAGAGAATCATTTAGCCCTGTATTTGATCACAGCAATAATAATGCTGATCAAGTCTAGCCGTTATGGTTTATTCCCTTCATTTCCCCTCACTATTCACAACTGTCAAGCAAGAAATGTTATAATGCCTATTGCATTTCCTATCTGTTTATAAGCCCTTCTAAACATGAATTTTTCTCATCCCTTTTTAAACCTGCCTCCACACCCTCCTGTGACAACACATTCCAAAACGTATTTGGACAGTATACAAAAAGAAGTATGTTCTTTTATTAGTTTTAAAGTTAACTCTAGACGCTTTCAACAAATGTCTCAGTCTAAGAGGTTTTGGTAAAAAACAGTTCAACATTCAGCCCATCTACCATCTTGAACATTTTGCAAACTTTGATCACACCCTACTCCCATTTAGACCTCTTCCCTCTGGACTAAAAACTGCCAGTCTTGTGGTCTGACCTGATAAGGCTACTGTCTCCAAAGCTCAAGTTCCATTATAGTTGTTTTGTTTGCTTTGCATGCAACATAAACTAAGTTTTCAACATAACACTCTTCAATAGTTTCATATTTCTGCATTTCATTAAGTGCAAATCTACTGACTCAAACAAAAAAAAGCCAGCTTCACAAATTAATTACTGGATTAAATGTAAAAACTTAGAAAGGCAGAGAGATAGATAGACTGTTGTAACATTTAATCACATCCATAAACATATTCCATACAACATGTGGAATAACCACTGAAAAATACAAAATTTCTGTTTTCTGGAATACTTGGTATAAATCAACTTTTTTTCAATGCTTTTACTTGAAATTCAGAAAACCTGTTTCCTTTAAGCACAGATCAGTAACAGTTCTCAATTATCTCTCGCTGGTATGGCCCATTTCTTTCTTTAGCTTTAAACATCTCTGCTCTGAAGCCCAAGTATTCTTATGTTACTTTGCTAAGCAAAATACTCTCTGAAATTACCATAATAAAGCGATCTTACAGCAGTTATTTTTCCTCATTGAAAAATCACTAGACAGTACCTTCATTTATTTAGAACCACTTGAGCATTCTTCAACATTATAGAAGCAACAGCAAGACCCACCACTAAAAAGAAGTCAGAAATTCAACCAATACTGTATAATACCAGCAACTGCTGTCACTTACTAATGAAACGTACATTTTCAAAAATGTGCTACTCACTAACAAACCTTTACACAACGTAATTAATGAAAACACCACTTCTATTTATCTCTTGAATTAATTACAAGCTCATTAGACATTGGCATGATTAGATGATGTTCCCTACTCAGACTCCTACTTTCTTAGTTCAGCAGGCTCACGGTCAGCCAGCAGTGTGCCCTGGCAGCCAAGAGGGCAAACCACAGCCTGGGGTGCATCAGACACAGCATGACCAGCCGGTCAAAAGCGGTGATTATCCCGCTGTGTTCAGTGCTGGTGCGGCCTCCCCTTGAGTGCTGTGGGCAGTGCTGGGCCCCACAGTTTAAGGAGGATGTGCAGGTCCTTGAATACATCCAGAGGAGGGCAGCAAAGCTGGTGGGAGGGCTGGAAGGCGTGTCCTGTGAGGAGTGGCTGAGGACTCTGGGCTTGTCTAGTTTGAGAAAAGGAGGCTGAGGGGCGACCTCACTGCTCTCTACAGCTTCCTGGGGAGGGGAAGTGGAGAGGGAGGTGCTGGTCTCTTCTCCCTGGACTCCAGTGATAGGATGCATGGGAATGGTGCAAAGCTGTGCCAGTGGAGGTTTTAGATTGGCACATTTCTTTACTGGGAGGGTGGCCACACACTGAAATGGGCTTCCTAGAGAGGTGGTGGATGCCCCAAGCCTCTCAGTGTTTAAGAGGCATTTGAACAATGCACTTAACAACACTTTAACTTTTGGTCAGCTCTAAATCCAGTTGGTGGCCGGTCACGAGTGGTTTCCCGCAGGGCTTGGTTTTGGGTCCACTCCTATTTAACATCTTTATCCCCTCGTCTAGGTCATCAGTAGAGTGCACCCTCAGTAAGTTTGCAGATGACACCAAGTTGGGTGGGAGTGTTGATCTGCTCAAGGGTAGGGAGGCTCTGCAGAGAGACCTGGACAGGCTGGAGCGATGGGCTAAGGCCAGCTGGAGGAGTTTCAATAAGGTCAAATGCCGGGTGCTGCACTTGGGCCACAACAACCCCCAGCAGCGCTACAGGCTTGGGGAGGAGTGGCTGGAGAGCTGCCAGTCAGAGAGAGACCTGGGGGTGTTGATTGACAGCCGGCTGAACATGAGCCAGCAGTGTGCCCAGGTGGCCAAGAAGGCCAATGGTATCCTGGCTTGCATCAGAAATAGGGTGGCCAGCAGGGACAGAGCAGTGATCTTACCCCTGTACTCAGCACTGGTGAGGCCGCACGTCGATTCCTGTGTTCAGTTTTGGGCCCCTCACTACAAAAGGACATTGAATTACTCGAGCGTGTCCAGAGAAGGGCAACGAAGCTGGTGAAGGGTCTGGAGCACATGTCGTACGAGGAGCGGCTGAGGGAACTGGGGTTGTTTAGTCTGGAGAAGAGGAGGCTGAGGGGAGACCTCATCGCCCTCTACAACTACCTGAAAGGAGGTTGCAGAGAGCTGGGGATGAGTCTCTTTAACCAAGTAACAAGTGATGGGACAAGAGGTAATGGCCTCAAGTTGCACCAGGGAAGGTTTCAACTAGATATTAGGAAGCATTTCTTTCCAGAATGGGTTGTTAGGCGTTGGAATGGGCTGCCCAGGGAGGTGGTGGAGTCCCCATCCCTGGAGGTGTTTAAGAGTCGGGTTGACATAGCACTGAGGGATATGGTGTAGTTGGGAACTGTTAATATTGGGTTGATGGTTGGACTGGATGATCTTCAAGGTCTTTTCCAATAGACAGTTCTGTGATTCTGAAGTGGTCAGGCAGTTGGACTAGATGATGGTTGTAGGTCCCTTCCAACAGGAACTATACTACTCTATTCTATTCCAGTTTACAGCTCCAGTCTTTTGGAGATGTTATAGTTTGTTATTATTGTATTTCACAAATTGTATACTGTCTTTAACATTTAAGTGATGTGTTGCAAATTAAGCAATATAAATTGTTTCTTTTCATGACACATTCAAATCCTGAAAAGACCTGTCACTAGCATGAAACAAAATGAAATGGATTTAAAATACTTTTCCTGTAATGTCAGTCATGTAGAGTCTCTGAAAATGCAATTATGCAGCTGTTTATAGTAGTGTTTATCTGGATTTTAGTTACTTGACCAGATCATTTCAATTCACAGCAATTCAAGCATCAGGCATGCACTGAATACTTGTCTGGTATATTAGTTAAGCGCTTGCTTAGATGAAACAAAATTATACAATCATCAAAATTTATAATATCTTAACTTGTTTTTCCACTATCTACAAACTATTCAGCCTAATTAAGAAGCTGTACTAATGTCTAACTACATTCAAAAGAGCAACACACTTTTTTAGAGTATCTATTCTACCATTAATAAAATTTTACTATGGAAATAAAACCTTTGCGTCTACAAGCTGGAAAAAATACACAGTTGGCTTCACTTGCATGTATTTTTCCAATTTTATTTTTACAGTTGAACTGCTCCTTAAAGAACATTGTACTATTCAAGGTTTTTTTTCTTCTGCCACAGTCTTACCAGAAATTGTATCTATGTGTTAAACCAGTAGGTAGGTCCTTTTTGGGAAAAAAAAAAAAAATCCATGCTGTTTAAAGTAACTGAAATGTTCTGTTTATTATGGACCACACTATAGATACATCAGTGGGACAATTCAGTCTTCCCACTCACTGTCACTTTGGAGTAAAGGTGATTGCATATTTTAAACATCAGTTCAAAAATCACTCATGATCTTGCTACTGACAGCTGCAGTAACTTTGTTAATTAATACAAGTGCCACGGTGACATTTTGCAGTTTGATTCTAGCCACAAAGATCACGACTGAAGCCACAAAATAATTTCTCACAGTCTCTTTGACACTTGTCAAAGAACATCCATCAATATTCAATTACCCTTAACATAAAACACGCAACTTCCCATTGAAATACTCTATCTTCCCAGCAAATTCGGTTACATTTGAGTATCTCCACAGGAATTATTCTGCTCTGAAGACATAATGTGTAAAGTTAAATTTTGTCAAGAATTTTTGTAAAAACGTATTTAACCAACAACTATCTTGAAATATCATGAAAGTAATTTTAAATCACAAAATGAAAATAATAAAGTACATTAATAATCCAAAGCCAAAACAAATGAAATTTTTGCTTCCAAATCTCACCTAACATTGTCCTGAACACTTGCTCAAGATTTAAAAGTATGATATTTAAAGCAAATTAGGGTACAATAATAAAACACAGAAGCCAAACAAGGGTCTCAAAAAAACCCTGACAAAAGATAGACCTCAATACTCACCCATCATTAGAACATGTCAAAAATTCTTCCTTTATTTTTGGATGCCAACAGCCTGAATTCAGCATTGCTGTGTGACCCTAGGGAAATAAACACAAAGAGGTCTTACAAGGTCTGTTAGATGTTTTACAAGGTTTTATAAGTTTTACTTCAAATTCTTCAAGTGGAGTCACATGAAAGCTGAGGGCCGAATCAGACCACTCTGACCACAGCAAAGGCTGACTGACATCACAATGATTTAATAGATTTTACGTATTCTAATCCATTTCATCCTTGCTTGTTTTCATTTTTTTATTATAAAATATTCTTCTATTTTTTCTTGCAGAAAATGGCATGGAATCACACTTCCCCTTTTTCTCTTTGGAGAACTGTAATGCAGAGAAAGGACGAAACAACAGGCATCCACAGATATCACGCAAATTGTTCCAAGCATCACAAAAATAACAGGAATAACAAGAACTACCAGGGTGACACAATATACATACTCACTGCCAAACTACACCCAAGTAAGCAATTGCCATTATGGTGACTATGACTATAAAATGTCTTTGTCCAGTTGGATTTACTTCTCTGAAGTATAGGATGACTACATTCAGACAGAAATTTGGAAACTACTCCTGCAGCACTGGAATTACGTCAGTTTGCTTTAAGCACAAATATGGAAAGAAATAAAATATTTTAGCATTTTGACTGCTGGAGCACAATACACTGGAATTCTAGAAATTTACAAGAGAAAGAAAATTTGAATTATTTTTAAGTAAACAAGAACTAAAGCAGAAGTTACTATTTGATAGTTTTACATATGTATCACTAGCCAAAAGAAATAGTCATCTGACAAGAACAGCTTTAGGCAAAACAGCATTTAGCCTAGTTATTTGGCAATATACTTCACAAGCAATAAATAAATCAACTTTATCAGTTTGAGCAGTAGATTTTATCACTACTTTTTAGGCTTAAGCTATTTGAAAAACTGACTTGAATTTAAATCATCTATGTAAATAGAATCTTTGTCTCAAAGTTTGTGGAAATACAAAGGCAAAGTGGCCAAAACCCAATGAACTGTTGTCAAAATACTTAAAAAATATGAATCAGCCCTCCCCCATTTGCATATTTAACTGCCATTACAAATGTACACATTGTTGCTTATTAGTTTTACACTCATGTCATGCAAGTAAAAATAGTAACAAACTCTAACCCCTTCCTTGAAAGAGGTAAATTGTATCATCAAAAGAAGGGAAGGTAGAAGAATGGAATAGACTAGACCAGATCAATAATTTTTTTTTGGTTGGTTGGACAGTGGTATAGGGGAAGTTGACAATTTTTAGACGATACACCTTTAAACAGAAGAGTTCATTGTGGCATCATAGAAACATTATTTGGAAGGGACCTTGAGTTCACCTAGATAAACCTCCTGCCCAAAACCAGACCATAGCCAACACCAGATCAGGTCACCCATGGCTTTGTCTAGCTGGATCTTGAAAGCCTCCATGGATGAAGGTCCCACAACTTTCAGCATATGTTAATACACAGGACTAAAGCATCCCAGAGACGGGGCTTTGCATTATTCCTTATTGAACTTCATGAATTTTCTCATTAAGAGCAAAATATTGTCAGTCAATTAATTTCTGATTTTACCTTTGTGTTTGTCATATCCACAATGTATTGGTCTCCTTTTATGCACTCCATTACTGGGAAGCCATCTCTGTCAAGAACTTTTGCTTGAGAGTTACCAGAGACAACAAGAATAACATCTCCCGTGCTGCTATACTGTAAAGATTTGATTTGGTGACTGAAAAGAAAAAAATAAAGTGTTTCAATTAACTTCAGTTCCTGTAAACCTACACTAAAACAAAGTGTCAATGGTAAGAAGTAATACTGCAGAAATAGACCCATATACACTCCTATACCAAAAAAAAAAAAAAGGAGGGGGCGGAATCTGCTATCAAGGGATTGAAGCTTTTTCTTCCTCTCTCTGTGTGTATGTGCACATCACATTTCCTTCTTCAACCACATAGCACATCAAACAGTATTACTTACAAACTTGGCGCCTAAAATGTCATTTCTGGCAAACATTTAACTTGAAGAGTGCTCTTATAACTCCAAGTGAAAAATAGTATGTGTCAGATTCAGCTCTTCAGGACTGAAAATTCTATTTCATCTTCTCAAAAGCAACACGTGGAGTTACAGTAATCTAGAAATTTCTATAAAAGGATGTTGTAGTCCTACATAAAACTCCACTGTACATTGTACACCAGGAAGTTAGTCTTATGTCAGCATTTTTGCATCTTTTTCTATGTTCAGGGCTAGTTTCATCAGAATCTTAGATAAAGTTAATATACCATCAACCCTGGAAACATGACAGTAGCTAGCAATCTGCCTAGTCTACTACGTCTTAGATGATTGTTCATTTGTTGTAAATGTTTTCTTACATACATCGTCTATTGATTGAGAAAACCTGGGACAGAAATCATGGAATAATACTAAGACAACAAAAATTATTAACTGAAAGTGGGAAGATGGCTGATGAGTAGGAAGTCCGTTTCCAGTTTCACCATCTTCTCTCAGCATTCTGCTTTATGAACAAAGTTCACTGCAGTTGCTGTATCTGAAGCAGATATATATCCCTTTGACCTCCTACCTGTCTATATACTCCATTACAAGGATGGCAAAGAATGCAAAGCAGTCTATCCATTCCACACCTCCCAGAATTTATATCCTGGCACATTAACAGAATATGCACAATAACTTTGCTTTAGATTAATGATTCAGCTCTGCAGCTAAATTAACCCCAAATTAAGGACTGGAATGCATTTGCCTGCTAGATTTGGATTCCCATGGCACACAAACTGTCCTCAAAGGAGGATTATCTTCCTTTCGGTGAAGAACGTAACCATGTGCATTCAAAACCTAGTTACTTTAAGGAAACTACTTTCTAACACAATTTCACATCAGTAAAGTTAACACCCAGATGATCCACAAAACTGACTATGCAACCAATTTAATGTTTCATGTCTTACATAGTAGTGACTTCATGACTGACTCAGTAGTAGCTATTAACTGCTAAATCTGTCCTCAAACTGTGACATACTACACAAAACACATAAAACGTATTTTAGAAGTTCTGCATTGATCATAATAACGTAAACTAACCCTAAGTTTCTCTTCAAAAAATGTTTGGCAAAAATGACTACATTATGATTCAAAAGCCAAAAATTGCTTCAAGCACCCTATTCTGTAATACAAACTGGCAGGCAAATTGGATGAAGTATTATAAACTCTGATTTTCAGTAGAAAGGAGACACTCAAATCTGGGAATTTCCAAAATAGATCACAGGCGAGGTCTGAAAAAGCATCCTGAGCCTTAAAAGCAAAAATGAATACTTGCTCAGAAGAGGAGAAAGGAGGCCAGATGCATTAAGCTTGAGGAAACATTGAAAAAATGAAAAGGAATCCCACAAGAGAAACAATATCTGAAATCTAGAATCTTCTCTGCACACAGCTGATAAACCTAGACTAAAGAATCCATCAGATTCAGCTTTAGACAACAAGCGTATCTCAGGAATTAAGTGCTCTTGCCATATCACGTGATTTCTACAATGCTTGAAATATTCCAGAGCCCCACCTGAACTGCAGAATGAAGTACTTATGTAGTTATATTTCTCACACTCTAATACTGAAATCGTCAAAAGAAAATACCCAACACACCTTCAAAGCATAGATTCATGTTTTGAACTTTTCACTACTGAAATGTAAGCACTGAAAATAAACATTTAAAAACTACACTAAAAGATTTTTTTTTTGCTTGATGCATGCCTCATGCGTGAAGAGGATCTGGCCACTAGATATCACCAAACAGCTTGCCCAGAAGTAAAATCTGAATTCTGAGAGAATTCACAATATGTACAGGGCCAGTCTTCTGAAAGAATTGTTTTGAAAAACCCTTTAGTGCTGAAATTAAAACTACAAACACTACTGTTAACATGGTACTGTTCATAATTTGACCAATACCTATACCATCATGTCTGAACAAACTTTGATTTCATCTTAAAGTTTTTTCTAACAAGGAAAAGCACCTGATTTTACAGCACCAAGTGCAATAGGAATATAACTACTAATTTAACAAATCAGTCATGAAAAAATTAGGCTGAGAGAAAAGATTTCCTCAACCTTTACATAAAGGGAAAAACCCCAACCTTTGTGACTGTGCAATATGACTTCTAAAATCATGCCTATAAATCAGTCCTATATGCAGGGTATTTGCAAAGCCCCAGAAGTTACCGCTTTTCAGATGTTTATTGGAGTATGACCAAGAGTGAGGCTCTGCAGAGGCAGTTCTTAAAGAAAACATTTTTGGTTCTTATTAATATTAAAGCAAAAGTCTTGGGAAACTTATAAAAACAATTCCCTTTAACAGCATTAATCCAAGTCATTTTGGTTTAAAGCTGCCAAATGTGCACAGTACTTTCTGCCAGGACCTGCAGAACAGACCTACGTACACGGGTAGAATCATGACACACAAATAATTTCTACACATGTAACGCAGCTTTGCCTTACCCTTATCTTTACCTGTAACACTGAGGTGTGATTTGAAGGTACTAGTTTATTGCCAGGCTCCTTTTTTTTCCTTATGTCCCACATCCAAGAAGACGTTAACAGTGTAAGCTGGTATTACTTTACCAAATGGGACCTGGACAATATAGAATTGTTCTCAGGCTTTTTTATTCTTAAATGAAATTAAATTTATGGCTCCAGAACTGGATTTCTGCTAATACCTAAAGCTTCCGTACCTGAACTCCTCAGAATTCTTTGAAATTAAGGTCTGTGAATACTAATAGTCCTTGCAATAAATTCCATCGTGAAAAAAACATATATATACACCTGGGCATAAGTTATAGAATATTCCACATAGTGGTCACCAGCACGTCTCAATGTCAGCATGGAAGAACTTCTTCTTGAGTTTGGATCTTTTTACCAGAGCTATAGTTCCAGTTTTATGTTTACAGATACAGAAGGGGTATTTAAATAATATATTTTTAAAAACTCAGTATTAGTACATGAGACTTGCAACATAAATGAAATTCCCAAACTTTTCACCTGTCAATATTTTAATATTATTTATATTTTTATGTATTTCATTTATACCTCAACATACTCAAACCACAAGAATGTACATTTGATCAAGAACATTCATATAACAATACTTATGAGATACTTGTAACACACTAAATGAACAGCATCATGGATAACAAGCAATTTAAGCTCATATTTTACCATCAGTTTTTGCCAAAAGGAGAGTACAAATGTATTTGCAAGCTGCTTTCCTTGAAATGGGACGTTAATGTACATTGTACTTGTGGTTTTTATTGTATAATTATGTCTCATACCATCATTACCAAGTAGTACTAAATCTGAATGCACGCTTCTGCCCAATTTGGAAATGCTTCAGTTAAAACAATCACCTACTGTGGCAGTAAAGACTGTCAGATCTTTCTAAACTGCTCAGTTATGACTGAGAGGAGAGGAAAATACCATTTGTATCCTGCTAACTAATTGTGTAAATGAAACTCATGCCAGAAAAGTCTGAATGTGTCTTCACATTTGGATGATTTTATTTATTTATTTCAAAGTGGCATGTTTACCAAATTATGTTTTCAAAGTAAATGTGCCATTTCTAAGTTTATAATAAAGAGCTATGTCTGTCAAAGAGATTAGAATTGCATAACGAATCAAAGCACACCTTATTTTCCTGATTTCTCAGTTTCAATCATCAGTGGAATCCCTTTCTATTTTGCTCCTTTTCAGGATAACAGTCCTGACTTTTTCTCATTTTTCATTATCTATTCATTATTCTTGGCACATCTGTAAGTAGTCATACATATTCTAACCTTATAAACTGACCAAAATTCAGCTGTAACATTTTAAAATAATAATGATTAAAAATAGACGTTCTAAGGACTACTTACTGCACATAATAAATTGCAATCTCTTTTTTAAGCATACCAAAGTATCTTATAAATTAGTCAGACATTAGAAAGTACCTTGTTAGAACAACTGTGTTACTAATTTATGAAGGTGTTTATCTGAAAGTTCACTGTGCATGAGACATGCACTCCTGAAGGAGTTCCATATTCCAGTTCTCTGGAATAAGTAAATGAACTTGATTCAACTACTTGCTGAATTACCAGTGAACAGTATGGATAGTATGGAAATCACACTCTAAAAAATGCTTCCTGTATTCTTTTTCAAATTTACATACATAAAAATATATAGATAAATGTTAATAAATATATAGCTTTTTTACTTTAAAAAAGACAACAGATTTATACTTTTCTAATGCACACTGTGTAGCTATTCAATTACCAGTGCAATGCAAAGGACCAGTACTTTCAGAAACAGGACTTAATGAAAATTAGATGCCCACCACTCAGAAATACTGGCAGCAACTACAGGGGCTCTCCACAAAGGGGTCAACTGTTTTAACTTTCTTCTCTTCATTAGTTTTATATAAGCAGAGTACATATCGAAAGTGTATTGTATTAATTTCAATTACAACTATGAAAGTCCACCTGTCTCTTTGAGAGGTTCACAGTCTATTTGCTGAGATACACTATTAACAATTTCATCTGCACATTCACCTGTAGCTTTCTAAAAGGGGAAAATATGCAAGTCATAGCAAAAAGCATGAAAAGATATAAGCAGACAAGTTATTAGGTTCACATTCCATTTACTACAAAAAGTACAGTGGAATACAAAAGCCTTCTAAACAAGCTGTCTTACAAGGATTTTGTGATTCTATTAGGAGTTTAACACAGACACAGTCTTATGTAAAACAGACAGTCTTCATACCTACCATTCACAAGGCTGGAGTGACCGAAAAGCCTGGAGAGAGGCATCCATTCCAGCAAAATCCCAAAATTTAACATCGTAGTCATATCCACCAGTTATCAAACGGGCACCTGAAGGATCCAACCCCAAAGCAGAAACCTATACAGAAAAAAAATAAAAAATAAGATCATTCAAGCTTTTTATTTTTTTTTCCTGCAGTTCTTCAGGTCTTACCAAAATATAAAATACTACTAAAGTCAAAAAAATAATTCCGTGTGCTGGTTTCTTCCCAAAATGTGTCAGCTATATTTTGTTTCTGAATTTTCACAGAATCATCTAGGTTGGAGAAGACCTTGAAGATCATCCAGTCCAACCATTAACTAACAATGACAGTTTCCAACTACACCATGTCCCTCAGCGCTGTGTCAATCCGACTCTTGAACACCTCCAGGGATGGGGACTCCACCACCTCCCTGGGCAGCCCATTCCAACGCCTAACAACCCGTTCTGGAAAGAAATGCTTCCTAATATCCAGTCTAAGCCTTCCCTGGTGCAACTTGAGGCCATTACCTCTTGTCTTATCGCTCATTACTTGGTTAAAGAGACTCATCCCCAGCTCTCTGCAACCTCCTTCCAGGTAGCTGTAGAGGGTGATGAGGTCTCCCCTCAGCCTCCTCTTCTCCAAACTAAACAACCCCAGTTCCCTCAGCCGCTCCTCGTACGACCTGTGCTCCAGACCCTTCACCAGCTTCGTTGCCCTTCTCTGGACACGCTCGAGTAATTCAATGTCCTTTTTGTAGTGAGGGGCCCAAAACCGAACACAGGAATCGAGGTGCGGCCTCACCAGTCCCGAGTACAGGGGTAAGATCACCTCCCTGTCCCTGCTGGCCACCCTATTTCTGATGCAAGCCAGGATGCCATTGGCCTTCTTGGCCACCTGGGCACACTGCTGGCTCATGTTCAGAGATTTTCACTACCTTTGAGTACTCTGGAAGGCGTAAGAAGAATGGAAATCGAAATTACATAATCTGAATTCATCACTGACATCAAGACATCACATGAAGACAGCTGAGAACAGTTAGTTTACAGTGTTTGCTTTCTAATCATCTCATTGCAAAATTAGGATATGTTTCACTTCTATGAAGAAAGTTGTACTCTAGACTTTTTTCAAAAGTACAAATAATATTTCTAGGAAGATACTGAAACAGCATTTAACCTTCCTCACTTTAAGATTTTATGCTAGCTTATTCAAGACAGTTCATGTGCATATATACATTGTTTGGTTAAATTTCTCTTTGAAAAATATTCATTTGATTTTTTTTAAAAAAATCACAAATTTTAGAAAGATACTATTTTAACTAAAAAAGCTCAAAAAAGTTTACCAAACCCCTTTTTCTTTATATACAAAACTAGTTGCTTAAAGCTACTCAGAACTTTGAGGAAAGAATGCTTAATGCTCATTACTCTAATTTGCTTTTCCCAAATCAAAGCTTGATTAAAATGGAATTTTTAGTGGAAAACCTATTTTAATTCTCTATTTGAAGAACTTTATCATAGCAGTGTTCAAATCAGCATATGGCGAAGACTTAACAGAAAACACCTGACTGATTAAACATCCTTTCATTTACCCTCAAAATTATTTCTTCTCTTTTCTCATTTGTGAAAATATTATCTGCTACCATGATTTTACATATTAATATAAAATTACCTAGACAATATGCTAAATTAATTTGTAAATCAAATAAAGATATTAACTCTCCAAAATTGTCATCTGTGTGAGATAGCATTGAAAGTGATGTCAAAAACTGTAAAACGAGAGTATTTTTAGAATTACTCAAAATTACACCCAACCTGAAATGTTAAAATGACTGAAAAATTTTTCATGAGAAGATAAAAACTCATAGAATTCATATTTAGGGAAATCAGGCCAATTACTTTCAGATGCCTAAACCTGTATTAAAAATTCCAGATATTGATGTACAAAAATTACAGTAATTTGCATATAAGGATGCTCATCTGTATGTGTCTTCTTTACATATATACATGAAAAGTACTGACAGTCACTATGATTTAATGCAGACACACAGAAGTATCACCAAAAAAACCTTTGTCTCAAAGATGTATCAGTCTACTACTATACTTTTTTTTAAAAACTTTAAAATACACACTGTGTTATGGAGACTTAAAACTTATGTAAACTGTTGAATAGTTCTCACACAAACACTGTTTAAAAAAAAAATGGAATTTAGTATGAGATACTCCCTTTTCCACGCCCAGTTGAAAAAGTAACCTACAGAAAATAATAAAAACACCAGTTATGAATGGAATTTATCCTTTAAGATGGACAGTTTTGCTAAAATTAATGTTTCCTTATATGAAAGAGTATGGGCTTCTTTTGAGTTTTCTTTTTCCAGTTTCATGTAGAAAAGGTTCACTTAGGCATTCCTTATTTTATCAAACGCTCATTTCTTGTCATGTTCTTCTTAAGGCTCACACTGCTCCTCTTTGTGTTTCAAATGTACAGTGCCACCATATAGCCAGTTTGAAAGAAGTACTTTCAGGAAAACCAAGATGTTGCAGAAATGATGCTACTGTTTACCAGACAACTGATGACTCCTTAATCTAACTGTCCTGCTTTATTTTAAAGGCATTAGCTTGCAGAAATCTTATCTTTTAGAGAAGGTCTAAAGCCTCATTCTTCTAAAAGATACAAAGTATCATCAGATGCCCTAATCAAGTGCTCCCCAGAAAAATCTAATTTACAGAGTTACTAATAGATTCAACATTCTTCTTTTTACTTCCCTGAATCAAATGTTTAAATGTACTGCTTTGTGCTATCCCTAAGAATGAATTAAATTCCACTTAAGTGATTATGTCACTGTGACATATTTGATTTTCAAATGAAACAGATGCAACTTCTTACATGTCTCCATAAAAATGGCCCTTCTACCATTTAAATGCAAATTTTGAACCCCATTCATTTCATTCATGACTTCTAACATGCAGAAAAACTGGGCATCTCCAGATTAATCATGCATTCAATTAATAGACTCAAGTGTTCTATCCTACAATAACTACTACAGGAAGGAGCAGCTGTGATATGAGACATTAGAAAGCACACTGTTCAGAATACCTCTGATTATGCATTCTTTCTCATACCCACCTATGTATCAAAAGTGTCAGGAGAAAAAAAGAAAATATCTCTCTCTCTCCACACACACACACACACACACACATCTCCTTGAAGTTTCATTGGGAACAGTAACTCCTATTACACTGCACAAGCAAGGCAACTGGGAAATTAATCAGGTTTCTGGAAAGACTCTCCAGCTTGGGAAATCTTTTCTGAGACTTTTCAGCTGCACAGGAATAGAGTCATCATCAAACCCACGTTCATCAGATTGAAGAGGTACAGATGGGATACATAAGTTTAGCTGAAATACAATACACTGTATGAGCATAAGAAGACTGTATTTTAAAACACTGGGGTCAAACACTGATATCAAGATATAAAGCTGCTCCCATCCTTACATATGTGTAATGACATGGGTAACTAGTTTCATTATTCTAAAACAAATACAAAAAAAATACTCCTTCTACAGAAGAGCTCTTTTTTTCATCAGTATGCTTCATTCACCACATCCAGTCTAATCCAGCAGCTCTATATATACCCACATTATGTTTCACCTCTGTTCTAGATGATGACAGCTGCATTCTCATGCAGTCAAAATACCTCAGAAGTCTTCCAAATCTCTAACTTCCACTTTACAAAGCCCTTTTAGTTAGAAATAACATGAGTTTATGCTTTAAGGAGCCATCAATTGATTTACTGGGTTAATATAGAGAAAAATAATTTCAAAAAATTACGTCATAAAGTTTGTTAGGAAATGTATTCAAGAAACATCCTAGAGAAGCAATTACTGTCACATGTAAAATGGGAAACTGGTTTGCACTAGTACACTAGCATGCAAATCCCAGTATGCATAGAAATTAGTATGCAAAGAAGTTACATGCACTGTGTACATAAAAATCCACTCTATTTTTCTTAAGTGTTATACAGTGCACCTTTTACAGATCTTAAAAGAGAATATTCTACTATTTTAATTTATAACACACTTATTACTTTATTCCTCTCCTCCCTCCACCTCTGTATGTCTAGCACTATGATAAACAAATGGGTAAGCTTTATCACCTCTCCACAGACCAAGACAGACCATAGTCTGATGCCAGATTAATGAATAGACACTTCTGAAAACAACTGTTTCTAAAAGCTTATAAAAAAAATTTATGATCTTTAATGTTAAGTTTAAGTCTCCAGAAAATTCCTTTAAAATGTCTAATATTAAGAAATTAATTAAAAATTCAAATCTTAAACTCACAAGTTATTGACATTTAATGTTTTAATTTGATATGTTAATTTAGTAAGTTTCTTACTCAAAATTATTTAGTATTGTTGATTTTTAAATTAAGTGTATTATATTAATTACATAAACAGAAAACAAACCTACAGGTTTTCTTAAAAATCCAATAAAGAAAAATTATACATTTTCTTAGGTTGTTTAAAACCTCATGATAAAGAACTTTTCTCAAATAATTTTTTTGTTTTATTTTTCTTTCCTTTCTTTTTTTTACCCCCCTCTCCAATTAAAATCTCAGGAATGCCATGAGTGAGAATTCTACTAACTAGTGGACAGTGCTTTCGCAGGGGTAAAATAACAATAAAAGAAATTCCAGTTTTACTTTCCCATCGAAGCGTAAGCCATATCCCAAACTGAAGAGGATAAAGAGCGGCAGCATCTTTTTTTAATGACCGAAGAAGAATATGGGGAAAGGATTTGGGAATAGATTCAAGGCTATTCATGGTCAGAAAATAAATTCCATTCTATAAAAATACATCTTCAATCAACCAGCACATAAAAGAACTTCAATTTGTGTTGAAACATGAGGTTACCCAGAGATGAAAATATTGAGAACAAAGAAATGATAGTTACAAGTTGGACAATCGTTATTTAAAAGAAAGTGAAGGAGTAATATTGGAGGTGAAATGTAGAAAAGACAAGGAAGAGCAAGGTTTCAAGCAATTGAGAATGGTGCATAAATGGCACTTAAAGATTCAAGAAAAATGAAGGAGAGTTGTATTCAGCTACAAAGTAGTCTTAGAAACTTCAGCAATAACACTGTTTGAAATCCATGACGTACCAAAGAAAGGTCTAGATTAGACCTATGCCTAGATTAGGAAGGTCTAGCCTGGAAGAGGAACTCTTAACAACTGCAGAGAGTCTATCTGACAAAACAGAAAAAGAAAATGAGACGATTGAGTCAAATGGAGCCACACTGGGGTTATGACAACAAAGTGAAGAAGCAGTGCTAAAACACACTTTCAACTGCAGTAAGAAAAGCGCTACACTAAAATAACAAATTAAGAAAAAGAATTAGCTGCTTGAACGTTAGGTGACAGTACGTATTTGTTAACTTATTTCATAGATGGCTCAGTTCTCAAAAAACAGTAAATGTTGAAAATATGTTATCACTTACTGTTTTTGTCCCATGTTGGAGTGTAATTTCATGAGAATCTGGAATTTTCTTGACAGGGTTCTGGAAAAAAAAAATAAAATCCACCTCTGTGAAAATAGTGCTATGCGGAAAAAAAACAACCAAACAAAAAACACAGTACTGCAATATATATCAAAAAGAAAGGTTTCCCGCCATAACCTGAGGAGGAGAAAGCAAGTGGAAATCAGAAACAAGAGACTGATTCAAGATTTTTATTTTCATGGATATATGCCTAAAAATCTGAGGAATAATTGTTAAAAAATATGCAACTACCTTAATAAAGAAAAAAATCAGGAAAATATTTCCTGTTCTTCCTCTTCAGAAAACATTAAAATTCTCTTTGTTTCTTAATCATCAATATCTAACGATCTTGAATTTTGATTTAGTCAATCCATCATTATACAATATCCTTTCAAATAAAAGGACTCTATGACGTTAATGAAATTAATGAAAAAATCTAGAAATTTATTACAGGAGCTAAGTTATCTATGTGGTTTATTAAGATCATGGACTGGCTTCCCACTTCCACTTGTGACATTATCTCCAGCTCTCATGGGTCTTAACAACTGGCACTTCAATAGCAGCCATAACATAGTCAATGTAATTCAGGGAATTTCATTTAATAGCAACATACAGATCAAAGGCAATTACAGTTTAAAACATCTAACACATCACACTAACATCTGTGACACAAGTTAATTTACACAGAAAGAAATGTGCTGAAAGTATTCAAGAGATTGGAAGGTTCTACAAAAGTAATTTGAATCATTATTCTTGAAATGTTCATTTGTCTGGTATCACGTAAGTTTCCAAAAAGAGACACAATCTATCATTTTGATGCCAATGTCCCATTTAAAAATAATTTTTAAGCACACTTCATATGATACATTATATCTCTTTCCTTATCCACCCCTGCCAATTCCTTCCCTTTTTTTCATGCTTGCCACAGAAAGTCTCAATACCATCAGGCTGATTTCCTTTATAGTCATTTTATCCTGCAGTTCTATCAGCTTTATTTCTCTGATAAAGCTGACACTTTCATTTACATAGATTTAGCCAGATCTACCCTTTTTCTAACTTCTTCACACTAACAACAGCTCTGATTCCCAAAACAACAGTATAATTTCATTCCCTTTTTGCACAGATATATAGATATATATAAATACACATACATAGAGATAAGCCAGCGGAAGGCTCATGCCCTCTGTTTTCACATTCACAACATACACATATCTTTGCTAGTCACAGGTGTCTGAAGGGGAACTCAAGTATTAGCATAGAAATCACACATGCACCTGAGCAAAAAACACATTTATAGGACTGTGGCAGCATGCTCCCCACTGCTCCCCAACCTGCCTGCTCAAGTGATAACCAGCAGTGGTGATCATAATGGATGTGCCTGGTCATGATGTCTACACCTGGCTCAAAGTGGATCAGCGGAGACAGATAACACAATAGCCAAGAGCTAATTTCAACAATGCACCCACATAACCATGGTGCTAGTCAATGTTCAACTCAAGCCAAATTTTGAAAAAACTAACACCTGTAGTCAGTATGCAAATATATCAATCATCTTACTCTATGAATTGTGGACAGCCCAGGGCCTGTTGAACTCTCCTGCATAGCAGCAGGCTGCACAACACCACCTCCCCTCAAGCAGACACCTCTCAAGGCTACTCCTTGAGGTTGAGATGCCTTGTCACAGCAGATTTTTGATAAGTGATTAATAGCATGCTAAACTTTGAAATCCTAAGTGATATAAAGGATTGATTGTGCACATATATAGTCCTTTAGACATAAACTGCTAACCAAGTCTGGGACTACGTCTGGATCCAGCTGCACCTAGACTCCTCTCTGAGAAGGAGTCCCTTCTGAACCTCATGACTCAACAGGAGGGTCTCCTGACAGTTTTTTCTGACCCTGTCCTCTATGCAGTAAATAATCAAGTATACCTTGCCATCGAATCTTGTTAAACCCCTGTCACCACTTACTAACAAAACAATGGTTTAACAAAGTTTGTATCAACATATTGCTACTTCTCTCTTAAGAGAAAAGTGCATCACTCCATCCGCAACAGGGACTGTGGTCCATGTTAAGTCTACAAGTGAAATTGTGAAATGTATAGCCCACATGGCATTAAGAGACACTTCAACAGGACTCAGTGGTTTACAAGTTGAGAAGTAGGTGTAGCTCAAAATTCCCAGTTGAAACTGTGATTATGAAAATGAGTTTATTGCCCAATTAACACTATAAAGCACCCAGACAGAGGTATAATTATAATACCAATTAAGTTTTCCACACCTCCTCATTTCCTGCACTATAAATTGGTAGTTGCTGTTCTTGGGATGCAAAAAAATGCTCAACAGCCCCTGCCTGTACTTGCCATCTAAGCACATTCCATAAAAGCAGAGGTGTGAAAAGGAAACAGATAGCTTCCAAGATTCATACTGCCACCATCCACAACGAAAGATCTACTACTTCTGTGCATCAAAGTCTTTCACAGAAATCATCTGTTGCTGGAAGGAGAAACAGCATTTTGGTCATTCTCATCTTAATCACTGCAAGGCTGCTTATTTTGTATTCCAATTCACTTACTGGAATATTATAAGGTTGCTCACTTCATATACCTTACCACAGAGGTAGGTATTGTATGTCAATATTGCATCAGCACTAAACTTAATTTTGAGAGGGTATCTTAACTACTTTAAGAGTTCTTTCAATAATTCAAACAAAAAAAATATAAATTATTAATAAACCAAATCTACCAGAACAAACTTACTTAATTTTAATTGCTAGCTCCTCCAGATAACAGTAAGCAAATCCCTCTTTTAGTTCGAAGAGTGAACCACTCACATAAAAATGCATTTGCTTTACAGTGCATTCGTGTTGAACACTCTTCTGACTCCTAGCCTTTAATGGAGAACAACAGATAGAAATACATTCTGCCACCTGATAAATCAAAACAGCCTGACCTTGGAAGTCAGACATTTGGTGAGTGCTAGTGGTGCTATATTCTGCAGTGCCCGAAGAATGCCTGACAGTTAAGTAAGTGTTTAGACTATTCAAACCAAAAAATTAAGATAATAATGTCCAGGAATGTATCTTGGCATAATATCTTCAAATCAGCCAAACATTTACAAAAAAACAAGGTAGTCTATTCTATTTTAGTAACTACAAACTTTCTAAACTTTCTGAAAATACTATAACCTGCTCTACAACAATTAACCTGCTACAACAATTGCCTATATGCGCACACAAAAATCAAATGCAACTACCACTTTTCTTCTAGTCATTACATTCCGAAGAACAACCAATGCCATAAAATCATTTTTTCACACTCTCAAAGGAAAATATAGTTAATACATTTTATGCTGATTCGAACATCAGGATCCCATGTATACTGGAATATTACTGTAAGTCTGAAAAAAACAAAAATATAGAGTTTGCCCAAAGTGTACCTGCACTTCCAGGTCTTCCAGTTGTTGCTTGGATTTCTGCTGTTAAGTTTACACAAATTGATTTTAATATTTCAGTAATGCTGTTCTGGAGAAATTGTATTGTAATTAAAACTATACGAGATGAAATCTTTACAGGATTTTTTTGTTGGTTTCTTTTGTTTGGGTTTTTTTTCCCTTTTTAAACTATATCAGGAAAAGACGGTATGTTAAATTTCTCTTTCAGCAGAAACAAAGGAAAACAGTTTTGGTGTTGACGTACATCCTAACATTTTTACAAAAATTCTCAATTCCCTGGCTTACATAAGATTTATATATATATATAAAATCTGTGAAACAATGTATTCTAGGAGTTCACAGTTTTTCTCAAAAATGAAAAGTCTTACCTTTTAAATAATTTCTGCAAAGGGACACTGCAAGTCAGGCATCACATCTGCTGTTTGCAGTAACATTTTTTCAGGGAATTCCAGCCCTAGCTGACTGTTAAGCTCCTGTGCCTGACAACACTCTTCTATTCACTGCGCCACTGTCCCTAAATACTGTGGATTTTTTCTCTTGTTCCTTTTGGGACCTTCCTTATTCTCAAGCAATACTCAGAAAATACGCCACTACAAACCACAGGCTGAAACTAGGTCAGTCTCCAAGATCTCTTGAGAAAAATCAAAGACAAAAAATCAAATGAACCAATGATGCAGGTCAAACTGGACCTGTGAAGTGAGAGAACAGTCACAAAAAAGGAAAAATTAGTTAAAATCTAGATTTCTACATTCTACAAGATATCCTTCGATATCCTTGGAGTTGTGAATATGGGTAATAATAACCATTGGGACTTGGCAGAAGACAGAGGAATACAGGAGGTGGGAAAATAATGGGCTGGTATCTTTATGATAAACTAAACATTTTGGTTGGGGAGAAAGTTCCACTAAACAGTATTAGAGACAGGAATTTGTAATTAAAAAATACCTCAACTTTTACCATCTGTTAGACTTTCTAATTGACCATCCAAAAGTCATTTTAGAATGCCTTTAGAATGACCATTAGATTATGTTCACAGGCTTAAATGGATAAAAGCAATGACTGAAAAACAAAATGGAAATCCCACAATGACATACTCTGCTGATCTCACATACACATTAACTGCAAACTGCACTTGGTGAAAAATAAATTCATCCACTAGAATCTGACCTCTCCCCCTGTAAAAATACCCCTACAAGTTAGAATATAGGTTCTCAAATGACTCACCTTTCATGACCCACCAGAATGATGCATTTATGCCTAGGAGTACCTCTACTGCTGTTTGCAGAGGTCTGTATTTCACTAAATGGAAACTATCCCATGTGAAAGACTTGCAAGCTATAGGTAATCTTTCACCACACCAGGCCCTTAAATGGGAACTTTTCTGGGCACCCAGAAGACTGCAATTTAACAGAGGAAACAATACATTTTTTTTTCTCTGTTTTTGCAATTGTCTTCAGATTTCATCCTTGAGGATTTCAAGATCATATGTTGCCCTGGAAGAAAAGACGACTTTCCTTTTCCAGATAGCTCCTGTGTTCTTAGAGCTCTCCCAAAACCCTGACTTGCTGGAGACTTGAAGAGACTTCTCATTTGGTGGAGCAGAGCTATAGTACAGCATGGAGAAAAAAAAAAACATGCAAAACTACAACTGGTTAAACTAAAGGTGAGCACTTTCCCTGTCTTGAGCATGAGAAGAGGTTAAAGTCAGTTTGGCTACTATTTACTTTAAAATACCTTAAGTACTACACTAAAAAAATCCCTTCTGCTGGAAGTGCAAACCCTCACACCCTGCTCTTTTGGGTCTCTGGTTTGGTACACTCCACATGGAAGATGCTGTCCATTCATGGGCAGGAGTGAAGAGAAGGAGGCAACATCTACTTTACAGAGATTTCTCCATTTCTGGTGAAACTGCAGGTTTCACAGAAGAAATTTAACAGAGGTGGTCTGACACAGATGATTGCTGCGTCACTAGAAGACAGATGGAATAACTGGGTTCCTAATGGACAGCAGGAATAGCTGGTGGAAGTGGGAAGGGGACAAAAAACCCTAGCACCAAATGGTGATGGAGCTACCTTCAGCAGCTTAAGAAACTGCTGCAATTCAAACACCCAAATGAAGGACTCCCTGCAGAAAACTATGTTTCAATCATCCAAATCCCAGGCCTTCTGGCAATCAAGAAAAAAGAACTTTCTATTTTCAAGCATTTTGTTTACATACATCATGTTCATGTTTTCTTTTAAGGTTTTTAAAGCTTCCTCTCTTCCCCTCCGAAATGACTATATTGCATGGAAAAGCAAAGGTAACACTGCTGGGGGGTGAGGTGGAAGGAGCAGGAAAGTTTGAGCACCTTTGAAAGGCTTTTATCTTAGAATCCAGCATACAGACAGAGCTGACACCTTCTTCCTTGTGACCAGACAGTAATAATTTCCCGTATCTTCCATTCTTCTCCAACAAAGAGTTCAAAGTAATACACATGGTTAAGAAAGAGTAATCAAGAGTGACAGCAGTTAAAAAGAGAAATTGAATGTTTCCTAATAAAAATGTTCATGCTGTAAATTATATAACGTATTGAAATAAAATGCTCTTAAGAGATTTTAAGAATAAAACAAATGGGCAGACAACTCATCAACAATCACAACAGAAAGGATGGGATTTCTGACACTGTAATTCCCAAAGTGGCAAAGTACAACACGACAAGCATTTTGCTTTTAGACAGACAAAATGGCACAGAAAACCACTGAATTGTGCAGATAAACTCTTAGAACAGCATCACAGAAATCCAGTCCAACTGCTACATTATGTGGGCACAACCATATGTTAATACCAACAGCAGAAGGCTTTACACTACTTTTATTTTATAAATTACAACAAAAAAAGCAAGTCATGCTGGTTGCTTGCTAATTCCTGTATCAAATGTCTTCAGTTTACAGATATTCTCTCTCAAACATCCCCTTTCTCTTTTCAGGGGAAAGAAGTTACAGAAGTCCATCAAGCTTCATAGGGTAATGCTTGCAAAACCTCACTGTATTGCAGTTAAGTTCAGAGCCACAAACATGCAGTTTTTCCTTTCTACTTCACATCCAACTTTGACAGATACTTCACCCTTCTCAGTGAATGAAATCAAGAGATTATTCTAGTGATGATGGAACAGAGAGAATAGAATCTTGTTTCATCCTTCAATACTGAGTCTGAAACACTATTAGAAGAAAGATAAAAGGATGTGGAGGGGACTGTTCCACAGATCTAAAAGAAAACACGTCTCATCTTTTCAGACTAGAAAAATGTTTTAAGCTGTTAGGCACACAACTGAATTTTTTGTGAAAGCTGAAGACAGTAATAAGAGTTCAAACTGTTTTTTTCTGTTCTTTTTTAACTCATTTTACAAACACACACTCACTGATGTTCATGTTTTGTTCCAAAGGTACTCCTCACACACTGATTAAAACCATATTACTTGTAAAATGGGCAGGTTTCCTGAGTCACCTTTTTTTGTTATTTTCCTCCATAACTTAAACAGACAATAAGATATACACTAAGGCCGCACAAGCGTACACTCAACAGAAAGATGAAGTATGAAAAAACACAATGTGAGAGACGGGTAATATGCTGGTTTACACCAGTAGAAAAATAGAAACGTTTTGGGGATTATAGGGGTATATTATCCACTAACTTGCATGCAGAAGGAAGCATCCAGATTTGAAAGGACATTTCAACAACTTTTAATTTCCTCTCTTTTAGGTGTTAGAGTTGACAGATGTATTCTGATGCAAACTTACATGTTATTAAACTGTTTGGTTCAGATTCATATAATCTGAGTTTCTGAATGTGATACATCTAATTATGGAAAACACTTACTTCAGACTTCCTATACAGCCTTCAAAGAGAGACAGATAACTCCAGAAGAAAAATCAGTGTAACAAAAAACTCAATCATCTGGAGACCTCTACTCTTCATGAATTATTCAGGGAGTACAAGGCAACTAAATTCTTAACATAGGTGTCTTGATTAGGTTGGATGAATTGGGGCCTATGTATATTATCTAAAATTTTGGCCCGAAAAAGATAAAGAAAAAGGAAAATATTATGGAAAACAGTAGGATACATGCAAACACTGGTATCAATCATCTTGGCTGATATTCCCATGAAACACCCCCCATATCTGTTACTCATGAAAAAACGTAGATAACTCGTAACTCCATGACAAATTCAGAAAACCTTCAAAATTAACAGAAATATTGGAAGGATCCTAACAAAATGCCATCTCTCCCTGTTATCCTTTATATTTGAGTAACACTCAAAACAGGCACAGAACTTAGTCTTGAATTTTAAGTATAGGAAGACTAAGAAAAAGTTATTCTTTTCTTTAGTGAGCTAAAATGCATTTCTCCAGAGTGCATTCAAGAATTAAGGAGGTGCTTAAGCAGATGAACTTCCTTTCAAATACCTACAGGAAGTAAAATTTATTTATTCAATATGGAAACGGTACTGTGGCTAGCTTCTCTCAACATCATCTAATTCACAGCCTCATACAATTTTTTCTTATGATCTGAACAAGAGTGTTTTGTCAGGTTTAACCAACAAGGGAAAAGACCTTGAATTAAATCTTCATTCCAACACATGACCGTCTAAAAATAATAAATTTGTAATGTTGTTATAGGTCAGACACAACATATTTTATTAGATGACGGGTCAAACAATAATTCAGAGACTGTTCCTAGACATAATGGGTAACATGAATTAAACCTCTTCTTCCCTTTCATGCCACTTACTGGCATGTCCCCTTCTGAAAAGACTCCAATGGCTTAACAATTTAGAAAAGGTATTGCAATTAAGAGTCTCAGCATGGTTTGCAAACTATCTTTCTTAAACATCATACTTCTGGAGTACAGCAAAAGGCTTGCCTGATCTGTCTCCTGAGAGACAGTTTTAGAAAGATTTCAGAAGGTTTCTATTTTTCACCTAGATTCTAAAATTTCATTCAGATAATTTCTAACAAGCCATTGATTTATGAAGTCCTGGTTTATATTAATATCTATAACCTGGGAATTTTTCTTACAATGTATACCAGAGAAATTCTCTTGAGCCTTTTCTAAAGCAAGTTGTAATCACTGATAAAACTGATTAAAATCTAAAATTGCCTGCAGTCATTCAAGCTTCCTTTGCAGTTTCTGGAAGACCGATTTACTTAATATGAATGTTCTGGTGCTATTTCAGCTATGTTGCATTCTGCTTACAAAACCACCCACCTACTTCATCTTTATCATCTCAGTTTCAAATGCATATAAATACTTCGTATTTGCTAAAACAGTATGCATAACTGCCACATACCACCAAAAAGCACCCATGTTCAGTCAAGACACAGTTTTACTACAGCAATAAGATACACAATATTACTACTACCTACCATGTTAAGAAAAAAATTATTGGCATTTTTAGTCCCATATCCCTTAAGATTATTCTTTAGAGTTGAATAGAGTACTTCATTTTAACATTAAAAAATACTTGTATTTACACCGAAACAGTAAAATAACACATACACTCAGCTGACAATAAGGAGAAACAAAACAAACAGGCAACAAACATTTTTGCTCTGAAAGCTCTGTTCAGACTCACAGGTAACCAAAGAATAGCTTAATTCTGAAATCAGAGGGGACAAATAATCATGAACTTCCAACTCTTTGGGGTTTAAGTGACAAATGCTTAGGTTCAGATGTAAACAGGCCTCACGTAGGCATTCACATATTTCACATCCATATTGGTAAGAATTTCTGCACCACACAGATTCCATGTGGGATTTCTACCACAGGGAATATGCCCTAAAAGACACACATGAAAGAATCCAAGAACACAACATAGGATGCAGTGCCAGACTGAACTTTCATTAATGCATAACATTTTTCAGCTTGCTAGCCAGTTCGCTTAATTATTTACATTAAACTCACTCTAAAACATCCTTTACCTAAACTATACAGACACTTTACCATTATCACCTTTTAACAAGCTTTAGGAAAAAAAAAAGTGCGTGAAGTTCTTTCACTTGACTCACAAAGAGAAACCATGAAAACCAAGGTTACACTAAGAATTCCACAAAAAGTATCCTGCCTTTTAATAATTTTAACACTTTCAGATGTTTTTCAGTCATTAGAACAGCTTTACTGCTCTTCAGATTTACCTTCTGTCTTAAAACAAAATTATTTATTAAGTATTTTAGGATTTTGAAACTATACACGTACAAAGTTTAAAATTTTTGGAAAAAAGCCTCCCCTCCATATATTTTAAAAATCACTGATACTATTAAGCCTTGCAAAAGGCAATTTTAGTTACATGCATTTCTATGGAAGTACATTAAAATAATATGTGCAATAGAATAAGCATTACTGGTTCTTTTGCAAGTTTGGTAAGCAGTGGCATTAAGTCTATCAGCAGCACCACACTCTAAATTTTTAGTTTGGACTCATCAAAACTTAGAAAAGCCAACACAACCAATAAATGTTCAGTTTTGGCACTGCTGTCTAAAACAGACATGGAGATTACTACAATTGAAACAAAATGCATTTTTCCTCTCATCAAAAAAGAGCCTAGTGTGCACTGTAAGAGTTCTGGTGATCAAGTTAAGATGATTTCACAAGCATCAATGCAATATGAATAACACTCATTAGCAAGCCATCTCTTTCAAATTATACGTTTTAAGATGAAATTAAAACAATACACCATTAGTGTAGACCAATCCTTGACCTCTGACTTTGTGCAATTTATTTCATTCCTGCATAACCCAGTTTCCTCATCTGAAAAATTAGAATAAATAATATCTATCATAAGGAATCTGCTACAAGGTTTTATTCAGCAATGTTGGTGAAGTTCTTCAAATTCCTCAGGGATCATGTTACGCTCAGCAAACACACTACAGTCAGCAAAACTAAACAATCACATCTCTAGAGAGAGTTGTCCACAGACTATACTTTTCAACAGTTTGCCAATTGTGATTTTAAAAAGGTGTTCAATCAAATGTTTACTCCAGGATCTTGAGAGAGACAAATTTATGCATACTGTCCCACTTAGTAACAAATATTCCAGTTGTCTACAAAGTTACTAATCAATAAGGATAAGGAATTAAAACTGGGGAGGGGGCAGGGTGAGTCATCAGCTAGTCATGCAAAGAAGATCTACAACCACAGGGTGAAGGTAGGGGGGTGGGGGTTAAAAATTACAGCATGTCTAAGTTACTGCAGGAAGGAAGGACAATTTCCTATCTAGCTCCCACAGCTGGTTCCAATTCTATTACTGTTTCGATTACTAATTCTCCCAGGCCACCCATAAATTACCTTCAAAACATTTAACATTTAAGCTATCTTATAGCAGCACAATTTTATGTAATGTGACATGAGAATAAACTGCTGAGTGACTTTAACTATGCATCTGGAAAGAGAAAAAGATGTATTTATATTGTACACATATGAGGTGCATCCTTGGAAGAAACGCACCTTCTCCATGTTTCCTTCAGGTATACTCCTTTAACTAAAGCCTCTATCCTAAGAAGGTAGTGGGTTATGGCCAGATGATATATATCTCATTGTTAAAACTGTTGTTAATACCCAAGGACACTGCAAATAATTTTCAAAATGTTCATGGCAAATACTAAGCACTAAGTTAAAAATTACAGTCAGTGTGAATATCTTGGTTTTATTTTAATCATAAAACCCATCATTTTTTAAAGTTGTGCCCAAGAATTATAAAACATGCTATCTTCTATACATTTGTATGTGTCTTACTATAGTAGCTATAAATGTTGAGATCCCTCCATCATACTGTATCAGAAATACTTGCTTCTATACACGTAATGTAGTCTGAAAATTCCAAATTATTACAATTAAACCTGACAAGACACATAACTAAACAGAGAGCCATTGACTTCTACATACAATTAAACAACTGTTACCCAGTATTGCTCAGCTGTGGATTATATGGGAACAGAGTAAAGACTTTTTCCAGTGTAATGATCATACGTCAAATCTAGGTCTTACTATAGTTATTCCTCAAGGAGCCCAACATATAAAAGCATACAGAAGCAATGATTCCACTTTTTAATCCACATTAAGATAAAGATCCATTGTCTTGACAATACACAAAATTTTAAATGTGTACATGGAGAAAGAAGGCAAAAATTCAACCACATCATACCTTACTGAAATGAAATGCCTCATTTCCCAGACTTTTTACTGACATTATGTTAAGACCTCATATATTTTTCTTGCTCCATAACTGTTAGAAAATGTAGAATATTAGATACATCCTATGACATCTTTCCTTAAATTATTCAATAGGCTTCTTGATTTTCTCCACAAGGGACTGCTGCAGATACTCCATACTATACAAAGATTACTTGAGTTACCAGAAAAGTCTTCCTCCTTTTACAATCTAGAATTTAAGTTTGGATTATATGATTCAAATTAAGTCACTATTAATCATGGACATAAAAACCTTGTTAATCTATCTGAGATGGATTAACAGCAACATGCATCTTCAACTTGGTTGTAATAGACAGTTAAGAATGTATTCTTAACTCACACTTAGTACACAGATAACAATTTTTAATGTTCAGATGATGCTCTACCATTACTTTCTTTGGAGTCAGGAAAAAAAAGCATAGTCCATAGATACAAGGAACTCCAGATTTCAGACCACCTATCTACTATATACCTGCTGTGAGATTTTGAATAAAACAATTGTTTGTGTGTTTAAGTGTCGTGTCTTAAATGGGGTAAAAAGTCCCATCCTGCAGGTGTGCTACAGTAAGTGTGGTAGCTTCATTCAGGCATTGGAGCTGCTCAGATTTTACCACACCAGAAGCCATTATTAATGCCTATTATTAATATAAAATCACAGAATCATAGAATGGGTTGGCTTGGAAGGGACCTTCAAAGGTCATCTAGTTCAACCCCCCTGCAATAAGCAGGGACATCTTCAACTAGATCAGGCTGCTCAGAGCCCCCTCCAACCTGGCCTTGAATGTTTCCAGGGATGGGGCATCTAACACCTCTCTGGGTAATCTGTTCCAGGTGTTTCACCACCCTCATTGTAAAAAATTTCTTCCTTATATCTAGTTTGAATCTACCCTCCCTTAGTTTAAAACCATTTTCCCTTGTCTATCGCAACAGGCCCTACTAAAAAATCTGTTCCCACCTTTCTTATAAGTCCCCGTTAAGTATTGAAAGGCCACAATAAAGTCTCCCCGTAGCCTTCTCTTCTCCAGGCTGAACAATCCAAGTCTCTCAGGCTCTCCTCATAGGAGAGGTGCTCCATCCTTCTGATCATTTTTGTGGCCCTCCTTTGGGCCCACTCCAACAGGTCCATTTCTTATACTGAGGACTGACTCCAGAGCTGAACATGGTACTCCAGGTGGTGTCTCGTGAGAGCAGAGTAGAGGGGGAGAATCCCCTCCCTTGACCTGCTGTCCACACTTCTCTTGATGCAGGCCAGGGTATGGTTGGCTTTCTGGGCTGCAAGTGCACATTGCCGGCTCATGTCCAGCTTTTCATCCACCAGTACCCTCAAGTCTTCCTCCACAGGGCTGGTCTCAATCCCCTCATCCCCCAGCCTGTATTGACACCAGGGGTTGCCCTGACCCAGGTACAGGACATTGAATTCAGCCTTGTTGAACCTCATGAGGTTCACATGGGCCCACTTCTTGAGCCTGTCCAGGTCCCTCTGAATGGCATCCCTTCCCTCAGATACATCATACTTTGAGGTAAGTCCCTTACAAGCTCATTTACAAAACAAAGTAAAAACAAACAAAAAACAACACATTAGAAAAAAAATAGCTCTGTGTATAATGCTCGTATTACAAGTGAAATCTTGCAATTTTTGAGAAAATAGATCTATGGTATTTCATATCTCCTAGTTGAATGACTGGGAAAGTAACTAGGGAATGTATGATACCACAACTACTGTTTCCATAAATAAGCAAGCTGAAAAAACCCCCCAGCAGTTCCTCCCCTGTAACAAGCAAGTGCTTAAACATAGGTCCAACTTGCTATTCTATCAAAAGAGAAACAAAAGTATAAAATAAGCAGAAAATGAGCATGAGAGAAGCAGAGAGCTTATAAACACTTACTGCTTTCCACAGGAAAAGCTGAAGCAGTGGGAAGGAATGTATAACCCAAAAAATAACCTGAATCAAATGCAGTCCAAGAATTTTTTCTCAGATTTGTTCAAATCCCCTGATATGGACATTTTCTGGACAACTAACGAGGAAGTCAAAACAAGGATGCCCAATTTGCATAGTTTGCTGGGCTTGGGCAGAATTTAACTCCCATTTCTAGAATTTGTTCTGTAAGCCTGAATTCTTTACAATAACCTTGTGTTTGACCTCCTCCTTAGACATGTGATCCATGAAGTGATATGCTTTAGTTCTGAAACTAATGTTATCTCACATAACACCTACTCCTGTCCCAGGCTTGACTGTTTCCCAGGCCTTTTAACAATTTACATTTCACCTCCTGTGAGCCACACAAAATGGACGGTAGGTAAGCTTATAAAACAATTTGTTTTGCCTTGAGTTTTCCAATGCCATTATTCTGTTTAGATAAAGTGCCAAGTGCAGATCACTTGAAGGCACTTTTTTTTATGTGCTTGCTTTTTAAGTTTACTTTGCCTTCTGTATCATACGTTCAGACACGCTGGATCCTCACTTCATCTGGCTACCACAGGTAATATCCAGTTTGAGATAGCAAAAATGGACCTCCGATGGCATACTCTTGTGTTCAGGTACCTCTCATGAGATCCTGATAAACATCCACAGACAGGTAGAAACTCCCACCTGGACACTTTATTTAGGTGAAGTCACCCTTCAAAAACCAATTATTTCAGAAACCACTGTATAGGGCAACCTATTAAAATGGGAAAATCCTGACACTGATGGTAACCTGTTCCTACCTGTGAACCACTTGCCCTTGGACTTTCAGTGTAATGCAGAAATAAGAAAATAGAGAAGGCAAAAGAATACTGCTTTTAAAACACAATCATCACTTTGACACAAAAATTATTAAAACCCACCGTAAGCTATTCATGCATCCTCAAATTCTCCGAGTCACTATGATACTGAACAATTCCAGTAGTGTGGAACACAGGTGAGGGAACAAGCTAGCAAGAGTGAGCAAATGCATATAAATAGATTTTTGCAGTTGCTTGTGGGTATCAAGAGCTCAGAAGTCTCTATTAATACTGACAGGCACAGGGTAGATACACATTGCACTGTCAAAATTTTGCACAATAAAGGGAGTGGGTGAGTTCTGGCTGAGACACTGGAATTTTTCATAAGCTTATATATTTGCTCTGAGATTATAATTACTGTTCATGTGATAGGTTTGTTTACAAACTTGCACTCCAAGAACTCAAATAACCCATAAACTATATTGTGAACTGCTTGCAGTTTAACTTATCTACACCTGTATGAAAGACCTGAGATGACCTCCTTACAACTTGTAATTACAAGTTATGGTATGTTAAGCCTAACGTTTACACAGTAAACCCTTCTCATTGTAAAAGTGCCAAACAGAGATTATTGTCAGTCTGCCTCAGAGCTTCTCCATGCCTTTTCAGCAAGAACAATAGCACAGGGCAAAGTCAGGCAGTGGTTGCCATGCAGTGTTTTCAAAAAACCTATGAAATCTAAAGCCGGGTTCTTTTCTTTGATGCAACATGAGTGGTTACAGATTAAAGATTAATTAAATATTATTTATTCACCTTATTTCAAATAGAAACATTCTGCATGTGTTTGGATTTTTGTATCAGCTCCTGGCCCACAAGACATATTTCCTAACAAAGAAAAGCTAAAACCACCAGTAATCTTTCTTTTAGACTATCTGTGCCCCAGTCACTCCTGATTTTTTTATTTGCAAAAACTGCAATATGTACAAACAGCTTGGAATCAAAACCAGTTATTAGGAAGTTCTCCTGCTCAATTTAGTTCTGAAAGTGAGCCAACTACACTAGTTCTTATGCAACCATCAGAGAAAACATAGCTTAAAGATACTTTCTTGTCTATATATAAACTAGGTTTAAAATCATCCAAAGAAAACTTGTATCACTAACTACTATTGCAAAAACGTGAATAAACAGTAAGTGCCAAGGTTGGCTCCAGGGGGGGGAAAAAAAAAAAAATCTTCTTACTATATTTAGAAAGCAAGTAGGTTTGCTACATACATAACAACCAGAAGGAATTATGAATCTCTGGAATCCCATGTTTACTTTTTTTCTTTCTCTCCATACTTTTTAGAGTAATACTAACTCTTCTTCTGACACTTCCCTTCCTCACAAACAGCACAGGATCCACACTCTGTTCTTACCCCACTGACTTACTGTGTACTGTTAAGTGTTTTCTCGTATTACTCATTCTTATTTGCCTAATCTATCTCTGTACCATTTAACTGCTGTGCATGATCCATATTATAAATGATCTGCTACCACAAATATGACTGTACACAGTATTTCAAGATGCAGTTAGACACGAAATTTTCTCCTAATCAGCCAGAAAAGTTGGGTAATTTCTATGATACTCTGCCACCCACTCAAACTTGGTTGCCAGAGTCCATCATGTTACTCGCTAAAAGTATCAGACAGGGTTGCATCCTCCATTAGTTCCTACCTTATGAGACAACTCCCAAGAGGTAAACTAATGCAAATTGCATTAAACTACATAGAACTAAACTGCAGCTGACAACTATTATTTTTTGGCAGGATAGAACTAGTTTTCATAACTATCACGTGATTTGCACAGATGCTCATTTAAAATAGCATTATAAATAGCATAGTTATAACTAATTTAGATTTAACAACATTCATCTTACTCTGGGGAGTTAATATTTTTGCTGAAAATGCAGCGAATTAATTGACTACTGCTTATTCTGCATTCAAACACTGATTGCAGTTTCTTATTTGAACTACAAGACTTCAGGAAATCACAGAAAACTATCATTGGGCCTTCTCATAAATTCACTGTCTATTCAATGTATCATAATTACCTTCCCTAAGAAAAATACTTTATGGACAGCAACTGGACTTAGCCTGGTACTATTTACACCCTTAATTTATAGATAACTGAGAGGATCTGCCCTAAAATTTGCAGCTGTTAAACGCAGAAACTTCCTTTATTGCTTTATCACTTACAGGCTTGCACTATCACAATACAAATAAAAACATTTATTTGATATTTAAAAAACCGATTTTTCAGAGATTCCTTTTCAGAAAGGAGAAAAATATGACATGGAGTCACCACAGATATGGATACAAGCAGGGAAGGGACACAGAGTATCAACAGGATGCCTGACCTCTAAAAGGCACCTTAGGAAGAAATATCAATTATGACATAGTACAGGTCTGTCACAAAGGAAAAAAACAAAAGCCCAAAACAACTGGCTGCCCTCATCAAACAAACTGCTAGACAAGACAGCATTTAATCACAGAACAGAGGAACAACTCTGAAGGACTCTGAAAAGAAAGGTAATTTCTTTTCACTTGGAATTTATTAAGTCATTAAAACAAGTTACTGTATCACTGGAAGAAGAGAGATCTATGTCATAATTTTTAAACTATTTTCTATCGAGATATACTGTGAGGTTTACTGTGGCATCGTTATTTCTAGGATTTAATTTTGGATGACACACATACTTCTATCTACTTGTCAGTCACAAAATTATTGCACACTTCTATGTGACCCAACATTTCACCTCATGTGTCTGCACACCAGTGTATGTCATCTAAACGAGGCAGGGGAAACCTGAGGTAAAGTAAACATACTAAGAATACACAGTGATATAAAAAAGCAACTAGCACTTATGTCTTCTCCAGAATTTTAATGTTTTCCACCGGAAAAATTAATAGAGCTACAAAACAATTTATTTTTCAGATGGTCTTAAGGCACAGAATGCTCCCGAAGACTGAGACTTAAAACTCTAGAACAAGGCGGCATTGTCTTTAAAATTATTCAGCACTCTGTGTCACAGTGGTCTTGTAAAACAGGTGCGTGCAATTTGTAGACACTGAGGATGATTGAGCTAGTTATTTTTTCTCCTGAACTTCCATTCCTGGTATTCTTGGTACTCAGTAGAAAAGGTAGCAATACAACTAATGTACTTCAAGAGGAATGTCACAGAAAAATATGTTTATTATATTTAAGACAATAAGAGCAGTTACATCATGACATTCACTTTGCAAGAGACATACACTATTTGTACTGAAAAAGGTAACAAATCTGGTAGCACTGAAAGCCAGCTGATCCCTACAGCCTGATACATAAGTTTGCTTTCTTCACAGAGAACAGCGTGTTCCAAGACACCCTAAGTAACGGGTTGGTCAGAAAAAGGCAGATAAATCTCTATAAATCCAGATGATGCATGAAACTTGGATGATTACCAACTTGGGAAAGAAACATTATTCTATGAGTTATGATTCTTCTCACCCCAATTTATTTTTAAGCGAAGCCTAGCAAGTTCTTGTTATAGGTGTACCTGTTACATTATATCTTAGCCAAAATGTTGAAAGATTCTAGTTTGAATATTGTGCACTAAAATTCTGAAAGGCTGAAGAATTGTTTCAAGTGCCATAACTGTTGCCATTCAGATGTAGTTAAAAAGTTTATCAATTAATCACTGTTTTCCCCTTCTGCTTAGAATACTCCCAATATGAAGAATGTGAGTTCACCTCCTCCAAAGAATTGCAAATTCATTTTGAAATCTAAGGGTGACTCGATTTGCATTTTCAACTCAACCATCTGCAACAGCCATCACATTTATAGATAGTTTATTTTTTGAATGAAGTCTTTTACTCCAAATTCAGCTCTTTCAGTCCTGTCAACCCAGCATTTTTTCAAAATTTCCTTTGTGCCTGCACGTGTGTAGCACAACCGCAATATCTGCGAGACATCTACTCAACCTGCAGTAAATATAAAGGCAGGCTTCAAAGTAGGCCGAGAGATGAAGGCTCAATAACATGCAGAAAATATGTCACCTGTTTTTGGGAGTTGTCTTTTGGAGACAATGACTAACAGCAAAATAAGCAGGCATTCTCTGCGTATTCCAAGAAAACGTAAGTCTCATTACTTTCATTTCTGCTATTTCAAAACAGGCAGGAACTAGCACACTTGTACGCTGAGGGGTCAAGGAAGCTTTAAGTCCTTCTAATTAACTTTGATTAACAAGAAAATGCTGAGTCACAGGACACACCAGCAGAAGTGTACAATTTACAGACCCCTTTTTACTGTACTTGCATTTGTCCTGCCACAAGATTTTGTTTGTTCTGAAACTCCAGAGATTTAGCATCATCATAGTTTTCACAAGACCCACAGGTGAACAGTGAACATGGTGAGTAAGTCTTAATCACCTGGTTAAACCTGGAAGAGAAGGGTGTCCTGTTCTGACCTACATCCCTCTGTTTTCTAACACAGCACTGCATAAGATGCAGTCTGTGGGCCTGATCCACTTGTGATCAACGGAGTCACACACACACACCACATTACATACATACTTGGTATCACAGACACTGACTACGTTTTGGCCAAAGGACAGATTTTCACTCCTATACAAGGAAAAGTCTAAACAATGAAGTACTCCAATACGCAAAAGCTATATGGTCAAACTCAATCAAACGATCTTTCATACTTCATTCAATAAATGGAAAAGAAAAAGAAATTGGACGTGGGAAGTCTCTGTTAAAAAAAGTCAGCTTTATTTTCCCCACTCCTTTTAAAGATATAAGCTGCTACATAAATCCTAAGTAACTTCTCCATCCTCCAGTTAATCTTCTAAAGTTGACAATTCCATTTTTAACAGGAGGGAAAAAAAGAAAAAGGCTGTATGTATAACAATTTTATTTTCTTTCCCTCTTTAAATTTAAAAAAAAAATATTAAGTCCTATGGTTTGCCTGTACTATATGATAGGAAGAAAACAGCTAATTCACATAAGCTAGTAGAGGCAGACCTTAATATAAAAACTGTCATAATGCATAGGACATTGCAACTCTAGTAAAGGTTCTCAGATCTTTCTAACACCTGAATTAATCTACAAATATACATAGGGAAATATCACCTATTTGTGATACACTTGACTTAAAAAACCAAGACAAGCTTTCCAGCATTTCCACACAAACAATTCACATATTAGTGAGAACTCTGGCTTTTGCTTTCATTCCAGATATGATTTGAACTAATTAACTGAATACTTTAACTCTTTAAAACCACTTTTTCCATGACAAAAGTTTTGGTCATGTATAGAAAAATAAATTCTGTTCCTAATCTCTATAGCTCTTCCAGGATTTATTTCCTGCATTCATAATCATTATTGTACGAAAGATGACCTGTGGAGCCTCTGTACTGTAAAAGGGCCACCATGACTGAGTCCAACCCTTATTTATGACCTTGTGTTTCACCACACCAGAATGTACATGTGCTCACTGCAATGAATTCCACACATCTAAATAATCCCAATCAAAATCTTTACATAGCACTATTTACTCTGAAAACTGGCTCCAAGCTGGTTGCTAAAGAGGGTTGCACAAATTATGCAAGACAAATAGAAGTTCCAGGAATGATGGTATGCATCTAAACTGTTTTCACTGCCCCCTAGTGCAATTTTGGGGAAGAAAAAAATAATTTTAAGAAAAGTATTTGGGTCAAGATGTATCAAAGAAATAGGAAAATTTTTTAAGTCAAACACTGACTGCATCTCATGCAGACAAACGCAAACTAGTGTATCAGCTAGGTAACTCATCTATAAACTGCAATGCAGACACAACAGCACAGAATGAACAACCTGCTCAAGTCCCTGCAGCGTGCTTCCTCATAGCTAGCCTGTGTGGAGTTCAGTGCTGTCCCAAGCTACCCAGAATGCACAGAGTGTTTATTTTGGCAGTCAGCCACTGCTGTCATTCCATGAGCTCCTACTTGCACCTTGAGAGCACACTTTGCTGCAAAATGCAATACATTTTTATTTACTAAACACGGGTAAATTAATTACACCTGGAAATAAAAATGGAAGTCACAAATCACCTTTCATCTGTATCTTCTGTCTGATCAATAGTGTAAAAGCAAAGGTAAAATGCTGGTAGTTCCACTGATTATGCACACTCAGTTCCATTTACAAAACTGGATGTCTGTAGTCCCATTGAAGTCAACACAAGTATTTACATAAAAAAAGATCCAATCCTCCGTCTTAAAAATGAACCTGAGCTTCATGAGGTAGCTATTTATTAGCTAATTATGCTAAACCCTATTTTAGAAAACAGAAGACTTCTTAACCCTACTGCATAAACGTGCTGTCAGAACTATTTTTTTTAATATTGGTAAGTAAAGCTTACATTATTTATTACTCTTGCACATGATGCTTACAATATGAAAATAACTTTTGCTTTAAAAAGTAATGTTTTACTTGAAAACCAAATGCTACGTCTAACCCACCTGACTTTTTAAAAACTACACTAGGGTCCTCATATAAATAGATGTAAGATCTTAAAGGCTTTTTTTCAGTTTTCTTCTTATCTCTCATTAAGTAGGTATTCTTTGAGACATTTCAAAGTTTTTTCTACAAAAACAACAGATGTAAAACCAGTAATTTTCAAAATTAAAATAAAATATTTTTAGTAGAAGAAAAGAATAAATAGTTTACAAAAAAAGTAACAAGTGCACTCACTGGAATCCAGCTAAGCATTAAACACATCTCAAAAGCCTCAGGACTGGACCATGAAAAGGGATGGTTAATAAAAATTTATATGAATGATTATTTATGATTCTTCAGTTCCTTTGGAGAAATTAATTATTTTGGTTTATGAAAGGAAATCACAAAAATTTTGCAATATATTTCCATAACATTTGGTTATATGAACATTTATCAATCCTCAGTTACAATGATGCGTCAAATAAACATTTACAAATAATAGACAAGGTAGCTATTATTATTATAACAAGGTAACAAGGTAACTACTATTCAAGATCCTAATAATTTGAAAATAATTGTATTAGGTAATAAAATACAAAAAAGATAAGCAAGACTAAAGGAAGGAAGTTCAGTATGATTGTTGTGCAATCTGGATAGTGTTAGCATCAAGTGTGTATAGTCCCTGTATACTTCTAAGTGCCCACCTGCAAATAAGAGATGCCATTGCAGCAGTTGTAAAACTTGCATGTGGTAGTCTCACATTCATAAAAATCAAGCCATCTTTTCAACAAACAGCAGACATTCCAAGAGTCAACAAAATTGCTCTCCAAGGATAGCACTGGAGCAGTCTGCAGTTCCAACAGTTTAACATAAATCATTTGTTAATCGAAAATCCTGTGAAGTCTTGCTTTGGAAAGGAAATGTAACTGCATGTCACTTACACTCTTCCTTCAAATATAGTCCTTCTAAATTATTTAATCTCTCCCACAATAAATATTTCAAATACTTGTTACCATTCACTTTATTTGCCTCTTCATTCAAGCAAGAGTTCTCTATACCTGTATTTCTCATTATTTTGTTTAAAGCATAAACTTTTTCAAAAAGATAACATTCACATGCCAGCTACAAAGAAAACCTGCTATCTTCCGTTTATGTATTCCACAGCGACACCAACAGCGTCGAATACAGTGTTAGTATCACTGTTAACTCCCTTTCCAAATTTAAAAATATTTTATATGTTCTACCACTGATAGAAAAAATATGCTATTTCTGCTTCTTTATAAAAGTACATTGAAAATTTGTTGCAACTGCCAACAAAGTATCGTGTAAGAAGGTAGCCACCAATTTCTTATGACTGTGTTCTAGGTTCTCAAAGAAGAAATTAATTTCAGTCTCTTTCCCTCCAAAGATCCCAATTTCTACTGGAAGTATAGAAAGTAACCTTTAGGATCAGATATTCATATACCATTGCATGAACAGAATTTCCTAACAATTCCAACTACATATTCTTGTTAAATAATACTATATCCAAAGTTTGGTCTTGTGACTGAGATACACATGTAGAATATGTGGTTAGAAAGACTTAGAATTTTTTTTTCTTAAGAGGTGCATCTGAGAACTGTATAGCCTCAAGGTTATCCATGCCTCAAACATAGCTGGCAGACAAAAAACCCAATCATTTCTACCATCTCTCTAAGGACAGCAGAGGAGATATCTGGCTATAAAGAAACCAAGGATCTCAGGAGAGATGAACATGAGGATCCCATGTTTCAAGCATGGGAGCTCTACAGCCACAGTGTATCTGGCCCAGAGATGAACACCACTCTGCACCGCTCTTAGGAGCTCCCTTTCCAAATACAGAAGTGGTACCAGCAGCTCCTAAAGAAGCTTTCTACAGGATTCATCAGGTCAGGCTGACCTGATAAAGGGTCTCTAAAGGAGCTGGCAAAGAGTAAAAACAGGACATAAGAAGATCTCTAAACTTTGTTAAAAAGGACAGTAATAACAATAATTATGTCCTATATCACACTTTATTTAATACCACTAAAGTCACCTTGCTCTAATTTTTAAGTACCTTGAAGTCAAGGTATGATGTCTATTATATATGCCTATTAATTTTTTTCACAAAATATTTCTAGAAAAAAGCTCTAAATGTCTAGCTGTAGAAGAAACATTCTAAAGCTCCTCATATTCAGTCATACTATTAATTAGTTAACACCAATATCATGTCACCAAAAAGGAATGGCATGATACACAGTAGAGAGGTCTTGGCCTTACTATGCTCTGCAGAACTGGTAAACAGAGATCTTGTAAGTACATTAATTTTCTCTGGGGACAACTGGTAATCCCACACTCTGGGGCAGTGGGTTGGAAAGGAGCAAATACCCCATGCCTTTTTATGAAAGACAAACATTCCCTAAGGGAACTACCCTGTTAGCCTCCTCTTATACATTGTCCATATGACGCTCTCAGTTTCTTACGTTAAGTATTCCTTCCCTTCCAGCTTCTGAATGATTCTCTCACATTCTTGATCTAAGCTTCATTATACAAAATTTAGGGTTTGATTTTAACTTTTATGAAGCTTGCAAATCCTTTCTAACTCACTTTTGAGATAATCTTCCTCATTCTTTGCAACAGCAGTAACAACATCAATGATCCTTATCAAGAATTCCATGACTTGTTCCAAGTTTAATATACAGAAAATACATTTTCCTGATTTTTACAGCAAAATTACTGTCAAGACCTAAGAACATATGATGCACATATATTATTATTTTCCTCCTGATTATATAGGAACATAACACAAAAGGAAACTGAAAGCAATGGTAATTGCTACCTATTTTTCATCAACGTATCAATGGCTAGAAGTAGTTCAAAATAATGCCTCCCATCCTCAAACCCACACTCTTCTGTCTCTGCTGTGCACACAAAAATTACTTTGCTCAGCTTCCTTCAATTTTTCTTCTTTAGACAAGCCAAAACATAACTGTGTAAATAAGACTCAGCAGATACCAGGACACACAGTCCTCAGCCTAAATGTTATAACTTCGCAGACGACTAAAATTTCCCATAACATTTATTTATTTTTACAACACCATGATTTTTAGCCTGGTACCATAGCCAAATTCTAATTGGAGCAACTAGTCTACTTAAATTCTCCATGTAAATCAGCAGGAAATGGCTTTCTTCCATTCTGAATAAATGCATATTACTGGTATGTCCTGTTAAACCTCTGCAAAAATTTTAAAGTGTCTCAAAACAATTCTAAAACTTGGAAAATGGCTATGCTATCATTTTGGAAATATGCCCAAATCAGAGTACAGCCTTGGAGAGGCCCAAGGCTGTACTTGTTTCAGGGACATAATTACAACATGATTAGTATCCCTTTGGTACTGCAGGGAGAAATAATTCTCCATTCCAAAGAAGAATCAACTGTAACTAAGCACCAGACAGAAGATAAAGCCTTGCAAATCCAGCTAGCAAATTCTTCCAACCACCACCTCTATACCTGTTGTTTCAAGTGAAGAAAAGTGTCACAAGATGCAAGCACTACATTAAGCTCTCTTTAAAGATCTCAGCACATTTTCTAATGACATGAAGAGAACATTAATAAATATACACTCTCACTAATATCTTTTAATAGGTGTCATCCATTACCTTGAAAAATGCTTACGCACTAGATTTAAAGCTGTCCACCCACCAACCCTGACATGACTGCTTTGGCTAGTCTCCTGTTCCCCTCCAGTCAGATTTTGATTGCACAATACACTCCCAGTGCATTTTGCCAGAGCAAAAAAGTTCAAAATTTACCACATGAAATACTGCCCTCATTAAGAATCTGCCTTTCACAAAACAAGCCATTTTCTCTTTTAAAACATCCCTGCTTGGAAACAAAAACATTTTCTTCAAGTTTTCCAGAAAGGCATACTTTTGGGGATAGAAACCAAACCTGAAAATCTTCAGACTACAGGAGACACTCTGCTTCCTCCCTCCCCCTCTCAGCTTATAACCGTGTGAAAAACTGGCACTGACAACTAACCAGGTTTTTTACACCATTAGGAGAAAAGGCACTACAAAAGAGCACTGATCACAATTGAAATGGACAACTCTTCTTGTTTTCCTCACTCCCAAAATCAATCCAAGTCTTTCACATAAAAAGGAAAACTTTTAACAAGAGGAAAATACCAGAGGGAATTGCTACCAAGTGTACCTGTTGTCCTTAAATGCCTCTATTGACAGTCTCTCCTAAGAAAGCAAAAACAACTGAAAAGCAATGGTGGAAAAACAATGTTCCTATAATAAAAACCACATCTAAAGTCAGGCTAGAGAGACAGTGGCAAGCCACCAGGGCAAAACCTGTATTTGGATGCATTTTATCTGTTACACAAAAGTTCACAAGACTTCTGATTACAGAACTGCAGCTCACAGAATCATCAAGGTTGGAAAAGACCTTGAAGATCACCCAGTCCAACCATTAACCTAACATTGACTGTTCCCAACTACACCATATCCCCAAGCGCTGTGCCAACCCGACTCTTAAACACCTCCAGGGATGGGGACTCCACCATTGCCCTGGGCAGCCCATTCCAACGACTGACTACCCGTTCTGGAAAGAAATACTTCCTAATATCCAGTCTAAACCTTCCCTGACACAACTTAAGGCCATTAGCTCTTGTCCTATCGCTTATTACTTAGTTAAAGAGACTCATCCCCAGCTCTCTGCAACCTCCTTTCAGGTAGTTGTAGAGGGCGATGAGGTCTCCCCTCAGCCTCCTCTTCTCCAAACTAAACAACCCCAGTTCCCTCAGCCGCTCCTCGTACGACCTGTGCTCCAGACCCTTCACCAGCTTCGTTGCCCTTCTCTGGACACGCTCGAGTCATTCAATGTCCTTTTTGTAGTGAGGGGCCCAAAACTGAACACAGGAATCGAGGTGCGGCCTCAACTCATATAACTACTAAAGAAAAATCTGTTTCCTTCAGAGTCAAAAGTGTAGATGATGCTTATGTTTTAAAGAAGTTACTTCAGCAGCAAAATATGGTAACAAAAGGCAGAGTCTCACAATATATCTGGAAACAAAACAAAAGAATTATTCAGCGAAGGTTTCCATTTCTCCTCTCCCAGTTCTGCCCTCATGCATACCAACCACAGCCTGATATACAAGCAAGAAAAAGGAATCGCAGAGCTCTCATAACAGCAACACCTGCCTTCCTTGGGGCTCACAGGATCATACTGTGATCACCAATCGATCAACAGGAAATCAGGACAGCACAGCTGCTTCCTGATTCCCTTCACGGGAAAGAAAATAACTGAGTTCACAAGCAGCAGTAAGGGGAGACTCTAGACCCCAAAGGTCTCTGGCATCCATACTGACACGAAATCTTCCCAGTTATAAATTAACTGTTTAGACTGAAAACCCACAAGTCTCGTATTTCTGCTGCTCTGCTTATTCTCAACCAAATCTATTCTAGACTGTTTTGTAACTATTGTCTTAAGTTCAGACAAACTTATATCACACCAGTCTGAAAGTTACCTTTCTGTCTGAAAGCTTTCATTCCGGTCTTTTAACTCTGGTTTCCAGTAACTCTACTTTATCCAGCCAGTTGTAGCATTATTCAAACACATATAAATAAAAAACTAATATCACAATCTTGCTAAAAATTAAAACAGTCACGCAGCAAACAAAGCTATTACTGAGAAAGGCAGGTTGAAGTAAAATCAGCTTTTTCTGCACATTAGTTTCCCTTTGGCATTCTAAAAGTTTACAGAACTAAAGGAAGAGTTTCGCTAAATAATATGCCCACTGCCCTCTGGAGAGAGATAATGAAAATAGATTATATTCAGCGCTTGGAATCCATAAATCTGACAGGCATAAAACCAATTACATAAAAATTTAAAAAAAAATCCGTATCTCATTGGCACAACAGACATCAAGTAACAAACCACTTGTTTTTTCCAAAATTACTTATTGATGTAATAGATTGCATTTGAGAGATTTCAATGCACAAAGTCCTACTAAGGTGCAGTCATCTTTGATGGAGGACAACAGAAAATAGGTACACACCACACTATAGCACAAAGGGATTAAAAAGGAAGATATTTTCTATTATGTTGCTGATATCCCCCTCTTCTCTTCATAAACTACCTCTACTAAAAGCCTCACCCTGTTCTGTGGCACATGCGTATTGCCTCCAAAAATATACACCATTTTACCACTTAAGAGATGTTATCCATCTTCCTGCAATTTCTCAATTATTAAATAATGCTGTTCTCCCACACTGCTAGGCCACATAAATGAGTGCTCAGAATTTAGTTACTTTCTCCTACAGGACCTCATTTATTCCATAAATATGAATCAATGAAGGAGTCTGCTTACAACTTGGCACTAATCTATAGTTTGAACATGATGACATTTAGGAATCCATATAGCACTCAATACTCACTACTGAGACAAAAGACATGGTTATACCATAAACTGGAACCATAGTATGTATAGGACTCTTGATTCAAGCGAACCTAATAAAATTACTCAACAAAAATTACTCAACAAAAGAGATGTCAGAGGATGCCAGCCTTCCACTGATGATTCAATAAAGCAGATGTTGAATATTTAGTGTATTTCCATTATAGCTTACTTGACCAATGTGGTAAAACTTTGACACAACCGAACAATTTTGTTAATTCAGTATAAGCAGGCAAGACATTTGCCAACACACTTAACTGAAAGGCATATATATATTTTACTTCAGAATGGAACTATAACAGGCTAAATATACCATGCTTTTTGCTAATCACAGAGAGTGACATCTCTAACAGACCATGGAACCAGGGGAAAAGTTTTCCCAAATCTTAATTCAGTCTTACAACATAATTATGGTCAAATCACAAGCTACTTTTATCGATTCTCATTTGCAAAAGAAAACCCAAGTAATTTCTGGCATGAGTTACAAGAAAAAATTAGGTATATAAGATGAACCACCATTATTTAGCTAATCTGATAAGTGTGGGTTTTAATCAAAATTCTCTATGATTTTCCAACACATGCAAAATTTTCTTAATTATTTGGAAGAACAACCTGGAGATACCCGGTTTAGAGATCATCTTAATTTCTTAAGACTCTGATGAGAAGGCATCCCACAGAAATATTAACTACTTTTTTTTTTTTTTTAGCCTAAGACAACCACTGCCTATAGTTCTGGTGTTTTCAAATCTCTCATTGTTTAAGAAAATAAGTAAGAACATAACATAGAAACAAAGCAACGAACAATAAAATCTGTGTAGAAAAGATCAGGATGAATAGCTACAAGAGATTTCTGATGCAAAGTTTTGTGCAATACTTCAATGAAATATTAGCAGACATGAGGCTTAACCTTGGGTTTAGTTGCCAGGATATAACATGATTTCAAGTTTACACTGTTTTATTTTAGCATCGTATACACTGAAATCCTTTGAGCATCTTGGAGAACTTTTACTCTCCCAAAGATTAAAGATACATGGCAGGACTTGATTTCTAAGTCTGGCTGTTTCTCTCTGTGTGTCTTCTATTATTCAGTGCTATAAGGCAGTTAGAAACTTCAGAAGTGCTGACAAAAGAGCAAAAGATCATTTTTTTTCTGGGAAGAGAAATGGAAACAGCTGGGGAGAGCTGTGATTTAGAAGGGCATTCTGATGAGACCCCATACAAAGAACAAAACACCTGTGCAGAACAAGCACACATTTTTTGAGATTTACCACTTCCTAATACATACATGCACAAAGTTAGCAGCTATAGGTACTTTCAGAAGTGTTTGTGTAATATACTGTGGGGTTTTTTTTAAAATGACAACCATCTGGGTTCACCACAATCTGTGAACACACTGACACTCAGGAAGATACTGAAATAGGTTGAAAAGTATTTAGAGACAAAACTGAACACCACCAAACATTTCCTTCAGCATCAATAAATATAAGTACTTTTCAAGACAGGACCTCTTATTCTGATTATCTGTTGAAGAGATTCATGTTTGATAAAATTTCTTGATAAAGCACTGTAAGATTTTACTGTGAGTTGAAAATGTATGAACAAGCAGACCTAAGATGGGAGAACAGGTGAAAATTAGCAGAAAAGAAGTAGTGACTTCAGTATGACATGATTCACAGCAACTGAAATCTGCTGAGTCTATGACACCCTCAGGAATATGGACTCACTCCACAGTGCCATAATAGATAAAAGTTAAAGGGAATTCCTGATACAGATCAATAGTAAGTCCTAAGTTAACTTAAGGCTTACAACATTCTTAAGGAAAGTCTGAGATGTATCCCACAGTGGTTTTCTAGGACAGAACAAGTCATGTGTGGGGTACAGATGAGATGACAGGAGATATGGCACTAAAGTGTACAGTTCGATAATTAAAGAAATCCACAGGCAACAGTAAATCAAGCAGATCAGACAAAGTAACAGCAAACACCAAGGCATCAGAATTTTCCATCACTTAATCCCTGAGGAAAAACAAAACCAAAAGCAAAACCAAAAACTGTGATCATACAAGGTTAGGCTCACTCTAAAGATCAGTTATGTCGCTGCTTAAGAAGCTCCTCTTGCTCATTTTGAGTAGTCTGAACTTACGTTTTAAAGTTCACAAGATACAAAGGAAGGGATTTTATTGGAAAAGAATAAACAAACTGAACATCTAGTCAAAACTGAAGAGGAACTGACAAGAAACCCTTGAGACACCTGGGAATTTATTTCATACGATTAGGTTTATATTTGTGCAACAGGACATACAGGTTTTTTCTGCTACCAAATGCTTCAAAACAGTGTAAGTAAGGCTGTTTTTACAGGACTTCCATCACTGTTGATACAAAACAATATGTAAACCATCACACAAAATCCACTGCCACAAAATATTAAATCCATGAAGTTTTGGAGAACAAACATCAAACCATTACACTTTTAACCAAATAGAGAGACATTTGTCAACTGACTATCTGTGATACCCAAGTTAGGCTGTTAGGGGTTTTCTTGCTCTTAACATAGAAAAGACAATCTATATTCACCTTAACAAACCAGTCTACTCTAACAAACCCATCTGGTACTTATTTAGATTTAGAAACAAACCAAACCAAACAGAAAGAAAAAAAAAAAGCCCTCAGTTACCATAGGTCATTTTCTCAGAACAGTTTTGGCACAATTGTTCTCCCTAGATTCAACCCCATTTTTACCTCCTCTTTCTTGTAAAAAATTCTACGCATGCATTGGGAAACAAACCATAAAAAAATATTTATATATTCATTTATATAGTTCTTTCATAATGTGAAACCAAAAGAGTAAACAGTATATACTAACTGATGATGACTCTCACATCTGTGCATTTTTTTTAAATCCTGGTAATTCTAAATGAAAACAATTAATTGTACTTGTTGAGTAATTATTAGAAAAAACACAAAAACCCTGCATTTCAAACAAGTCATGCTTCACCTGCAAATTCAATCATAAATGAAAGAGCACACATACAAATTAAGTGTCTACTCGAAGTATTAAAACATTGAAGAGGAACAAAATACTTACATTATCTTCCTCCTCTGTATCATCATTGTCATTATCGTCATCACTATCCTTGAACCCAGGTGGAAGTGGTGGCCCAATGAATTCATCATCTTCATCATCATCAGTATCCTCAGCTGGACCTTGAGCAGAAGTCTGGGATTGCATGGAAGGACCAGTTAACTCTTCATCTGAGCTATCTTCACTTTCACTAGAGGCTGTCTCTCTGCATGGAAAAATTTTAAAATTAGCATGTCAAGAACACTGGCACTTCCACAGGAATTTTCAGATAAAAGATGTTGAGCACTGTTGTAAGTTTGTAAACACTGAAATTAGCAGTAAATCATAAACTAATTTTGTTAACAGAGTGTAAGTCCACCATCATCTTGAGAGCATCAACAAAGCTTTAAAGGAATACCATAATGACAGTTCAAAAAAATGGACAAAATAAAACAAAGAAGAAGTTAGATGGATTGTAAAAATAACAGTACCACATCACTAGTATAGATTTCAATACTACTTAGGAGCCAACAGAATATAACGTTACAGTGCATTTTCAAGATTCTTCTTCCAGTTGCAGCTTGTGCAGATGCTCTACGCCTCCGCTGGCTGGGTGGAACTCAAAACAGTAATCTCCCAGGCTCACAACCAGAATGAGAACACAAAGCATGGCACTTGCTTTATAATGTTGGTAAAGGCTAACAGGGAATTTGGGACTTTGAACAACTACTTGATACTGTCACAAACTTAGATTCTAGAAGTTACACTAAATTATCACTTTTCTGGTGTCCAAATCAGTTCTGTGAACACATTATTTTTGGCACTGGAAAATTTCTGAGAAGTAGAGCTATTTAGTACATGTTCATTCCGTTTATTCAAAATAAACGTGCCCCCTCTGCTGGTAGTTATCAAGTAGGTGGTATTCTAACTGGCAGAAGGTCTAAAAGTGACACACAGAAAACTTTTGACTAGATACAGTGTATCGTTACAGTGAAATCTTGCAGTGGAAATCAGATGTTCTTTTCAGATTCAGAGAGACAAGCTCAAATGGAAAGACTTGGTTTGGGAGCTTATATTTTAAGAGCACGTATGTGAGTTTTTAAGTGAGCAGACTGCAAAACAGTTTAACAAAAGATAAAAACAGACTACAGAGGTATTGAGGGGTTTTTTTTCAGATATCATTTAAAACTATAATAAATACACACAAGTTTATAATAAAGGATTAAGAGAATATGTTCTGAACTATGTAATTGTGACAGAGAATACAGCCCCACTCCACCCCCCAAACCAGCTGCACACCAAGCAGGTAGTAGGTTACACAGCAAATAGTTGTGTTGGATAAGCAACTGAAATTCTATTTCAGGAAGAAATCAAAACAAACTAAAACAAACAAATTAGATCCTCAGATGTTACAGTGATGAGAACAGTTTGCATGCCTGAAAGCTCATCTAAGTTTTCCAACTATATTCACTAGCCTAATAAAAGATATTACCTCCACATACAAACTTTGTTTTGCATAGTGAGAGACATTAAAGACCTAGATCAGAATACAATTATCTAATAAATCTAATACAAATAAAAAAAGCTTCTCTTACTCTACAACAATGGGGCAATCAATATCCTTTTACCAAAAGGAAGCTTCCAGCATGTGAGGAACAGGTTGGGACCTTCAAAATTCTTCAAGTTAGGTATCCCCAACACTAACTTTACAACACCGTGCAAAAGAGTTGCATTTTAAGAGTCGATACGCATTCCCAGACTAGCAAACCACATATCTTCTCTCCAAAAGCCAAAATATTTAATTAGTTTTGGAACGGAACTAAGTATACACATTAGCTGCCACTGAGAGGAATGTATAGAACACAATGAATCAATGAAGCCTTTCCAATCCTGGAGTCCCAGATTTTCAGCTCTTTATACAGACACCCGAGAACAATACCTAGCTTCCTTGGCAATCATCTATCATTACTGTTCCCTCATTTGCTAGGAAGGATAAATCGATCAAACCAAACATTTCAGTATTTTGAGGGACAGTGTAATCACTCTGCATGTGAAATGGCCAAAATTGCAGTGCTATTTTTCACCACACTACAAGCTTGGCTTGGCTACAGCCAAGTACTCCACCTACAACTACTGGTCTCCTCTGTCTGACTGGAAGGAAGTCAAACCTAAGAACATCCCGATGCAGCCAGACCGAAAGACCATCTACCCTTCCGACAGTGACCAGGAGTGGTGCTGACAAAGGACAAACCAAGTGGCTTTTCCTTCAACTTTCAGCCTCACACTCTTATTCTAGCAGAGGCTGTAAAGAAAGAAACAGCAGTTTGCCAGCCCCTTTCCCAGGATTCAAAGAAGTGTGAGGAACTGGTTCTTGCTTCCCCTCATTACCTCCTCTGTAAGTGAAACAAGCTGTAAGAGGAAAAAAGCAAGCTGCATCAGAGCACGGATGGCGCACAGACAGGGGAAATAAGCAAAAACATTCTGAGAGTTGTGCAAGTATGTGGGCATATTCCCCCCCTCACATCATTCACTCTATTTTCTCAGTTTTCTTCTTTTTATATACTAGCAGATGCTTTCATTTCACAAAGCATAATTGCTATGTATTTATACTTATGTACGAATATGTAAGTACCATAACTATTGTGAACATTTCTCTACAGCAAAGTAGCTCAAAAGCAAGAAGAATCAGGAGCTGTTCTTCACAACTTTTTGGTGTGACCAATCCCATTTTAACAATTGAAAAATTAGTATGAGGGTTATTATGATAACTGAAAGTACTTGAAATTTTTTAAAAAGTAATATTCAGGAAAGTGTTGCTATTTTCAGAGAATAGAACAAGCTATATATATTACATCAGTTTATAATAACTAAAATCTACATTATAAAAAGAACTACCAGGAATCCTGTATTTCAGACTTAAATTGTCAGTTGTAGGATTGTTCTTCTGAATTAAGGCTGAGACACAATGGCATGTCTCCTTCGGTAGCTTCCTGTTTTTAGCACTAAGTACTAAGCTACATATCATATTTTACAAGGAAATACAAGACTTCCAGGAGAGTTTTTCATGTCATGATCTCCCTTCTCAATGCTTGGTAAAAAAAGCCCAAACAAACAAAGCCCACAAAAACAACAGAGAACTAGTATCAGCAGAACTCCGGTGAATTACCAGAGCCCACTCAGAATACTGAAAGATATTTGTTATCTTCCATTATAAAAAGTGCCTGGACTTCTATTCTGTCAAGTCCACTAGCAAAACGAGATCATCGGGGAAAGGCTCTGTATCACCTCACTGCTTTCCACCTTACCATTTGTTTTAATCAATTCTTTATATTGAAGTCACCCATATACAGTACACAATCACGTTACATTTAAATTCTTGCAATCCTTCATTATCTCACCAGTTATGTATCTAAGATCATTAAAAGCAAATGGGAGCACTGAATATTTTTCCCTCGTGCACAAGACATAACACAGGATCTATAGGGTAGTATATGAGTTTTCCATAGAGCAAGAGGCAAAAATTAAGTTTAACAGAAATCTGTTCATAATCTGAAACACTACAAGTTTGTCTATAATAACCTACCACATACAGACACTATCAGCCCATAAGATATCTACCTATATATAGGTCTACTAGTCTTGTATAAGTTAAATTTGCATAGATATAGAAACCTAAAAGTTTACAGTGCACTGATCTCCACAATCCCTGCCATGCAACGGAGTTGTGTGGCCCCCATTCCCTTCAGCTACTTTTGAGAGTACATTTCAGACTGAGTCAAAACAAAATACTTTCTCAACCCCACCACTATGCTATACAATGTGCATTCAGAGGCTATCTCCACCTACTTTGCTTTCTTTTTCAGCAGACATGAACAAGTATATTTATCGACAAGTGGGAACAACAGCTGCTCATTAAGTCAGCACATGTAGTCATTATATTTGCCCTCATGTTTTCAAAAAATCCACAGATAACAACACTGTTGTTATTTAAGAAGTATGCTGAACAGCATTAGGGAGGAGATTGATATTATGTATATTTAACAGTTAATTTTTCAATATTTGCAAATATTGACACATCTTTAAGAAAGTATAGATAAAAAAAATTTTTAAAAAAATCACTATTTCCACTGAAATACTTCAGATAACATAGACATGTTCACATAAGTTAAAAGACACTCATTCTCTCAAAAAAAAAAAAAAAAAAACCAACAAAAACCCTCTTTGGATAAGAAAGCTGTTACATGAGATCTCCCACCATATCTAAGTACCTTTGGCTTAATGTGGACCCAGCTCCTGTTGCTCTGGCTGCTGAAGCTGATGAATCAGTGCATGGACTTCTAAACTCTTTTTCAGCTTGGTCTTCCTTCTCTCTTTCACGAGCCTCTGAATACAGAGAGCGCAAAAATGACAAAATAATCAAGACTTTTAGGAGATAATAAAATTAGAATGCTGAGGACAGTAAAACAGTTTCCTTCATTTTCAGATCTATAAGAAATATTTGAAAAGATAACAACGAATAAAGAATTTCACCTGAAAATAATTACTTTTCCATATAAATTAAATTTCCATTGCTACTTCAATGATCACTCAAAAACAAAATGTCACAAGGAAAATGCAAACATCTTCCAGTTAATAGTTTGTACACACTATCAAACAGAAGTTGATTATACAAGGATGCTGATATTTCAGTATTTTCAACATTATATTAAAACAGTATGATTACTTCAGAGTTCTTGAAGTCTTCATAGCATAGGGAACTAAATCAGTATGTAAGTATACACAGGTGTAAACAAGTGAACTCTGAATATGACTTATGGAAAATAAATACAGACCTGTTAGTATTAAGAGTTATTCCCACTTCACTTACTGAAAAACAATCCCCGTGGAACAGTGCAACAACAAAGTAAGCAGAACCTTCGATTTCAAAGTATAAATAAGAATGGTGGGATTATGACAGGGTAACAGATACAGCTACTATATTTCTAGAAGTGCTCAAATAACTTCAATTAAGCAGAAAAAAGTTGCTTTTTCTCTGTACAAGTGTATTGAGTTTGTGTGGTGCAGTTTTGCAGACAGGGATGGGCCACAGGGGTGGCTCCTGTGAGAAACTTCCCCAGGCTCCAAGTCAGACCCGCCTCTGGACAAGACTGAGTCAATCAGTGACGGCGGCTGCGCCTCTGTGATAACATATTTAAGAAGGGGAGCCTGCAGCAGAGATGAATGAGGGAAATACCTATGAAAACACAAGAGTCAGTTGAAGGAGGAGGGGGGCAGGTACACCAGAGCAGAGACCCCCCTGCAGCCCGTGGTGAGAGGGCAGGCTGTGCCCCTGCAGCCCACGGAGGTCACCGGTGGAGCAGATGCCCACCTGCAGCCCATGGAGGACCCCACACCAGAGCAGGTGTCTGTGCCTGAAGAAGGCCAGGACTCTGAGGGAAGCCCATGCTGGAGCAGTCTATTCCTGAAAGACTGCACCCCACGAAAAGGACCCACAGTGGAGCAGTTTGTGAAGAGCTGCAGCCCATGGTAAGGACTCAGATCAGAGAAGTTCATGGAGGACTGTCTCCCATGGGAGGTACCCCATGCTGGAGCAGGGGAAGAGTGTGAGGAGTCCTCCCTCTGAGGAAGAAGGAGCAGCAGGAACAATGCATGATGAACTGACAACAACCCCCATCCTCTGCCCCCTGCACCACTGGGAGGGGAGGAGATAAGAGAAATTGGGAGCAAACCCAATCGTGGGAAGAAGGGAGGGGTGGGAGGAAAGGTGTTTTTCAGATGTAGTTCTATTTCTCATTATCCTACTCCAATTTGATTGGTAAATTAGTGCTGGTGGTGTTCAAACAAAATTGATATTTTTTTCCCCAAATCGAGACTGTCTTTTACCCATGATTATCACGAGATAAAGACAGGGAGGGCTGACTCATCCATGATTCACAAGGCTTTTGTTTTATTTTCACCTCCTTATCCCCCCAGGGGGGAGGAGTGAGGGGCCAGCTGCATGGTGCTCAGCTGCCCCATGGGCTTAAACCACCACGACAATAAACATCTTTTCTTGTTCACTATTTGTTAACCAAACTGAAGAGAAACACATGTTCTGCAGCAAAGCTAGGAATTTCCTCCGAAGAGAAACACAGGGTACTGCAACATACAGAACCAGGAAACATTCTGATCTCAGTTCTTTCTATACACAGTTCAGGTAGCGGAGGAGGCATTTCCAAAAGTTATCAGGGATATTCCAAAATAAATACATAACTAAGTAAAACAAGAAAGGAAATAGTCTTGTGTTCAAATGCACTTTTTTCCTGTATCTGTAAGCTATGCCCCACAACAGGAATCTTGCACACGCATGCTGCTTTTATACTCAGACAACATATGTAAATTAATAACTTTACTATTTACCAAGCCCCAAGCCGTTTAGGCTTGTTTTCCCTGCACAAAACTACATTTGTTTTCTGTTCTGTAGGCAGCCAGTCTGAGACACTAAACATCACCCCAAGACGAAAAAACAAAACCCGTTTTAAAATGCACTCACTGACCACTCTCGCATTTCTTACCTAAGACCTTCCTGCTCCTCTCCACAGCGGTCCTTCTGGTTTGCTCAAACATGGCTTCAAGGTCGAAAGTCCGAGCTTTCTTCCCTGAAAACGATGAAGAAGGATGTTAGAACACAGACTCACCCTGGTCACAGGCACTCCGGCAGCTCCAGGCCGGGACAGGCAGGCGAGACGGGACGGGACCACGACACAGGCACGACCGCTTCGTTTCGCCTCCAGCCTCCAGCCTCCACCCTCCCTCCCCCCCGCTTCCCCCCCCCCCCCCCCCCAACAGCCGCCGCCGGCCCCAAGCAACCGGCTCTCCGCGCCCCTCAGCCGGGCGCCCGGCACCGCCCGGGCCGCATAGCCACGCACCGAAGCCGGAGAAGCCCATGGTGGCCGCCAGCTCGGGGTCGGGTCCCGCCAGCACCTCAGCGTCTGCAAGAAGAAAGGAAAGACAACCGCGGGGGTCAGCCGGGGGCGCGGGATGGGCTCGGCCGCCACCGACCCGCACCGCCCGGCCGCTCACCGCCCTCCGCCGCCGGCTCCATGCTGCTGCCGCCCCGGAACCACAACAGGCGCCGGCAGGAAGCGCCTGGGCAGGCCCGTCCTCCAGCACCGCCCCCCGGCCTGGACCGGGGTCGCCGCGTTTCCGCTCCCGGCTCCGGTCGTCCGCCGCCGGCCTCATGCCCTTCTCCCGTCGCTGCTCGGAAGGCCGCGACTAAATCTTCATGGAATCGCAGAATTTCTCGAGTTGGAAGGGACGCACGAAGATCACTGAGTTCAACTCCCTGCTCCTCGCAGGAGCCCTGAAGCTAAACACATGACTAAGAGCATCGTGCAGACGCTCCTTGAACTCTGACAGATTTGATGCCATGACCGCTTCCCTGGGAGCCTGTTCCAGGGACCGACCACCCTCGGTGAAGAGCCTTTTCCCGGCGTCCAACCTGAACTTCCCCTGACGCAGCTTTGTTCTGTTTCCTCGTGTCCTGTCGCTGGTCACCAGAGAGAGGAGATCAGCAGCTCCCGCTCCGCTGCCCCCCATGAGGAAGGTGTAGACTGCCATGAGGGCGCCCCTCAGCCTTCTCTAAGATGAACAAGCCAAGGGACCTCAGCTGATCCTTGTAAGTCTTGCCCTTGAGGCCTTTTGTCATCTTGGTCGCGCCCTCTTCTGGACACACTCGAGTAGTTCGATGCCCTGTGGCAGTGTGCCCCCCCCCCCCCCACCCCTTCTGCTTAAGCCATAACCACCAGTGGGGGTTATGATGGCTGCATGCAGCTTACTCTGGACTTTAGGGGACATTATGGCAAGACGGTAGCCAAGGGCTGTCTGGAACGGTGAGCCAGATGTCTAGCTGGTATGCAAATGTGCCTGTAAGTCATCCATCTTACTTTATAAATAGTGAACAGCCCAGGGCTCGTTGAGCTTTCTGCATGGCAGCGGGCTGCACGCCAGCATCTCCCCTCATGTAGAGACACCTCTCAAGGTTGCTCCTCGAGATGGAGAGATGCCTTGGCACAACAGATTTTTGGTAAGTGATTAATAGCATGCTAAACTTTGAAATCGTAACCAAGTGATATAAAGGATTGATTGTGCACATATATAGTCCTTTAGACATAAACTGCTAACCAAGTCTGGGACTAAGTCTGGATCCAACTGCACCCAGACTCCTCTCTGCGAAGAAGTTTAAAATGCAGAGGAGTCCTTTATGAACCTCATGACTCAACAGGAGGGTCTCCTGACAGTTTTGTCTGACACTGTCCCCTATGTAGTAAATACCAAGTGTACCTTGCCATCGAGTCTTGTTAAACCACTGTTGCATTTATCATTGAACTTTGTTATATCAATACGGTATAGTGTTGCTTCTCTTTTCCGAGTGAAGTGAATGACTCCATCTGTGACACCTTCTTATGCTGAGGCACCCAAAACTGTACAGTACTCCAGATGGGGCTGCACCAGTGCAGTGTAGAGTGGGACTGTCACCTCCCTCCACCGGCCTCCTATGCTGTGCTTGATGCACCCCAGGGCACAGTTGGCCCTTTGGGCTCTGAGGGCACACTGTTGACTCCAATTCAACTTGCCATAAACTCAGACCCCCAGATCTCTTTCCACAGAGCTGCTCTCCAGCCTCGCATCCCCCAATTTGTATGTATAACCAGGATTACGGTATCCCAGGTGGAGAATCCTGCACTTGCTCTTGTTAAATTTCATAGAGTTGGTGACTGCCCATCTCTCTAGTCTATCCATACCTCTCTGCAAGGCCTCTCTACCCTCAAGGGAGTGCACAGCTCCTCCTAATATAGTATCATTGGGAAATTTAGCTAATGTACATTTGATTCTTGCATTCAGCTCATTTATAAAAACATAAGAGCACTGGCCCTAAAACTGAGCCCTGGGGAACCCCACTGGTGACTGGACACAAACCTGTTGTGACCCCATTTACTATAACTTTGAGTTGGACCTGTCAGCCAATTGCTCACCCAACATATTATGAACTTCTCTTGCTGTGTGCTGGGCATTTTGTCCAGAAGGATACTGTGAGAGACAGTATCAAAAGCCTTGCGAAATTCCAAGTACAGTGAAGGAACCCTGAGTTATGTGCAGAGCAATTTTAAGGGAACTAGTCTGAAGGGGTTTCTCACAAATCTTCAGAAGATAATGACTAATCAAAATTCCTGGATGTGACAGATTCTGGAGTGCTGAGTAATTGCAGCCACTGGTATGGTGCAGCGGGTAGGATAGACATCAGCAACAGCAGTGAAAGCATTTGAATGCCTGGTCTGTGTTCCTGGAGTCAGAGGCAAGGTTAGCAGCTGCAGGTTCCCACATAGGTTGGTTTCTGAGCAAATGATAAGCTGATACTGGGTTTAAAGAAGTGACATCCTAAAATGCTGGATTACCAGGCAGACAGCAGGTTCTTCCTGTCCCTCAAAAGATATACCCTTTCATGGTACAATACAAAATCCATTGTTCTCCTTAAACAAAAGACCCTGATAATGCTAACCCTCACATTTCAAGGGAGACTCTGTGTTTAGCATTAACTGGGGGAGCCCAAACAGCTTTGGGGTTGCCTGAATACAGCCTGCAGCACCAGTGAAGAGGGAATCAGCTTCATTCCTTTCCTCTTATTCTTTTGCTACCAGTCATAACTGCACAACAATTTACAGACTACATTGGAAATGGATTAAGTTCTTCATGAATAGTGGGTGTCACCAAATGATGACTGCATTACATGAAAGCATCTCAACGCTGTACAGTTTTGAGCCCAGTCAACTAGTACAGGCATTTGGAATAAAATAATTTCATCTTTAATTCTTCCCAGTCTCTTGCACATGGAAATAGATATGGCAGCTGTCCACAATCTCTTTGCTCCCTTCTCCCTACCCTTCTTCCCCAAGCAGAAAAGAATTCCACTTTATGTAAGTGCTAGCAGTTACAACAAGATCTTGCTACTCAGTTTAAAAATAAGGCATTCTAAACTTTCCACATGTTGGGATTTCCTATGCCATTAGAAATTTTGTTTTCTAGATACTAAGGAAAAGATATCTCAGCATCCCAATTCCAACCTAATACATAGTGAGGCAAATCCTTGCATTTCTCATTTCAGACCCTGCCTTTTTTGTGAATTACTTCCATGAAGGAAATGAAAGGAGCTCAAGGAAGTCCCTGAAGCACTCCTTCCTATCCCATCCTTGCCTGTAAGAGCAGATATGGGTAAGAGTAATAATCTTTCATCTACACTAGTGGGTTACATCAGTAGTTTTACATCTTAGTGTTAAAAGTCATAGAATCATAGAATTGTTTAGGTTGGAAAAGGCCTTTAAGATTGAGTCCAACTGTTAACCTAACACTGCCAAGTCCACCACTAAACCATGTCTCTAAGTGCCACATCTACAGTCTTTTAAATACCTCCAGGGATGGTGACTCCACCACTTCCCTGGGTAGCCTGATCCAGTGTTGACAACCCTTTCAGTGAAGAAATTTTCTCCTAATATCCAATCTAAACCTCCCCTGGTGCACCTCGAGACCATTTCCTCTTGTTACTTGGGAGAAGAGACTGACACTCACCTCACTACAACGTCCTTTCAGGTAGTTGGGAATCAGGGTGCATGTGCACTGATGCCAGGCTGGCACTTCTCAGGAGCCTGCAGGACTAGTGGTATGGTGAATTCCTTCATGAACATCTCAATGACCAGCATAAATTCAGAGTCACAGAGAGTGCCATCACAGATTTGTCTCTACCTTCTTTGGTCTGAAGTGCAAAGCTAGTTGAAAATGCAGCTGTCCATAATGTGATTACAGCTGCTGTTTCCTGCTTCCCGTGTTTTTTTGCTATTTTATATACAGCAACTAGAAGGGCTGCTGTGGGTATTCATGGTATCAGCATTCCTGGTGCAACATTTTAGATGGAAAGAAATCAGCAGTAAAACTTGCAAGTATACTCCTGAAAGGAGTCAAAATCTGTCTTCCAAGTTTGTTTCCTCCAGTTTTCCTCTGGACACTTCTCTTTCTTTTTGGTTTGCTTCTACCAGAATCCTGTCAAGCAAATAACAGGTAAAGCTGCAGTGACTTAGAACCTCTCATAAGTCAGGTTTGAACAAATCATTTACCTGCAGCCAAATCACAGTTTTGTCTGGCCTTGACAATATAACCAATGGTAGGAGCACTGGGGGTGTTAAATTTCCTTTTAGATTTTCTTTTTTGTCTTCTTCAAACAGCTCTGACTGTTGCAATGGGAAAAAAGAATCACACTTGGTTTTTGAACCTTGCTAGGTCTTGCAGTAGGCCATCTCCCAGGAAAATAGCAATGGGAGAGTTGAGTCTGAATGCCTGCAGGTCTTGAACCAACCAGAAGGGAAGGATTTTCCACACCATGAAGTATTAATTGCTGCTTTCTTCTGGGAAATCAACACACAATCTGTGTGTTGATTTCCCAGAAGCAAAATTAAGACTATAAGAGTCTCCTCACATTAGTCTGCTCAATTTTCATTACGGAAATACTGGATTCTTCTTTCCTCTATTTCTCTACAGGGTCTTCTCATTGTCTTCAATGCCATCACCTCTGGGTTTAAGGAAGAATCAAATAAAATGGGGGGGTGGGGGTTGGAAAGAGAGAAAACCCAAAGCTGCTGATGTGTTTTGTAGCTGGGGTTGAAATCCCTCTGTTCTTTGCATTTTGGAATGTGACAGTCTCAGAACTGCAGAGGTGTCACAATCTCCTAAGAAGGAAAATGTGCTTCAGACACAGATTCTATGCATACCATTGCCTTTGCTTCCAAGGTGAAGATGAAAAGTAAATCAATTGCCTTGTCTTTTGGTACAAAGCCACGTGAACTAAGGAGAGTAAGTGTGCCTGAGACCTTGGCCTTAGTTGCCCAAGGACCGCTGTGAAGCACTTGCACAGGGAGAAGGAAAAACTGGCAGCTGTACTACCAAGACCAAAGCTGCACATAAGCCAGTGTCCTGTCTGATAGCAGCACATGGGAAACGACCCGAGGAAGACAGCAAGCAGCTGGCAGTCTTTCTTCCATTGAGTCTTACCTTCTGGCTGTAATGGGGTCTACCTCTGTAAGCAGAGAAGGTGTCTTCCTACCTGATGGTCCTTGGAATTTTCATCCCTGAACATGTCTGGAAGGTCTTAAAGATTAGGTTTCTAACAGGTGCAAAGTGCCCTGTGCCAGCCATTATAACTCAACGAAACGACATTTCCTATGGCCGGAACCTGGCCCTGATTGCCTTGAGCTCCACGCACCGTGCTGAGCACACACAGAGGCCTATCGCTCTCTTTATGTCAGTGCTTTCCTTTCAATTCATCATTGAAATCATGTTTTGTTCTCTTTGAGCCCAGCTCTGCATTGAGATCTGCAAACACCTCAGCAGTTTTGACCTCCGCAATTGCTTTAGGCAATCAGTGGTGCATCAGCTGCAGTAAAGGAGTGACATTTTGCTGGTACCCATAGAGACAGATGTTTTCCAGTCCCTCCGTGAAGACTGGGTCCATGTCTACTGACACACAAATCAGAAGAGGGTGGGATAGGATGCGTGCTGCCAAAGAACTGAAGATTTATCTTAAGTATTCTGAGCTCAGCAGGAGTCCACTGTCATCACCATCGAGAGAAAAGGAGTTGAGCCAATGCTAAAGGCTTAGGCAGAGCTGAGGCAGGGCATATTCACAAATTGCTACAGCTCACCACATCATCTTTTCTGGAGAGGGATGGTGTTCTTGTTGCTTACCGTCAATAGTTCTCAAATAGTCAAGGGCTTTGAAGCAGGATGAGATGTCTTGGGAGAAATCAAAGACATCAACAGAATGGCATTTGGTGTAACTTTAAACAGTGAGGCTGAGGTTCAACCAGCCTGCTTGGGCTCAGGAAAATTAGGTCCTGGTTGCTCCCCTATAGTTGCCACATAACCAAAAAAGCTGTTTCCTTCCCTTACTCAGGTTCCTCATCTGTTGAGATTGGCCCTAATAAGTCACATTTATTGGCCTTTCAGACCAAGAATCACAGTATTTTCCTACAGTAATCTCTTAGAGTGGTATTTTTAGGGGAGCCTGAACTACTTCAATTCTGTTCCTGCTGCAGTCAGTCAGCACCTCTCTGGTAGACGTGTTAGCAGTTAGACAAATAAGAATTTGATTGCAGTTGTCAGAGAGCGCAGTTAGGCCAGTGCTGAGAGGGTTTGGAAATCCAACCCATGCTGTCATTAAGAAAAGATGAAAGGGAAAAAAAAAATAAAGCAAACAAGCAATCCAGCTGCATGTCTGTTCCCCTACATGGAGTTCATAACAATGGCATCAGCAAAATAATTAACTTAATTGATTATGCATATATCACCAGCAGGAATAGGATTAATACAATAAATTTAGTAGTGGACCTTCACCACTTCCTCTCTTCTCTTTCCTGTTCGGAGTCCCTGTCGTACATAAGCACTCCTGTTAGCAGAGCTGTCTTCAGGCTACAGTTTCTGACCATTGTAGGGCCCCTGGAAGACAGCAGGAAGCACATCTGCCACCACTTGCCAGTAGGAGAGGAGAAAGCATGAAGTTTTGTTAGCCGAATCAGACGTCTCTAATTCTTCCCTCTCCACAGTGTTCTAATCTGATTATTGAGATCAGTAGTCACCTCCTTCCTGTCCCTGGCTAGGTCAGAGGAATCTTCCCTGGCTCAGGAGAAGCTTTGGCTCTATGAGCAGGACTCCTGCTGTGGCAGTAGTGGATCCCCAGTGAGACATCTCTGCTGCAGTCTCTACACGTGAGCCTGAGGAAATAGAAATAGGTCGCTGGATGCTCCAGTGAAGACAGAGCCCTGTGAAAGCTTCTCTCCAGCCCTGAGCAGCACAGGGAGTCCATATCCAGAGTTTAGGATTTAAACTGAACAAAAGCAATGGTTGAAAGAGTAATAAATATTTAAAGGGACATGTGTAGAAGAACCTGGAGGCAAGTCTCAGTCCTGCTGGCATTTAAGGTTATGCCAGCTTCTTTCATAGCTCCAGCTTTGAAAATGTTCAAGTCCACAGGTGCTATAAGTCAGTACTACCAAGGTGTCACAGCTTGGTCAGTCATAAAAGACCAGAGAGGCCCTGGAGAGGGGCAAAGAACAAGAAACATGGTCTAGCAGGACTAGAAGTCTACTTTTCTAATGCTCAGATAAGCCCTGGTCCCCCCAGAAGCTCTGACATGTCAGCATAGCTGCAGTGCAGCCTACGGGCAATGCATGTGAAAGTACATATTCCCTTACTTACTGCTTCCCGCAGGAAGCATTGTTGTGCTCCAGGCAGATACTGGAAACAAATCTCTTCAAACAAAGCTGATGTGAAACAGTGATACAGTTTCTCTGCACTAGGCTAAGATCTCTAGACCTTTCAAGCTGTTGAACTGCTAGCAGTTTGCACCGTAGTCTAGTTGAACCCCTCAGAAAGACATTTCTTACTTTTGATGCACATGTCACAGAATCATCTAGGTTGGAAAGGACCTTGAAGATCATCCAGTCCAACCGTTAACCTAACATTGACTGTTCCCAACTACACCATATCCCTAAGCGCTATGTCAGCGCTACTCTTAAACACCTCCAGGGATGGGGACTCCACCACCTCCCTGGGTAGCCCCTTCCAACGCCTAACAACCCATTCTGGAAAGAAATGCTTCCTAATATCTAGTCTAAACCTTCCCTGGTGCAACTTGAGGCCATTACCTCTTGTCTTATCGCTCATTACTTGGTTAAAGAGACTCATCCCCAGCTCTCTGCAACCTCCTTTCAGGTAGTTGTAGAGGGCGATGAGGTCTCCCCTCAGCCTCCTCTTCTCCAGACTAAACAACCCCAGTTCCCTCAGCCGCTCCTCGTACGACATGTGCTCCAGACCCTTCACCAGCTTCGTTGCCCTTCTCTGGACACGCTCGAGTCATTCAATGTCCTTTTTGTAGTGAGGGGCCCAAAACTGAACACAGGAATTGAGGTGCGGCCTCACCAGTGCCGAGTACAGGGGCAAGATCACTTCCCTGTCCCTGCTGGCCACGCTATTTCTGATACAAGCCAGGATGCCACTGGCCGCCTTGGCCACCTGGGCACACTGCTGGCTCATGTTCAGCCGGCTGTCAATCAACACCCCCAGGTCCCTCTCTGACTGGCAGCTCTCCAGCCACTCCTCCCCAAGCCTGTAGCGCTGCTGGGAGTTGTTGTGGCCCAAGTGCAGCACCCGGCATTTGGCCTTATTGAAACTCCTCCAGTTGGCCTTAGCCCATCGCTCCAGCCTGTCCAGGTCTCTCTGCAGAGCCTCCCTACCCTCGAGCACATCAACACTCCCACGCAACTTGGTGTCATCTGCAAACTTACTGAGGGTGCACTCGATCCCCTCGTCTAGATCATCAATAAAGATGTTAAACAGGAGTGGCCCCAAAACCAAGCCCTGGGGGATACCACTCGTGACCGGCCGCCAACCAGATTTAACTCCGTTCACCACAACTCTTTGGGCCCGGCCATCCAGCCAGTTTTTTTTACTCAGCAAAGCGTGTGCCCATCCAAGCCACGAGCAGCCAGTTTCACCAGGAGAATGCTGTGGGAAACGGTGTCAAAGGCCTTACTAAAGTGAAGGTAAACAACATCCCCAGCCTTTCCCTCATCCAATAAGCAGGTCACCCTGTCATAGAAGGATGTCAGGTTTGTCAAGCAGGACCTGCCTTTCATAAACCCATGCTGACTGGGTCTGATCATCTGGTTGCCCCGCATATGTTCAGGATGAGCTGCTCCATCAGCTTCCCAGGCACTGAAGTCAAGCTGACAGGCCTGTAATTTCCCGGATCTTCCTTCTGACCCTTCTTACATATGGGCATCACATTGGCCAATTTCCAATCTGTCGGGACCTCCCCGGTCAGCCAGGACTGCTGGTAAATGATGGAAAGCAGCTTGGCGAGCACCCCAGCCAGCTCCTTCAGCACCCTCAGGTGTATCCCACCCGGTCCCATAGACTTGTGTGTGTCTATGTGATGCAGTAGGTCACTGTCTCCTCCTGGAATGTGGGGGGGTCGTTCTCCCAGTCTCTGTCTTCTGGCTGAGGAGGCTGGATTCCCTCAGTACAACTAGTCTTGTTATTAATGACTGAGGCAAATAAGGCATTAAGCACCTCAGCCTTTTCCTCATCACTTGTTACCATGTTTCCTCCCACGTTTAGCAGAGGATGGAGGCTCTCCCTGGTCTTTCTTTTGCAGTTGACATACTTATAGTATATATCTGGCTGAAGCCAGATTAATTTCTAGCTGGTCTTTAGACCTCCTGATGTGTGATCACAGGTGTGAACATTAATCCTGAAACAAAGGCTTCCTTCTAAAATGTGATGCGTCTATTGTTCTCTGAAGCAGAGAACACCATTTTCAGCCCAAGGAACAAAATGACCCAGTGCTTTATTTAGCTTAATGGATTACTTTTTGCATGTGTATTGTGTTAGTTGATGACCTGAGTCCACCAGTAGCCTGCAATTGCTGTGCTTAGCCTACAGCTGCCTTTTCTCTGCAGTCTTCCCATCTTTAACAGGGGAGTCCTCAAGCTTCATGATACTCACTGCCAGGTGATGCATCTATGAGGCAGCTGTAACGTGGACGTGCTGTAGCTGTGATGCAGAACTGATGCAGATGTCCAAGCGGGGTTGCACATCAAGAGCTCTCTACCCCAGAGTTTACTGATCCTACCGAGCAATGTAACTAGACCAACATAACATCCACTGAGATGTTGTGGAGTTGCTTTGACGTGTACAGTTTTACACCTGACTTTGCTGCTCAAGTTTTCTGCACAAAATGCAAAGACTTTCATACAGAAGACTTAATATTCACCCTATCAGCTACAGTGACCATTTAGTGAATTCATTCATTCATTCATTCATTCATTGAGTTAGTGACTGATTATCTTTGCCAGATATTTAATACCAGTGCCACACAAATCTTACAGGAATAGCAATACAGGGACTTAAAAATACACAGCAGAACAGCTCAAGAAGACTGCCTTTAAAGTAAAACAGTAAATCACAGGGCATTCAGTGCTGTCTTGGCATGAAAGAAGGGGTCCCATGTGCTTCACAGCTTCTGACGACACCCTGCCAGAGTCATTTGCAGCCTTCTTTTCCTGCAGAGTGGGAGCAAGACAGCCAGCAAGAGAGAAATATAGGGACGTTACTAAAGCACTGTCTAATTCCAGCTCAGTCATACTAGTCGCCCAAATGTTCTGTTACAAGATGGTACACGTGTGTGTGACACATTATTGCTCATTTGTCTATTCTTCAATTAGCTTAATGCACACCAGTTCCTGCAAGGGGTATCCTTCTGAATGGGCTAGCATGCCAGAACCACAAGGAACATGGTGGGCTTAGGGCCTACCATCATGTTATTGCAAGTACTAAAGTAAAAATCATCTCTTGACCAGGTTCAAATTAAAGATACATATTATTTAACAAGACTGAACTAATTAACAGGCTTTGCTAAAATGCCTACTGCTATCAGCCATCTGAAATGGAGTCTGGCAATATCTCTGTAGTGATATTGAATTGCAGGGCTTCTTTTGTTAATCAGACAAGCTCCTGCAGATTAATGGCAAGATGAGAAAGCTGATAACCCTTTATCAGCTTTACCGTGGGCCATTAACCCCAGCATCTCTCAGCCGTCTCTTGCTGGAATTACTGTGTAAAAAACTTCATTTTAAACATTAAAAGCCAACCTTCTTTCTTACACAGAAATGTGCAAAAGCACAAATTCCCTTCTGAATTTCAAAGCTTCTCATTTGCACGTGCTCCCATTACCCACTAGATACTATTCAAGCACCAGGTCCAGAGATTTCCCTGACTTCTGATAGTATCTGAACTAGTGACTTATGCCTGTATCAGCTCTGTAGGTGACTGCATGGTACTGCTTAAACAGGGATGCTAACAGGATGCTGTTGTCCTCTCCCTGCAGAACACCGTGGCAGAGGCTCCTCAGGGCTTGCAGTGCACCATCTCCCGGCACGGTGGGATCCCCTTCTCCAGCCCGCCTTGCAGCAGGAGAGAAGAGCCCCAGTGGTGGCTGATGACTCTCAGCCCCTCCTTCGCCTGCAGAGCCCCGATGATCGTGTATTTGGGGAGACAAAAGCAGGCTGTGGGGAGGCTGCACGGGCTCAGTAGCTCCTCCAGGGATTTGACTTTTTCCCAGCTCAGGGCTTTGGCCTTGGTTTCATTTTTTTCCCAGAGCTACAGGCACTGTCGTCCAAGGGTGCTGCCTTCCCCCACCCTCCCAGAATGGAAAGATGTCCATCCATGGGCAGAGCCCTGGAGATCGGGCCAGGGAGGCCAGCACCAGAAAGAGCACTGCCGGGTCAGCTGGTGGCCTCGAAGAGTCTCCAGAGCTCAGTCTTCCCCACATAAATGTTTCTCCATGTGCATTTGCTGGTGCCAGGCAGTCAGGTCCTGCCCGTGTCTTTTGGATGCTCCTTCCCATGGGTCACCTCAAGACCTGGAGGCACGTGGGGCACAGAGCCCCCCATGAGAGGCAGAAGAACTTGCCTTTCTCAGGGGAAGCAGCAGCTCACTGTGGCTCTCGGTCGCTGCTGCATGGGAGAGGACAGAGACGAAGGAGCCCGGCCATCGGTGGCTGCCCGCTCGCCCCGCTCCCCCCGGCACAGGCCTCCATCGCACACGGGCTGTGGGCCGAGCAGCGGGGAGTGGGAAGAAGGGCTGGCGGCACCAGGAGACGAGAGCCCAGGGCCTGCCGAAGTGGTCTGTCACTGCAGGCCCGCGGCCTCCTGTGGCTCGAGCAGCACCTGGCACGGGCCGCGGGGACACCAGGCCCCGGCACTTGGCCGAGCGCTGTCCCCAGTGCACCAGAGCGGCCCTCGGGAGGGCGGCACGGCCCCCGCTCCTGCCGCATCCCGCCGGGCCGCGCCGCGCTCGGGGGAGCCGGATGCGGCCTCGGGGGCGGGGAGCGGCGAGTCCCTCCAGGCGCTGCCCCGGCCGCGGCCTGGCCGGGCGCCGCAGGGGTTCGGGGCACGCGCGGTGTCTGGGGGACGCGGGCGGTGCCGGGCGGGGGGACCCCGCGGAGCCCCCGGCGGGTCGTGTCGGCCCCGCGCGCAGCGGCCGCGGACGAGGGGCGGGGCGGGCGCAGCTGCCCCCTGGCGGCCGGCCCGGCGGCTGCGGGCGCGCGAGCCCCGCCTGAGGAGCGGCGCGGGGCGGCCATTTTGTTGGCGGTCCCGGGGCGGTGCGGCCGGCGGGGCGCGGACCCGGCGGGGGTCTGGCGGGGAAAAGGCTCCGCCTGCTCCGCTGAGCCGCGCAGGTGGCTCACGGCAGGCGGAGGCGCTGGGGCTGTTTGGCGCTGCGTCCCCCCGCCCCCCTCGGACACCGAGCGATGGGTTCTGATGTCACCGAGGGATGGACTGCGACATTCCCAAGCGATGGATGGTGACCACGCGTCCCTCGCTGCTCGAATCCGGGCACCAAGTCTCACCCAGCAGGCTCGTGCCCGCGCTCCAGCTGAGCGAGTATGCGAGGTTGGAGTGTTGAGCGAGGCTTTTGCTGGTGCGGCGGGAGTTCCTCACTGCAAGTGAGGTCAGTGCCCGACCCCAGAGCCATTGAAGGATTTTCCCCGGCCCTGCCTGGTTCAAGCAGCCGTGGCACCCAGGAGGCGCGCTTACAGCAGCAGAGGTGAGCTGTGCAGGGAACTGTCACCTGGGGGAGCTGGGAGGGTTTCCTTCTTGAGGGGCCTGGACATTTCTTCCACCCCTCCCTGGAGCAGCAAATGACTGTGGTCTTTTTTTCCTTTTCTAGTGTGACTAGTGTGCAGTGAGCAGGAGCAGCTCGACATCCCCAGCTCCCCCCAGCCCACCGCAGCATGTGGAGAGCATGGCCACGGAGCTGGAGAACTGCTCTCCAGTATGCCTGGACAGCTGGGAGAAGCCCAGCTACGTATTGCCATGCCTCCACCAATTCTGCTGCCCGTGCATCGTGCGGTGGGCTGAGAGCAAGCCCGAGTGCCCCCTCTGCAAGAGGAAGGTGAGATCCATCTTGCACTCAGTGTGGGCAGATGACAGCTTTGAGGAGTCATCACACCACCTGAAGCACCATCACTTATCGTCCGCCTGACAGGAGGAGCTCGCGGACACCCAGCCGCGCCCAGCTGTCCGTGGCTCCGGTGGGCGGCTTCTGTGCCTACGTCTGGGCATCCGTCTTCTGCGACTGGCCCGCAGCCCTCCATCCCTTGCTGCCCTGACTGCATCAGGTGCTGGGGCAGCTCTTCAAGGATGCCCAGGAAGCAGCAGCAGTGCAGAGCCTCGTCTTATCTAGCCTGCACTACTTTGGCCCGGATAAGGAGGCTCTGATCCAGCTGCTGTGGGACACCCCAGGCAGGCACGTGAGGAGCTTTGTCCATCAGCTTGTGCACACCGTCGTGTGCCGGTGCAGCGGGGAGGCTGGACGTCAGATAGACCACGGGACGCCCGTGCTGCCGGGGGGTGGGAGGGCAGCGCCAAGGCTGCTCCCCGCCCTGCTGCCTCCCAAGGGGAGTCTCCTGCCCCCAGCCCAGCTCTTCAGGGGGGCCCAGCAACCCCCCCAGTTACACCATTCCCACCTATGGGGAGCAAAAAGAGCTGCAGGAGGACCCAGAGGAGGCTGTGCCTGGGCCCTCCACTCCGAGCTGGGGCAGCCAATGGTGCCCTGGGGGGCCCCAGTGAGCCCCAAAGAGGAGGGTGGCAGCCCTGAAGACCCCTCCCAGCCCTGCAAGAAGCCCCCCTGCCACCACCAGTGACCCTGGGAGTGTCGGGCCGGCAGCTGGGGCTCAGGATGGTCCCCAAGAGATCCCAGCCCCGTAACTCTAATTACTGTACAATAAAAGAAATAAAGGCATCAAAACTGCAGAAAAAGTCTCAGTATTACTAACAAAGCAGGTGGTGTTGCTTTCCACATGTGTGGGTGGGTTTTCTGGGAAGAAATTCGCAGTCTAGTCTTGTCTTTGGTTTCCAAAACCAAGGCCTGCAGCCATGAATGACATGTGGGGGGGGCTTGTTCTGGCCTGTTACAGTTCAGAGCCGGCAAGGAGACCAGCAGGCTCTCAGTAGTCTAGGTCTAATTATTAGACAGTACAAGGAAATAAAGGCTTGAAGACAACAGAAAAAGTCTTCACCTTTACTAACAATACAAACAACCCCAGCTCTCTCAGCCTCTCATAGAGGAGGTGCTCCAGCCCCCTGATCATTTCTGTGGCCTCCTCTGGACCCGCTCCAACAGGTCCAGGTCTTTCCGGAGCTGAGGACTCCAGAGCTGGACACAGCACTGCAGGTGGGGTCTCAGGAGAGTAGAGTAGAGAGGGAGAATCCCCTCCCTCAACCTGCTGGCCACACTTCTCTTGATGCAGGCCAGGGTACGGTTGGCTTTCTGGGCTGCGAGCACCCATTGCTGGCTCATGTCCAGCTTTTCATCCACCTTCTCCCCAGGGCTGCTCTCAATCCCTTCATCCCTCAGCTGATATTGATACCTGGGGAGCCCCAACCCGCGTGCAGGACCTTGCACTTTGCCTTGTTGAACCTCATGAGGTTCACATGGGCCCACTTCTCAAGCTGGTCCAGGTCTCTCTGGATGGCACATCCCTTCCCTTGGGCATGTCATATGCACCACTCAGCTTGATGCAAATCTGCTGAGGGTGCCTCGATCCCACTGTCTGTGTCACTGATGAAGATACTAAACAGTACTCATCCCAGTACAGACCCCTGAGGTACACCACTCATCACAGATCTCTACCTGGACATTGAGCTGTTGACCATTACTCTCTGGACACAGCCATCCAGTTAATTTCTTATACACTGAACAGTCCATCCATCAAGTCCATCTCTCCCCCATTTAGAGAGAAGGATGTTGTGGGGGACCATGACAAAGGCCTTACAGAAGTCCAGATAGATGACATCCATAGCTCTTCCATGGCCCAATGATGTAGTCACACCATCAGAGTAGGCCACAAGGTTGGTTGGGCAGGACTTGCCCTTGGTGAAGCCATGCTGGCTGTCTCAGATCACCTCCACGTGCTCCATGTGCCTTAGCATAGATTCTCTAAGGATCTGTTCCGTGATCTTCTAAGGCTGACAGGTCAGTAGTTCCCAGGGGGCTCCTGCCTACCCTTTGTAAAAATGGGTGCAATGTTTCCCTTTTTCCAGTCACCAGGGACTTCACCTGACTGACGTGACTTTTTAAATATGATGGAGAGTGGCTTGGCAACTACATCAATCAATTCCCTCAGGATTCTGGGATGCATCTTGTCAGGTCCCCTAAACTTCTGTATGTTCAGGTTCCTCAGGCAGTCTCAGACCTGATCTTCTTTTACCGTGGGAGGGACTTTGCTCCCCTAGTCCCTGTCTTGAGGTCCATCCACTTGAGAGGTATGGGAGGAGAGATTGCCCATGAAGACTGAGGCAAAATGTTATTGAGTACCTCAGCCTTCTCCTCATCCATTGTTACCAGTTTGTCAGTTGTGTTCACTGATGGGGTGTACAGTTTCTTTGCCCTTTCTTTTCTGGCTGACATACCTACAGAGGCCCTCCCTATTGTTCTTCGCATCCCTTGTCAAGTTCAGCTCCAGCTGTGCCTTGGCCTTCCTGACCCCATCCCTACACAACCAGCAATGTCCCTATGCTCTTCCCAGGATACCTGTCCCTGCTTCCGCTGCCTGTGCATTTCCTTCTTGCCCTTTGGTTTGACCATGAGGCCTTGACTCAGCCATGCCGGTCTCTTGCCTTCCTTTCCTGATTTCTTACTCATGGGGATGGAGAACTCTTTTGCTCTATGGAAAGCGCCCCTAAAGATCTGCCAGCTCTGTTCCACTCGCTTGTCCCTGAGGGCAGTTTCTCAGGGGGTCCTATTGACTAATGCCTTTGTGAGGGACTGAAATGTCAAATGGTTTTCTCAAAGCTTGCTTGTGTGTGTGCTTTGAGTCACGGGGTGGTGTCAGTAATGCCTGGAACATTCATCAAGGACCAGCTGTGGCCTTTGTAATTAGTCTAAGGAATGTCACCCAAGGAAGCAGGAGTGTATCGAAGGATGCAACCTCCCACTCCCTTGCAGTTGTATTGACAAACTCCTTGGATAAGCCTCAACAAGGGGGAAATGTGGACTGGGTGAAACCAGGTGTTTCTTATGAAGCACAAGGACCACAGATCACCAGCTCCATTGTATAAGCCCGATACTTTGTGGCTCTATAGTGTACGCCAGATGCCATGCATGCCTTGCAAATGACTTTGTGACTTCACCAGTGATAAGAACTGATAAGAGGTGATCATTTTTGCCCCAGAAGCTGGATGATTGCTCAGGAAGCATGAAGTCAGCAGATCTGTGGGAACTGAGGCAAAACCAAAGGTGGGCAGGGCAAGCATGACCACTGACTCAGCTGCTCATGGAAATAAGCTCATCACAGTTTGGGATGATGAGTAGGATGGATGGATGTTCAGTGGCTGGAGATGGAGACATAGTTATGTGGAATCTTTGCTAATTTTGCATCTTACGAAAGGCTGATAGATGGGATGCTCTGACCTTTGTTATGCAGAAGACCAGGCAGGAGCTTGGCAGAAGTTCCTCCCAGCTTCAGCATTTACAAATCTGTAAATATATCCAATATTCCAAAGAAAATTGGGCAGAAATACTACAAAATTAGCATAGCTCCCATTTTCTCAGTATGAAATTTTAGGAGGCAAGACAGGACATGTGTTTTAGTGGCTTGCGTAAGACTGTAGAAGTGAAGCTCTTTGGTGGAGTCAGTTTCCCTCCGACATAGTTCTGCTTTGTAGCTTAGGGCTTGCCACTTGATCACTGTTCCTCCAGTCCCCCAGCTGGTACTACAGCTGAAACAGACCTCTTCGGGCTGGTGGGAGCTTTAATGTCTGCGAAATGACTGTAAACATAACAGTTTGTTTCAGAGTGTTCCATGAAATGGTTTGTGAGCTGTTGTTTTGATACAAGGAAATGATTACCTGCTTTGCAACTTATTTACTTATAGCAACTTACAATGATTTCTGAATATTGCTTAATAATCCTGCTTGCCCTTACCAAGGGCTACTGCTACTGTGTTCATCAAAACAAAGCAGTTTTCTGTGGAAACCTACCAAGAATTACTATGTTCGGCAAAAATATTTCTTGTCCTTGGAAAGCAGATGTGCTCTAACTAGTTTAGTCTGTTTAGTCTTGGTAATGAATAAAGGTAGCCATATATGGATGGTAAAAGTTCCACTGGTACTTTTAGATAAGATAGAATGAGTAAACCGGCTGAAAACACTCTTGTTATGTAAGAGAATCTGCGCATGCTCTGAAGAAAAGTACAGGGTGAGGAGGACTGTAAGCCTTTGTCCAAAAGACCCCCAAAGACGCCCCCCAGGCGGGAATGCGCAGGTGCAAAGATAACATAAACTGCTGACACCAGCCTCTAGAACTAACCCAGCCTTACTCATGCATATGGATGTTTGTATTGTGTAATCCAATGAATATGTATATCCACACTCTATAAGTTTTTGGTAAAATCTGCTGTTGATGTGCAAGCTTTGTGGAGAAATCCCCTTGCACCCCAGCGCTGGAGTAAACATACCTGCTTTATAACTCTCTGAGTTGTAGAGTCTGTTTCTGCAAATCAGTTCATTTTTTTCATTTTTACGGGTATGTTGCTTTTAATATTTTTAACCTTTATTTCAACATTTTTTTTTTATATTTTTACCAGACCTTTCAGTTAGAAGGCTATAGACACAGTGACTCTGATCTAAACTTATGTATGAAATTTCAGGCCAGACTCTAAATCATACAAAAGGAAGAAACAACCTTGGAAAAACAAGTAATGTAATAGAATGTGGGTAACGGGCTGAACCTGTGGAGCAAGACTTACAGTTTCTAAGTCATCTGGGGAGTGGGGTGAGCAGGGGAGAAGAGGGGACTATGGAAGGCATTTAGAATGATGTACTCATAAAAATTCAGCCTTTAACTACAAAATGTTGCAATCTGGTCATCTGTGACAAGGGGTGGTAGCAGACAGAAAACTTACAGTACAAGATTTTGCTTCAATTTTATTCCCAGTGAGATAGGTGGGACTTTTTGTTGTTGAAACAATAAAAGTATTGGGTTTAGCATTTCATGGCAGATAATGAAGGCTTATGTCCTCTTCTGAAGTGGACATGATGTTTGTAAATGAGACAACACGATAAGATACAGAAATATCTGTTCCATACGTTAGTATTAAACTGAGACAAATTATTTACTTAAATTGTGGGCTAAAATAGATTTTAAAGAAGTCCAAACTGCAGTACCAGCTAGGAAAAAACTAATTCTCTAAGAATTTAAGAAATTAACTATAATAAAGTTTTAGGATTCTTTTGGGGTTTTTTTCCAAATCAAATAGCAAGATATGATCTTTGCATTGAGAAGTCATCTCTTTGAGAGTGTGAACTGTATATTTCAGGCTTTTATTGAAATGAAGGAAAATTCATAAATGTTAATGATTGTTTAAAATTACATTTCCTTTCTTCTCTTTTTGTCAACCAACTACTTGATGTCCTAATTTTAAAATTTTTTGGGAAAAAATGCAATTCTTCTATTGTTTTGACCGGTTTTAATATTCAGTATTTGTATCAATGTTAAAAAGGAGAATGCAAATAACAGTAAACATTTTCAGACTTGGAGGATGTAAAATACAAAATTTAAAGCTGACAAGATAGAACTGATTTAAGGGCATTCACTAACCAGCACAGGCGTGCTTATATGTGTACATATGTATATGTATTATCTTGTGACTAATCCATTTATGCTAGAAATAGTTACCTGGTAACCTAATTTTTGTGACACTACCGTCTGTGTTCTGCATTGCTGGAGTTGGGACTGAGAGTACATAACAAGGTAGTTAATCACTCAGCCTTAGCAGTAGCAAAGATTATTCTGCTGCTTAGGGTTCTGGGGTAGAGAAAGCAAAGAAAAAAATGAAGAGCAGGGTTCTGGTGGGATTGCCAAAGCAGAGTGAGGGCTGCTGCACAGTTATATATGAGCATTCCTTTGCTTCAAGTATTGGGGTGTCCTCCTGCATCAGTGTTGGCCCAGGTGGGGAGTTAGCCTTTCAGGAAAGGGCAGGTGTGAGGCATACAGAGAGATGGGACAGAAAATGTGAACCCAGACCAATGTAAATGTCAACCACAAGGTTCCCTTTGTTGCCTCGGTCTCTAATTCTTACCCATAAACTTTCAACCTGCTCGTGACTATTCTTCAGAGACAGCTCCTCATATCCTAACCATTTCCTGACAAACAGTGTTTTTACAGATCCTCTGAAATTACTCTCTAGGCAGGTACTAGTAGCATGCTTTAGGGATTAACACAAGAACCAAGGCTATTTAGCATCTTTACCCACCAGAGTGATGGGACAGCATGCACTCTCAGCAAGTTTGAGGATCCATACACACCTATATGGAGATTTCCAATGAGCATTTACTGTTAGCTGTAAGTAGTCCCAAAGCAGGGAAGGAAAAAAAAAAGGTTGTGTGAGGGAAGAAGCATTGTTAGAACTACAAGAGCTGAGGCAACCAACCTCACACTTGTCCAAACAACCCAAATTCAGTGCCTCAGACAATTTTTCAGTAGTCCTAAAATCAAAGTGTGAGACTTGTTAGAATGTGTTTGTGAGCAGGACAGTAACCTTAGTGCTATCCAGTGGCTGCTGGATGTCAGAAAAGATGAAAACTGCACGAAGTCCAAAGGGCTAATCAAGAATGAGTTCAGATTTCTGGCCAGTCTTATTCAGATATTTACCTTTAGTGCTCAGGGGTATTTCTCTCTGGTGAGCCACTGAAATGGAGCCACCACAGACCTTTACCAGCCATTATGGCTGTTCCCAGAGTAAAACTCTGGGGAACGCAGGAGAAATAGTTTATCCAGTTGCAAGTTAAGAGTTTGGTAAAATACAATTACTCAAAGTAATCAGATAAAAGAAATGGTTCAGAAATTGTGTTTGCCCAACAACTGTAAGATTAGCAAAGTGTTCACCTTGAGATTGCTTTTTCACAGGAGAGCCACAGCATGGCAAGCCCTCTCATCTGCCCAACAATGCAAGGGAGCCATGCTGGCAACTTCCCTGCCTTCTGTACCTTGGCACTGGCTGCTCAGAGAGGTTACCCAAAACCACATGGTGACAGCTGTACCAACAAGAACTCGCTGACATTTAGCACTCCCAACCAGAACATCCACTTCAGGACTTCAAACAACCAAGACACAAACAAAAGAGAGCAACATGCACCTCTGAAAAGCCTGTGTTAAACTTGCAGGTACACTGTGTGGTAGCGTATATGGGTATTACATATCTGTATACAGCTTACTGATTTTTCTGGTCTAGAAGGCTGCATTAATAACGCCTCTTTATAAAAAGTACACTTTAGCTGTGGTATTAGTTATGGCATCTCAATTTATTTAACTCGACCTTTTGGGTCAAAAGAGAGTGAACTGTGGCCAAAATTGCTTTTAATCTTGCTTTGCTGTGGATTCTTTAGCAGATAGTGACAAAACTACTGTCAAAACCTCTTAAATTACATGCACATAATGCACCAGTCCAGGCCAAAGCCCATACAGCCTCTTTTTCTGTGGGCTCTAGGACTAGCTGTCTTTGGGAGCAGTCATTTATTGCACCCAAAGATGTTCTCCTTGCATTTCATTCTTGAGAAGTCATTGACTTCTCAATGTAGTAAGAATCCCCCTACTACTACCTGTCCAAAATTCACAGCTTCGCTAATCCTACTTCTTGATCACTCGTTCTTTCCTGATCAAGGAGGTCAGTGGTATAATCTGAAAAAGCATTTTTATTATTAGTCTGTGATTTCCACCCACATGTTCTGTGATGTTTTTCTTTTCTGTAATGGTTTTATGTGGTCGCTGATTTCAGAACGTTTCACAGAGTGCTGTTCTGCCCCCTGACCACCTTATCGCATCATTCCTATGAAACTAGTAGTCAGGTAACATTGAATCCCATTGATCCTCCATATCCCAGTTCTCTGAGATGTCCATTGTATCAGGGTTGTCCCTGAAGGCAACCGCTTCAGCCCCCTTATTTTTCAGGCTTCATGCATGGATGTGCCAGCACCTGTAAGTTTTTCCCTTACCCCATCACTTAATTTTGCATGTGCCAGCCAACTGACATTAGCAGTCTAATTTGATTTCCTTATTTATTGCGATTGTTCTTATTTCCCTTCTGGTATTTCCCAAGGTGGATTGAAGCCTAGCTGTATCCACTTTTTAGATCATATCTGTCTGAACTGGGAGCTGCCACGCAAACATGCAGCAATCCAGGTCCCGGGCTGCAGGGAGTGTCTGAGCCTGTCAGTCCTGTCGGAGGGCACCAGTGATAACACCTGTGTGCGCTGTGATCAGCTGGATGACCTGCTCAGCCTGGTTGCGGAACTCAAAGAAGAGGTCAAGAGATTAAGAAGTATTAGGGAGTGTGAAAGGGAACTTGATTGGTGGAATAACACCCTAGCACCCCTAAAGCAACAGGAGCAAATGGAGGCTCCAAAGGAGGAAGGTAATCCCTCATCCTCTTGCTACCAGGCAGAAGGAGGGGACCTAAGAGATGGGGGAGGCTGGAAACAGGTCCCTGCTTGGGGAGGCAGGAAAATCCTCTCCTGACCTCCCTCACCCTCCATGGTGTCCCTTCACAATAGATTCGGGGCCCTGGAACTTTTGAGTGAGGAAGAGAAGGAGGAAGGAAATGAGACAAACAAGGAGGAAGACCAAGGTCCACCAAGGCCGGGTCATTCTAGACCAGGTATTAAAACCAGCTACTTCCTGCTGTCTTCTACACTCTCTTCTGCCTCCAAGGAGCACGGTGATTCCAGCGGTAGAATGGGTCTCATCTAGGAAAGCTGAACAGTCCACGGAGAGCGTAATTTGCAGAGGACTGCCACAAGAGAAAGGTGTTTCACTTACAGGGCACTGAGGGATTTGGCCTTGCCTTTTTGGAAGGGCTCAGATCAAAATCATTCTCTTTCCCTGGAAATAAGGTGAGCTAGCAGCATGATACAAATTCTCAGCCTTGTAAAAAGAAACACTGAGGAGCAATATAGCCATGCCATATAGCAAACACAGGCTGTTAACAGTTTGAGCAAGAAAAGAGAAGCACCTCTGTAATTAAGTGTGAATCCGTAGCATTGTGCGAAACACCCTCTCTCTACTATGCATCCTGAAGGAGAGGGTGCAGCTGTACAAGACAGCTGGGAGGAGGGCAGTCTAGGTTCAGTCTCTCTTCAGCCACTGTTTCCCTTCATGCACTTGGCGTTATCATCGTCTGACTTTCATTAATGAAAATGAAGCCCCTGAATAATTGTGTGGGTTCAGTTCTTAAATGGTGCATTTTTCTTCCTGACTGCACAGTGGTTATGAGTGTGCCTTCTCAAAGTCCTTTATTTTATCTCAGTTAGACTGCAGGTTCTTAAGGCTGGGTTTCTTTATGTATATATATAGAAAAGTGCAAAGCAATAATCTCTCAACAGAAGTCTTACAGCCCAGCCACAGGGCAGGCAAAAGCAAGAGCACTGTAGTTTTGAAATACCGAAGACAACTTCAACATATACATCAGTTCTGAGGGGGAAGGGGAAGGGAGCACATGTGGAGCTTGAAGTCAGAGGTTCATACAAACTATGGGATCCTGTCTTTGCTCAGAGTGCCTGGTAGAGCACAGTAAGCATTATTTAATTTTCTGGAAAGTATAAAGGTGTCCCTGAAGTACCCAGCTATTCAGCCTTAGGAGTTTGCTATTAGGCTGTGTGATCTCAAAAATCTAGGTGCATAAGTCATTTAATAACAATTTTTGTTCTTGCAAGTCTATCGATGCTGGTAGAAAAATCATGACAGCCTTTTACCAGCCAAATCAGGAGATAAAAAAGATACCAAACATAAAACTTTCAAATCGATTTCCCAACATGTTCCACTCCCTCCCACTCCACATGGTCTTTGCAGATCTGGAATTAATCAGTAACTGACTTCCATGCCATAAGGTATCCCTGGAGTGAAGCACTGTTCTCAGGCAGGTTTTTCACTGCCATCTGCTGTCCTTTAGATGGTGTTTTAGCTTCTATGACTACAGCTCAAGGCTTGTGTTAGACGCTGTGAAATAGTTTTGAACCATCATCAGTCACCACCTCCTCTGAGTTGCCAGATACTCCACATCTCCGCAGGCACCAGGTGAAGCACTGGGAAGGGATCTGGTGCATCTACCCTGGCCTCTTTGAGCCTTCACTCACTCTTCCAAGTGATTTAATCCATGATACCAGCCATGCAGACCTGCGTGGGCTGAAAGAATAAGTTTGAGGTTTATTAGGTTTCACAAGTAGGGTAGGAGGGTTGCAGTGCTGTCCTGGGCTCTGGAAGTTAAAGTAGAGTTGAGACAGCCTTGCTTCATAGCCTCACTCAGGTATTGCCTTGCAGTCCCTTCCACAAGTTCACTGAGGGACTTGAGACAGAAGGATTTGCCTTCCTCTAGTTCACTGCCTGGTCTGTAAAATGGGAAAAATAACCTTTCTTGCTACAAAACCACGTAAAAGGATCATGTGGAAATGAAATACCAGTTCAAATGCACCTGTTTCCTTTTCCCATCTGTTACCACCATCTGGGTGTCCAAGTCTGGGTGTTCAATATCAATATGTCAACCTGCATACTTGCTACATCATGTGAAAACGATCCTTCACATCGTAAACTGCCTGTAAGATCTTTTTGGTGCATCTTGAGGTCCAGGGCTTGTCTCTGCATTGCCCCTACTAATGGGGGGGTTTGAGACAAGGAACAGCACCTGCTACAGAGTTTTCTTGGTTTCACTACAAAACCTGTAAGAACAGCCCCGAAGCTCCCCTCAGAGCAAGAATGGAGGAGTAAATCTGTGTGCAGAGCTGTGTAGGGTCTGGTATTTCTGGCACAGTTCCCCTTGCTGTACAATTCCACTTGAGATGTAACCCACTAAGGGCTTGGCCCAGGGATATGTACAAGTGAGGAAATACAGCTCCATTTTCTGCCTTGTGAATTTTCAGATTTTTGGGACTTTTGTTCTAGAGAGAAGCAAGAGTGGTGTGGTACTAAGTGAGGCCTTTAATGTCTTACCTATCTTTGACTGTAAGTGAAAGAGACATGCAGAATCGGTGGGCAGCTGACTACAAAAACAATGACACTGAGAACTGCAGAGTCGTTCTGGGTTTGTATCAGTAGGATTCAAGGCCAGTTTTATGTGAGGCAGAGTATTTCAGAAGTCATAGAACCTCCTGGTTGTTGCCATATTGTATACTTCATGTTTCCTTAACAGCCTACAGTTCTTCCAACCTCTATCCACCCTTTGACAAAGGTTTCTTCCGATTTCCCTTGGGACAATTTTCATTGAATTCCTAATTACAGGTGTACCAGTATGCATTAGAGAGCGTGGATTCCTCTGTGAATTACAGCTGCTATTTCCAGGTTGTGCTGCAGACCATATTGGGGGCAGCAGCCACCAAAGGCCACGCACACACCAGGAGAGAGAGCACCTCTTCTCCACGGGGAGCAAGCTGGGCACTCCTGAAGCCTCCCAAACCCAGCACATGGGCTCCTCTCCCCACCCTGTCCCTTTTGTCCTCCCTTCTTTCCTGCCTGCCTGCCTGCCTGCCTTCCTTCAGTCGTTCCCTCATTTCCTTTCTTCCTCCCTCACTTTTCCTCTTTTTCTTCCCCCCTCTCTCTTCTGCCTCTCTTTCCCATTCTTTCTGTCCCTATTGAGATACTTTCTGGACACCTAGTGGTATTCTGGTCTTCAAACACCAGAGCAAAAGGTAGTGCCTTGCCAAAAAAAGCTCTTGTCTGATATCAATACGTTAACATTTCCCTTGTGTTTGATTTCCTCAGGAAACAAAATACAGCTCCTCAGTTCTTGGTATCCTTTATACCAAAAGCATCAACATTCTGGGTGGGGCCAGGAGAATGATGTGGCAGACGGATGTGTGGACATTTGTCTTAAAGATTTCATGGTACAGAGAAAACCACAAGCAAGAACGAGACACCGGATCCCAGCACTGTAGAGGTAGGACTGAACAAACAATACACCAGTTTCTGGCCCTGCAGAGATAGAAGAATATGTTCTGTGGTTTTGAACTAGGCAAGAACCTGTGGTTTTAATGCCTGTCAACAACTAACTGCGCAGGTGTAGGGTGCTAGGTTGTTGACTTTGAGGAGGGTCTTGTATGATGCAACCCCTGGAATAGTCTCCCTGCGACCACCTCGGGACACATCGAGCCTGCACTGAACCAGGCCATGCCTACCATCACCTGGCACCACACCCACCGTGCATATGCATGAAGTTTCTTGGAAACAGGTGGAGACTTTTGGACTGTATAAAAATGGCACCATCAGGAGGTAGGGCAGGACTCCCACCACCAAGACACCAAGAATCAAGAGGACCAACAGGACACTGCTAAATCCATGGATGGTGATATCTTTCTGTCTCTGTCTCTCTCTCTCTTCCTTTCTTTCTCTGTAACAAATTATAACTAGATCCAAGTGAAAACATGTAGCATGGGGCTTGTTTATCCAGTTAAGTTATCCAGTTAAGGAGTTGCCATCAAGTTATTGTATCTAACCACTTGCCTTGTATTTTTTATTAATAAATTGTTAAACTGGTTGGCTGGTGTCGTTTCACCTTAATTCCATTCAAGGGTATCTCAAACTTGGTCATAGGTCCCAAGGGGAGGGAGGCTGTCATAAACGGCTCCTTTCGGGCCGTGACACATGAGTGTGAGATTTATATGTGGTATAAAACTAACTAGCACTCAGTCACTGAGGTGAGCAGCTCCAGTGCCAGCATGATCCGCAGTGGGCTGCTCCAGCATGGTGCACAGGGTGGGGTCCTGAACCAGGGGAACCTCTGGGGAGCCAAGAGACCTGCCAGGAGCCCATGGCTCATGGGACAGTGGCTGATGGGACCTGGATGGGGCTAGGAGCAGCCATGACCAAACCCCCCCACCCTTAAAACAACCCCCTGGGGAGCACTAGCGAGCAGGATGTTGCACAGCATTTTGTGCAGGATGAGTGCTGTAGTTCTGCCGGCTCCATCAGGAAGCAATGTTATCTGCCCATCAGAAGGCCATGTCCTCTCTAAACTCTGCACCTGCCACGACAGACACAGCTGTCCAGACGGAGCTCTGGTGGGAACACACTGCCACCTGGGTGTCAGGCTGCAGGGTCGGCCCTGCTCTTATGCCAGCACTGAGCGACCCTGCAGGAGGTGCGCCCAGGTAAGGGAACTCCTCCGCTTAGTGGCAGAGCTCCAGGAGGAGATGAGTAGGTTGAACAGCACTGGGGAGTCTGAGAAGGAGGTTGACTACTGGAATCACACCCTACCATCCCTGGGACAGGCCTGTCAGGCAGACAGGACACACGATAGGGAGGATTCCCTATCAGTGACTTCAGGGATGGGGGAAATGGTGACAAGTTCCTGCCCAGCACAGGAGGCGCCTCTCCTCTATGACTGCCCCAACTTCCCAGGTGCCCTGGTACAATAGATACAAGGCTCTGCAAGTGGAACCAAACAGTGATGAGGATGAAGGTCCATCTAGGTTGGAGGTGTCACCAAGGTTAAGTCAGCCTACGCCCCCATCAAAATCACTTCCATTAAGAAAAAAAGATGGGTTATTTTCATAGGTAACTATCTTCTGAGGGGAACAGAAGGCCCAATATGCCAACCAGACTCGGTCCATAGGGAAGTCAGGTGCCTCCCTGGGGCCTGGGATGAAGATGTTACAAGAAAATTTCCTATCCTGGTACATCCCTCAGATTATTATCTATTATTGCTTTTTCATGTAGGCAGTGGTGAAGTTGCAATAAGAAGTTCAAGGGCGATCAAAAGAGACTTCAGGGTGTTGGGATGACTTGTTAAGGGATCAGGAGCACAAGTGGTTTCTCCCTCTATCCTTCCAGTTGCAGGGAGTGATATTGGAAGAAACAGGAAGACCCAGCAGACCAATACCTGGCTCCAAAACTGGTGTCACTGGCAGGGTTTTTTTGGTGATAGGTTGTTTTACATGACACCAGGCCTGCTGGTGACAGATGGAGTACACCTTGCTCAAAAGAGGGAAAAATATCTTTGTACAAGAGTTATCAGGGCTACTTGAAAGAGCTTTAAAATAGATTTGAAGGGGAAAAGGGATAAAACCAGACTCACTAGAGATAAGTCTGGGGGCAGCATGCCAATGTTTGAGAAATGGTATGTTAGTGAGGTCCTTCAGTCTGCTCCACGATGTGCTGAGTACACTTGAGCACATTTGAAATGTCTCTGTACTAATCTGCACAGCACCTTAGCCATCCCAGTGGGGGTAGGGGATAGAGATCCACACAGCATCAAAGACATAAGGGTTGTTGTTGTGTTTGAAACCATGGAAGCACCTGAGAACAGTCATATAGGAATTAGAGCTTCTTCCCCAAAAAAAAGGTGTCAGGATCAATAGCCCAGTTGAAGTGCATCTACACCAATGCACACAGCATGGGCAACAAACAGGAGGAGCTGGAAGCCATTGTGCAGCTGGGAAACTATGATATAGTTGTAGTCATGGAAACATGGTGGAGTGGCTCACACAACTAGAGTGCTGCAATGGATGGCTATAAACTCTTCAGAAGGACCGAGGGACAGACAAGGAAGGAGAGGCAGCCTTGTTGAAGTGTTAAGGCTTGGACAATAGGCCCAAGCCAGAGTTGACCTATAGATGGATCCTGTATATTTTATAACTGATAACCATTGTGCTAACAGGTATTATACTAAGTTATAACAAACCACCTACTCTGATGTAAAAGGTGGAAGTGTTGAAGCCTGAGCAACAGGCCCTGAACCAAAACTGTTAACTCAGTATGTAATCATTAATGAAATATGCATGGAGGATGTAGCTATCTTGAATGTATCTTTCCCTTCCTTTGTATATGAATAGAATAACAGAGCCATGGAGACAGGTGCCTGTCCCCAAGGCCTGATGTGAGACCTTGCGCATAATCCGATCTGATAAGCAGAGACACTCCCTTAGATTCTTCCTTGAGCCCTGGCCAGGCTCTGGGGGGAATCTAATGTGAGATTGAAACCAGATATTTCTGCTTAAAACAAAGATGCCAGCTATTCTGGCTTGCTGATTTTTGGGTGTATAAGGCTGGGCCCACTCACAGCGACTTTGGAAGCCTCACCTACGGGTGGACGCACCGCGTAGGATTTCCCACTTGCCGGGACAGGCTCTGCAAATCCTCGCTGTAACCGGGGCTGCCCAGCGACTGCGGATCTGGATGATGGTAACGTGTGCAAGTGGTGATGGATCTTTCTTAATCACTATTCTCTCCCTCAGGTAGTAATGATTTGATGCATTACCCTGTATTTTCCTATTTGTTTAAGTGCACTATTCTGTCTTTTCTTACTGTATGTTTTCTGTATTATTCTGTTATATTATTTAGTTATTTCTAGTAAAATATGCCTGCTCTTTTCACTCTGGTGTCTGAGTTTAATTGATATCCTTAATCAGCAAAACACTTGTATGTTAGGGAGTGTTTTGACTACCTACAGTTTGACAATGGTGATGAGATGGTTGAGTGTTCATGTATAAAAATCAGGGAAAAGGCCAACAAGGCAGATATCCTGGTGGGAGTCTGTTATAGACCACCCAACTAGGATGAAGAGGCAGATGAAATATTCTGTAAGCACCTGGGCGAAGTCTCATGATTTTAGCCCTTGTTCTCATGGGGGTCCTCAATTTACCAGATCTCTGCTGGAAATACAATGCAGTGGAGAGGAAACAGTCTCACAACTTCCTGGAGTGTGGGGAAGACAACTTCCTGACACAGTTGGTGAGGGAGCCAACTAGGGAAGGGACCCCACTGGACCTGTTGTTTGCGAATAGAGAAGGACTTGTGGGTGATGTGATGGTTGGAGGCTGCCTCGAGCACATCGATCATGAAATGCTAAGAGTTTTCAATTCTTGGAGAAGTAAGGAGGCCGGTTAGGAGAACTGTTACCTTGGACTTCTGGAGGGCAGACTTTGGCCTGTTTAGGAGCCTGATTGACAGAGTCCCTCAGGAGACAGTCCTGAAGGGCAAGGGAGTCCAGGAAGGCTTGACATTCTTCAAGAAGGAAATCTTAAAGGCACAGGAGCAGGCCATCCCCATGTGCTGAAAGATGAGCTGGCAGGGAAGAAGACCAGCCTAGCTGAACAGAGAGCTTTGGCTGGAGCACAGGAAAAAAAGAGATTTTATGACGTTTGGAAGAAGGGGCAGGCAGCTCAGGAGGACAAGGATGTCGCGACATTACACAGGGAGAAAATTAGAAGGGCTGAAGCCCAGTTAGAGTTTAATTTGACTACTGCAGTAAAACACAATAAAAAATGTTTCTATAAATACATTAACAACTAAAGGAGGGCTAAGGAGAATCTCCATCCTTTAGTGGATGCAGGAGAAACATCGTGACAAAGGATGAGGAGAAGGCTGAGGTGCTTAATGCCTTCTTTGCCTCAGTCACTAATAGTAAGACCAATTGTTCTCAGGGTATCCAGCCCCCTGAGCTGGAAGGCAGGGTCACAGAGCAGAATGAAGCCCCCATAATCCAAGGGGAAATTGTTAGTGACCTGCTACACCACTTAGACACACACAACTCTATGAGGCCACATGGCAGTTGTATTTACTGCTACAGTAGGCAACATACTATATACCTAGCACCATGATGACAGTACATGAGTCCCTTTACATATCACAGTTTAACAGTAGCAGTAAAATAGACAAAAATCTGTACTAAGCTGTAGTGGTGTGCTCCCCCTCCCAAACTGACCTGTATTTCGTATAACCCTATTCAAGTGATAACCACCAGTGGCGATCGTAATGGATGCATCTGGTCATGATGGCTACATCCTACTGAAAGTGGATTTGGGGGAAACGGATAACAACACAATAGCCAAGGGCTGATTTGAACAATGTGCCCACCTAACCATGGTGCTGGTCAATGTCCGACTGAAGCCAAATTTCGAAGAAAGTAACTTCTGTAGTCAGTATGTAAATATGACTGAGTCCATAAATAGTGAACAGCCCAGGTCCCCTTGAGCTCTCCTGCATGGCAGCAGACTGCACGCCAGCATCTCCTCTTGAGTAGCGACGCCTCTCAAGGCTACTCCTCAAGGTTGAGATGCCTTGCCACAACAGATTCTCAGTAAATGATTAATAGCATGCTAAACTTCAAAATCCTAACTAAGTGATATAAAGGATTGATTGTGCACATATATAATCCTTTAGACATAAACTGCTAACCAAGTCTGGGACTAATTCTGGATCCAGCCGCACCTAGACTTCTCTCTGAGAAGAAGTTTAGAATGCAAGGGAGTCCTTTCTGAACCTCATGACTCAACAGGAGGGTCTCCCCGACAATTTTGTCTGATCCTGTTGTTGCAAATGAAAGTATTAACACGGTAATGATCTAGCAGCAAATCAAGATCTACTAATCACAGAATTGTCTAGGTTGGAAAAGACCTTGAAGATCATCTAGTCCAACCATCAACCCGACATCTACAGTTCCCAACTACAGCATATCCCTCAGAGCTAAGTCGACCCTACTCTTAAACACCTCCAGGGATGGGGACTCCATCACCTCCCTGGGCAGCCCATTCCAACGCCTAACAACCCGTTCTGGAAAGAAATGCTTCCTAATATCCAGTCTAAACCTTCCCTGGCACAACTTGAGGCCATTCCCTCTTGTTCTATCGCTTATTACTTAGTTAAAGAGACTCATCCCCAGCTCTCTGCAACCTCCTTTCAGGTAGTTGTAGAGGGCGATGAGGTCTCCCCTCAGCCTCCTCTTCTCCAAACTAAACAACCCCAGTTCCCTCAGCCGCTCCTCGTACAACATGTGCTCCAGACCCTTCACCAGCTTCGTTGCCCTTCTCTGGACACGCTTGAGTAATTCAATGTCCTTTTTGTAGTGAGGGGCCCAAAACTGAACACAGGAATTGAGGTGCGGCCTCACCAGTGCCGAGTACAGGGGCAAGATCACTTCCCTGTCCCTGCTGGCCACACTATTTCTGATACAAGCCAGGATGCCACTGGCCTTCTTGGCCACCTGGGCACACTGCTGGCTCATGTTCAGCCGGCTGTCAATCAACACCCCCAGGTTCCTCTCTGACTGGCAGCTCTCCAGCCACTCCTCCCCAAGCCTGTAGCGCTGCTGGGGGTTGTTGTGGCTGAAGTGCAGAACCCTGCATTTGGCCTTACTGAAACTCCTACAGTTGGCCTTAGCCCATCGCTCCAGCCTGTCCAGGTCTCTCTGCAGAGCCTCCCTACCCTCGAGCAGATCAACACTCCCACCCAACTTGGTGTCATCTGCAAACTTACTGAGGGTGCACTCGATCCCCTCGTTTACGTCATCAATAAAGATGTTAAACAGGAGTGGCCCCAAAACCGAGCCCTGGGGGACACCACTCGTGACCGGCCACCAACTGGATTTAACTCCGTTCACCACAAATCTTTGGGGCTGGCCATCCAGCCAGTTTTGACTAGCAGCACTCCATCATTAACCAATTCAAAGATTTACAAAATAATTCAGAAAATATGTTATAATTACAATAGTACAGCTAACTTACTATACGGTATCTTAAATCTATATACATATATACATGCGCATTCACAAACCAAGACATACAAACACACAGACAGACAAAAATATTTGGATCCGGTGGAATAAGGATGTACCCACACTCGTGAAATAACTGTATACTGATACAGGGAAATGATTACCTGCTTTGCAACTTATTTACTTATAACAACTTATAATGATTTCTGAATATTGCTTAATAATACTGCTTGCCCTGACTGTTCTGTGGAAGCTTACCAAGAACTACTGTGTTCAGCAAAAATAAGAGACATGTCCTTGGAAAGCAGATGTGTTCTGACAAGTTGAGTCTTTGTAGAGTATACATAGCCATGTATGGACATTAGAAACTAGTATGCTTTTAGATAAGATAGAGGGAGTAAACCGGATGGGACAACTCTTCTTGTTCAAGAAATTATTTAGGAGAATCTGCGCATGCTCCAACGAATGGGGTGGAAAAGTACAAGGTAAAGAAGACTGTAAGCCTTTGTCCAAAAGACCCCCAAAGACGCCCCCCAGGAGGCAATGCGCAGGTGCAAAGATAACATAAACTGCTGACACCAGCCTCTAGAACTAACCCAGCCTTACTCATGCATATGTATGTTTGTGTTACGTAATCCAATGAATATGTATATCCACACTCTATAAGTTTTTGGTAAAAAGTGCTGTGGGTGTGCAAGCTTTGTGGAGAAATCCCCTTGCACCCCGGTGCCAGAGTAAACATACCTGCTTTATAACTCTCTCCAAGTTGTAGAGTGTGTTTCCATGAATCCATACCCAAACACATCGGTAAGCAGAGAGAGAGTGGGTGAAAGAGAAGCTAGCTCAAAGTTAAAATTTCTCTTTTCCTGAGTTTAGAGTAAATATGCACAATGCATTGGCATTCCTCAACAGGAGATAATTGAGTCTCGAGAGGGTCGACTTTGCCCTGGCCTCCCGTTGGCTCTATGGACGGTGCCTTAAGGTTTTTGGTACCTGAGAGACATCCCAGCTCAGGGGAGATGCTGGTCACAGGCCCACTGCAGTCCAGGAGAGCTCAAAGGGTCTCACTTGGGGCCACTGTTTATAGGGTCCAAGATAACTGACTTTTGTCAAGTACTTTTCACTCTGGCCCAGCTCGAACAATGAAATATTCTGGTGTCTTCCACCAGTTGCCAGTTGCAAGAACTTGATGGCTGTGCAATTCTGTTATTGTTCTCCCTGACCACATCCCAGGTACAGGCCTACCAGGCTGTCAGGAGGTGATGGGCTGTTATAGCCATTCACACTGATCACTGAGTGGCCCAGGAGTGGGGGTGAGGAATCGCACCATCAGACCTGTCCTCTGTGCAGTAAATATCAAGTGAACCTTGCCATCAAATCTCATTAAACCGCTGCCGCATTTACTATCAAACTTTGTTAAATCACTGTTTTATATCAATAAACATATTGCTACTTCTCTCTTACAAGTTAAGTGCATTACTCCATCTGCGACATAAGTGCAGCTATTATTTTACATACACACTATTACAGGATCATCAGCTAAGTTTACCATAAGAAAGAAAACAGCATTAAATGCTTTATTTATCTCAACTTTACTACAATTAGAAAATTCTCTCCTTTGTCTTCTAGCATCTTTCCCTAGACATAAATACAAGATCTCTATTACCTACATATGAAATACCTTATCACAAAGCATAGTCCACAGTTTGCTGGCACTCTAGAGGTAACAGCACTAAGCAAGCAGCACTCTCTGGAAAACACTAGACTTTATTTCCATTAACAAATTGCAAATTTTTGCCAGTTTGCTCACAGCCTGTACTGAGGACTGCTGCCTTAACATGTTCAATAAGCTGTTTACCTCATGAAATATCCCCAAAAATTGTTTAAGTTGGAATTTACCTTGTTTTAGCTACATGTTTTTATGGATGCAGCCTATGCCAGCTGTCCCATGAGGTGGGGGAATTTATACACATTCTAAGACAAATAGTGTCACCTAATCAAGTTATTTGATATTTTGAGTAAAGAAGCCCCACTTTTGTAGTGTAAGGCCAAGACCCCAAAGGTTCTCATTTAGGGCTCTGAATCAAATTTTAATATTAAATAATCATAGAGTGGTTTGGGTTGGAAGGGACCTTAAAGATCATCCAGTTCCACCCCCCCTGCCATGGGCAGGGACACCTTCCACTAGACCAGGTTGTTCAAAGCCCCGTCCAACCTGGCCTTGAACACTGCCAGGGAGGGGGCAGCCACAGCTTCTCTGGGCAGCCTGTGGCAGTGTCTCACCACCCTCACAGTGAAGAATTTCTTCATAATATCTAATCTAAATCTCTTTCAGTTTAAAGCCATTACCCCTTGTCCTATCACTACCTGCCCTTGTATAAAGTCCCTCTCTGGCTTGCTTGTAGGCTCCTTTAGGTTCCTCCCAGAGCCTTCTCTTCTCTACGCCAAACAACCCCAACTCTCTCAGCCTGTCCTCATAGGAGAGGTGCTCCAGATCCATGATCATCCTTGTGGCCTCCTCTGAACCTGTTTCAACAATACAGCAAAGAAGTTTAAGAATCTAGTGTAGTAGTTACAGCTGTGTATAGGAAAGTAACTTACTCTTCCGAGAGGTCTTCAGATCGTCATCAACCAAACAATGAAACTTTTTCATGTAAATCCATGAAGAAAAGTGACTAACAGCCTTCTTGTCCCTACATTTTCCTCTTAGAGAATGTCATGACATGTTAGGACTACCTCTCCCCTCGCCAGGGGTCACAATAATCTACTGAGTGTTGTTTGCTTGTGTCATTGGGGAAAAAGGAACTGGACTGGTCTCCATACTACCCTCACAATACAGCAACAGAGGAGGTAATCTTAATTTATAGGTAAAATTAGCACCACTTTATGCTAGCACACTGGATGGCAGAAACAGCTGTGGATCAAAAAGTGTGAAACACCTTGTTCAGCTGTTCCTGCTGTGGAGTCAACAATCTCACACTGACAGAGGTGTAGCTCATTCACCCTATTGGGTTTGGCAGTTCACAGACACAACCTGTCTAAAAACCACGTACTGACAATGGTACTATAAGTCTAAATTACCTTTGAATGATTGGTTAGTTGCCCAATACCTATGGTTCGCTATGCATTGAACAGCTGTGTTAGGTCTTGTCATCCTTTCAGTATGAACAAATACAGATGAAATGCTGCTTGTGGTGGTTTAGTCCCTGCCGGGGTCTGAGACCATGTGGCCGCTGCCCCTCCCCCACAAAGGGAGTGAAATACAAAGCCCCAGGGCTGAGATAAGGAGAGGTTTAATACAACAGTGCAACAGCAACACAACAAACAACAACAATAACAATAACAGTAATAACAATGAACAGAGCAAGGTATGTACCGATACAGCAGTGAGAGGAACGGCTGCACAAACCCCACGTGGTCACCGATTCTTCCCACGCTTGGGCGTGCCAGGACTTGACATCAGCATGGTATATGAATAATCCAGCTAGAGCTTCCCCCCACTGCTGGGGAAACTTAACCCTATCCTAGCTAAACCAGGACACTGCTCCATGGCAATAAGCAGAATTCTTGCTTACAAGTCTGAGACTGAAAAAAAGCTCTGACCCTCAAGTCAAGCTGACAAAGATCCTTTTTTCTTTTTCAACTCTGGCATGCAGTTGCACTTTTAGAATAGACATACCAAAGCTGATCAGTCTTCCACCACTGTAGTACCTGGAGCATCCCTCTGCCTTCAAGAAACCATCTAATAGTTTTGTCTAGAAAGTAAGACTTGCTACACTGAACAATATGAGATGTAATGATTTCTGATTTAGACTGTGCCATACATATCAGTCTGAAGGATGCAAAAATGAACCATTAGACTATGTATGGCAATAGTTCTATACATAAAGGGGCTGATCTAAACTGTCAGTGAACACTATGCAGAGGTTCAATGCTAACTGATAAACCTCAAGTAAAGATGCTTGTAACCAGATCTCAACAAAAGACTTATATACTGAAAAACCACCAAGGCAGTCTAGCTTTCAACATTTAAGAAAATATTACAAAGAACTGAAGTGCTTCAGAATCTATATGCATTAAAGCTTTTAGTCCAACTATGACTGACACGGGCTACCTGAGCTCTTCTGAACAGGTCTAACACCAACCCAAAGTAACTGATTTCCTGCCGCTGAGAATTTTAAAACAGTTAAAAATGCAGTGGCTATCAAATTTCTTGTCCATAAAACTCATTCTTGCTCTAGGTAAAATTCCCCAAAATTAAGTTTGTAAGTTTTTGAAGTTAATGCAAGCCATTGCAACTTTCAATTACTTTGATATTTTGTATATTACACAAATGTTTGGTTTTCAGGAGCGTAATTCATGCTGAGGGGCTAATAGGTAGCAGCAGCAAATTGCTAAGCACTTGCCTTTGCAGTATTACATCATGTTTGTGGGTCAGCATAACAGGTTGCTCAGAACAAAAATCCCACATTACACAAAGATCACATAAGACTTTGCAAAGCAAAGGCTTTCATTCCCACCCACAGCCAGAATACCTTCTGTACCACTGCCCAGCTGTAGCATTGCTCAATAATCCCTTAGAGCCTTGCTGACCTGTTTTTAAAGGTGGGGGCTATTCTCATTCTGAGAGTAACAACAAAAAGACACATTTATTATTACTTCCTCCTACATTTAAGTGCTTCCCAGGATGACACCAAATCCCACATTTTAGATGCACTCCTGAGTCCTGGGAATACGTGAATGTGTAGCGTGCACAAAATGTATTTTAACAGTTTCACCGCCACTTACTTTCAGACTTTCTCTGAAGAACCAGCTGAAAGCAGGGCAAGTACAGGGTATGTTACATACAGAGGACAGCAGCCAAAGATGACTCTTTTTCTTTAGAAACAGCCCAAGTAGATACACTCAAGTATCCAAAGTCATTACCTGTACTTCACTTAAAAATGTAAGAAACTGCAGTCAGGTCCACTCTGATTTCAAACCTGGCTGAAAATTTCTTCAGCGATTTGCTCAAGTTGATACATTAACTTCTGCAAAGAAGTTCATGATGAAACCAAAGGAATTGCAGTAAGAGCAGACTCACAAGCTTGTTTTTTTAGTATTTTCTCTTCAACATGTCTGAAAATCCTCTAAATCTTTGCAGTCATTACTGCAATTCCCAAACTTTAGTAGAGCATCTTACGATCACTTTTTTTGAAGCTGAGTTTGAAAGTCAGCCGAGTAGCCCAGAAACATACCACATAGGGTACCAATTCATCAGGCATTAATCTGTAATTCATACATACCCCAAAGTGACTTACTTATGTGTCATACTATCTACCATTTATTGTTTATACCCAGTATAGTTAACTAAGATCTTTTTGTGCGCCAGCTTTCCACACCAACCTGCCCACTGTTTGGGCAACTAACTTTTCTGTTCCAACCACAGCCAATCTCCAATCCTTTTGTATCTGGCAGTATTCATGCTCCAGACTTTGGAGCTTCTTTTTGCCCAAGAAGCAATGGCCCACTGATTAAACACTACTTTTGCAGGCCTTTCAGTTGCCACTGCAGTGAAAAATGTCTAAGACCGAAAATCCCTCCTTAACTATTGCCTCCCAGAACAGCACGTAGACCCATTACGCAAGTTACTATCTTTAAGATAAAATTCTGACTCCCCATGCTAGGGCACAATGAAACTCCAAGCAGAGCAAGTCCATAGTGCCAATATTCCATTTTTTTTTTGCAGATGAGTTGTTCTGGATATACAAGCCTCTTTTTAATTTCAGCACAGAGATAAGGGTCATTTTCAAGGCAGGACTGCTACTGAATGAAAAATCAATTAGGGATTGATTTTAATGAATCGCTTCAATGCATACCATCAAGAAACTGTGTGTGTGTAAATACATGTATTTTCAGGAATCCTGCATTTCACTGAAGTAAAACACATATAAAAGGTGACAGATTTTCTAGATAAGACCATTTATTTTAACAAATAGATGAGTCTTTACGATGAACTAGAGGCTGCAACAGCTGCTCTCTTGGGCTTCGGTGTGGTTCCTTCACGGAATCCATTCCTGCAAGTAGAAATATGGTTATCACTTTTTGAAAGGATGATTCCTGCTCCAGGGTATCTGCTGACAAGCAATATTTTAGATCAAGTTCACCAGCTTTTTTCAGCTTATCTCAGTAATGCACTGAAATCACTACAGAGTTCATATGCTCAGACATTTTTAGTAAGAAACATCTTATTAACAAGTGTTTGGAATAAGCAGTATGGTTTCTGCTCTCTTCTGAAGTACATTTGACTTCTTCAAACAGAAATATTTCAGTGAGTGAATACTGCAAGAATACATCAGAAACAGCACATCTGCTGAAGGCATGCCTTACTTTATGTTCCTACTAAGCAACTCAGAAAAAGATTTCATGTTTGTGCAGTGCAAGTCAATTTCTTACAGAAATCCTCTGTGCCCCCAACCAGAAATAAATGGCAGGCATGACAAAAGAAGAATCAGCCCCAAGCAACATCCAGTGGAAAGGAGGCTACAGCTGCACACTGTAAGGTATTTTCTGGCTGCTGCTGGGAAAGACTGCACTCACCCAAACAGATTAACGGATCCCTCAACTACACCTGGGTCTGGTACTTCAAATACTCCTGCTTTTCATTATTAAATCCAATCTACATTTTTATGACAACACTCTTGAATTACTTGGTATTTTTCATGCAGCATTCTCATGTATTAGACCAGAAGCTACAGAGATCAATTTTAAAACATGGAGGTCATATACAAAGGAATTCTTAACAAGCTTAACACTACAATTTCCCCACTATTACCTCGTCAGTGTAACTCAAAGCTTTGTAACAAGTTTTAGAAACCTGTACCTCAGAATCTGATGTTATAGCTACTTAGATAGTTACTTACTGCTAACCGAACTCCAAATTAAGAGTGATTCCAGTCCTGAACTTTTTTTTTTTTTGTAGGCAAATGGGGATTGGAATGCATTTCAAGACTTGTCTCTTACAAAAACCCACACTCAGTGTAACCAGCAATTCGACTGACTCACAATTAGAGACAATACTACACAATGCATGTGTTTTTAACTGTGCGTATTCTATTACGATAACCTGTATTCTGTACTATCTACACTTAATAGAAACATCAGAGCTTATTATACACCCTATGTATCAACAGTGAGTTTTGTTTATCCTCAAAGGAATATGTAGCAAATTCTATAAAGCATCATTTATTTAATGATATATTTAAGAAAAAAGACCATGCTACATTAAGTGTACTAAATAAATAAAAATGTTAACTTTGAATGATGAATTTTATAATTAAGTGACGTCCATGCAGGATTTCACACATTAGTTTGTGATAAAATGTTATACCTGAATCGACGGTAGACCTTTTTCAGGTGCCTCATGCGACCAGTGCCAGTGGTGTTGCGTCTTTTCGCCTTTGCACTCCAGTTATCTAAAACATACAAGTTACTGCTACTTATCTGCTACAAAAATTAAGTTGCATATTACATTTGTATATCACATCTGACAGAAGCAAAAAAATAATTAAGTCCACTTCTATGTAGTGATACTGTGCGTTAGCTAAAATAGAGTTAAATCAGCATTAAAAGCTCCAGTCACTGTAACATGACACAGTATTCCTCCTTTGTTGAAAAAAAGTTAAGACTACTGAAGAAGACAAAGAAACAAAGATTTTTAAACTCGAGTCAGTTAAAAGTTTGTTACTTACACTTTCTCTTACGCTTAGCAGGGTAACCACATTTCCCACAGGTAGATTTCTGCAGATGGTATGCCTTGGACCCACATCGACGACACAAGGTGTGTGTCTTATTTCGGCGCTTACCAAATGACGATGTACCCTTCGTCTGAAAACCGTTACAACACATGGCACGTTGGAAATACCACTAGCACTTGCAAGTCATGCAACTAAAAGAGTAAGGTCCTCTAAAAAACACGCACAAACCCACGAAGTCGAATACACACGTCAAACGCACACTGAACTGTGGAAACACCCAGCTTCACCTACGGATAGCCTCCATTTTTAGAAATCACTTCGTTCCGCCTCTCGTCGCCATTCCTTATGCCCGCCCCCCGCCGCCCTGTGCTGAAATAAAAGCCACCGAGGAGTTATCTTCAGTTCCCTTCTCATCTCCCCCAGACTCAACGCTGACAAATAATAAACTGCGCTCTCCTGAAGGGAGATTATCTGCTGCCCGCAGACCAGCCGCACACTCACAAGAGGTCTTGGCTACCCAACCCCCTCTTGCCACGTTACCGCACTGCTGCGTCGGCCGCTGCGAAAGCGCCAACCCGGCCCCAGCAAGCACGGAGGAGACCCCGGAGGAGACCCCGGAGGAGACCGGGCGCCAGCACGGCCCCGCGCCCCACCGCGGCCTCCCCGCTCAGGACAAGACGCCCGACGCCCCCCCTGCGCCCTCAGTCCCCGGCCCCCCCGCACCCCGCCGCAGCAGAGCGCAGTGCCGCCCCGCGCCCTGGACGAGGCCCGCGACCCCGCAGGGCCCGGCGCGGCGGCAGATGGCAGCGGATACCCCGCGCCCGCGGCCCCGCGCTCACCATCTTGCCCTGCCGCCAGCACCAAAGAGGCCAGACCCCGCCCCGCTTCCGCTATGGCCCGGCAGCCGCTTCCGCCGGCGCGACGGCAGCGGCCGGCTCCGCCCCGCCGGCCCGGTCTGCGGCGTGGCCGTGCCGGAGCGGCCGGCCCTGTGGTGGCCCCGTACCGCCGGGCCCGGCCTGCTGGGACAGAGCGGGACCCCCCGCAAAGCCCCGGTGTCCCGGGTGCGACAAGCAGGGCCCCGGGCCCCGAGAGCCGGGTTGTCGCTGGTGGCACCAGGCCGAAACTGGGGGGTGGGATATCGCAGCGTGTCCGAGGCCGTCGCCAGGCGGCTGCTGGAGGGTAACAGCTGAGGGTTGTCTGTGTGTAAATATGTCTCTGCCTGGGAAAGAAAATGTGTAATACACCTAAGCTGCCGTACAGGCCCATCATTTTTAACTCTAATGCTGCCTCTCTGCAGGAGTGCCCCTGCTGCTATTCAGAAGTGCCTAGAGCTTCACTTCGGGCAGCAGAGTCAAGGCCTGACCCTACTTAAATGCATTCAGTGAAAATGATTTTTGTAAATGAGATTCAGGGACGGGGTACTCTTGGCTGTAATACTACTTGCAAAGTGAGCTGCCCAAAAAAATAAGCAGCCCCTTCTGCATTCTCTGCTTGACCATGTTGGCCCGGCTCCCCAGGTGTTCCACGCTACATGGCAGTCGGCCTACAGTTAAAAGCGTGGCAATGGACATCGCTAATGCAAAATCGTTTTTTATTCAGATGCATCATTTAAGTTCTTACCTGCCAGCCTACTGCGCATCCACAGTAGATTCACAATCTATATGCAATTTTATCTTAGAAGTGTTAATTTGGGGGAAATAACATACAGAGAGAAACTGAAGAAGTTTGTGTTCATCTTTTCACTGGTTCAACAACTTGTCATCTCAGATAAAGTCAGAAATTGATGATAAAGCCAGTTTATTTATCCTTGATTGTAGAATTAGATAACCTTGTCTAACAGCTCATGATAAAAGTATGTATTTATCTGGCAGGCTAGATGTCACTCCTTTTGCTTCTGTTTTACAGACTAAAACTGCAGTTACTCCAAAATACAGCTGGGTGGGCCTGCCACAAGCCACCAAACTGTGAGAAACCCTCCAACAATGACTGTGTGGACAGTTGAACCCCTGTAACATGGAACTCATTGTCCAGAAAAAGGAATCATTCCAAGACACAATCCCCAAAGCAGTGAAGCTGTGTTCGACCTGCATTTTCACTCTTGGACAAACCAGCCTTGTACAGTTGTCTCAGTGTTAATTTATTGTCACTTGTTTCCTGAGCATAGCCTCTTGCTGAATTCCTTTGGTGCTAATTTATGTGCTGGGAGGCTTTTGTCTCCTGCTAAGGTTGAGGGACAGGGCAAAAAGCCATTTTGACTTTAGCTGCATTGTTTCCAGACACACAAAGGTGTGGCCCAGGTTGTTCACTCAGCTCTTTCATTTCTGTTGGTAATTTCTGTCACCAAAATAACACCTAAGGCAGAGGTCTTTGCTCATACTCATTTCACCTCACCTGAAAATCCGGGGATTTAGTCCTGCAGGAGAGAGAGAAATGATTCCAAAGGGTAAATCATCCCATCCCAAAATAGGTGTCTAAACTAGGCTGGAAAAATCATCCTTGGGAGGAACCCTTCTCCTTCCATTAATTCTAACAGGAGCCTAGACAGCCCCCTTAGGCTAGGCACAGAGATGACTGGAGTTAGGTAAAATGAATTTTGCCCTGACTGACTTAATGAAAGTATTTTTATAGCAATTCTATCTTCCTTGCCAAAAATCAAAAGAGAAAACTCGGTGTCCTATGGATGAAATACCATACAGAAAAAAAATCCCAATTAACTCAAACAGTATGAATGCATCCTACAGGCTGGACCGAGTCATATTTCTCCCAGCAACCTTGCTGTGTGTCTTTTAACTACTGTCTCCTTTCCTCTTTCTCATTACATCTCAGAAATCTGGAAGATGCTATGAAGACATTGGACAGATGCCATGGCAACAGCCTCCAAAGGAAGTATGTTGGTTTGGCTGCCTGCAAGGATATGCTGCCAGAGGAATTATTCTTGTCCTTTGTGAGATAAAAATAATCTTGTTCATTTACATGTCTTCAAACCTGTTAAGAAAGGAAGATTTTTGGTACAGTCATGAAGTTGTCTTTAGTATTCAGGAGCACTGGGATACTTTTATGTTAGAGAATGAGCTGAGCTGTGGCTGACCCAGAACCATCCCAGAAGCTCTTCGCCACTGTGCAGGTCACAGGTGAGGACAGAGTTCACCGCTCGTAGTGAACTCCAGCCTGCTCAAAACCCAGAGACTCAGGTACTGGCAGCTGCTGAATGGCACCAGCCTAAATTCAGCACTGGCTAATTCACCCTTCTTCTTTGGTGCACAGGAAGTAGTCCAGAATTTAGGAGGTGAAGCATCTGTGTTTTAGCACTGTCTTTTTGATGTAGGAAACAGCAGTCTGTTACTGCAGCCAGTGTCCCGTCACAACTTCTGCACAGTGCTTTTGACCAGCCAGGTCTGGTGATGGGAGAAACTCTTTGTTGTGCCAGCAAACACTGATCCTATTAAGCATCTAGATCAGGATTTACTGAATACCATGGGGGTGAGTGCCTTTCTGTATCTCCTAGCACCATGTTCAGCAGCCTGTCCAATCTGTTTGGGGTTGAAAAACAAGTAAAATGCAACACTGAACATGCCCATCCATTTTTATTTCCATCCCTGTGGGGTACAAGCCCCTCTGCCTCAAGCTGATCCCACCCAAGGCCCATAGACCTTCCTGACCTTCTTGCTCTGCCCTTGCACTTTGCTGAAGGAGAATCACCCACTTCCAGTCCCTCCCACAGCGAAAGAGCAGCCTTACAAATAAGTCCAGCTCAGGGACAGAAGACCAAAACCAGAGCTGGCTAGACAGTAGAGAGGAAGGTGAGTATGAGCACCAAATACCTTCAATGGCATTTGTTTTGCACGGGTTTAGTATCATGCTGTCACCACGGTGCAGTACAGCCATACAGTCCCTGATGTGACCATGGTGGGATTTTCCTGAAAAAACAGAGTAGTTGTACTGGTTGTATGAAACTTGAACACTGCTGAAAGGACTTGTGTGTGACAAACACAAGACTGGTACCCAAGCAATTTCTGTCTATCATCATCATATGGCATCACTTATTTGTGCACATATGTAGCGCCCTTTGCACAAGCTTCAGGGGGTTGTAATAGCGATGATTCAAGCTTCATATATACTAGAAGCTGGCAAGTGCTTGATACCAGTTATCTTCAGAGGTGCAGACACGCTGAAGTCTTTATGTCTAAATGTGATCTCTTCGATCAAAGGAATGCCTCTCAGTATCCTCTTGGATATTGATCACTTTGACCTAGGTAACAATGTCTCAGGAAGGCTGCAGGAGAACTGAGGAATTTAAGGGCAATGTTTTCATGAGGCCAGTTTCGATGCCTTTGTTTCTGGATATCATCTTGATTTGCAGATGTAGACACCTCGGTTGGAATTAGTGTGGAAGAAACTAGATTGAATATCTGTTACCAAGCAGCCACAAAAAACATAACTTTATTTGTATATATCCAGATTCTTCAGTTCCAAAACTTCCATGTGTGAATTTGAAACAGAAGCATTGGTCACCACAAGATGACAGTATAGTTCAACTAAAACTTTTCTCCAAAGCAACTCGGTGAAAACTCTCTGAACAGTAACAATAAATTAGGTTAATAAATTGAAAACAGTACTATCTGTACAGTTCTTAAATCTGTATGACAATAACAGAAAATATGAGCAAACAGCAATGTTTATGAAAAAGGCTGTTGCATCCTGCTAAGAAACTAATGAGTATAATACAAAAGGGTTTCTATTTGTGTAAGATGAAAATGGTTAGAAGAAAATTAAACAGCTGTCACTAAAGTATGAAATTGCTTGTTAAAATATAGTGGAAATGATCAAAAAATTATTAAAACTCTTTGTATAACAAAGCTTATACAATATACATAAAATACATTTGATACTGTTGCTTCCTATAGCCAGTCCTGAATGGGAAGGGAAGAGCCCCGTTATCACAACTACATACTCTTTCCATGCATTGAGACTCTTCTTTTCCATAAAAACCAGCACAAAATATGACCTCACAGAGAAAGCAGTGCCAGAGTTTAATAATAAAAATCAATTATTCTAACTCACACTGAAGAAAGTCTCCGAGTGTTTTTCTCAATACTGAATTAGAACTTTTCATAGTCAGTCATCCTTTCTATTTATGATGGCATAAATAGGTTCATACTGATGATCACATAACATCTCTTCTACACTGCTCACAAGCAGTTGCATACAGGTAAGTTACATTAGAAAAGCAATATTTTTTTATTACTACTCTTTAGCGTTGGACAGGGAGACCAGATAGCAGTCTTCAGACCACTGTCAAATGCTTGGAGGATGACACTAATACTTGGTAGATCATGGTTGAAGCATGAATACCATCACAAACCTAGCAGGAGAAAGGCTTCCCCACTCATTTCCTCAGCTGCCTTTAACCTTTATGTTGGGATAGCTGAGGGGGGGGATCCTAGGTCCTTCCCCACTGTAAACCCCACTAAAATCTTTCTTTGTTGTTTCATCTCGCTAGGGGAATGGGGACAGCATACCTCTGTGAAGCAGAGGTAGCTACAAACCTGGGATCACCTGTTACACAGTGCAACCATGTAATTCAGAATTTTACAATTTCCCTAGTGTTTTTTTAATGTTTGCATACATTACCGGATTGTAGCACATTGTTGCACTAAATCAGTAAGTCTCAGAGGGGATTTCGCTGGCTAGCCTCAAGCTTGCAGAGGTGGTTGTGTAGCAATTTGGGCTGAGCACCAAAACGGGTCCATAGGAGAAAGCCACAAGTTCCCTTACAAGGTGACAGCCATTTTCTTCTCAGTCATATAACAACTAAATATTCTTGACTTGTTAGTATTATTTCGATAAAAAACAACCTTGTTTTGTTTGATACTGTTAAACCTTTGTTGCATTATACATGCACAAATGTGTGCACATACAAGCCTAGAACAAAATTTTTGCTGGACATGCACAAAAAGCATTTGAGCTCCCACAGTACAGAATTGTAGTCTGCATCACATTCCAGGAGGAAAGGCCCAGCTTCTAACCATGTTACCCTTACATTTTGCCAGAATATATTCTGGTTAGTCACTGGGGAAATTTTTGTACCAGTACAGAATGCAAAGCACTGGATTTAATTTTCCTTCAGGTGGTTCTGGAGTTTTGAGAAAAGACTGGGCAAATGTTTGTCTGAACTGGCTTAGGTGTACTGGATCTTGTAGGGAAAGCAAATAGGCTGGATGATCTTCTGACGTTCCTCCCAGCCATACTTTTGTGATGCTGTGTTTTATAAGAGGCCACTAAGTGTAAAGACATAACTGTATCTCTAATCTCCCTGGCTATCGTGTTCTCAGACAAATGCATTTGACCAATTTTGTGCTTGGGAAAAAAGATCAGATCTTCACAAATTCTGCCTTCAATTTTGTCTGCTTTTGCCATTATGATGGTTAGTCAAATAAAAGCTATGGCCTCTATCTTACAAGCTTGCCTTGCACTGACAGGCCTCCATTTTAAACATCCATCCACCCCCAAGGTAATGTAGGTCTCTGACTTTCATTTTCAGAATTATTCTAAAGCACATTAAACCCAAAAGATTTATTATTGAACATAAGAAAAGTAAATGTTGCCTAGTCATATGTGTATATATGTGTATCTCTCTGTGCAGGGCCCATACAAATGGATGGTACACACTTAGCAGCACTAGTAATGTTTTCTTTCCTTTTTTTTTCCTAAAAAAAAATCAAAAGCTGGTCTGATTCATACCTAGACACAGTCTATATCTAAGCCCTGACATTAAGGCTGAAATTTGCTAACTTGGAAGCTGAGTGCCTAAACATAACTTACGATGTCAATTCTTTTATACTTCCAAATGTTCTCAATGAAACATGACCATACTCTTTGGAAACAAAATATAATTTCAACCGGTTGGGAAAAAAACCCGCACTTGTCCTGCAGAAATATTGAAGTAAAAGTCTTTGCCAGAAGCTCAGGAAAGGAAGCCATCGTAAATTTAAAGTTAGATTCAAACAGTTGGCTATCTTACCCTCTCAGTTTTCTCACATTTTATATGGAACTACATGCTTGCCCAGGTATATTTCTGACATCACATTCCCTCCATGTGTCACTTAGCTATGCTTCAAGTGTGTATGTGAAGGATTTTTTTCTTTAGTAGAAGTATGTAGGCAATCCCATGCACAGATACAGGCTGGGAGATGAGTGGATTGAGAGCAGCCCTGCAGAGAAAGACTTGGGGGTAGTAGTGGATGGAAAACTGACTGTGAGCCAGCAATGTGCGCTTGCAGACCAGAAAACCACCCGTATCCTGGGCTGCATCAAGAGAAGTGTGGTCAGCAGGTCGAGGGAGGGGATTCTCCCCCTCTGCTGCACCCTTGTGAGACCACACCTGCAGTCCTGTGTCCAGCTCTGGGGCCCCCAACATAAGAAGGACGTGGACCTGCTTGAGCAGGTCCAGAGGAGGCCACAAAGATGATCAGGGGACTGGAGCACCTCCCTTATGAGGACAGGCTGAGAGAGTTGGGCTTGTTCAGCCTGGAGAAGAGAAGGCTCTGGGGAGACCTTATAGCAGCCTTCCAGTACTTAAAGGGGGCTACAGGAAAGATGGGGAGGGACTCTTTATCAGGAATTGTAGGGATAGGATGAGGGGTAATGGTTTTAAACTGAAAGAGGGTAGATTTAGATTAGATGTAAGGAAGAAATTCTTTACTGTGAGGGTGGTGAGACACTGGCATAGGCTGCCCAGAGAAGCTGTGGCTGCCCCCTCCCTGGCAGTGTTCAAGGCCAGGTTGGACGGGGCTTTGAGCAACCTGGTCTAGTGGAAGGTGTCCCTACCCATGGCAGGGGGGGTGGAACTAGATGATCTTTAAGGTCCCTTCCAACCCAAGCCATTTCATGATTCTATGATTCTATGTGAATGATTTTACTTCTCAGCAGCCATTCCTTAGAACATGACTTGATGTTGTTCTCCTACCAGAATACTTTTGGGTAGCTGGAGAGACGCACATGCATGCCTTATAGTGCCCTCTGTCTCCAAAGGTAAGCAGGTAATTCAGTTTTACAAGACCCCTCCAGGTTTGGCACATGTTAGTGTTAAAAGCACTGGTACAACATGTACATGGTACAGTACATTTTCAAACTTTTCATGTACGTTGCAATTAGAAGTATCCAAGTGTGTGAATAAATACAAAGCTGTGAACAAAATGTAGATATAAGGTGTCTGATTTTCTTTCAGAAATATGTATTTACTCCTCACAAATATTTACTATTTATACATCACAAGTTTTACTTTAGATCTCACATTCAGGCGAAAAAATATGTATGTCTGCAGTAAAGTGGAAAGTCAGAGAAGAAAACATTGGAGAAAACTGGGGCACTCAGTCTGAAAACTGGTAAAATAAGCCTAATATATAATTTGTTATTTATTTACTTTATCTCATGTCTCACTTCAGGCATCCTAAGAATTTATGTTTATCTCGCTTTGGGACTACCACAAATTACTGTTTTCCATGGTCACTCTGTTCCTTCTCTAGAAATAAAAATATAAGCTCATTTTAAAGTAGAAAAACCCATCACTTGCATAACACTCTTTATATGAAATTGTGGGGGTTGCTTTTAATATTTGGATGTGAGACACAAACTATAAGAAAGAAAGGCTTTGCAGTAGAATGAAGAGGACAAATGCAAGTTCTATATTGAAGATAAAGCCTGTTTCCCCAGGTAAAATAAGTTTGCCTGCCTTCATCAAAATCACTGTTGCATTTCATTATTTTCACCAGCTGAGAACCTTCTCTCAGTACAAATGCTTTCCTAACAAAGGTCAGCTCAACTCTGCAGTTACAAATGTTATCTTCTCTTTATTTGGGAACATGTTTTCCCTGTATCAGGCATTTTCAGCTTTGCATTTACTGGAACTGAGGCATACTGGCTCCATCAGGGAATTCCGCTAACATCCATGCACAATTTCACTCTTACACTATTCCACTTTAATAAAAATAGAGGACAGAACAGTGCCTGGCCTAATTAGTATGTGCAAGAGGACACAGAAAAGAAATTGAGATTTTTGAACTTTTTCTCATCTGATCACAACGTGGAGGTCATGATCCTGTGGCCAAAGGATCTAGATTAGACTAGCACATGCAGCACAGCCAGTCTTCTGGAGGGGAAGGCTGTGCACCAACTGGCAGGGCATAGGGAGATGCTGTTACTGGTCTGCCTGCCAAGACAGCAGATATGCAGAAAGATTTCCTCAAATGACCGGTTAAGTAGCTCCCGTTATTATGACTGGAGCTACACCTTAGCACCTTTCTGTCTCTGAAAAGCTTCCTTTGGCTAAAGCAGGGTGAACTCAGCTTCTCCAGCATTTATGCAGATGGTGGAAAACATGCCAGTACTTACAGTTTTAGATCTGGTTTATCATGTTAGTTAGTACTTGTTAACTCATTGCTGTAAATTAGAAATGTCTTTCAGTTGTGCTTGAACATATGTTAGGGAGACATGTAGCCTAAAAAGTGGCTGCTTGAGAAGGGAAGAATGCCTGAGAGAATGTTGCACTGTAAAAAGGTCACAAAACTGTGACAAGTCCAAGCCTACTTGTTCTGTCTTACTGTATTTTAACAACAGAATAAAATGTGGTAACCCTTCAAGCAACAATATTGGTAACTGACTTTTTCTGCTGAGTCTCTCAACTGTTTTACAAGTTTGTTATTGACTTCAGTCAAAACTGACCACAAGCCTTTCTCAAGGTACCTTTGTTATGGTTGATGCATTTTTTTACATGGCAGTATTTCCTTGCCCTGGCTTCATTACTGCCTCAGAAGACACAATATATAGACACCAATAAACGGGCAGAAGTGTGTACCTCTCTTGCCATGAGCCCACACAAAGGAGGAAACAGGAGGCTTCCTCGTCTGTTGCTATCACAAGCCTTACATTTTACATTCTCTCCTTGGAATGATAAGTGTTTATCTCATTTTTTTATCATTTATAAAAATCTCAATGCTATTTGCTAGCTCTAAAAAGTCTGGACATCGCTGTTTGCTGAATACTTTTTCCTAGTTATTAATTGTTCTGCAGGACCTCCACCTATATAGAAACACCATACTTTTGATCACCCTCATGATGGTCTTTCAACCAAATAAGCACAGAATGTGATGTATTTACGGGCTAATTAAGATCAAGTGCCATCTCCAGAAATGCAGATTCTATCAAAGATATTTAGTGTTATGGTCTCTGCTACCAAAAAAAATCAACTCCAAATAAACTTTTTCCATGCTAATCAAAAGTGGTACATACCAGTAATTGTATGGCTTGATAGGCAGAAATTCACTGAGAGTTTTATATCTGGAAATGACAAAATACATCATTAATAGAGGCACAAAAAGAGATATGTGTCCACCTACACAAAAAAACCCCCAACCATATATATATTAAGGGAGTACTTTGACCTTGTACATTAGTGCTGCTCCTTTGAACTGAACAGCAAGTACAGATGGAGGCCAGAATAACTCACAAGACATCATGCCAGTTTTAAGGGCTTATAAACTTGTTGTAGAAAAAGTAACAAATGTTGAGCACAACTAAATTTCTCTGGAGCTCAGGTGAATCTCTGCACCTATATAAGCCCTTTCTTATTAGTGATACATGTTTTTGTTTATTGCAGGATTTTGTATGCATAAACAGCCCAGAATCAGGAAGAGCAAAAGTCAATGCTATGTAATTTCTGTTTCTACACAATGCTCTGCACCTCCATTTTCTCTTGAAAGTTTTCAAAAGCTTACTTTATTTGCTGAATTTTGGTTCCAGCTGGAAGGTATCTACAAAAGCTCATTCCAGAAAGCTTCACGGTAGCAGTTAGGGTTAATTAGTGACTTCTCAAGTAAGCTGACAAAATGTTAATGAATTTCAGATGGTCCTAAAAATGTTGTAGTTCAAAAAGACATCCTAATAACATCTGTTTCTTTGAAGTCCTGCCTTCATTTTCTTCTCTAACTCTCCTTTATAGGAGAGGAATCTTTGTTCTGTTTATTGAAAAACATTTTTTAGGTTTTAATTTCGAGAGATTTGGAAATTTTCAGAGAGAAACTGGTGGACTTTGATGAAAGATTTTTGTTCGAAGTTTGCTACTTGAAGCATTTTATCTTTCCAACTAGTTACAGTAATAATTCTAAAATATATAACACACATACACCACTGATTCAGGAAGAAGCAGAAGTATGAAAGCATGGGCAAGGTTGCTAATGTCTGATGTCTGACGTTCTAGTCACTCTGTGAAGAACAATCAGAAAGACAAGATGCTTTGAAAAGCACCAGGACATCAGGCTAGAAGAGACCTTCTGGATCATCGACTCAAGATATTCCTGTCTCAGGCAGTCATATAAAGCTCTTGATAAATTTATTAAACTGTATTAATTAAATTCATAGTTAAACAATGTAGAAGAATACAAGAAAAAAATCATCAAAAACTTAAATCATTGGATACTTGTGAAAAATAGACCTTGTCTGGCTCTGAGATCAATTGCTTGGAACAGGCCCTGTAATCCTCCATGTGATTTAACCTCTGATAGACCCCTTTATACACTATGTGTGGTTTTGTGTCACTATTAACACAGATGCAATAGTACTTATACTTTAGTCATTTTATCTATCAGCTTATCTAAAGTGCTAAAATCATGAGACCAGCTCTCTGGTTCATGAAATTCACCTATTTTATGTGTGTGCGAGCTTCTCTGTTGCTGGGCAGGCATGTGAAAGCTTCTCTGTTGCTGGGCAGGCATGTGAGAGCATATAGATCTGTTGTAGACACAGCACCTCTTCTTTTGCACACAGCTGGCAGGTGAGCTCTCAGAAGAGCTTGTCACCAGTGATCCTCGTGAGCTCTGTGGGCATGATTTTCAGGGTGAGAGGTCTCAAGTGGACCTAAGCCTGCTCCCAGTCCTAAATGATGAAGGCCACTGAAAATCTCACTCATATTTACTATCCCTACTTTGGTTGCAGTCATCTCCAAAGACAGATAGTGTGAACCTTAGCAGTTTTTTTCAGCCTGAAAGTGGGATGTCTCAGGAAGGCAGGTATCAGTAATGGTAGAAATTAAATATTAATCTTCAATGAACACCTAAATCAGGCCTGTCTGGGTAACTGATCACTAGATAGGATGATGAATTTGGATGCCACCATCCAGGAGAGTCATGTGAAGTAGTAAGCAGTAGGGTGGTCTATATCTGCTAGTCTAGGATGAGCAGCAAACAGAAGAGTTTGTGCAAGGTGGTGGTTCACTGACACTTGAGCAGATGCAGGGGCTGGCTGCATCTCCCTGAGTCTCTTGCCCACCAGACCTTCCTGCAAGATAATCTAACTCATTAAAACAGCACAAAACCACCCAGATTTTTTTGCTGGATTTATTTCCTGTCATTGTAATAAATTAAACTGGCTCCCAGAGAGGGCTGAAGTGTGCCAAAGCCAGCACCAGATGTGCAGAAGGAACACATGGTGGGGATTGGGACTGAAAGCAGGGAAAGATTTGGAAAAAACAGAATAGTAACTCACTGTTTTGGGCAGTTTCAAGCTGCTAAATTTCTTCACCATGTTTTATGCCCTAAGATCAGAACCTAACTCTAAAGAACAGTAATTATTTGTTTGCCCAGTGATGACCTTTGTGTACACACAGGCTGAAATGTCTATGCTCTAGACAAGTCTGATTTATTACCTGTGTACTACTAAAGGTCTCTGAATTTTGAATTATAATATCATGAACTCTTCTCTTCCAACTCAGTTCATTCAAAGCAGAACTCTCACAGCCCTTGTTTTTTTTGGCGTAGTTTCTGCAGCATATGGATTCCCGTATCTAAGGCAATATCCTTCTACAGGGTCCCCTGAGAGAGAATCATTTGCATTACAGTTAGCACAGCATTAATGCTATTTGACATATTTCATAGAGACACATCCCAAGGCATTGTCGTTAATCCTTGAAACGTGACAAATACATTAAAAGCAAAACAGGCAATTAAAATGCTTAAAAAAAAAAGTGAGATGGCATTAGCAAACAGAAACAAATCCAAAAACTCTCCAAGTCAATTTCACAATTTAAAACCATAATGACAAGATGTTCTTCCTCCACTCAGTTGTCACTGGATCCTTGGCATTTACAGCAGTCACAGAGCACAGACTGTCTTTAGGGCCATAATACATAATGAACTTGGACAATGAAGACACAAGACTATTTAAAGCTTGGTAAACTATTGAGTAACCTTAGCATCAATCCTATAAAAGGCTGGAAGTCTACAGGGAAATATCGCTGATATAATTATATTCTGGCTGACCTTAGTGTGAAGTAGAAAACAGACAATACCATTTCATGCTGTCTCCAGACTAGGCAGGATATCATTAGCCCAGCAAGTGAAGCATTGCATTAATCATTCTTGTGCTAGAATTATCATTTTGTGCAAGACAAGAAATGCCTTGCCTTATGGCTAACCCTTTGTGTCTCTCAAACTACTCCTCTTTTAGCCCCCTAAAACATAGTTTTTAAGTCTAAAGACAGTGTATTTCTGAATAGACAGGAGAAATGTTTAGCAAGAACTTAAAGCTGCTATGATAAAACACAATTTTAACTGCAAAATGGTTAGTAGATCGTTACATTTTCACTAACAGTACGAGAAAATCAGCCCCATCTTCTCTGTAAGTTACACTCTGTCCCTCACTACCATGCAGTCAGGGGAAGTAATTGGGGAGGTCCCTCAATCAGGCCTTTTAGTATAATTGATGTTATTGTAGAAGTGCTTATCAGTCAGACTGGGACTGTGGTAGGTGCTTCATAGTCCCTTGTCACAAAATTGCAGTGTAAGTAGATTATCACACAACAGCATGTAGCCTTCAGTACCAATAGCACACAAAGGTAGGAAACTATCTAAATGGTCCAGAGCCTAAATACCAAGTAGAAAAAAGTTACTGTAAGTACCTTATGAAATGAAAGATGAATCAGCCATTCACAGTCCCACTGTTGTAGAGAAGACTGAACATTCATCCACAGCAAACCAGTAAAGTGCCACGGGACCTGTGGACTTGCAGTCCTAGGAGCAACACAAGTCCAGCTCGAACGTCCCTCTGTTTTGTACCTTGTCGGTTCAGCCTCTTTGCTTGTGTTACTGCTGAAGGCAGGATCAGTAAAAAAGCAGGATCCTGTTTCCAAATGAAAGAAGGTGAAGTCTTTAGGCTGAAAATGTGTGCTAAAAGAACTATTATACAGCATCTGCCAAAACAACATTTTTGTCTTGCTGAAATGCTTCTTGTAATAAGGCATTCCATCAATATAACTCATTTGAATATGTTACCCATTATTATCAATGATTTTGCTAACCATTAATTGAGAGCAGACACCCCCCACACTTCCTTTGCTAGCTGTATTTGTCCTTTTATGTTTATTTGCATGTTTTGTTTGTGAGCAAATTACAGTATATCTTTATTTTGAGGGTTATTATAGCTAATGACTTACTTACAGAAAGTGAAATTGCTACCTAAACCATTAAAACAGCTAACTGCAAGATCAAGACATATGTCTGGAGAGATGAAATATTCTTCCAAGTTCCTGTATTCTGGGCCAGCTATTAAAGGGCTTGACTTGATTTTAATCATTTCCTTCATAGGCAGATGACCACTGACAATGTTGCACAAATCAGTCATAAAATTTAATAGGAGCATGAGAATTTTGAACAAAAGCAATAAAATATATATAGAAGTGCTGAAAGCATATGAATTACATTATCAAAGAGATTCATAGTTACTAAACCTGAAAAGTCCCAAAGACAGGCTCTGGCTTAGCTAAATTTGCTCTGGGGTTGCAAACTTCTGAGGACTGGACATAGGATTTCCTCACATGGATGAAGTAATGTGACCCAAGATCTAGGCATCTTCTTAAGGAAAGGAGACCATGCCAACAGAGTGCAGGGTTTAAAAGTCACCATGTAGTGATGCTGTGACATGAAGCATTTAATTTTCTGAGGACTGTGTTAAACTGTTCAAAACAGATGCAGTATCTGAGATGTAGTATGTGAAGAGTTTTCAGATAGGGGGGTTGCTTTTCCATGATGGCTTCATCCAGGCTCCACTTGGATAAATTCAGGTAAATTTCCTCAGCAGTGGCATTTTCTTGCTGTTACTAGAATGGATCAGCTCTGGAAAGTGAAAAAAGTCAAAAGAAAAAATAAGAGGGCTTGGCAGAGTGAGGAAGGAGAAAGTGAAGTGCTCGTACTTCTGTAAGATCATCCCCACAAAAAGCCAGGTGTTGATGTGTCATTGAAACTAAGGGCTGTGTACAATTTCAGTAAGTCCTTCACAGGTAGGACCATGCCAGAATTGCCCAAAACTTGCACTCAGATTCGTAAGCTGATTTTCAGTCTGCGAACTGATGCACAAGAATCAGCATGACTGCAGAAGTAGAGACTGAAGATTCGTGATCAAAATTAAACCTTAACAACATCGGCTTAATTCTAGAGCAGCTCTTCCTACTGACACTGGGGACTCAGCTGTGGTGTAGTGTATGACACCAGGACGGGCCTGGGGTCTCTGAAAAGTCTTGTTCAGAGGAAAGAAAATCTGAGAGAAAATAAGGAAAAGACTATTGTTCCAGTAAGCACTCTTCACAACTTTGTGCCAGTCCCAGTCAGTAGATCCAAGCCTTGATTTATATGTCTTAAAAACACTGAGCAGCTCCCAGAGCAGGCTGTGTCCCTGGAGAGAACTAGATGGGTTAAGATTAAAATTCCTTGGCAATATTCAGCCTTTTTAGGGAAAGAAAAGCAGAATAGCAAGGCAGAGTGAGGAGAGACATACAGTAGCAGACAGACTGACTGACGCCTTTGGCTGCTGAATTGAGTGGAAGTACATTTTCCCTGGTAATTGCTGGAGATCTGAGTATTTCATCTAACATGAAGGTAAGACAATTGCTTACTTAATTTTTACTGATGAAGTGAATATGGCAAGTGCGATGAAATATTAATTTATATGGATAAATACTTAGTTGAAAATGTAATTGGGCAGTACTGCAAGAAAGAAGAAGACTGAAAAGCAACAGCTTGCACAACAAAGCTGAAGAAAATCAGTGTGACACTCTATTTCTTAAGCTGACTAGTGTAAAGATTGCAGAAAGTTAGAACAGCTACATGAGCTAACAGAAAAAGCAGAAAAGCAAAGTAAGTTTGCTTTTACTTTTTTTTCAGGTGCTGGGGATTTTTCTGTTGATAGAAGTTTCAGGCTTCTTTTCCATTTTTTCCAGGTGAATATTTCTTTAGTGAATCACATGCTGAAGACTAAGCATGTATAATTTAACAGACAATTTCTGGTGCATGACATGGAGCAGGGCTTAAAGGGGTCTTCATATATATTTCCTGGGAGAGGAGACACTGGTGTCAGCGCTGCTACTGCCAGCAGTGGGGACAAGAGTGAGACATTGTGATGTCCCTTACCTCTGCCCAGAGGAGTCAGCCACCCTTCGGGAAAAGAGCACACAGCTGTGGTGCTAGCCACAGCAACACCTGTCTGTGAAACACAGCACGGGCTTACCCCAAGCCACCCCTGATCCCTGGGGTGGGTGTCACCCTCAGTGCCTCCCATTGAGAAACTGGCTGCGGGAAGGTCTGCTGCATGCCATGGCACACACAGCCCCTGGTAGCTCCCTGCAGATCTCCGGATGTGCTCTGGCCTCTTCCTGCTTTGCCATGTGTGGTCTTTGAAGCTTATATATGGTTACACAAAGTTCTTGCTGATCTTCAGGCTAGGTGAGTGTATCTAGTTTCCTTTTTTTTTCAGTGACCAGAAAGCCCAAGCTGGGATTGATTTCATTCTTACACATGAAAGGCAAATCCAAGGAGTTTTAGAGGGAGCCTAATTATACCCCTGTTATTGGAGGCATGCTTTGCTGTTTAGGAAAGTTTTGCTCTAATGCTTATGGATGGGAATCCCTGATGAATTTCCTCTTTTTTTTTTTTTTTAATGCAAAAAATACTACTGGAGCAGCCCTTCCCCTCCAGTCCATTGCCGTTGGAATTCTTTTGGCCCTTGGTCCGAGTGTGATGGCTGTACTCAAAACCAGGTATAGACGGACACACCTTTTCTGTAGTCATGACTTCATAAACACATGATTTTTTCCCAGTAGTTAAGGAGCTGCTTTAAAACCCCAAATCAGGTGTCAGACAAAAGGCCCAGCAGAACGAGAAGGCTGAGGGAAATCCTCCAGTCTGTCTTCAATATGTTCCCTTTCAAAGATTTGATATTCATGTTGTAAAACAATTTGTGTACTTTTTATTTTGGTGATCATTCCAAAAAGCTCAACTGAACTGTTCAGTAAACTGAGATGTTCTTCCACTGATGCTGGTTTGTACCAATTCTGTTAATTTTTCATTCATGGAGTCATGTCTCAAGGAAAGAAAACTTGGTTGCAAAGTATTATCCTCAATGAAAACTAGGTGATGATTTTACAGTGCAACTCTATTGATGCACAAGACACTTTTGATTTTCCTTCTCATTTACTTTGACATTGCATCAATTAGGAAGGGATTAGTCAAAATTAAAGATGTGCCATGAGACAGTACTTACTCTTTTTAGAAGCAAAAAGTAGCCTATTTGATGTTAGATTTTATCATCTTCCTCAATGACATTGTTTACATTGAAGAACTTTAGCAATTTCATATCAGGCATGATTGGTCCTATTAAAAATGTAAAACAAAACTGAAATTTGTCAGCAGCTTTCTCTTGGTTTCAGTTACATATTAGATTTTTGAACAAACCAGCCAAGCTTATGCATCAGACTAAAGACCTTATAGGTAAAATAGTTGTCTTTCTATTAACTTGAGAGTTTGTAACCATATTGTGGTAATAAGAAGCGTGGTTGTTCTCAGAAAAAATAGTGAATGTCTCTTTTCCTTATAGCAGTAGACCGGTAGCTTGTTCTTGACACTAGTATACTATTCCTGCTTTGCATTTGGATTTTCTAAGATCTCCCTTGATTTGCACTCAGATTCGGAGACGGACAGTAGCAGTTTATGGCCAGTATGGGGGAAACCCCTGCCCTGGGGATGCCTTTGAAACAAGATCATGCACCCCCACAAGGGGATGCCCAACAGAGGATGGCTGTGGTGATCGGTTCAGATGTTTCTCAGGTACCATCCAAGATCTTTTTCACCATTTTCTGGTCATAAAGTTAAGAAGATAACCTTGTTATCTCTGAACTTTAGTAAATGGGCAATGACTTTGCAGAACCCTTGACCTACAGATAAATTTGATTTAGGAGTATGTTTCCTTTTGTCCATCCTCAACTATGCAAGTTTTTAATTTCATCTGGAGTGTTGCAGATAATATGCTGCAGCCCCAGTCATCTCTCTAAGTCATTCTGCCTTACCTATTTGCCCCAGAGTACAGTTTTTTTTCATTACGAGAAGGTAATTAAGGAATGCAACCTTAGACATGATTGTTCAAAACTGTTCTAGGCTATATCCAAACATCCTGGAAATCAACCGGGTCAGGGAAACTAATGCTCCCTAAAGCAGTCCTTGTATCCAAGCAGCTCCCATTACCTTCACAAAAAAGGACATCTCAGTAGATAGACGTTTATCACAGAGAAGGATGATAAACATGTTTTGGTGCTACCAGAGAGATAATCACAGTTAATCACAAGTGATAGGGTCAAAGGATGAAAGCTCAGGAAATAAATCTAGAAGTCAACTATTTTGTTATCATAAGCCTTGAATGGCCGTGGTTCCCTCAAGTGTACTATACACTATTTCTTTGTGTCTACATTTACTGTTATTTCACGAGCCCTCCCAGGTCCAGTCTGTTCATCATGGGAGTGACAAGCTAATTAATGTAGTAGATAAGTAGGACTTTTGCTTTGATTTTAGATGATTTATTTTTAAAGGAACAAACACTTCTCCTTTCCCCATGCATTTTTGTTCTGATTTAGGTCAGTGCATTAGCAGATCTCTTGTGTGCAATGGAGATCAGGACTGTGAGGAAGATGGTGCGGATGAAGATCGATGTGAAGAGAAGACGACTGTATGTGATATTGATAAAACACCTCCAAATTCAGAACTTACAGGAACAGGGTAATGTTCTGTGCCAAACTCAGTAGCACTGGTGCCAAATGCATTTATATTTTTGTTATATTTACAAACTCTGGCTGTACAGATAGGCTTTCTGGGCCTATGGTAAAATGTCCCATATGCAAAAGTGTTCATCTGGCCTCCATCATGCCAGTGTCTCGGTGAAGCCAGAATGTACAGGCACTTTGATCTGAAGTACAAAATAAAGCTTTCTATCTTTCATTCTCGCTATTGAAAAACATCTTTTAAGATATGAAATGAAACGTCAACCAATAACACATGATCATCAGCATGGAAAAAATGAGCCAGCAATGCTCATTCTTTTTGTTCATTGCTGTTGCATTTAGTACTGTGGATCCATATGGATTTCTTTTTTTACATGCCATCTGCAACCTAGCAAAATCATTATCTTGTGTTTCCTTAGTGTAGTGGTATCACTTGATTTGCAATATAATTCAGATATAATACAAAAAACATTTTGGAATGGATGCCCTGTTGTTTCTGTGTTGCCTTAATTGCTGGAACAATAAAACTTAATAAAATCAGTTGTAATAGATATGAATGTCTTAATGTTAAGAGATGCTGGTATGTGTTCATTTTTGTTGACAAATAAAAGCAACATTTTGCTTTCCATGTTGTAACATGCTATGCACAATGCAGTTCTGTGGGTGTAAAAGTCTATCAGCCAATATCCCCTTTCCTTGGGTAAATCAGCTTATGATCTTAATCTGCAGATACAGCATTCAGTTATAATGGCTCTGTAATTTTTGTCTCCTGTAAAATAATTTGCTGCCTCTCTGTCTTAATGATCTTTCATGTTTTTCTTCACGTAGCTTTGATGCTGTTACTGGTGAGACTAGGGGGAGAGTCATACATACAAAAAGCTTTGGAGGACAATGCAGAAAGGTCTTTAGTGGTGATGGGAGACAATACTACAGGCTGAGTGAAAGCGTTCTTGCTTATACTTTCCAGGTACATTTTCATTAAGCACAGCTTTATACTTGGAGTCATGATTAAAACTGGGAGAATGATGCAAACTTGTAGGGTCTCTTGACAGGTAGGCTTCCCTAAACGCAGCTGAATGACACCTTCTCCCTCTCTGCACTCACTTATTGTTTTGAAATACAAACCGTTATATATCTTGCTAAAATGAAAAGCAAAAAAATTGTAATTCCTTGGATGTGATTTCTAATTCTCTCAGACTTAGATTGAATGTAAAGCCATCTCCTTAGAATAAGCAGTGGCCTGAATCACCCTAAGAAATCTTGTATGCACAAGGCTTTTGGGTGCTTTGTGAAGATCTTCCAGAGATATGCTTTGTTTGAAGTCACTGTCTCAGAGATTTTGTCTGTCTCACATTTATCAAAAACATGTCAATCAAACCTTAATGTACTTTACTTCATAACATAAATACTTGATATACAAATATATAAATTTATATGTAATGCTTTTCCAATAGCATTCAGTACTTTTTCTGAAATCTGAAATGGATTCAGCCTGAAAAACACATCGAATTTTTTGCATCAGGAAGAACTTGCTCTATTCTAGAAGTTATCTTTTTTAACATCCTTTATGAAACTATACAGAATTCTGTCTTTCATCTTCTAGGTTAAAATTCAGAATGATTTCAGCTATGAGTTTTTCAACAGCAGCTGGTCTTACATGAAACACACAGAGAGGTATGAAAAATCAAACAGTGGACACAGTTATTCACAGAATAAAATTATGCAACACAGTCAAAAGGTATGTATAAGTTGTCACTGTGGCTTAGTATTTTGCATAAACATTTTCATCATCTTTTTAACGTGCTTTTATAGTGAGATGCAAATATTTATTTTATCCAGATATTTTTGTCACAAAGTGCATGACAAAAAAGTCCCATAAAACCCTTTTAGAAAGAGATCACTGGTTTGTGTATCAATTAAGAAGGGTTGGCTGCTGTTTTTACCTTCGCCATTTTACCTCTTTATTAGTAATTTATTTATTTGCTAGCTGTTTTTCTCCCTATTTGAGGAAGGAAAACATTGGCTTCTTCTCATAATTGATCAGTCTTTTCTGTGTTCTTCTAATGATTTGCTGCCTTTTTTTCTTCCTATTACCTCTGTCAGTATCTTGGAGCGAAAAAATTGAAGTAATTTTGCAATTAAAGTTAATTTATTTTATGATATATTTCCACTAGTAGAACTCCATTAAGAGAGAGATCTGGTGTCTTAAACAGCCAGGAGGTCACAGTGCTTATGCCTCTGACTTATTTAAAAAGGAGCATTAAATAAATAATTTGAGAGTAACTCTCAATTATGAAGTATAGTGTCTATCTTATAGCAAATAAAATCAAGTAACAAATGTATACATTTTATGGCCTCAAGCTGACAGAGGACAGACTCATTTTACCACACTAGCAGTGTCATATTTTGAGACTTAGCATAACAATATTCAAAAGCATCTTTGAGAGGCTGAGGTGAACAATACTGTATAGGTATATAGGATTTTATAATTCAGCAGCATCCTCAAAATGGTTACAGCCCTTTTCAAAGAAAGGATGCTCTAGACAAAACAGGGTGCAAAGAAGGCCTCTCTAGTCCTCTGATTTGCTTTCAGACAAGGCCTGTTAACCTGCTACTGCCAGGCCTCTGGTGTTGGAAACCACCATTAGCTTTGAAGAGTGATATTTTCCTTTCTTTTTTGTCCCTATGCTGGCTTTCAGGTACATCATAGAAAAGAAAGATGTTGCAGCAATTATAAATAAAGGTCCAAAAGATATTTCCTAACTTCAGGGTATTCTTTTTGCATTCAGTGGATTGCTTAGACATATCTAACAGCTCTGTAAAGCTGGCGGTTAGTAGCCAATATAATGTGCATGTTGTCTGGCTAGTAAGAACCACCCTGATGGTGACATGGAGCATGGCTGACGTATTTTCCTTCCCCCAGAGTAAGCAGCTGATGGTTGTTGAGAACAGTGTGGAAGTTGCTCAGTTTATTAACAATCGCCCAGACTTTCTCGCTCTTGCGGAGCCCTTCTGGAAGGAACTGGCCAACCTTCCAGTTGTCTACGAATACAACATCTACCGAAGACTTATTGAACATTTTGGGACTCATTTCTTACACTCTGGATCTCTGGGAGGACATTACAAAGTTATTTTTTATATGGATACTGACAAAATGAAAGCAGAAGGTAGAGTACAAAGAAACTAAGTGAATAAACAAGAATAAAAATTTATTTGCATGTTCTCCCAGCTAACATTTAAAATCAAGTAACTGACTTCTACTAGCCACCACATTCTCTCACGGACAAAAGAAAGAAGATTAGAAAAAGTGCTCAAACCACAACATTCAGTTCTAGATCAACATCTGTGACCTGCAGTGTTCTGGGTAGCAAAGATCTGATAGTTGGTTCAGGACCTGGTCAAGCTAAACTTGAGTGCTGGTGCCAATCTAAATCTCAAATAGTGTTAAAGGTTAGAAGTTGCTTGGAGACGAAGGTTGAGTAAAACTGTGTAAAGCAGAAAAAATTATAAACAGAGCAAACACCAGAGTGACATGTATGATGGTACTCAGTGGGAAGCAGTGCTATAGAATTAGGGACTGCTGAGAAAAGTGATGAAAGAAACAATAAACCTTTTACAGATACACCTCCCCATCACTCAGCCTCCATCCATAAGCTTTAGCAACGCATGGACCTTCCCACAGGATGTGCTGGTTAGTTGTCTTCTAATTTAGGCATAATACTTCATGATATCTCAAGTCAATGGGAAACTCAGAAATTAATCCAACACACTTTTTGTGTACAGTATTGTTAATGGATCAATTATCTGCAGGTATGAGCATAACAGACATGTACGAGTGCACCACATCAGGCTGGAATGCATTCATTGTGAAAAAGAAGAAAGTAAAGTGCTCCAAACTGGATGAACTGCTACTGACTTCTTCAGGTAAATGTTCAACAGCGACTCATACAGTTGTCATGTCTCCATCTTTCATCTCCTCCTAAATTGCTGTTAAAATGAGAAATAGGTATTGATAACTTTGTTGAACTCCATCTTAACACACTGAACCCAGACAACAAGTGCCTTGTTTAAAAGGCTCTCCAGTACTCATCAATCACTGCTAATGCTTTCCCAGTATCTAGCACTTTTCTGAACACCCTAAATCAGGGCTGCCAAGACACCTGCAAAACTAGATATTTCTTATATATTATCAATATAGGAGCTCTTGATCCAGACACAGATTGTTGATCTGCACTAATGAGTCCTTTCACTACTTGCTAGCATAGCTTTTGCATGTATTTTTTCTATTTCTATTTGTAAATATAGCAATGCTGGTATTTTCTGTATTTCCCATCCTGAATCTACAGGAAGCAGTGGTAATAAGATTAGAGGAGATCCCTACATAGAAGGAGGAAGCCCAGGTGCTGTTGCTGGCCTTAGTTATCTAGAGCTGGATAATCCTGCTGGGAACAGTCAGAGATACTCCTTTTGGGCCAGCTCAGTGACAGACTATCCCAGAGTAATTAAACAAAAGGTAAGGCTTTTTTCCTGAAGCAGAGATGAGCAGATGGGATCACCTCAAGGGGATAAATGATTAAGCTATAGTGGTTGATTAATCAGGCTGTAGTCTGCAATCATTTTGTTTTCAGATCACTTTATAAAAAAGAAAAGTTCACGGGAAGAAAATGCCATGAAGCTAACGTGATCAGCTGCATCACAAATCTAAGTCCTTTGGCAGGTCAATGCCTACTATCTTACTGAAGACTGCTTGAGTGACTTTAGTGGAGTTCAGCTTAAGAATAGAGGGTCACCCTGCTATTGGAGAAAGCCCAGATTTGAGATAGCCCCTTACCTGAAATGCATATTGGCAGGCCTGTGTGGCTTCCACTCAGCTTGCCAACTTCTGTGTATCCTTTTTATCCCTCCCTCTTCTCTCTCATCCAGAAGTTTAGCATAACTGGAGATTCTGGAAGCCAGTCACTTCAAAGTTGGGCTTGGCCATATTCACTGCTACCTTGTCTAAGTCCTTTTTGTGAACTGTTCACAAATTGAAGAATGGCATAAACCCAAAATATTTCTGTCAGAAAGGTTTCAATTAAATGTAAAAGCACAGAATATTGTAAAATAAGAAACAGAAATGCAAAATGTTTTCGCCTATTGTTACCTTCAATCACTGCTCAATGAAATACCATAATGGGTTTTTTAAATGTCCAGCATTTAACACTGAGAATAACTAGGTGAGAATTCAGGTTACTGCACATTGGTGGTTTGTGTTATACTTTTATCTCAGCTGTAATCTCATAGCTCAAATACGTTTAAATTACCACTAACTTTAAGGGTTGCTGTTAAACAGAGCTGACTTTTCAGAAAAAAGCTAATAGCTAGCTAGTAAATTAGAGCATCTGTCAACTCCCATGTGCAGGAGCATACATCACAAATTATTTTGCATGATGAAATGTGCTTATAAACTCTTATATCCCAATTATAAGTATTTAATGTAAATGTTTCTCTACTGTGTGTAGCTAACACCATTATATGAGCTGGTAAAGGAAGTACCCTGCTCCTCAGTCAAAAAGCATTACCTAAAACAAGCCATTGAAGAATATATGGCTGAAAATGATCCCTGCAAATGTCAGCCTTGCCAGAACAGTGGTGAGGTGGCCGTGGAAGGAACTCAGTGTGTGTGTTACTGCAAACCCTACACCTTTGGAGCAGCTTGTGAGCTGGGAACTCTTGTGCAAGATCAGGCAGGTCAGCACTCTTTAAACTTGTGAGAGTTTAGAAGTGGCAAAGTGTGCTCTCCTGCTTCCAGAGTCATTTTGCCTCGCTGCACAACCTGAATGAGTGGCTGATGTGCAGTGGCTAATTGGGTCAGTTATCGCTGCAGATATACAACATGAGGAGGGTCATGTTGAGCCTGAGTCTTTGCTTAACATGTCCAGACACAAGGAACTTAACAAAAGACTGTTATTGTTGTTAAACACAGTGGACAATACTAACCACTCAAAATGAGTATCAGTAACTTCAAAAAATTTTGCCTTTTAATTTTGTTATTAGTTGTAGCTAATAGCTATTTTTATGTTCTCTCAGACTCTGATGTCATATAGACTGTGGAATTATACTTGTGTAAAAGGCAAGTTTGGGAAAGGTGAAAGATTAGATCAACACAATCTGAAATTCTCTGTAAGGGCACAGTTTGGACCATCACTAGCTTTGAACAGCCTGTGCCTTTAAACCACCTACAGAGTGGTTTAATATGAAATACTCCCAAATGTGGCATAGGTGGTGTTGATGGACACTGGAGCTGCTGGTCTTCCTGGAGTTCTTGTTCAGGGGGAAGGAAATCAAGGAGTAGAGCCTGTAACAACCCCTCCCCGCATGGTGGTGGGAAGGCCTGCGTAGGAGAGCAGCATGAAAGCAGACCATGTGAAGATGAAGAGTTGCAGCATTTTCGGTAAGCAGAAAAAAACAGTTTGAGCACCACTACAGGAAGATTTAAAAATTTATTTCAGAAGGGAGCATAAGCTATTGAATTTGGGAAGAAGATCACTTACTGAGCTTTCATATTTAAGTTGAAACAAAATGAAATTCAGAAGCTGTGAATCTGCTACAAGGTAAGAGTAGAAAATGGGGTAAAAGCCAGTAAACTTGACACCATTCTATTTAGCACTCTCTCAGATAGCCTGGCAGTGCCTGATTTAAGTATAATTGTGATGTAAATGTGACTCATAAGAGTCTTGAAAATGGGCTTCACTGAGAAGTGTAGAATTTTGAAAGGAAGGGAGACTAAATTCAAACTAAGTCATACTTTTGTTTGCTTCATAGCTTGATTGAACCACATTGTTTTGATCTATCCATAACTCCTACAGAGTTCTGTTCACGTCCTCCTCTCTTGGAAAATGGATTTGTTCAAGTAAGTTATTTCTATTACTCTCTTTTCTGTCCTATTCCTACCTGCAGTGTCTCTATTACAGTTAATACAGATATTCACTTGCAAATTTGTATTTATCTTGGTAAGCTTGGTATCAGAGCTACTGTATAGCAGCTCTGTCAGCATTTCTCCCTGACTGAAGTTTACATGACCTTAGCCAAGATTTCTTACTAAAAATAAAAGAAAACCAAAAAAGGCCCACCCCTAAAACCAGAACAAAATCTTTGCTTTTCTGGACCATGGTACCTACAGAGAAAAGTAACCTACTTGTTCTTTACCCTATACACATATTAAAAATTTTCTGAGTCACATGAATTACATATTAAAGCACAGAAAACTAGAGAAAAAACAACACAGAATGTAAACTGTCCAAGCTCATCCTGCAAGTCCATAGCAAAATTATAATCAGATTTTAGGAATCTTCATTCTACATGCTGTAACTCACCATTGCACTTTCTTGTTCCCTGGTGAAACTATGATCTGACAAGGTATTTGGATGACTGTAACTTGGGCCTGTTTAGCAAGGGAGACTAAATTCCTCCCTTGGAAGAATGGATTATGCCTTCTGCATGTTATGAGGCTGTCTAGAGTCTTTTTGCCCAATAAATAGATAAAAGGATTAGTTCAAAATCCATTAGTTGCCTCTGCACAACTGCAACCTGAGGCAAGATCCAAAATTTTGTGCTCCCTCTTTGCCAGTGATTTTTTTGTGGGTAATCAATAGTCATCTCCTATATTGATATTTTGGTTCACAAACAAACCCTGCAATTTGAGGAGTACTCTCAATTTTTCATAAGATCACTCCTTAGAAGAGAGTGGGATATAAAATGAGAAAAGACTTGTGTCTTCAAGTCCAGCTCTTTTGAGTGGCCATATCACATTAACCTTTAGCAAGCTGATAACATGCCATCCTAAGAATTAGCAAAGCCATATACTCTCCACTGATCCCCCTGGAAGGCTGTTCAAGAGCTTATGTTCCCCCTCTAATGCTTGATAACAGCCATATTTGCAGTCAGTTTATACACTGTTAGGAAAGCACTGTTCCATCACTGATGTACCACTGCCAGACCCCTGTCACAGGTTATCTTCAACTCTGACCCTCCCTTTGCTCAGTTAAGGTAGCCCAAATGTTCTGTATTCTACCAATTTATTTGCAGCATCGTCTCCATTTTGATCCCATTTACTGACTATTGATAACCAGAATTGCCCCCAGTATTCCAGACACTCCCAGCAGTGCACCGTAGACTGGTGTTAACACTTCTCACTGTCCTCAGCTACCGCATCCCAGAATCAAAGGGAGTTCAACTCTGCTGGTGGTTCTTAGACTGTATACTCAAAATTTCACCTGTTCTTTTTCTTTCAGAATGCTGAGAACTCATACCCTGTTGGGAAAAGCATTGTTTATGCTTGCAAACATGGATATTCTCTTGTTGGTGATCCTGTTGCTAAGTGTGGCAGTAATTTACAGTGGCAAGTTGGAGACAGATATTGCCAGGGTATGTCTAACAGATTCTTGGTTTGATATACAACTCCATTCCTGAATTCCAGTGAAACATCTCTGAACACTGCTTTCCAACAACAATGGGGGAAAACACACACCTGCATTTACCAGTTCCCTAGGCATAATCAGGTCTAAATTAACTTTTATTTTATACCATATATTGTAATACTGAAATAGAAACATGACCATAAGGTCTGGTTTTAAGGAAGGCTGGAAGTAAGCGAGACTAAATTCCAGTCCAGGAATTACTTCCTGCAGAAACAAACTTTGTTGTTTAATTCACTCCTGTGGCTATATCCAAGAACCATGGGAATGAGTCTATGTCTAAAGCCAACCGAGGAAAAGGTCCAGTGGCAGCAGCGGGCAACGACTGTTCTTTAACTGCCTTGTAAGAACACAACTCCAAGGGTCACTTTATGTCTTGGATGATCTCCTCACTTCACTCTTTTTCTCTAACCTGGTCAGGAACCATTAGGGTTTCTTTTTTCCTCTGCATATTTTATTTGTGAGTCAACCTGGAGTGTGATCATACAGACTTGGGAATTTCCAGACCTGCAGTTCAACACCATCCTTTCCTCCCTCCAACCAGGACTGACTGCCCACAAATGCTAGTCCACACTGTTTAAATGCCATCTCTTTGTGTATCAGTACATGGTCTCCAAGGATCCTGTATGTATGACCTCTCTCTTCTAGGATGTTACTCTCTAGTATGAACCCTCTACAGAAACATGAGTCCTAAGAACAGAGAAGCCCTCTTCAAGCTAGGGCTGAACCTGCAGGCAGTGGGAGAACATATTGTCACTCTGTCCTTGCTATTGCACATGTTTGGCTGGTGTGATGAGTTAATATCCTGGGCTAACATGGTTGATATGTTTCTACAGAAAAATCAGCTAATCTTACCATTCAATTTGTTAAGGAATGTAGGAGAAGATAAAATATGTGACTGCTTTCTGCAATCCACTGTTTCACTGTGGTTATCTCAAATGCTTCAATCCTTAGAAACTGCTTGTCCCCTGCCTGTCCTGGAGTGGGGTTTGCAAGGAGAGCCATGGAAACCTCTGTATGAGATTGGTGAGAGAATAACTCTGTCTTGTCCACATGGTATGCACTTAGAAGGGGCACGCTCCATTCTGTGTGAGCCCAGTCTCAAGTGGTCTCCTGACATGAACACTATCCAGTGCAAGAGACCAGGTAAGCCATTGTACTCCTCCAAGTGCAATGCAGGTGTTTCTTTCCTGGACAGACTATGGCTTGTATAGTAAAAAAAATAGACAGAGTTACAAATTATATAGTGATAGAGAAGCCATACTGAAATCACCATCAGGAAGCACAGAAAACAGGAGTGTGTGTTTTCTGTGGGCTGTTCAAAAAAGATGCCCTAAGACATTTCTTGTGAGGTTTCCTTACAGCTTTTTGCTTTCCACTCTGCTATTGCTATCAAGTATTTTTACTAACAGTATTTTAAGAGATTGCCTGGGATGTATGCTGCCTATTCTGCCACCCAAGTGTACTTCATTTTCCACCTATGTTGTGTAATACCACCACCATGTGAGCTGCACCTTAGAGATACAGCTTTCATATCTGAAAGCTGTTCAGTGCACCATGGCCTCTCATGGCAGAAAACGACAGGGCTGACTGACTCCTTTTGTTCATCTGACAGTCACACAGTGGATATGGAGTAAATCTTCAGGAACTGGAAGCAATGGGAAAAGGCTGCTTCAAGTTCATTGTAACAATTGTTTAAACTGTGGGTTGATACTGGCAGGCACTGACAGAGAGGGAAACGGGCTATAGCATACAGCGTCTCTAAGTCATCTTTTCCAGCTGTTGGAAGGCAGGTGAGGCTTTCTCTTGAGCACTCCTGTGATGCTGATCAGTGACATAGAGGCATCCAAGCAGCTTGCTGCTTCAAGCCAGTCGCATCTTCAGCCGAGAGCCCAGATGTTCTCATATCCCTGCAGAGACCCTTGCCTGGGGACAACTGCCACTACTGTAGAAGACTAGGCATGTCTCCTACAATTCATGTCTGTCCTCTCTTTATCAACCAACTGCTGCCTGAAGTTGCCTCAACTGAGGGATGGGGCAGGTGACAGTCAGACCTCAAAAGGCAAGGGTCCTGTGAGTCATCAGCCACTGTGTCATATCCATATGCACAGGAAGCATAAGAATTTCAGAAGGAATAACATAGCTGTACATAAACGGCTCACTGCTGCTCAAGTGCTAAAGTACCAGTCTGACATACTGTTGTAAATTACTCCTTAGGCTCAGCCTTAGTGACTGATTTTCATCATTTTTTGTTACATCATGTATTCAAATTCTGTAGTAAGTAGAACCAGTTTCAAGTACTTCCCTCTTTAGAAACAGCTTCTGCCTGATCGTATGGGAGCATTACTTTAGTACAAAAGTTAAAAATCAAAAAAGGGACCGCAATTAGATTAGAATAACAATTAGAATGACAGTTAAAAAGCAAAGGAATATAAGATAAGAAGGGTAAAAATTAAGAAGATAATGTATACACAGACACAGTGACACATATTTTTGGATGAGAGTATTTAGTCAGCAATAGTGTCAGTAGTAGTCAACTATACAACCAACAGCTCTAGGGGTGGAGACAATGCAGTGATTTTTGGCGGAAATTTCCCCTCTGCAGGCAGATGGGTACACCTGTTTTCTGCATTGAAAATTCTTTTTTTTTTTTTTCACCTTCTCTGGCAATTTCTGCCTGTCTGTTTTGCTTGGCAAGTCTTAATCCATAAGGGAGATTTAAAAAAATTTTTTTTAGGTAACAATGTTCAATGGTATTAAAGTTTCATGTAAAGTAGGAAACTACAGAAATCTATCTAAAAAACAAATCAGGATAAAGCTTTCTCAGAAAGTGTGTCCGTACAGATTTAGCAAAGTCTTGCCATTACTTGACACAGAAATCTCCAGAGGAATGTTTAGCAAAGGCCTATTTCATTTTCAAGCTTGGAATACAACTGCACTCAAAGAACAGTACGTGTGCAATCACAAAAATTCCCCAAGAATCACTATTGCTTTTATTTTTAAAGTTAGTGCAGATTGAGGACTAATGATGGAACTTGTAGTTTTCATTATCATCAGTGTATAAAGATATTCATGTTCACATTTCTACATACGACTTTGGAGCCTTAGACAGTGGTGAAGCCAGTAACTCTGAAACCTAATGATAAAGCTGTTGCCAGCGATCATTCAGCACTGCTAAATTTATCAGAAAAAAACAGCTGCTGCAGAAATGAGATGAATGTTTAAGCTTCAGCATAGTACCTGTCTCCCTCCATCTGACTCATGACCCGTGGATAAATTACTGAACAGTAACTTTGCAAAGTGTATCATATCTTTTTAATAGTGTTGATTCCTTCCACACAGTAGATGCTTTTATTGAACATGCAGGATATGACTTTATGTCATGGTTGTATAATTCAGTGCGTTTTAAGCTCAACTGATAGGATAATTTCGGAGTAGACCTTTAACAGCCCTTGTTTTTCTGACCCTTAATAACACTGTCTGTGTTCTTCTACTTCAGTGCCCAGTGTGAAACCAGAAGTGACAGAGCCTAAATGTCAGCCATGGGAGAAAGTGCATCAGTCGCAATGCGTGTGCAAAATGCCCTATGAATGTGGGTAAGTTCAAGCTGAATTTGACAATGACTTTCTCACTTTATTCAAGACCAATTAAATTTTTTAAGTCTTCAGTCCGTGACAGATGAGAAAGCTTTACTCATATGAGAAGGAGGCATTGTACCTTGTTTGCTTTACAGCTCAATCAATGTCCTGTTCATCACTTACCTGCCTTGTCAGAGCTGTCAGTGGGTTTTAGCAGTGATGGAATTTGGTTGGATGACAGAAGGTGAAGGGATAATTTCAGCTCCACTTGATCTGTGAAATAGATGGAAAAAGATAAAATGATATTTTGAAGATTTAGAAGATTGACGATAAGTTAGAACAGAGGCCCTTGGGACATAAAACATCAAAGCAGTAAGCTAGTGAAATAAAGCAGATTTCATTTCCCTGCTGAGAGACTGGAGAATTATGAAAGGCACAATAATCTAATCTCCCATTTACATAGCAGTTTGTACAGACCAGTCACATCACTTTTCCTGACCTCATAACTTTCAGACCAGAGTTTATTTTTTCCTGTTTGATCTAAGCCTATATTCTGCAATGATCGATGCAGGAGAAATGTAAGGAAATGTGTAACTCTCTCAGTTCTTTGTTAAACATGGAGGTAACAGAACCAAAACAGAGGAGTAACAAGAAGACACCTGAGATCACCTGGAGCTGATGGCCAGATGTACCAAAGAGCTCAGCACTCCAACATCTGGGCTGGTTTTGATAGACTGGATGAAGTCTCCTATAAAGTCATCACAGGAGCTCTGGATATGAAATGTGGCCAGGTTTATGCCACAGCAGGTGCTGAGCAGTTTGGAAACTCTAGCATAACATGCCAAATTTGTCTTATCCTTGTGTAGTAGGCAGAGAAATCTTTGTTGCCTGAAGTTATTTCAAGGTAGCACTTCTCAGTGGAGTATGTGTACTTTCTGTCAGCCATATAGTTCAAGAGTGCCCTGCATGGTTACTCTGGTTCTAAGTCAAAATTACCACACTTTGAACATCTCAAAATTAAAATTGGTGAGCTTATTTCAGTTTTTTGTAGACCACTAGACACTTCCCTAGGGTCTGAACCTATTGTCTTGCATGCAAAGGTAAGTGCCAGGTTTGTAACAACTCTGCTAGGACTCTATTCCTGTGCTTAAACACCTAAATATTTTAAATAATCTGGTTCTACTCTTTTTGTGTCAATACTCATTAAAGTGAGGCAACAATCCCTCCTCTGGTTCATGGGTGTGTTGAGGTTAGTTACGTAGATAATGAGGGGAGTCCACAGTGCTAGGGAAGGCATTGGGCAGAGTCACAATAACCTTGTAAGTTAAATTGATTATGTTCACTTATGCATTCAGGCTTCAGTTATAACTAATCTACTACTTGCCTGTTTCTATTTTTTATAATTATGTTCAAAATGGCAGGAAGATAGATAACAGTCATTTCTGTTACCTGATGCCATCTTTTCACTGTCTTGAAATAACACATCTAATAATAGAAGGATAAATCATCAGCTGTCAAAGCAGACTAATCTGACAGCCTGTTAAGGCTGTAGGAGTAAGGCATATAAGCAGATCTTGGTCCTTCCACAGAGAGCAGAAGTAACTTGGCTTGCTTTGCTGTGGCAGTGACCTTCAGCAGCAGCCTCTGCTTGGAAGAGAGCTGGGAACCAGATTTCGTGTGGGAATTCAGGAACATCATGGTTTCAGACCCATCCTACGTCCTTTCAGTTTCCAAGAGACTAGCAACAAAGACTTCCCAGGACAGCACAAGAATCCTACAACAGGCTGGTGTGGGGTAATTTGTCCCTTGTTATTTGTTGCCTTAGGCCACATCTATCCTCATCAGTTAGAGCAAGGTAATGATTCTGAGCACCAGAGCTGCTAAATTGCTAAAGCAGAACTTTGGCAAGGGTCAACTACTGGATAATTCTCAGGCACAGTGCAGGAGTTACTAGGGTCAGGGATCATTCCAGTCTCATGCAGTCCCCATCTTTTGGGGGAAAAGAGAGTTCAACAGTATGAACACCAGCTATCCAGCTATTCTGTGTGAATTGGCCCTAGTGCAAGGAAGGGGTCAAAGCACAGTTAGTGTGTTAATTCAGATGAAACCTCAGTCTCCAGTAGCTAAAGACTATCTCCACAGTGAAACATGAGATTTGATAACTTTAAAATACTATCTCCTCTTTTTTCCTCCAAATTTATTTGTGTAGCATCTATGTCTCTCTCAGAGCTGTTGGCCTGTGTTGTTATATTAAAACTTACGGTGTTAAATATAATTTTAAGAAGTTAAAATAATTACCAGCATGATGAATTTTTCACTTTTTAGTTTCACTGAAAGTTGCCTGCCTCTCATTGTAGGTGAAAGGGAGAGAAGGTATTTGCTGACTTACATATGCTATTTCATTTCTTACAATATGTGTTTTAGTAAAAAGCTTGTTCTTATACAAACCTTCTTTTTCAGATAAAAGGTATTGAATTTCTCACATTCACTTTACACAATCATTCTTCCTTGCCTCTAATAATTTTTATTGCACTGCTGTGATGCTCCCAGCCCTGTAATATTCTTTCTCAGCAATAGTACAAATTATTAATTTTTCTTATGAGTACAGATTCTCCATCCTTTTTCTTATGCATCTGAACATGTTGATTTCCACTGGCTTTCTCCCAGCTGACCCAGATATAGCAAATATGTGGAGCACTCTCAAGACAGTTTGAGGCATTATACCACAATGAGAGACTGGCAACATGGACCATGAACTTCCCGGGTTCAACCTTTGGCAGCTGGTTAAAGCAGCCTCCCTCCCCTCTTTGGGCATTGCTAAAGTGGTGCAAAGCAGACAGATCAGTGCTCTTGTGTCTGGCCTTAATCTTTTCAGCAAAATTAAGCTGCCTTGTGTACATGATTTTGACATTAAGACTCAGATATTGAGATTTATCACTCAAGCAAATAAAGAAGGCTTCTGAACAATTTTAAACATAATAAACAACTTAATTACAGATTAGATGCTTTCCCTGGATCACACTTTGTTCTTCCAAATTTATGATGATATTTAAAGATGAAGTTTTTCTCATACCTCTGTCTGCAAAGATAACTTTCACATTATAAATCAGCACACCACTAACACATAGGCTGTGAAGCCAGACAAGCAAACAATGTAATACAGACAGATGCACCAGCTTCCTTTAGCAGCTGCTTGGTGCTGCATATCCATTGGGTTGTCCTCTTGTTGTCCGTCAGAATATGAAATGTCCCTCAGAAATGAGGCAACAAACTTTACTAGAGATTTAGTGGCTGGTATTTTGACTAAGCACAGCAGTTAAAGGACTCATTGCAGTTGAGGACGCTAACTTAAGTAGGAGATATCATACAGTTAATAATTTTTGAAGACATATTTGGTTGCAGTTAGATGCAGCAAAGTTTTCAGGCTCAGCTAATAAACTCTGTGCCAAATTTTAAATATCTTAAAGGTACACTATGTTACAGGTAGTTTAAGGTTTCTGTAAAGCCAGCTCTTTTAAGAGGCTTCAAAACGCTCTCTCAAAGAGCCAGTCCCAAAGCTTGGACCAGGCACTTTTCCTCAGTGTCTTATTTATAGATCTACCAAAAAGCACTTCCTAATTCCCAGGAAAAGAAAAAAAAAAAAAAAAAAAGAAAAATTACCTTAACACATGGCCAGCAAGTAAGCAAGATTTGAGTCAGGACTTTCTTACTAGACCTTCCCTCTTCCAAATTCCTCTTCATTACCCTGATAAGCTACTTTCTCAAGGACTGTTACCCTCTCCTTCAGGCAGTCTCCTGAAGATCATTAGGGCCATTTCCCTGTTCATCATCAGACTCTCCTCCCCACCAAACACCTGTTTATCAGAGGTTGACTCTCAGAACTGACCCATTAGACACTAGAATTTTCTGTTGGGAGTGTTTGTGAGATCAAAAGGAGGATCTGTGCTGAAAATAAACCTTTGGCACTGTATTTCAAAGCTCTCCATCCCCTGGGAGCACGTCTCCGCTTTCTCATACCCTGCCCTAGCACCTTACTTGTGGCTGTAAAGTGCATCGAGGAATGCACAGGCATGCCCTTCTCCAGAGAGGCACTTTTTTTTTGTTCACTTTGCACAGATGACACTGATTGCATTGAGAACAAGTGGAGAAGCTTGGGGTTTGAGATTAAAATCCAGAAATAATGGAAGGGCTTTTTACTGCCCTCCTACACTTACAGCATGAAACAGAAATGATGACAATTTCCTGGAACTGTACTCAAAGCAGACATTGTTTAACATTGTCTGAGAATTGTTATTACCATTTTTACAAGCTAATTTTTGTGGGTGTTAGAACAATATCTGAATTTCAAGAAATAAAGAAGCAAATTCCCTGGATAAATAGAGCAGATTTTTCATAAAATCTATGTGGAGATGTATGTGTATTTTCAGAAATATCTTTGGTCTATGATGTTAGATCATAACATTTTATTTAGCAAAAGCTGAGGCTTTTAAAGGACAGCAGAGAAAAGGTCTTTATATTTTAATATCTTATAATTAAGAAATACTTGGAAAATATTTTAATATATGTGCATGTGAATATATCATTACATGTATATGAAATGTTTTCTCTGTATGTACTTAGGTGCATGCATGTGTAATATATTAGAGAATAATTGAGATCTGATCTCTTTTTAATTAAAGTCTCACTCTCACTGCTACTGAGGTCAATGGCAAATACCCAGTAATATCCCTGCCCTTCAGAGGGAACAGATCCTGGCTCAGCTGAGGTGCATCCTGTGGAAAAGGAAGGAGTTGGAATTATTCACATGTCTATGTCTCGAGTTCCCTTGCTGAACTTTTAGTATGTACTTCAATGAACAGGGAAATTGGAACTGGACCGTGAATGTTTTCCACTCCCTCAGCAATTTTTAAGAGGTACTAAGATAAAGCACATTTAAATAGCATGATCCCTGTTTTTGTTTTCAGTCCTTCCCTGGACACCTGTGCTACAGACCAAAGAACCAAGAGAAACACACCTTTAACTGTTTGCAAGATGCATGCCTTGGAGTGCATGGGCAGAAAATATTCTCTTACTAATGCAGAAAACTGCAGAAGACCTCATGCAGCTGAAATACCATGTGGATCATGCCGTTCATGGGAAAAATGTGATGGTAAGAGATTCTTCACAATTGTAAGCAAAATCAGTTTTATAACCAAAATGAAAGCTTTATCCCCAGTTACACATTAGCTGTAGGTCTGTCCTGGTATAGTATCTCCAGACCATCTCAAGCACAAGGCACTGCTAAGCTGGTTCAAACCATCAGCCCGGTGTTTGGTGTCCAAACATGGCAGGAAGGTCTAGGAAAGCCATTTACTTTTGTTTGTACTTCACTGCCTATCCCCAGTTTCTCATATTATGATCAAAGGTGAATGTCTCTTCCCTCAGAGGAAATAGTCCCAGTCTTTTGCAATCTGTCTGAAGTGGAAGTTTTCAAATTCCCTGATCTAATTGCTCTGAGTGTCCTGCACTACATTGCATTTAATGGAGGGTTGCCAGAAATGGAAAGATAAAGAAGAAAATTAGGTTTTTAGAAGTGCCCCAGATAGTGGCACAGTTATTGTCATGTTTTGAAAATAAAAAAGATTACTTGATATGAGTTCATCTGTTTTGTCTAGCAGGATTGAACAGACAAAAATAATAACAAAAAAAAATCAAAACTGGCTGGAACTTCAGCAAACACAGACAAAAAACCCCCCCCCACAACACCAAAACAAAGACACAGTTATGAAAAATAAATCTCAGATGGGATCTTCTTCTTATCTGATTAATTAGCTGTTGTCACTGATACAAAAATGCACATTTATTTGTAGGAGTAGATCCTTTAATCTTAGTGACACTGCCTGTATGTAAATAAAGATATCAGTTTTAAGTGTCTGAATGATTGGTTTGTTACTGTCCAAGGACAGATCTCTCATCTTACATGTTCTCTGGACTCAGAGCAGTACATACATGAACTGGTTCAAGCAGTAACATCAGAGAAGTCTTTGAGAACAATATCTCAGGCACCTTGAGCAAGCTTTTCATACAAACACAATCAGTCTCTCTGAGCAGAGGAAGCCCCAGCTGTGCACCAGTCATTTCCACTTCTAGTTTTTCCACTGAACCTGAATATCATCTAATGTTACTTCTGATTCGGAAAAGAATCATGGAATCGTAGAATGTTTTAGCTGGGAAGGGACCTTTAAAGGACATCTAGTCCAACCCCCTGCAATGAGCAGGGACATCTTCAACCAGATCAGATTGCTCGGAGCCCCCTCCAACCTGGCCTTGAATGTTTCCAGGGATGGGGCATCTAACACCTCTCTGGGTAACCTGCTCCAGTGTTTTAATCACCCTTATTGTAAAAAATTTCTTCCTTGTATCTACTTTGAATTTACCCTCCTCTAGTTTAAAACCATTACCCCTTGTCCTAACACTACACGATCTATTAAAAAGTCTGTCCCCACCTTTCTTATATGCCCCCTTTAAGTATTGGAAGGCCAGTATAAGGTCTCCCCAGAGCCTTCTCCAGGCTGAACAACCCTGACACTCTCAGCCTGTCCCCATTAGGAAAGGTGTTCCACCCCTCTGATCATTTCTGTGGCTCTCCTCTGGACCCCCTCCAACAGGTCCATGTCTTCCTTGCACTGAGTACCCTCCAGAAAATTGCTGGCAATACTACAGTTTTGCTGGAAACATTTTAGTCTGTTTTTTGTTGAGTCAGATGCCATTCTGACTGTTTTTCCTCTGTGCTTTTGTTTAGTGCAATCAAACAACTGTGTTTGTGATGAAGATGGGCCATGTGAGCAGGGAGGCATCCAGATCTGTGCTGAAGTGAGCGGCTCTGCTGCCCGTTGGACCATGACCGAGTGTGAGGCTGGGCGGCTCAGATGCCGGGGGGAGACTGTCACCGTTGTCAGCATAAGGCCCTGTGATGTAGAGAACAAATAAGATATGTTATGGTTCATTTTGCTTATTGCCACAGGATATGTCAAAATGTGTCAACTCTTGGGCAGGACATATTTCGAACCTTGCTCTACCAAATGTAAGCTCTGCTGTGAAGTCCACTTCATTGGCTCTGATCAGCACTGAATCAGGGTCTGAGGCTCTTCATTAGTCAGAGTTGCACTAGCCACTACCACTCATGACAAGGCTCTTGCTTAGATCCTGGACTTAGCACTGGCAAGTTTACTTCACATTTCCATCAGAATTAAAAAATATTGCTGAAGTGCAGTTGCTAAAGTAGCATTTATAGCGATGGATTACAGTGTCTGACGTTGTAAATACATTTTTCTTAAAGCCACACAAACATATACATTCACTGAGTAGATTTAGATTGAAAATAAAAAGAATAAGCTTTACAGAGTAAGATGTATCATTCTTCTCTTTTGATAAAGTAGCTTCTTCTTACTATGCCTTGTTCATTTGAGCAAGCAGTATGCACAGCATTGAACCTGTCATTGAGCCTGAAGCTCTTAAAGGTCAAAACAATGTGCATTAATAGCAATGAGAAGACTTATATGCTTGCAGCTTCTTGTACACAGATGCACTTAATGAAAAATCACCATTTGACATTGTCATAACTATCATCATGAGATACATTTGTAAACACAGGTAACTCATTTGTATGTCACATGTATTTATGTTTGTGCCACGATCAGTTTGCTTACAGACCACTGCACACAGAAGCCTTCTACCACAGCAAAACTTTCTCAGAGGCAGCTATTAGGGAAGGTGTATCTTCACAGAAATGGAGGCACTCCACATGCAGTCCCCCTGGAGATAGCTTTGGACAATCTCCTAAGACTGTTTCTGAATAAAAGAAGTCTCTTCCACTCCTTACACAGCTAAGCATGCTGTCTAGTGTAGCCAGTGACATCTTTGCGCACATATTGTGTACCTTGCAAGTCCATTCAGGTACCTGTCCTGGCAGTCCAATCTCTTCTTCCTGTTCTCAGATGCAAACAAGGACAAAGGAGTGGATAGCAAGTGGGTGATCTAGCAAGTGCAATACTATTGGCAGGAAGCCTGTATGCTTTTTAAGAGACAGATTTTATTTCTTACTATCAATAAATACCTACCAGATGAAACACCTCTCTCAGTTGTCATGTTTGAACCTGAAGTTTCCTTACATAAACCTTACCCTCAGCTGGAAAAGCTTTGCTTTCCATGGTGCTGGCAATGAGGATTAAGCCAGAACAAAAGAGGTATGCTTTCCCTTGGACACTCTCTCTCCTGGGGGCAGCTATGTTGGAAGGGAAGGTTGCCACCGCACTAACTGAAAGGACCTCCTGACCTTAATGCTGCCTGGAACTTAATGGCCCTTTTTTGGGTTTTGAGCAAATCATAAATTTTTGTGAATAGCTTATAGCTGAAAACAAGTAGACAAAAAGCCAAATTAATTTAATCAGTTATTTTGTTCTGCATTATTTGCTAAGGAGTAGCATGTTTGGAGAGCAGCCTGATGTTTGCTCTTTGGTTACTCCCAACTCTCCTGTCCACAATTTTTAGCTTTTTTCTTGGGGCAACTGGCACAACATGTGATCAGACCATATGAGCCCACTGGGTAGCAATAGTTTCCAAAGCTGCTGGAGGCAAGAGATAATTACCTGGAAATTTCCTGATAGATAGCACAGAAATAATAGTGGCTTGGTGATTCATGTCTTCAAACCCTGGGAAATTTAGAAAACCAGCACAGGGCCTCAAGAAATGTTGAGAATTCCTGCTTAAGAAACAGTTCAAAAAACCAGTAAGGTTGCCTGATAATCATCTCGATATATCAGCAGGAACAGATCTCCACATCCATAAAATAAATTAGTCTGAGATAAGACAGACAAAATATTAATGAAGGCTGAATTTCAAATGTTTCATCCAGTCCCTGACATCTCACTGTTTGTCTGACCCGTCTAAATCTTCACAGGGATCCTTTTTCTCTCCTTTTTCTTTCTAATTATCCACGCTATCTTTTCCCCTCCTACTTGTTAGCCCAGTCATCTCCTTTTCAGTAGACACATCATAGACCCTTTCCCTCCTAGCTGCCTAGGAGAGCTGTGGGTGTCCAGCAAGATTTTGCTCCCCTTTGTGCTGTGACACTGCAATCCTTTCCCTGCCTGACTTCTGCCACATACTGTTTTCAGTCTTGTATCTGTCTAGGTCAGAAAGCACTTCAGTTCCATCATCCCTTCTGAAAATCTGAGGACATCTTACAGCATTTTAGAACACACATGATTTTTTTTTTTTTTTTTAAACAACCAGCTGACTGTCTAATGCTGCTTGGGAGGGAGGAAGAAGTAAGGAAAGCAATATGGCTACTTAATGAAGGAAAACCAGGTTCATGTAGGACCAGTGGTTGGGACGACAATCTGTCCAATCGTTCTTTCATCCCTATGGTGGACACATCTGCTGGCCACACTTTGGCCCTTTCAGTACAGAAGCTTCCCCAGTCACTGTGGTCCACCTCTTCATCATACTGTGGTAAACCTAACAAGGAACTGCAGGACATTTTTTCTTGGTTAGAAAGAAAAGTCAGATGAATTAGTGTCAGATGAGAAGAACAAAGAGGAGACCATGGTTCCATGAAGTCAGTCAGCTTAACAAAATTACCTGGTAGAGAGTGGTAAACTCCTTTGTTTTACCTGACCTAAATGTCCACATGCTTCTTTTGGGTGAGCATTTGCCCCGTCACCATGTGTCAGGATACTTGGGAGGAGTTTGATATTAGATGACCCAAGCTTTGGACAGCTGAACTGTGAAATGCAGAAATAGAGAGCTGCAGAACACTTCAGTGGCAGACAACGTGCTTTTATGGGAACTGAGCTCTTTTAAACTACTGGGAGCATTGCTCTGTCTTACTTTCATATTTCTCAGTCTATGATGCCAGATACAATGAGACCTGCAATGCATACATGTCCCAAGAGGGAGCATCTTAATGTTAATGTTCATGCAGTATCATAAATATCTGTCCCATTATCAATGAGACAAGATCCTTTGAGGGATGTGTAGAGAGACCAACAATTTCATATATTGTGTGAAAAGAGGAGAAAGAATGAAGGAGAAAACTCACAGTAAACTGGTAAATTTTTGCAAATGACATGCAACTAAAAGAAGTATTACTCTGTAAGAAGCTGCGGAGAGGCAGAAACCAACCAGGAAATTGATCAATGCTGTGGCAAAATAAGTTTAACTCAGATCAAGGTAAGGTAAAACTGTTATCCATACTGATGACCCAGACTCATAGGATGATCTGAGGCCAGTGACTTGGAAGATATCATCACAAACTGTTCAGTAAAAAAGCTTGCCTGACACAGAGCAGCAGGTACAAGGTCAGAGTAGAGGGACCTTTATAAAACAGTAACACTGAAAAAATTTATCCTAGTTAACACTATTTGATAAACAGTACCAGCATGTGAAGTGAAATTCAGCCTTGCTTGCTTCCTTGCAAAAAAGTGGTTCCCTGAGCAGCAGCACTGTCAAGATCTGGTTTTCTAGGATTTTTTTTTTTAATAGATTCTCTGATTAATAAGAACAAGTCTACACTGCATCCTTTTGCTTGAGGAAGTCACAGGAGAAATCTTCCAGCTGCCTATCTTCATGAAAGATATTAAAGAATCAATGGACATCTAACCTTTAGTTATGTGTTGTTAAAAGGTAGACAATGGGTTCAAATACCTGTGGGACAACACAGGTAGATAGACTCCTGCTCAAATGGCCCTGTGACAGGCATTTCTGAAAAATGGCAAGCTGGAAAAGGAGGAAGGAGATGCCCCAAAAGCAAAGGTGGGAAGGATACAGCAGGACTGGCACGGAGCTGTGGTGACCCCAGGTTAATCATAAGACATGGAATATTTCCCAGCAGAACAGACAACTAGCTAGCAGAAAATTAGGAAAGAATAAAGCTTTTCTGATGTACCTTTTCCTAATCTGGAAGCAGCAAATTAAGACCTGAAGAGTGACAAGACACTTTGTCCTCCTGTACATTGACATGGGAGAAGCTTCCCAACTTCCTCCCAGATGGGAGCCTGCATGCATGGAAAAGATTTGGAACCAATGTATACCTGAAGACTAACTGAAGGAGAGCAAGTAATGTCTACCAACCTGCTGTTGTTAGACTGATAATGGTAACACTAATCTTGGGAGCTATCATTTGCAAATCTCTTTTTCACTGGAGACTGTATATCCCTGGTGTGCTTCTTATGGCCCCCTGGAACCCATGGGTATCCTCCACCTTTCAGAGTGAGAGACACATGGAGTGAGAGGCTGTGGTTCCCACAGCACTCCCCGATCTGCAGCCCCAGGCAGGAACCTCCCAGGTGACAGCAGATCAGCAGTTTAGTGCCCTGCCTAAAGCAAAACATTACTAACTAAAATGAAAATGTTTTGAAGAAAAACATAACTTGAAAACATTAAAAAGCCAGTGTAAATAACATTTACAAGGTATATTATTCCCCATCAGTGAAAAGTCCCTTTTCTCTCCTGTTCTGTTAATGTCTTCTTTAGACAGCTTTGGTCAAGTGCACTTCCACTCACGGGGCTTAACTTGTGGTTTTCCCTTGCTTGCCAGTTCATAACCTGATGAAATACACTTGTAATTTCTTTGGGGACAGATCTTTATACCTGATGATTTTGCCAATTGCTTTCAACCTGGGAGCTGTTGCATTGCTTATTTGTTCATTCTCTCTCCAGCCCCAATATAAGCTTAATCAATAACTTCCTGCACTGGTCTTGTCACCACCTAAAGCCATTGCATCACCATATTCATAACGTTATTACAGATCAGCTCCATTTCCACCACACTGTAGCTCTGCCTCATTGCTCACTGTGATGAGCTGCCACCGTAAGTAACAGCAGAGCCATTACTGAATATGACAGGAGGCACAGGAATATAAACTGCTATTGATTTCTTTCTCTCTCTACTGCAAAACACAGAAGAGTTGTCTCTGACAAGCAGAAGGATGGCGCTGGCACCCTGGATCTTCTGGCCAAATTCAGAAGACATGTTAACTGCTCGGGGCTCAGCCTCCAGGTCCTGCTCTCCTGCACGTCTTCCTCAGGCAGCTGTTTTCATTTCATGGTCAACGGGGCAGTGGGTGGAGTCCTGCCCCACAGCCGGCAAGAGAAAATTATCAACTCACTTTAACACTTCTCTAAATTGATTTTTATTACATTCAAGCCTCTAAGAGCTGTATTAAATGTGAATATACAAACTAAAATTTAACAAGAGGGGAGCAGTGACAAACAGCTGCAAATAGTGCTTTTGAGCAGAGTGATAGTTTAACCAGACTAGATCACTAGCTTCTGGTAAAACAAAGTCGTGGTTTTATATTTTACTGTTGACAGCAGTTACACTGAGGCTTTTAGAGTGTTTGTAGTATTCTCTTCCTGATTACACAATGTATGATGATAACTGAACTTGCTTGTACATGGCTTATTGATCTAAAGGCAACCAACAAATACAAGCAATGTTCTTATATTTTGAGAACTGTTACTCAGGTGGTCCAATCTTATGATGAGGAGAGCTATATAAGTACTGCCACATGCAGAAGGGAGGTTATAGCATTCTATTTGTGCAATTAGTCCAGGCACATGTAGCATCAAAGGCTTCTGCACATCCTCTCCAAATAGAAAAAGACACCAAGGATGACATTTCTCAAGTGAGAATTAATTTATTTGGATCATCTCCCAGGACATGTACATGCTGATATCTCCCTGAAAACAGGATTGCCATCTTTGTTTCAGTACATACCATTGCTCCCAGCGCACAAATACTGTCTTTCTGCGTAAAGCTCCCACCAAGATGCAGTCACACTGCTTCTAATCCTTGGAACACTGTCTGAAGCAAGTGGAAGCAGTATTGTGACTCTCAGTGGGAAAATTTTGGGGTATTATCTACAGAATATTTGGAGGTTCTTTTTTTCTCTCTACATTGTTTCCTCTACCAGATTTTATGAAAGCTCCTCCATAAAATGCTTTTCCAAGAAAGCCGAATACCCCTAAGTCCCAAATATGACCTTAGGCTATGCATATCTACTCTCCCTGCTCTTTAAGCTGTCTAGACACTAGATACCCTGATCTGGGTACTGCGTAGCTGCACTAGGGTAATGCAGTGGCTGAGCTAATAAGTCCTGGGGAGCTCAGGATAGATTAACTTGCACACAGGGCAGTGCTTTGAGACTTCAGCCAGCTTTTAGGCTGAGAAGAGGTGGCTCAAACAGAGCCAGAGCCAGCAGTGCCAGCCACAACTATGTCTAGCAAGGACTGATTGCTCATGCTGTTTTGCTGCTACACTCAAGATGTTTCTCAGTATTTAGAAAGAGAGGACATATATCATAAAGCTAAAAAGTAAGCCAAAGTCCTGACACTGAGTTTGTACCTACAGTGACAAGAATGACTAAATCTTTGGTGAAGTCTGTCTGTTGTGCATGCTCACATATGCAAGCTAGCTGCAACCCAAACAGGGACTGCAATATCCATGGCTATACCAGTGAAGGGACCATGTGGTGGTGTTGGCCAGCGCTAAAGCATTTTCAGTCCCTCAAGTACACGTGTGGTTTTGCATATGTGTGCACATACCTGCACACACACCCAGGCATACCAATCAAGCCAGTAAGGAATGCAACCTCTACCCAGCTTTTTCTTGGCAGGGGTCTACACACTGTGTCAGCCAAGAAGAATTTCACATTTACAGGAAAACCAACTGCTGTTCTCACCCTGTTACACAGTAAATAAAAGCATTGCACAACAAATGTTGACACAGTAACTCTCAGAGGAATTTCACAGAAAAAACAGCCATGTATTGACAGATGCTAACAAAATAACCCAGAACTTCATATGTATTTATTAAGAAATTCCCTAGTGAACTAAGACAAGGATATGAGATGATTATCATAAATCATCTGATACCATCAGGTATTGTACTATGCAGGTTTAACTTAAGAGAGCTTGAAGGAATAGATACTGTTTGAGGTTTCGGCCGATACTGAAAATAGAGCTTAGTTTCTTAAAATTTTCCAGCCCCATTTAGAAATCCCAGATGACTGAAACACTACTTCCAAGTTTCATTTATACTTCAAAAACTGGAACGTTTCTCTGACCCTGATCAGTGACCCTTTGGACTGTTGTCTGTCCCTAGTGCATGCCAGAGATTTTCAAAACAGATATGGTCATGTGAATAAAGTAAATCAAGTCTAGGAATTCCTGGGAAAGAGAAAAAAAAACAGTGCTTATAACAGTGAATAAAACTGGACAGGTCTCATTTTATAGTCTCAGACTCATAGGTCAGTTCACAGCCAGCCAGCTAATTCCCTGCCACAAAAACAGTTGTCTTGCTAGAAACAGTCCTTGGCCGATGTGAGTGGCTGAATTGGGCCCAAATGCTCTTTGGGGGAGGACTAGCTAGCACAGACCAAAACCATCCTAAATTATTCAACAGGACAGATAATCATGTGCCCTTTCCTGAAGCCCATGACCTGGTCCTCTTTCGTTTAAGCAGCACAGACATGACCAGGCTGCTCAACAGAGGACAGAAACAGCTGCAGTGTTATGGTGACCCCACTCTGCTGCTTCTGGGGACACAGGACTAAAAGTGTTCTGCTAGCAAAACATTCCAATCTTATACAACAAAATCTTAAGCGCAACTACTTTACGAAGTAAAAGTTCAGAAATAATCCCAGAAAATTAGCCCATTGCTAAAGTCCAACTCTAAAGTGATATTTATTTGCTAAATCATTTTTATTTCTTGGATGATTGCTGTTAATAACAGTAGCTCCCAAAATGGTTTTATAAGAGAAGTACTTACTTGCCAGACTCATCTCTGTGTTTCAAACCTCTGCATATGAAATCAGCAAGTCATTACATGCAGTACAAATCTTTGTAACCAGCAGTCACAGAACTTTTGTGAATCCAAGGACTGACCATCGAATTTAGCTTTGAAAATGTGAGACCTAAATCAAGGCACTTGAAAGTTATACCTAATGCAGTTCCCAGCGGTAGCAGCTGTCATACCTGCAGGGCTATTTCCTTCCAATCTTCAATGAAGACTTTATGTTTTCAATTGCTCAATTCATGTCAAAGTCATGATTACAGGGACCAGGACACAGAAAGAGGGGTTTCTTGTCATCAAGATGTTTTCAACCAAATACTGGCAATGTGGCTTCATTCTCTTCTATTCTGCAACTGTGACAAGGACACAGATGTCTCCAGAGCTGTCACTATCAAAAGATAAAAACTTAAAATGAAGCAGAAAAAATCCTTAGTCCCCAAACTTGAGGACTAAATGGCCAGTTCACTTTTGCCTCCTGAAATCTAATGCACGCTTGTTGAATCTGGAGCCTGACCAGTGTGTGTCATGGTTCCTTGTCCCTGCTTCTGTTTCAGTCCTTGGATACATTTTTTTTTGCACGGATATTTTTCCTGGTGCATGGCCCTGGTGAACCAAGACCACCATTTTTCTGTAATGCAATCTAGCACTACCCGGCACAAGTTCAGGTTTGAAATCATGTCACTCTGTCTGTAAGTATGCTTCACCTTTAATGGGTTATTTTAGAACAACCATTTCAGGGCTTCTGTTTGATTTTAGCTCATGCAGTAATAATCTCAGGGAATGGAAACACCAAACTTCCCCCCGTATTCTTACCCACAGTCTTCAGCTGTAGTCATACAGATGCGTTGGGATCCAACCTGCCTTGTCCAAAATTACAACTATCCCTTGAGCTCCCCTGAAAGGCAGCAGGAGGTGGCAGCCAGCAATCACTGCAGCTCCTGGGGGAAGCATTGATGGGCTTCAATGCAGTCAGGGCCTTCCTCAGTCTTGCAGCCCCCAGTGTGGCTGGCAGTATATTCAGTGACTCATTTCTGGAGAGAGAGTGTGACAATGGTACATATGTCATCTGCTTATTATAACCTGCACCACCCTGATTACATGTGCATTGTAAACATTAATTGTGGAAATCAGGAAAAAAAAAAAAATCAAGGGTTTTCAACCATTTATGGTTTATTCTGCTATGAGTTTCAATTGTCTCTAGCTGAACTGATTTCCGGGAACAGATCTTCTAATTTCTGCTCTGCTGTTAATTGCAGCTCTCTCTCTGGCCTGATAATCTGAAACTACGGACTGGCTGCTCTGCAGTGCAGTGTCAGAAAACCTTCCTGAGATACAAGTAAACAGCCATTGAGCTGAGGAAACAGCAGATAATTAGCTTTATTTTCTCCCTGAGTGGGTTTTAACACACGGGTCACATTGACCATGGCCTGAAGACTCCGATACAGCATTTGACAAGACCTACTTGTTCATCAGGGGCCTGAAATTCCCAGCTGGTGCCCGGCTACACACAATCACTCATGTCTGATAACTTTTGTAGTTGATTTGTCTGAAAAGTACAATATCACCATGGGAAAACTAAGGCTCTCCTATCAGCTGTGCTATTTACACTATGCTCGCAAAAGAATCTAATAAAAGAGGAAGACTGTTTTTATTATTTTAGCAAGATCTCAGCAGCAGAGAGCAGCAGCAGGAAAAAGTCCCCGGTAACAGGGTTTTATGCCCAATAAAGAAAATATTAGAAGTTTGCACTTGTTGACACGTTTATGACTTCCATCTAAATGTACACTTCTTTACCTTCCTGTCAGTGTGCCACTGGGCCCGGGGGCTCCCTGGGGACCCCCAGGGTGTAAGGCAGTGCCTGACAGCCCAGGTCTGTCCCACCCAACACCCAGGGAGCAGGGCAGCCCCAGCCCTGTGCACCTCCCTGGTGCCAAGACCAGGCAGGGACATGAGACCATGGGCAGGGATCCAAATCAACAAGGTCCATGATTAGGCAGGGCAGAGTCTCCTGGCCTTGGGGTGCTGAAATGGGGTCCTCAGCCATGGACAGAGTGGGGGAGGCCCATGGGAAGCCTGTCTGGGCCATAAGTGTGGCTGGTGCCCTCAGGCCCTTACCCTTGAGATACCTTATGTGCCCTAGGTAAATTTTTCATCACCTCAGGATGATGCTGGGTGTAAGGTGCTACTACCCTGCAATTTATGGAAGTAAGAACTTCCAAAAAAAAAACCCTGGGAATTTTAGCATAACTCTCTACAGTAATTTCTTGTCTTCCTTGTAAGCCCATTTGTGTGAGGCTGAAGACACTTGACTCCTAACTTAGGATATAAGGGAGCTCTATGGAGGGATAGTAAAGAAAAAAAAAAAAAGGCAATCTAAAAACCATGTTGCAGGTCCTGGAACAAATGGACTCCAAACCCCAGTAGGTAATGAGCAGGGCACAATGCACTAAAATCATCTCGTCCCGGTTTGCTGGTGGCTGGCTGTGTCTCATACAGACATGCTCTTCTCTTTCATCCACACATGAATAATGCTCAATGGCTTCTGGTTCACAGGGAGTGCAATGGGAAGGAAGCACACTCATTTGGTGCTCAGCACCATTTTGGGAACCAGTCTCTAACCTTGAGCTGTCACAGTGCCAAGCCCCACAACAGCTTTGATCCTTTGTGGATGGAGCCAGTTACTCCTGAAAAACGGCAATAATAAATGGCGCTGATCTGGAAGACAAATAATCCAGTGTTGGAACTTAAATGTTAGGAGTGTATATATGTATATTTATATTTTTAAAATATATATATATTCATTTTTAAAAATAGAAGAGGTACGATCAGTTTTATCCAGTTTTAAACATCTGTAGCATAAATATTTGTATTTGGCCTAGTCACCCCCCAGCTCCCTTCACAGTCAACAGAGGAAGACAGGCACCTTTAGGGCATGACTCACCCAGCCTGTTTTTAGATGTTTTCTTAAGAAGATAGAAATCCTGTCCTCTAAGGGACTGTTTCACTCCTCCACTGACTAAAAGGACAGCCAAAGATGATTAGCTTGGATGCAGACATACACCTTTAGGGGTATCTTACTCCCAGTAACCAAGGAAGGAAGATCAGCTTATCCAAACCCCTCTGCATTAGAAATCTTCACACCTACCCACACACGAAGACACAGAGCCTTGGGAGCCAGTTGAAAAAACCCTTACAATAAAATTGACACCTCTGAGCAGAGGGTTTATTACATCTAGTTAAGTTCTAACTTATAAACAATGTTATTTGTAGCATTTTTATCCTATAACACTCCACCAGTAGAGTCAGTTCTGTAACAGACATAGCTGAAGCCTCCCTTTTCTGAGACAACTAGCCAAAGCCTACTGCTCAGGCATCTCTTGCTGAGGAGGAATGTGATGGACCTCTTCCTCTAAATACGTAAACTGAATACATTGAGCTGGAGCTATCATGGATGCCACAAATTATGCTGCTACTGTAGATGTTTACCTTCACTCTCTGGAGTGCAAGCCCAGGAGTCTGTGGGACAGCAGTGGGTTCTGCAGGAACCCAGTGGGAAAAAACTGGCCAAGTTCGCCTCTGGTTTATCACTCACTGGGAAAGTGGCTCTAGCAAAAGCTCTGTTACCCATCTTCTACTGTCCTCACTGCATCTAGCGACTTTGCATTTAATACTCACAGTCAGATTTTGCACCAAATTCTTAAATTAAGAGATGTTTACTTCTCACATAGCAGCTGAAATAAAGACATCAGGACTCAAATATTTAATACAAGATGCTTTTTCTCATAGCTGTAACAGGAAACAGTAACTGCTATTACTAAGAAGTGTCTCATTGGCAAAAGTTTGGTGGCTGATATTTATACCTATGTATCTGCCTGATCTTCAAACTCTTGAAACAAAGTTTGGATTACTCCTTTCTGAGGTTACATAAGGATAAACATTATAACAGACATTATATATATACAGTTCTCTTCTATATTTGGTCAAATTTTACATTCCACATTACAGTTGTAATAGCTGTTTACTCAGAAGCTCACAACAGCAGCTGCTAATTGTCCAGCCATTGAATTGTGCCTCAGCTGTCTCACTGTGGTAAGTGTACTCTACATACACTTCACATACTCTTGAGCTAGTGAAAAATTAGATATGCTGGGATGTTGTATGGAAGTTTGCGTCAGTGGAAAGGCTCATTATATTCATTTTCAATAATGGCTCCTCTCTGACATTAAGAACAAATAGATGAGATTTTTCTGTGCAGTAGAGAAGCTGCATTACCGAGAAATCTGTCCTTCAAGAATCAGTAAGGTCTCTCTGACCCTGGTTACCCTGAAAAATTCAGCTCAGGTGTGCTTCATCTTCCCCAATTATAACTTATGACTCAAGGCAATGATCCATCAAGCTAGAGAACATTACTTGGAACTTACAATGGCAAAGGAGGGACAGCATTTCCTGTCATCAGTGAAGGAAGAAAACTCTATCATTACCTAGTATAAGTTATCACAGTAGAAGAGGAGAGCTTATCCAAAAAAAAGATAGAAGTTGCAGGAAATGTTAAAGAGCTGCAGTCTTTGATGTGAGGGTTGGGGACCCCTGTCACAGAGCACAGAGGCAAACCCAAAGTCCTTGCGAGTGCAGTCCTGACCCTACTGAAGCCAACAGCAAAACTCCCACTAATTTCAGCAAACTGCAGATTTCCTCTGGATTCAGTTTATGGCTGAATCACTACCTTATTAGTGAGTGGCAGATGATGTCTCCATTCTGTGCCATAATGCTCAACAGTAAATCAGAAACTATGGGAGTTATTCCATCAGCAAGAGAGAACAATGCAAGTCTTAATGCAAGCGCTCACACAGGACACAACCACTCTGAGACCAGAGGTCCTGGAGAAATGGGGGCAGCCAGGGAGCTCTCAGCTGCCTTCTGTTTACCAGGAAATAACTTCATCTGACAATTTATCACGTTAGGAAGTGTCAGGGAAAAAAATTCCACCTATCAGAAACGTTGGTAGACAGTCACACTGGAATCAGAGTCCTGTAATGAAAAGCTAGTATTAAGGTTAGAGGGTCAGGAGCAAGAAATCTTCATTTCTTGTTGAGGGTGCAGAAGGCATATGCAGCCATTCTGAATTATTATTCCCCCTGAGAATGCAACCAGCAAGAAGAAATAAGGGCACTAAGAAGAGTCTTGGGACAACCAAATTTGCAACCCTCTCCTAGTGCATCATCAGCATATTAGCATATATCTTCAGTTGGAGGAAAGAGCTATAGAACTACAAAGGCAAACATCTCAGTTTTTTATAATAATTTTTGCTACACATTTTAAGGAAGAAAACATAATGCTTTATTGTATTTAGCAGCAGGATTAATTGCTTTTTTTCCTTGAACTTCATCCAGTTGAGACTAGCCGCTGAATTATGGAATTTGGCAACATCCCAAACATAGGGATCTGATACCTCCCTGGACGGAAAATAACCATTTCACATCCATCCCATGCCCAGCTCCCAAGTGACTCTGCCCAGCCCCTCTGGAAGTGTGACACTGATACATAGAGCAGGTTATTCACCAATGGACACATCTCATCCTTTTTTTCCTGACTTTCATTGCTCTGCTGACTGCTGGTGGAAAAAAGTGATTTTCAGATTTCCCCTTGTTGGAAGGCAGGTTTCTAATCCTCAGTTTTGTAAAATTCTGAGTGTTGAAGGGGAAATTCTAATTGTAACTGCTCAGCAGTGGTAATCTGTGGCCAAGGAATGATCTGGCATGGAGGGCAAGAAGGCCCACCTACAAGAAGGAGTTAAAGTGGCTGGAAGCAGAAATGCCAGAGAAAGAAGGACTCCTTGCAAGGGAGTGAAATTTCCCTTGGTGATGAGATAAGAAACAGACTCAGCATTGTCTTGTAGCCATACTGGAATGGGAGTGCTCAGGGACCCAAACTCAGGGGCCAACACTGGGCAGCAGAGCTGGGCTGGGAGGTGGGCCCACAGGCAGGCTGAGGTGCCCCATGTAACTGCTCTCAGGATTGGTGCTGGCGAAAGTGTATATAAAGAATCTGCTTGTGACACATCTTTGCAGACACCATGTAGAATTGTGTATTGTGGTAGGACTCTGCCCAATGCATTGTTCATTAAGTTTTTCTTTTATATTTGAGCACAAACCTGTATTTAATTCACCTCGAGAGGTACCATAAAAATTCCCCAACAGTGTCCAAGGCTCAAAACCAGCAAACCGACCCAGAAAGCAAATGCTTCCTCCCTTCAGTTATTCTGATTAAAAATCACACGATTTTGAAGATTTCACTCAATCATTGCATATTTGTGGTTTTTCAGTATTTTGTATTGCTTCCTGAATTTGTACCATTCCTGAATTTGTACCATTCCTGAATTTGTACAGATAGACTCCTTCATGACCCTGTTAGGTGTCAGAGGGAACATGCAATGATGCTGAAGTGCCTGGTCTGCCTTCCTGGATGATACAGCAGGTACTCAGCCAGTGAGGCAACTAGGGTGCACAGCAGTCACAAAGGGACAAAGCCTCGAATGGCTGAAGCAAGGAAATGCCTCATCCAGCACCAGGCGAGACCAGAGGCAATGCTCCTCTTTCTCCCTTTCCATCGGCTTCCCTCCCTTCCTCTGCACATCCACAGTTACCAGCAGTGAGAGCAGTGAGAGTTACCAGACTCCAGGTAATTTTCAGACCAAAAACAGCCCACCACCACCCTTCTCCCAGAAATCTGTTAAGTTATCTCTAATTTTGTTTTTCATCCTTTTTTTTTTATCTACTTGTTCTTTTATAACCAGCCAAATTTTTCCCAGGATGGCTCAGCCTGCGCATGGTGGGATGATCATGGTGGCTGTCAGGAGAGCTGACAGGTTACACCAGGCAGGTCCCCTGATCCAGAACCTCCAGTTTGATGCCAGCACACTTCATGGCTGCCAGCGTGCAATGACTGACTGTCCTCCTCCTCCCTGTCGACTCCATTTGGATGCAGTGAAGGCGGCTCTCTTCTTTGGGACACTGGTAAGGCATCAGGCAGAAGCACTGGGTCTGTGTCCCTGAGAATGAACGTGTTGGAATTTTAGCCGCAAATGTCATGACTAAAAACATATTTTATAGTTTGACAACGTTTCAAAGTTCAACAGGGAAAAACACTATTGGAGGTTTGCAATACATTAGACTACAAAAGACTACAGTGCATACACTAGATGGTAGGTTATTAGGAATAGGAATAGAGACAAAAGGAGCTTTAAATATCAGTTTTTGCAGCAGTGGCCCATACAGAAGCAGAAATGAAGTATCTAACTATTTTTAGTCACTGTCTTTCCCTGACCTTTTTTAAGTTGACTTTCTGTTCCCAATTATCCTTGCACACAATGTTGCTGTGAAATGGAGTCTTAAGGTCCATTTTGTGTCAGCTCCTATTTCATTAAAGCTCCCTTTATGAATGCTAAGCTACCTGCTGCTGGCCTGTGGTAAAGCTCAGTCTTGCTGGTTATTTCATTACCCATTTCTGATCTAATCAGATTCTGACTCTTTGTATTCTTTCCCAGAAATTCCCTAGGCAGGAAACCAGGTTTCTGCCTTCCCTTTCTTAAAACATATGAAAAATATGTGTTTTCCTCCATTTAGCTACTTTCCATGATATTGCAGTATCTTCTGCCTCTGTGTTGATACCAACTACTCGTTCTCAGGAAAACCAAAACTTCCATTTCCTAAATGTTTATGCATACCCATGAGAAAGAAGACTTCTCTGGAGATGGTGAGGAAGAAAGTCCAATTCAAACATCTTGAGCACCACAACGAAAACTTACTTTATTTAAGGTATTTTTCTCCTCTCTCTCTCATTTTTCCTCACTGAACAGGGCTGCTCTGTAGGCTTTTGAGAGAAAAACAGTAGGGTGCTGGCACAGGATCCAGCTTTAAGCCACTTCCACCCTGGGAGCAGATTTAGGCTTCTTAGGGGCTCTGGAATAAATAAGCCCAATGTTTTTTTAAATCAACCACCTTCTCAGGAGTCCTAGGTGCCTAGAGGCTCCACCACAGCATGTCCCTCAAGGGGCACACCTGGTCATACCCTGTGCTTAAGCCCCACAAAGAACAACATCTCATGGAGTAATTTTACAGCCACCTACTTCAAATCCTGTGCTGCATAAATCTTGCATCTTCCAAACAGGGTTTTAGGATTACTGCACACTGCTGTTGCTTTATTTACCATAAGTAGACGAGGTGTGATAAGGATCATATTTGTCTCTGAAAGCAAGTGAAGGAATGAGTGTGGCTGCCACTCAGCCTTTTCCTGGCAAATGCTTGATGTGCATGGAGCCGGCCAGCACCTCAGACATTTACGGGAAAACCCACTGCTCTTATCACTAAGTTACACAGTAAATAGCCAAGCTGCACAACAGTGTTTATAAAATAATCCTCTTAGGGATTTCACCAGCTTAGCTAGTTCATTAAAACTCCTAACAAAACAGAGTTTTCACAAATACGTATTTGCAAATTTTACCATTAAAATCCCATTAATCTTGATGGTCCCAGCCTTGCTTTCTAAGTAGTATCATGATTTAATTTCATAATTTAATTAGATGCTATAGAGGGTGTGGCCCAAATTAACTCCTGAAGTACGAACTAGTGGTTATAGTAGCCTCATGGGGAATGGGCAATAACATTGCCGACTATGTTTTTGTGATTAAAGATTCAAATGTTAATTCTCCTGAAAAAGACCCATTAATCTCCAAGTTCCTTTTGTGCCTTACTAATGGAAAGTGGCAATGCTACACAACTTGTGCCTAAGTGAAAAGGCACACATCTAAGTGTAATGCTTGATAGCAGGGACACAGGACTGTGTGCTCATATTGCTCAAATTGCTCATATGGACCACAATGCCTGTAAATCCCATTCCTGGAGCAGTGGAGTCAGCACATTTTATTTTTAGATCCAAAGGGCTGGACAAATCCCACTGTTCAGAAATCATACCTGGACACTCCTCCCAGTCATAGCAGGTGTCATAGCCACAGGGCACTTTCTTCAAGCTCTTTGTAGAGAGCTTTGCCCTTTCAATAGCCCAGTCCAGGTTGGAATCACCATGGCAAGGGCCAGCATGCAAGAAATGAAATGACTGCTCTCCAAGGCACATTTCAGCTGAATACTGACAGCTGGTCTTGGTCACATTCTGTTCAGAAACAGCATGTAGCACACAGATGTCTTCTGAGAAGTGACTGCCCCAAGGAAAAAAGAAGAATTATTTTAGTTGGCTGTGAAACAAATTCATGATTCTAAATGCTCCACCAGCATTGGATGAAACACAGCAAAGCCATGTTCAGGTTGGATATCTGTCTAAAGACCTAAGGCTGTCCCAGCTACTGCAGGACCTGGGCCTGATGCGGCATAGTGCTGTGAAATGAGGAAGCTTTGGTCCTGTCCAACAGGTGGGAGGTGAGGGACATGTGCCTGCACAAGAAAACAGGAGGTGCTGTTACCTCCACAAGGCATGTGAAATTTCCACAGACGCTGGAGTGGCTTGTCTGAGTTAATGCAGCCCTACAGCTGTGTGTGCAAGTCTGCCTCTGAGGCAGTTAGTTTGGGACCAATGGCATGCAAACCCAGCCAAGCTGCTTGTAGTTTCTGTATTGCTCATGGTTCCTGAGTGGAGCCATTCACAGCAAGTGCAGCCATTTCCAAGCAGCATCATTTTGTGGAGCTTAGTCATTTCCCAAAGTGATGGAGAAATACAGCTTCACCTTGTTTATGTTCCTGAGTTAAGCTTATAGCTTTAGTCAACAAAACCTCTCTAGTTTTCAGAGGATTTGGCCTATGCACCTTTGACAATGTTTATCACCCTCTGAACATGCTCTCTCTCTACCCAAGAACTCTTGAGAGAGAAGATACCTGGTTATTTGGGCATTAGCATGAATGAGATGAATCCCATGCCAAGGCACTTGCCTGTGGTCACACAGGAGCCCTGTGGTGGAATGTGTGTTGATCTCAGCCCTACAGCTGCAGAGCTCATATTCAGTCTGTGCTCATCTTTCTTATCTCCAGCCCCACACCACACCTCTACTCTGACCAGTCATTCACTAAAAATCCTCTAGAATAACCCTCTATTCACTTGAAGGCTCAGTGGTCTGTGCAGGTCATGCTGTGTAAAGAGACAGTAAATCCAAGTCTTACTTTTTTTTATATGCTCTGGAGACTGAAACATAGAGTATATTTTGCAGCATGTTCATCTGAAAAAGGTAAACCTCAAACACAAGAAACATGAGCTATTATAGTGAGATGATGACAGTGAAAATATAGAAATTGGAGGAATAAAGATAAGAAAAGAAAGAGTTGGGATCCCCAGTAGCAGATGGTAAAGTAGATTAGAAGGATGAGACATTGTGTGCCATTAGATAATGTCATTGATCGTTTATTTCATATGTTATAAATGGGGCTGTAATTTGGATATAGAGGCATAGCTGGCTAATTTCTGAAGAGAGAGTATCCCTGAATTGCTGTTGTCTTTTTTTACTCTTCCTGGTTTTTGTCATAATGTACTCTTGGTCTACCAGCGGAGAAACTTTGGCTTTTTCTAATTGAAGTACATAACTTACCCACAGTCTTCTTCTGGAGACATACAAACACACCGAGATCCAACCTGCTTTTGTCCTGGATTGCAAACACCTCTGATTTCAGTCTGCACATCTGAAACAAAAGAGTGAGAGTTACTGTAACTAGTAACAAAGTGAACATACCTTAGACTCCTGCCGTAAAACCCACAATATATTTATTTCTGTTTATCACATATTTCTCTCTTCAAAAGCTGCTGTGGTTGGGATTCCACAAGTACCCATCAGTCTTTGCAAAAATCACTGGAAAACCCTGTACAAGGAGAGAAGCTGAAATTTCAATAGAATGCATTCTCCTACTTTGCTTTCACAAAGCCTTACTAATACAGCTGGGTTTTGTTTTGTTTTTAAGAAAACAGTTTCAGTATCTCAGTTTCATAATTAAAGTGTACAGTACCTTGCACCCAAAAATTCTGAACTGAATGCAGAAGCTTGGGGCCAAAATTATATGGCACTGTGTTAGGCACAAAGTAAAACCAAAATTAATGAACCGTTGCTATGTGTCTTAAAACCAGTCATCTGCCTCCTAGTTCTAGGTAGCTAAAATAAACTGTGCTGTTAATACCAGCAGTATAGAAACAGTAAAGTATCTGCAGGCATACTAACCTTTTTCACACGTAATAGATTTCAAAATAGGAGGTATCCAGGTCAGGTCTTTCCCACAGGTGTACTGTGTTTGACCAGTGACTATAAACCCAGCTGGGCAGCTCAGCTTCATGGTTTCACCAATGTTGTACTGTTGTTTAAATGGGGAAATTGTCACACTGTCAGATGTTGGTGGCCTGAGGCATACCGAGGCTATAAAAACAAGAAAAAAGTATAATTCTTGTTGGTTTTATGGTGTGCAGATACTTACAGCAAGTCATAATGTTTCATTTGAAAAGCCATAAAGACACTCAATAACACTGAACATTTGACTGACATTCAAAACTAATAAATATTTAACATAATTAAGTCTAGAAATTTTTAGTGCAGTCATAGTCTTTAAAAATGTTTTTCAATTAATAACTAATTACAGTGTTTCTAATGTATGCTAGTATGAGCAATTTAATTTTACAGTTTAAAAATAATAAGAATGGCATTAACAGCATACTTTATTAAATGAAGCTATTAACAAACAATTAAAATAAATGGCAGTAGAAATCTCGTAAGTATATTCAGGTAAATTTTTTTGATAAAATGAACACTAAGTCAGTGAAATCACACTGAGTTCTAGGACACTACTGGAATGTCTCCTGTTAGCAAACCCAGGTCAGTTCTGATCCTTAATTCTTAATTGGACTATAAATACTTCAAGGCATTGATTTATTGTGGGGATTTTCAAGGCAGCCTGGAGGGGGGGGTGGTGGTTAGAGACACATCATCCATTTAATATAAAAAGTGGTAGACAGATTCCTCTAAGAATGCTTTCTTCAGCATAACCGTCATCAACTTAAAGATATCTATGTAAGTCTGGAAACAAGAGATGAGTCCTTCTGTTAAAGATAGAAGAGAAGGACCTCACAGTATCCATCTGAGAGTTTTCTAAAGCACTGAAGATTACAATATCCTTGCAAAGCACATAATAGTTACACTTCTGAATTGAAAGGAGTGATGTAGTGACTCAGCAGGTTTTTGCCATCTCTACATGAAATACCTTCTTAATATGCTATCTTTTCAAATATCATTACAGATTCTTTTGCTAAAACCTGTATTAAAATCTATTTTGTGTCTTTTTCTTCCACTTCAATTTTGTTGCTGGGCTAAATTAGTTTTCTCTTTCTTACGTTGACATTCAACATGTTGCTGTGTCCAGGTTTGATCTGGCAGACACTGAAGGAATTGATAGCCACTGAGGATATGACCACTCACACAGACAATTTCAGCTTCTTCTCCCACAGCATACTGGTTCTTTTCATTCTACAAAAAAAGAAACCAAAAAGCCCCTCAAGAATCTATGGTAATGAGACAACATTATGAAAAGAAACAATTATAAAGGCCTGGTGATATTATGTAATAAATGTGTACTTTTCTTACTCTGAAATATGAGTCATCCACTCACCCATATAATGATAAGTTTGTCCAGCTACACTAACTGAAGTCATGGTTATGATACAAGAATTCAAGGACCACTGTTTGAAATAGATTTTACCTTACCTTTGCTTCTGTTGCTGGTGGACTTTGGTGGACTAGAGTCCCACAGCATGCCACATACACAGCAACTTGCTCACTAGCACACTAGCTAGCTTGGATATCAGGCACATGTAGCAAAGAAGCTGTAAAATTTCCCAGCTCTGCAACTACTACGCTTTCCTTATGTATCACTCATTTTTTATGCTCACCCTAATAAAGCCATTTTCTGGTGGGTCTGGCCTGGAGCACCCAGACTCAGGTTCACCAATCAAGACATCCTCTTCTCTCCTGGCTTCATCATCATTTATACAAGGAGCACCTCTGAAAAGTAAAAATTTCCTGGTAAGGCTGTATCTTAAGCATTGATATCACCAAATAACAATGGCAGAATGTCAGGAGCTTTGAACAGGAATGCTGCATGTGTGTCCCGACCCCACCCCCCATGGTGAAAAAACTTTATTCTCTTAAATAAAAGGTGGTAGACATCAAAAGTTGCAGGTCTTGATAGGAGGGAGATTGTGAGAGCACTAAAAATTGATAGATACAGGGGTATGATTTCTATCGAGATAACTCATAAAATATTTTATAGAGTAATAAAAAAGAGGCAAAGAATGGCATATGGAGAAAGTCTCTAAGGAGTTCATGTGATTTGGTTGGGTTTAAGAGTGTAGTCAAAACCCTCCTGTTGCCATTAGGCAGTGGCTCTGTGAGCGTGGAGCTGTATATCCGTGGTGTCTGAGTTGAGTAACAAAGAACTATAGAGCCCATTGCTTTTAATCCTCTCCTATCCGCTCCAGAATATCCTCTGTAGTCATTACAGCACGAATGATGAAAATCCTGCTTCAGGTCTTGGTTCCACTAGAAAAACTGAATCTGTACAAAGCCTTGCTCTTGAAGATGCAAGGAACCGAGCCAGTTTGGGGTTGGAGTTAGGATTTTAGGTTGAAACCATACAAAACCAGTACATTAGACATACTCAAAGTGGGAACATGAAAATCTTGGTAGATTCAGTGGAATTGTCTCTGAGACTGAGCTCTGACATAAACCTCTAAGAGAAAAGGATGTGATATTAAAAAAACGGAAACTGTGAACTCCTATGAACAGAAACAGATGAGTTCTCCATGGCTTTAGACAAGAAGCCATGCAAAACAATGTAAGAGATCTACAGGCATACTTTAGAATGTAATTCATCAGCCATTTTCTAGGAATAACCAATGAATAAATCCAAACTTGAAGCAAGTTGCGAAGATTTTCAGACATTTCCTTCTCTCAGCCTCACCACAGAAGTTCAGACAGGAGAGTTGTCTGCTATTTCTCCTTGGTAGTCACAAAGCCATTCTGGAAGCTTCCTTAATTCTGCCCCATGACTATGGAGATCTTTTGAGCTACCACCTTCTTACCCATCCACAAACACAGAGACATAACAGTCCTCTTCTTCTTCCCGTTCACCTTCACAGGGCTTCCCACCGTTCATTGGTGAGGGGTTATTACACTCCCGGGTTCTTCTTGTTTTGAAGGAGGCATCACATGAACTCCATTCAGACCAGCAACTCCAGCGACCATCTACAGCAACTGCAAGAAATAAAACAAATCCCATCTTTTGGTAGATCTATACCATATATAGTATTTCTCTTAAGGCCACATATGAGAGGGATGGTGGTTAATTCGTAACAGCTGTTTTCAGAGGATTTAAAATTGTTACTGTTAAAGGAATAGATTGTATCTAGAATGTGAAGTTTTCCAAAGAGATGGTTGGTCAAATTCCAGCTGCTTCATGAAAACCTAAAATATATCTTCTTTTCTACTTTTGATTGCAAGTAACATTCAAACCCAGAAGCAGCTTAATTTCTACTTCTGTTGCACACACAGATGTTTGAGTTTTCATGGTCTTGACAGTCTTTTTAGATAGCTCAGTATTTAATGAGTTTAAATTAAATAAATCTGTGCTCTAACACCACGTCTAAATCCCAAATCTACATCCCATGCAAGCTAAATTAAAACACTATTGTCTTTTCTTAATCCCTAAGGTATTTTGTCTGTGCCACCATGAAGCAAATATAAAAATTTTTATTTACACACCCTTTCTTTTCTGCATGAAATACACTTTCTACATTCATGTCTATCTGCATATCTTCAATTGTTTATTTCTTTCAAAATATTTCTTTATCCAGGTCAGATAATGAGACATGTAGCTGCATAAGTGACTTTCCTTTCTGTCCCCTTTTGGTCCTGGAATATATATATATGTAATAATAAATATAATACTGTAAGTCTCTTCTGTTTCCCACAGGTATGGCACTAGTTCAAATTTAATTCAAAAACCAGTTTTCATGAAATTGCTCTTTAAATTCTTCAGAAGGACGATTATGTTCCCTCTCCTTAAGACAACTGAGTTTTCCTTCCACATTATAATTAACAGTTTTTATCTCCATTACCCATTTAGTCTTAAGTGTAATAGGCTATAGGGAAAACTAAGGAATGGGTTTCTTAATTTTTGCATCAATTATATTTGATCTCAACTTCATCCTTATTGCTGAACAGCTCATTTCCTATTATCTTAATTATGTAGTTAAGGAATCTTTTACCATGTCTTACAATTTTTTCTGAGCTGTGCCTATTCAGTTTGATTTTTTATTTTAAATCCTACCTTTATTCTTGTACTTTCGGACCATCGCCATATGGTTAGAAGTGCTATGGATTTAGTAAGGGAAGGTTATGTCAGGTTCATCTTTGACAAATAGATACCAGAAGGACCATATTTATATCATGACAGTATCACCCCAAATACCTGATTTGTAACCTGGAGCTCGTGTCTCACAGTTTTTGCCATAGGTACCAGCCTGGCACAGGCAGAGGCACTCTGTCCCAGAAAGCACAGGCCTGCCGTTGTTGGGGCATGGGGCACACTGGCAAGGGTCAAACCTGCCCACGTATTCTCTCAAGGCTCTCCCCAGGTTGCGACGTTTGGTCACAGAACATGGCACATTCTTCACCAAATCCAGGATGGGTGACACCTGGTAGACAGCCATTCAGTAAGCAGTTACCTAGACACAGCAGGGTCCTGCTGGGCGTAGCCGCAGGATTTTGAAGGCACTAGAGCCTACATATGAAGCTATATCACACAGGAATCAAGTGTGTTGGAAGTTATGGATGATTTAAAGGAGTATGAGAGTGCTATACATCAATATTATCCTTTTATATTGCTTTTATTTCCCCGATTTTTGGCTTTGTGAGACTGTGGAAAACCAGCCAAGTGGGATATCATGTCTAAAAATTCAGGACACCATAGATGACGTGGGGTTTACTTACACCCCATCCCTACCATGTGAGGGATCCCTACATTGCCTTCAGGAGCTCAGCAGCTGCATTGGGAGAAAGATCACTGCATGCTGCGTTCAGGCAGGTTTTGCTGTTTGCCTTGAGTGCTTTGCCGTTGCTGCTGAGCGGCTGCTGTTCCAGGCAGGGAGGGAGGCAGCTCAGTGCACTCACAACAGTGCCAGCATGCTGCATTAAATGAGCAGGACAGAGATACCAGGGGACTGCTGTTTTGTTTCAGTTTAGCTATACACCATACCTTGCAACATAGGCCTGACAAGGAAAAGAACACAGGGAAAAAAAGTGTTCCCAGCACCATGCGCTGCTTTCCTGCACAGTAACTAAACCTTGCCCATGCCTGAGCTCCTGCTGGTGCCAGAGTAAATCATTCACATTACTCCCTCTTACTCCTACTGTCTGTGGAGGATGCAAACCTGGTGTGGCTTACAAACCAACATGCAAAAGAACTAGTGCCCATATATATGTGCATTCATATCACAGACAGCATCATCCCAATTTAAAAGACAAAACACCTGCAGAGCTCTCTGAAGAGCTGCTAACTGGTGAATGCTTTACTATTTCAGTGTTTTTCTTGTTATTCTCTTACCTCAAAGTCAATAACCACTGGATTGTCCTTTGTTGATTCCAGCCAGTTTGTGAAGACTGTGTGTCCTGGAAAAGCCCCCATTTTCTCCCAGGCCAGAGCTGCTGCATACTCTGACCTGCCACCTTTTACCAGGGAGACTGACCGTTCGGCTGACTCCAAAATGGAACCTGAAATGGGATTGCATCACAGTATTGTCAGACAAAGGCTTCCAAAGACAGCAGATGTAACAACAGAGTTCTAAGAAAAAGTGTAAGAGGAAATAAAAGAATATACTAAGATTACTTTTTTGAAGCTACTCTTGGAAGAATGAAGTCTAAGCTCAGAAAAACAATCCCTGATATAACAGCCTGTCATAGTCTTCCAAATGAAGGTGTCTGAGACCTCAGCCATGGAGATATTCAGAACTACACAAGACACTTCTGGAAAATGCAGGGGATACAGCAGGCTCCTCTAGAAGAACACACTGCAAGGCAAGATCTTTAGTTCCAGCTGTAAACACCTGAGTAATGGAAACTGATCATTAAATGAGGTCAAAAACATGCTGGAGGTGTTGTAATCCCTGTTTTAATGAGGCAGAACATGATTCTTGCCATTCTTGCAGAAAATGTAGCAATGTTCTGCAGTTCCTGAGACGGATTTCTGGCATTGCCAGGGAACTCCTGCATCTGTCTGCCTGGCATGAGGAAGATGGGAGGGGAAGGTCTGGGAGTATGTTATTGCTGCCCAACTCTCTCAGTGAGTCTTGAGCAAGCCTTAAAGATCAGGGACTCAGTCATGATCACAAGTTTCTAGTTGTGCCCATTTCCCAGCATGCCTGACCCTGGACCCAGTACCATGGGGAATATGTCAGATCTGTAACTGACTGGAAGAGCCAGTGCCACCGAGTCCCCAGTGATGGTGCTCCAGAGCAGAGGAGGAGTGGTCCTACATCATAATTTCTTTTGCAAGTGAGAGGATGTTTGCAGTGCTTGCTTCGTAGACAAACAGTGAAACATTGGCTCCTCTGACAGTGGTGGAAGAGCACCTGTAGTTCAACAAAGCTGGGAGATCACCTGGGGCACCTAGCTGAGGGGAACAGTATCTCTCAGGGTAAGTAACAGGACATGGGCCCTGTCCTCATCATCATCACCTTCGTGTTTCACAGTCATCCTGTTTGTGGTGCATCTGGTACTGACTTTCTTTTTCTTCCGGAAGAACACACGCCTTGTTGTTTCTGTTCGGACACACTCCATTGATTCATCCACTGCCAGGCCTAGAAATACCACAGAGCAGCAGATTCATCACCATAACCATGTCACATGATGACACCATGCCCCCAGGCTCCCACACCGAGGTAAGCCATCGCAGGTCTCCCTGTTCTTCTCCCACCACTGGAGATTTCACTACTGTAGGCACCTGCTTCCCCAGGTACAAACAGCATTGGACTGAGCCATCCTTATGATCCCCTTTAGGTACCCTCCCATACCCATGCAAGTTACAGCAGTGGCATTAAGGATCACAGCTTTTAACCTTAGACTTCCACTTCAGTATTACTGTCTTTTCATTTTGACAGCCTGGCAGTCATGGGAATGTTTTTAGAGCAATTTCTAATCAATAACAGCAACTTTAATGACTGTTTCCAAAAAAGTACCACTTACACCTCTCAGACCTCAGTCCCACACTGAAATATGCTGGAACACCTTTTCCTAGTGGCACCTGGTCTTGATCTGAAGCTCTTAAGAGATTTCCCTGAACACAATGACCTTTAGCAAGTAAGGAACCTGTTGAACTTTTCAAATTAAAACAGTGTAGAGCAAAAATATCCTCTTGCTCTATATTTAGGCAGTGTAAGTAATTCCTGGGTCTATGCAAGTCTAAAGTATTTTTTGCTGTTGGAGAACTTACTGTGTGGTGTAAGACCTTAAAACAGGGATAAAAAAAGCTGGTAAACAAATTTTCTTCTGAAAGATTACATACCTGAGTTCTTCAGTTCCTCAGAGCTGTACTGGTAAAGAATGTCATAGGAACCACCCATCTTCCCAGAGGTGTAGTAATGAGTGCCAAAGTCATCAAATATTCTGCTGTATAAAGCGTAGTTGTACTCCAGGGGCAGGTGGTTAAGTGCTTTTATAAAGACATCTGAGAGCTGCAGATCTGACTGTTTCATTGTGAAGTTTGCAACAGAAATGACTTTATGGACTCTAATAAATTTGGAATTCTAGAAATAAGAAAAAGGGGAGTCTTAGCACCTTCATGGGTAGTTAATTGCAAAAAGTAGAGTTGACAAGAGTATGTCCTGAGATACATTGCAAGAACTAATTAATACTGTGTGTCATGCTGCTTTAACCATGAACAAATTAGCCCTGGAATTTCCAAGAGTCCTTCGAGGTTCTTGAGGACAATGTTTATTGCTCCTTTATATTGTGGGAGTATATAGCATTCCAACAAAAATTAGGACTCCCTGAGCACCTGCCAAACAGAAAGCAAAAGGACTCTTGCTGTAACAGATACACCAGCAATTGATAAGACAACCAAAAGTTTCAGAGGAAAGGTTTCAGTTTATAAGCATCCACGGGTCAACTGACCTGGTGAGTGGGTATTTTGGATACTAAGTCACTGTTTTGAAGTTTCACAATTTATCAGTCTGCTAAATCTAAAACTAAACCACAGGAATAAAGATGTCATTAAGTTCAAGTGTCAGGCTGTTAATGTGAGAGGAAAAAAAAAATAAAAGTAAGCTCAAAAACTGGAAGCTTCTTTTACACTTAGAAAAAACGGATGTTTTTGAAATAATTAATTCATACATTTTTGCAGTGCTAGAGACTGTTTATGTGGGAGTTTAACTAAATAGGAAGGAGAGTTATAGAAAATACTGAAAGAAGGGATTTATAAAATGACAAGGGCAACTAATGGCACAAGGCTGAAGCAAAGAGATCAGGAGCAAAAGGAAGGGCAAACTGAAGCAAATGACCAACTGGCAGATAGGAAAGATTATTATAAAATAATTTGTTACTGATTTATACATCAGTTCTTCTGCTGAATTTTGCTGCTGATAAGCTGGATCTGCTCTACTTCTGTCTCCAAGGTCACTTGGCTTAGAAGACACAAGGATGCATCTAGACAGGGAGTTCTCCCAGCCACGATTGAGCAACGTAACGTGCAAGCTGGACCTCAACTCAGTTCTGCACAACACTGCTCATTTCAGTGCTCTTATTTGCTCATTGGAAAATAATCTGAGGATACTCAGCTTTCTGTTGCAGTGAGAATAAGAATGGAAGAAATAGGGCATGTAACAATTGCCAGATTATATTCAGCTCCTGGTAATATCTTTTTTAGGATTTTCAGATGATTTAGGATCTGATCCTCAATTTTCAGCTGTGCCAGCTAACATTTCAGTTATGACACCAAAATTTCAAGCCACTTTGGCAAATTTTTAATTCTAAAACCCTAGTTGGTTTTAGCATGAACTTGCATGCTTAATATGAATTTCTGCTTGACATGCATCTCACATTTGTACTCTCTGCTAGTAAAAGTATTTTAAGTGCTTTTATTACTAGCAATTAAGTGCTTTTATTACTAGCAATTTACCTTACAGTTGTCAAACCCAGTGATTTCTATGTTAAATCCCTGAGGCACGCACAATATTGGAAAACTCACTTGTAGAACAATCCCAGGAAACTGGATTCCAAAGTCTGCAGTCATTTCTGGACACATGTTTAATCATAGTGGTAAACCCTTGTGCCTGTAGCAAGCTTGACCCATGAGTACCAGATATTAATACAAAATATTAGTAGATCAGGGATGATTATTCCCAAAGAATGTCTGGTCTAAATCAAACGTGAGTATTCAAGTTCAGTTTTATCGTACAAACTACTTCATTGACAAAAGCAACCAAACACAAGCTGAGCTGGACTGACATTCAAAACAATAGTTTTAATTGGAATTTTTCTAACAAAGCAGGGTTTCACCTGAACATGCAGGTTAAGTAATCTTTCCTCTCAAATATCATAAGCAAAATTGCCACAAATTCATGTCTGTCCCTGCCTGACATCCCCAGGGGTGGAGATAGCTTCCTATCTTTGAGCTCTCAATTTTTGAATTGTAGTTCAAGCAGTCCAACTCAATTAACTGCTGCCAGAAATACTAGGAACATGGACTAGGGGAGTGGGCACAAATTCTGATACAAAACCTTCAGAAGTCCTTTGATGTCACAGTACGGGAATTCAGTGACAAATAAAATAGTATCTAAAAATAACAACATGGAGCAGGATGTGCAAGATTAGTAAAGTAGTTGATAATGAAATGCATTACATAACATTGAGTCTCACTTTAAGAATCTTTCCTTATATTTGGTACAGAGAAGAGTGAGAGGTGGTTACCTGGGCTCCCTCTACAGCCCTGCTAGGGCACAATTCACTTAACAGGCATTTACGTACAAACCCATCCAATTTGTCTTCATCAACACAAAAGGAGGGTGATTAGTTGAGATGCAGATCCCTGTGGAACTGCTGTTGCCTATGGAAGTACAAGCTGAATCCTGCCCTAGAGGTTACCATGATGCAAGCAGAAGACATCAAGGGGGTCAGGAGGATGATATTTAGGGTGCTTTCCATAGAGCACAAGAGATTCTCCATGAGTAAGAAATCAGGAAAGGAAGGCAAGAGACCGGCATGGCTGAGTCAAGACCTCATGGTCAAACCAAAGGGCAAGAAGGAAATGCACAGGCAGCGGAAGCAGGGACAGGTATCCTGGGAAGAGCATAGGGACATTGCTGGTTGTGTAGGGATGGGGTCAGGAAGGCCAAGGCACAGCTGGAGCTGAACTTGGCAAGGGATGCGAAGAACAATAGGAAGTGCCTCTGTAGGTATGTCAGCCAGAAAAGAAAGGGCAAAGAAACTGTACACCCCATCAGTGAACACAACTGACAAACTGGTAACAATGGATGAGGAGAAGGCTGAGGTACTCAATAACATTTTGCCTCAGTCTTCATGGGCAATCTCTCCTCCCATACCTCTCAAGTGGATGGACCTCAAGACAGGGACTAGGGGAGCAAAGTCCCTCCCATGGTAAGAGAAGATCAGGTCTGAGACTGCCTGAGGAACCTGAACATACAGAAGTTTAGGGGACCTGATGAGATGCATCCCAGAATCCTGAGGGAATTGATTGATGTAGTTGCCAAGCCACTCTCCATCATATTTAAAAAGTCACGTCAGTCAGGTGAAGTCCCTGATGACTGGAAAAAGGGAAACGTTGCACCCATTTTTACAAAGGGTAGGCAGGAGCACCCTGGGAACTACTGACCTGTCAGCCTTAGAAGATCACGGAACAGATCCTAAGAGAAGCTATGCTAAGGCACATGGAGCACGTGGAGGTGATCTGAGACAGCCAGCATGGCTTCACCAAGGGCAAGTCCTGCCCAACCAACCTTGTGGCCTACTCTGATGGTGTGACTACATCATTGGGCCATGGAAGAGCTATGGATGTCATCTATCTGGACTTCTGTAAGGCCTTTGTCATGGTCCCCCACAACATCCTTCTCTTGGATATGGCTCTGAGCAACCTGATCTAATTGAAGATGGCCCTGCTCATTGCAGGGCTTTGAACCAGATGATCTTTAAATGGACTTTGCAGCCCAAACTGTTCTATAGTTCTATGATTCTATGATTCTATGATCAAAAGATCAGAAACCAAGAAGACATACTATCCCATCCTTTACTAGCCCATCCTTTACTGCCATTAAACTATAAAAGTACATAATCTTATATCCCACAGTATTCATCTGCATTAGCGGTGCACAATTTTATGGGAAAAAGGTTTTCTGTTCTCAGAAACGTTTCTGTGGATGTGTTATTTCTGAGATTATCCTTATGATATCCTTATCATTTTGGCAGCCATGAAACTCCAATATGCAAGTTAGTTACCAAATCAATAACTAATGCAGACTAATTCCCACTATATGCATATGTATAACATTCCTGAGTGCACTTCAATTTTTTTTATAGCTGTCTGCTACTGCTACTACATGGCATTCTGCCTTCTCAAATCTATTACTAGAATAGGGAAAGCAGTGGTTTACCCAATCTGATAATCTCAAATCTATGTCAAATCTATGCTTTTTTAAATGGAATAAGCTTGTGATTTCTGTACTAAAACCAGAAAAGTACACTGCATTACAGAAGATATGTTACAACAAGGAACATCCTGTAGTAACAGAAGAGGAACTTTTAAATGCATAATTCTAGCCTTTTTTAAAAAAAAATGTAATGCCAATGCCTTGATAAGGTAACTCAATTCTGAAATGAGCATACAGAAACAAATTGAAATGAAGAAATTGGAGGCAACATTCAATTACCTTTTCATATGAGGCTTCAATGGCTTTCTTGAAGGAGGAAGATGATGTGACTTTAACCCGTGTCTTTCTTGAGAATAAAAATGGGATACCAGAAGATCTTCGGGCACCATGAGTGGATGAACTACTTCTATGAGCACTGTCACTCAGGGGAGTTAAATCATTGTAGAAATCTGATGTTACATCATCCTCTTCATCTATTACCTGGAGATTCAGTAAAGCAAAATGCATTTGCCCAAAATAATAATCTGAAACAGAAATCTACTAAGCAATGAATTCTTGGTTTTTTTAATGAAAGAAACATGCCCAATTATTTGAGACATGGCAATAAATGAAAAAACTGTTATCAACACAACAGATGAGGCTGAGAAATGTTAATAGGTGAGATGAATACAAAATAAGAAGTAGGCTTACTAATAGACATTTAGACAGGGAAAAAAAAAAAAAAAAGCATGTAAAGCTTCTAAAATTCCCCACCCCCATGCCCCAAAGCTTAGGAATAATTTTCAACAAGCATTTCAGCACACTTTTCAAAGAATCTCAGATCTTCATGCTATGTCCACACTATGACTAAGGCCCAGTCCCACCATGTCTTCTATACTCTGCAAGGGAAAGATCTTGATGTTTTCTGTCCTTTCTTCTTAATTCCCAGCTAGAGGAATGAACAGGCTTCCAGAGGAGAGTCTTATAGCATACTTGCAGTGTTAGCACCCATACTGCATGATGGACTAAGGGTAGGTGGAGAGGAACCAGGAGAAAACCTGCATGATCAAGTTGGTAAACCTCAGTGGGGCTGTTGTGCAAAGCATCAAAACAACTTCAGCATCACTTCAGAAATTACACATTTCCCAAAACTCAGGCAAAACCCTGTGGGTGTTTGAAAGATTCAATTTTTTCCCTTCTCTAGACTTGTTTAATTAATAGGGCTGCTAATGACCTTAGGAGATGAGGTGGTCCATTTCCCCAGTCCACTTCCATTCTCCAAGAAGTCATATGCTTTACCATGAAAACACACTGGAGTTCCAAAAAGAAAGCCTGATCCAGTGACCCTTCTATACCAAGGGCTGCTCTAAATGTTAAAAGATATAGATGCACTCTCAAAGGTGAGATTCACAAACCCTTAACAGTTCTGCAAATGGGCATCAGTAACTTAATAAACCACACAGCTTTAAAGAGACCTGGGCAAACCAAGGCTTGTTTTCCCCATTGAATATTTCTGCACATGGCAATTTTTCATCATTATTGACAAAACCTACATGTCATGGCTAATCCAGTTGCAGTTTCCATGGAATGTATTAGAGTGTTCTTTCTTGAGTTGCTCTTGTTAAAGTAATACTAAAAACTCACAGCACTCATAGCAAAAATCAGCAGTTCAGATTTAATATATTAGTTGAGCTTTTTTTACATCCTGCATTCTTTTCTTCCCCATGCAGTATCTGTGGGCTTCAGACAGGGCATGCTGATATGTGCACATCCAGATGTTGTGCCCTAACCATGGTATTTAAAGTATTTTCTAAATATCAGTGTATGAAAGTCTAAAATATCAGGTCTAAAAAAGATCAGTGATTCCCATATTTTTGATAAGATACAAGCCAGGTTCATTTGGTCCTTGGCCTGTTCTGCAAGACTCTTCCCCAGACTGTGTACTTCTTCTCCTCCTACCTCCCAGCCTCGATGTCTGCCTCCTCTCCTTGCTGCTCTTTGGAGGGGCTGGGAAGGGAACAGACAGGACTGAGGGGCTGAAATGGCTATGTCCCAAGACTGCAGATGACTAGAAGGAAGCTGGAGTTAGGACAGCCATTGGTACTGCGAGGATACAGCAGTGATGCTGAAATGAGCTTTGGACTTGAATAAGCCTCTGGCCAGATTATGTCAGGGTTAGAAGGCCCTGCCCTTGGTAACAACTCAGAACAAAGACACAGCCATGAGGAAGCAGGAGAGAAGCCCAAATCAATCATGTTGACTCTGATATATGATGCAGTGAGTAAGATCTGAATGGCTAGAACAGAGCCACCCAACTGCTCAATTTAACCCATTTCCACACATCAGCTGAAGCATGTTCAGGCCTCACCAGGTTGAGAAATCTTGTTCTAAAACACACATTACTGCCTAAGACTTGAGTGCATAACTTGCATTGTGATTATGGCAATGCTTTTTCAGCTAGGAGTTGCTGCTTGAGAATACCTGAAAGCTGACAGCCTCCAGGTTCGCAGGAACACGGTACGATTTCCTTTTCTCATTGTGCTTCACTGTTGTGCATTGTCCTCCATTGAATGAGTTGCCAAGGACTTCACCTCGGCTCTCTCCTGCCAGAATATGAAATCTAACAAAAAAATTATTTCCAGAGATTAAACAATCCCAGAAAGACATACAGACTTGAAACATTTAGTGGTATATAGCTGCATTGAAGATTTTGTAGATTTGAATGAAATGGTATGAGCACCTGGGATATGTTACTGCTTTGAAAGAAGTTCCTCTACAAGAACTTATTCATACAGAATTCACCTGAAAACTGCTGTAGTAGCAATCCCATTTCCTACTTTCCAGCAGTGCCTAACCATCTAGATAATCCCAATGTCAGCATGAAAATCGCCTAAAAATGGTGTAGGAAAATGAACAAGCAGTTCTCAATTCTACAATAAGTGATGTTACCAGAGTGCACTGAATTCAAAATCAAGTTAAAAAATGCAAGACCACCTGGGACAGGCATCCCATGTTTAGGTTTTACACATTATATAGGTTTACATTTAGGTTTCACAGTTAGTAGCCTGGAAGAGGTGATGGTTGGTATCATGTGAAATATATCATAGACAAACAAACATCTATAGAGGAACATCCTCAAAATTTCTGAAGCACTTGCCATAACTGAGCTGGAAGTTGCCAGTACATGATGCTTGTGTTGCTGTGAGGCAGGAAGGGTCATTCAGACAGCAGTGCTCCCTGACAGCTCTTTATCTTGTGCACGAGCGGTGCAGAGCAGGACTGGCAGATGCAGTGGGCAAGTCCTAGCCTGACGGTTTGGCTGCATTTTTATAGTTTCTTGTTAATATTAATTTGAGAGTTTATGTGTTTTAATGGGATACTCTCACATGCTAATTGGGGATTATTTTGTTTGTGTAAATTACTGATAAAACAATCTCAAGTTTACAAAAAATAAGTAAAGCTGGCTTACCCACTGCCTATTAAGTGCACACCTGGGATGCTCTCATACTTTCTGTTACACACAGTCTTTTTTCTCCCACAATTTATTTCATCAGAGTTGTCCCCACAGTCATTTTCTCCATTACATTCCAATTTTTTTGCAATGCAGCGACCTGTACCGGAGAAACAGCGGCAGCAAGAAACTTTATGCAAAGATTAGTCATGTCTGAATGCAGAAAAGGGCAGTCTGTCTTTTTCCCTAGTAAAGGAAGTAAATTGCCATAGGAATTAACAGTGAGGCAGTATAAAGCCTGGATTATTTCAATAAGAAATGGTTGTTTCAGTTCTGCCAGTTTTGCCTTGCTTTGAAGCTGCAAAGGCTTAATTTAAGGTTTAGCAAAAGGATATGTAGATAAAGTTATTTGGAGGCTAATCAAGTATATTTAAATTGAAGCAAAGAAGAAATACCCACAAATTTATTAAAAGTAATGTGAGTTTATGTTCATATTAACTATGGATATGTTTGTCCATAAAGTATTTGTGCAAAGAGTTATTACTGGAACAGTGCCACTGTCTAGCTATCATGGTCATACTGACATCCCAGGCTAGAAATTGCATTTGAATTACTTTTAGTTACAGAAGAAACTTCAAAGATAAGGTGCTACTAATACATATGAAATCCTTAAGTAGACTTTGTCTTTGCTTTTTTTTCCTGGAATTTGTGCATGGAATATACAAGATCTAGATCTTTTATGTCTCCGTGTCTAATCTTTTGACTATTTCATAATGCAGAAGTTATGCAATGAAGATTATCATTACCACTTTCACACTGAAATTTATTCTTGCAATCAACTTCCACTATGTTGCAGAGCTTAGCTGGGAAGCATGGGCGGGAATCCACCAGTGGCTCAGTACAGGCCTGACCCCCAAATTGGGATGGTCGCAGAAGTGTCCGGACACGAAACTGAAAGGCAGAAGAAATAAAACCAGGGTTGTTTGTGTGAGTTGTTTTTGTAGCTAAGTGCCCCCCAAGGCAGAGCTACATGCCTCAGTGCTGCTGAAACTTTAGCAAAACCAGAACCCTGAAGGATATAATCAGTTATTTTTGTCCTTACATCCTATTGCACCATCATCCCAGGTAAGGCAGGCAGGGAGCTGAAATCCAAAAACCTCAATAGCCCTGATGGAGCATACATGATTAAACACTTGACAACCTGGTCCACATCATTGGAGGAATCAACAGTTCAGTTCCTGTACCTTCAGTTTTAAAGGTACAGTAGGAAATAGTGTGTGAACAGGCTTACGGAGAATTTTCCTGTTCTTTATGATCTCTGTTGATATACTCTGACAGTGCCATGTATCTCCATCCCCAAACCAGCTGGCTTGGCTCCTACACATGAGGCATCTTGTCTGAAGAGCACTGGTTGACTGGGGAGAACAAAAATGGTTTTCCTGAAAGTTTCTGTTACTAAAGGAGATTTGGGACCAAAATCTGGAGCTGACTGGTTTTTCTCTCCCCAAGTCAGTACCTTCCATGCAGAATAACAAAGGTGAAGTTCTGCTAGACAAATCACTCCAGGTATGTTTTCCACTCCACTTCAAGGGACTGCTGGTGAGACCTGTCTGCATGTGACTGAACAGTTCCTTCTCTAAGAATTTTTCCCCACTGGAAAAGCACAATTCTTTGCAGGCTTCTGTTACTTCCCTCCCTGTAGACATACCCTGAAGTCAAACAATGCAGGAAGATGTCTAGTAAAAATCAGTAACCATGTGACTATGAAGGGAGAGTGTGAGGCGCAACACCAGACCATCTGAAAGCTTTTGAGCTCGAGATGGTATCCATAACACTTAACTATATTATTTGTGTGAGGTTTGACCTCTTCACCACCACCCCCCCTGCCACTGGAAGCTTGCTTACACTAATCTTCACACTTACCCTGGAAGTCACGCCCTGCATTCTGATGGTTGTTTATATTTATAAAGATCACAAACAGTGATCTTTATAGCTTATATAGGAAAAATGGACCACAGTCCAGAAAAGCAGCTTTTTTGCTTGAAGCAGAAAATACGTTGCATCGGTATTTAAAGTTAATAAAAATGAACAATGTTTCTATATATGAATGCATAGAAGAAGAAGAAACAATAAACTCAGCCATTTAAGGTGTATTGATGACAAAAAACTCAGTTCAGTTGAGAGCAATGCTTCTTTCAGCTCTTGCAGCTTGTTTGCTGTCTCCCACTCTCTCACTGTTTCTCCCTGCTCTGTTCTCATACTCTCCATCCCAGTTGCAGGGTGGAAACCCACAGGGTGATTCACATTTTATGCTTAGAACAACTTCATGTCTCCCTCATCCTGCACAGGCATCAGAAAGTTATATATGTATGTAAAGATATACTTATGATATCTGACAGCGTTTTCAAAATAGCTTTTCAGGCATGGATTTCTGAAGCTGAGCAGGACATTCAGACACCTGAAGGCTGTGTCTGCACAGAAACTCAGGGCTGCTATCACGGTCAACCTCAAAGCTCAGACCTACCAGCCAAACAACTAGCCCAAATAATCTGCATTCTGTTCCCTTACCACTCTCTACAACTTTACATTTGACAGGGCTTGTTTGCTTTAGGTCAAACCCACTTGAACCTGACTTTTCACCTCGTCCTTCTCTGTTATCACACATCTAAGTGTACCATCAGTCAACAGACACAAGTCCAAGAGGTAAAAACACAATCTTTGGGCCTTGTTTCACAGATATTAAGCACATCCACATGGTTTTTGTGTAGGCTGTAAAGGTTGGGGAAATGGTGCTCTGGTTTTCTTAACAGCTATCTCAAACTGATCCTGACTATCAGTGCAAGATATAACCTAAGCATTTCTAGCCAGTGCTCGTTAGGATTTGCTGATCAACTCTTTTTAACAGATTATTTGATCCTATTTTTCTTGTCTTTAGAACATACAGAATGCTATGGATAAGCTAAAGATTCCATGGCTTTCTCCTGCTTAAACAGACATGCAAACTCTACAGCTTAATTTATCTTTTATGTGGAAAACTCATCTTTTATTGTGACAATAAATGGATTTATGCTACTAACTCAGCCCTTTCTGTTTTGCTCTGCTTATTTTAACTTGTTCTCTCCATCTTCTACTTTTATAATTCATAACCAATTTCCCTTGTTAACTTAAACTGTCATTTTACAGATCAATTGCCATAAATTTGAATGTCTAAAACAAATAGATCTCTTAAGCATAATTTCTTGCATTTAACCCACATAATATATTTTCTACCTACTTGTTTTTTAATGCATGGGTCACATTCTGACCAAGGGCCAAAGTCTCCAAGACGACAGTTGATAGGACATGTTTGCTGGTTACATGCACGAGATTCCTGCTTTGTGCAGAGCTGGTCACAGAAGTTTTGGCTATAATATTCATCCATTCTTATTTGCCTACAAAAATTTAACAAGTTATGCTAGGAAGGAATCATAGACAGATTGCAGATGTTCTCTAATTGTGGGTGAAGGCTGATAAAATTATTTGAGCCCAGTGAAAAAAATTTGAGAGGTAATAGATAGTTGCAGAATGTTGATTGAAAAAAACCCCAAATATGCCTTAAGTTTAAGAGCAATTGTTTTTGATTCATGTCACTTCAGATGTCTCAGAGAATAACTACAGAAAGAGCCAGGAGGAAAAGAGGGGATTTTTCACAAGTTTAGAGTATGCCACTGAATTGCATCTGATTTGGTGCTGCTGAATCTTTATTTGACTTTAACTGTTGTCATAAAATTAATCATACAGGCAGGAACTTTCCGCAGGCTTGCCGCACTGGAGCTCACTCCTCCCATGGCATTGCTCTGCACTGGGCAGAGCTCCTGGAGCGGGTCACTGATCTCCAGCCCTGTGTGCTCACAGGGGCTGGTTGCTCAAGGCATGCTGCTGGCAAGGCCATTGCAGGACCTGGCTGTTCTCTCCTCACTACATGTGTTGGCAGACATAGGTTTGTTTGGAGGCACTGTAATTGTCTTTATACAAAATTTTGTAATTTTTCTCTGTATATTATGGAAGCTGAAGCTTCAGACACAGGTACCCTTCCCCAGAAGTGGTATTTTCTCAGGGAATAAATAGAAACATAGAAGTAGTGAGATAGTTTGACTCTACCTGTGCCTGGTCTGTGTGCCATAATTGCAGGTTTGTGAACAGGCAGACCACGACCCCCATGGGTAATGTTCACAGTAGCACCCCTGGCTGTTGCGAATTGCCAGGTTCAGCAGGATCAGGTACATTAACATAGTCTTGTCTGTAGCGAAGTTGTCCATCTACAGCACATGGACAGGTAAGAAAAGCTCAAGAAACTATCACTTACAGTTGTGCCTGTATCCTTAGAGAGACATCTCTTCTAATTTGCAGTCTACAAACCTGCTTTACAATACAAAGCTGCTAAACAATGTACCTAGGAAGGGGTAGTAATGCATGATACACATTCATCAGTATTTTAGTTAATACTTTAAGGACCAGAATTCACAATGGCTTTTTCGGCTACTTACTTGTCAGGAATACTAATCACGACCGTGGATTATTTCTATTTAAGAAGTTATTTATAAATAATTTGGAATGTGATAAATAAAGACCTGCTATTGCTCTTCATTGCTTAGAAGTATTCTCAAAAATATTTTGTAGGAATAAGAATAAAAGCATGAGACAGATCTTCCTATAAAACATGTAAAACAACAAAGAGTAAGCAGCCCCATCTGTTACCCTGTAACCAATTTATTTTCACATGCCTATATCCCCTCTTTGCACAAGCATTTTGCTGCAGTGAATCCTTCCTTCAGCTTTATCTTGTTCTTAGTTTTGACTAGCCTGTCTAAACCACAAGCCATCACTATCCAAACTTCATCCAAATCTTCTACCAACAGCATAAGACAGAACAGCTAGACTATTTCTCATTCCAGGGGTCAATCAAACTTTATTTGAGGAGACAGAAGGTTATAGACAGTCTTTAGGAAGTAATAATGCTTAGTAAACTTGAAAAACTTTTTCTAGACAAACTATTTATGCATTGAAAAGTGCAAAAGATTTTCCCCCTCATCATGAATCTCATCAATCAACAGTAAATTCGATAGGCTGTTACAGTAGAATATTATAATTTTATTTTGCCTCAAAAAACCAAACCTAATAGGAAGTTTTAAAAGCAAAGTATTTATTTTAAAGCAGTACAGCAAAAGATTCCATTTTGAAAAGTTTGAAATGAAATGTGCAATTGCTTTCTATTTTAGTTTTTTAGCTGCATATGCTATTATGATTTTTATACCTTGCTGAGAAAAAATGAAATTGCGTCAAGTCAAAACATTGCTTCCTCCTTTAGTAAAGAACAACAGTAAATCTTCACACAGCTGTCATAGTGAGCACTTTTTACACAATAACTCATCAATGAATAAGCTTTTCAGAGAGATTTAAGTATAATCAAACAAAATATGATAACTGAAGACAGAGAAATCAGCACTCTTGCCAATGAACCAAGAGAACAGGTATTACATCTTTCTTCTTACCTGAGTTCCTGGCTCCTTGCACCAATGGTGCTGGCTTAGAAAAGAGATGAAACCCTACAGAACAATTACTTTGTTCATTCCTTCACTGTACTGTACATAGAAAACCACTGTTTATTCTTGTCTGTGAGCAAAACGCGAACCAATCAATACATCAGAAGCATATCAACAGCCATATAAATGTAAGTACATGAGAGATTAATTCAACACTTGAAAGAGAAAAAAAAAAAAAACACCACAAAACACTTCCCTGTATGTCTTGTAACCTGTGTACACTGAAGCCAACAGAAAAGCTTCATTATTAACTTGCTGTAAGACTGTTAGCTGCAAAGTCAGTCAAATTTGCAGACTGGTGTGACCTTGGCATGGTTTGCTGCAGTGTCATAAATGAAAGGTTGGAGGTTTTGTTTGATTTGGTTATCCGTTAATAAAGGCAGATCTGGTCTGGTGGCAGAAATGGTCAGAACAAAATGACCTCTCCACCAGCACCCCTAGAGAGACATGTTATAGAGAATTATGAAGGAACAGCTCTTTGTACAAATGTAGCTGCACAATATGAGCTCAGAGGAATAAAAATACCTTTGCATTAGGTTATAACGGCTCAATGCACTGCAGGTCTCTTTGTGCTGCCCAATAGAGCTGCACAACCTCTCTGCTCTCAGTTTGACGGCAAGAGAGTGAGAATATGGTAAAATGGCACATGATCATAATTCATTATTGCTTTCACTGGCAAACAGGAGACAGAGTCCAGGCCAGGGCAAAATACCTGTCTGCTGCTGCACCTTCTCTGCTCTCAGAGAAAGCAAAAATCAAAATACATTTGAGGTTATTTACAACTCTTTGCCTTTTATCCTCCATGGTGAGCTTCAGGCACACAGTGACCCCAGGGAAGTGCAGCCAGCAGAAAAGAGATGCTGAGAGCCTCTTCCCCGCAACACGGGCACCATCCCGAGGCTGAGGTGCCAGGGCAGGAATTAAAATGGGAAGCAAGAGAATACACCCGCACAGAACTGAAACAGCAATGAGAACCACAAACCAAGGAAGTAATTTGCCCTAAAAAAAAATAATCAAAGTCTGGAACAGAACCCAAAACCTCCCAAATACCCAGCATGGGTCCCACCCAGACGGCAATGCTGCATTGAATCCCCTTTCACTCCAGCAGACTGGCAGAAACTTGTCAAGATTTCAGAGTCCTCAAAATATATTTCCCAATTTGTTTGGACTCAAGGTCATATATATCCTTGAAAAAGAAAAAACCTCAGAGCTTCTTGCTTCATTTTCCAGCTGCCTTTGCAAGTTTTTTCTTTTTAATTCTGAGTTTGTCCAAGGAAGTGTTGTTACACAACTTGAGGACACAATTAGAAAACTGATGTTCTGCCAGATCCCTACTACATTGTGTAAACTTGTCATAAAAAATCAAAATAGTCATCACTCTAGCTCCATGGTTGCTGCTGAGTGTGATTTGTAAACTTATGTGAAAAATACTGGCTTCTACCTTTCAGAGACCACCTCCTAACCCTCAGCACTTCCAGCTCACTGAGGGCAGCCCCTCCACCCTCAGTGGGACCTCAAACAAGAGATGCCTGGCTTCTCCCAGGCTTGTAGAAACAACAGCTGTGAGCTGCAAGTCAGTGTTTATAGTAGTAGAATGCAGATGGCTAAAATTTTCTAGCTGAGAAACTACTTTTACACTTTTTCTTAACAGGAAAACAAGGAATTACTAAAAAAGTTCATAAATTTTAAAATTATTACAATGAAAGGGCGCTTCACATAGTCTACAAGCAGTCTGTGCCATTCATAATCAGAGAACAAGCTAGCAGACATCACCACAGTTAGCATTAACAGAAATATTAGGTGGAGACTGACACTGGTAGACTTCACACCAAAGTCAGGCCTTGAGGACACATGAGGACATCCATATTGAATCCTTAGATGGGGATTCATGTGAACATAACTCAGTTTCCTGAAGCTGATGGGACACAGCAGCAAAGAGCACTGCTAAGGCTCACATTTTGGCAAAGCTGCATGGAACTGCTGATGTGCCTCAGGAGGTTGTCAGCTCATCTGCAAACAGGCAAGCTGATCAGAGGAATGAAGGGTCTGGGACCGCAAAGCTCTCATGAGAAAGGCACTTTTCCCAAGTGTGGCAGCTCACCTTGTGAAACTGCAGAACTGCTCTCCATGTATATATCTCAGTTCCTCACAGGCTTTGTCTATAGGATACCCTCAGAGCAATCTCACTCTCCTCTGCCCTAGCTGGAGATCAGCGCTTGCATATGAGCATCCTTCCCTTATACCATAGGATGTGTTAGGGCATCTGAACATCAGGCAATACACTAGTGCTGACACTTCACTAAATGTTCACTTTCTATCCCCACCGTCAGCTAGTTGCAGGGTTTCATCATGACCTCTTAAAAGTATGAGAAATCAAGTCTGCTTACAGGCACTTAGAAATTTAGTCAGCAGTATGACAAGTGATGGCTCATTTTCACATGGAAAAGCATCAGCACCAAAAGATGCTCTTCCTCTGGACTGCAGTCCTGCAGGATTTCACATTCATATGGTGCTGTGCCTTAACAAGTCTCTGGTCTCAAGCTTTGGTGCAGTATTCCGCAAAGACCAAAGCACTATCACTGTAATAAAATTTGGAGCAACCCAGAGAGGTCAGTGTATAGATGCATGCCATGTTACAGGGCTCAGACTTTGGGAGTGTCTATGCACATATCCATGGCCCCAGTTTTATTATTTCTACAAGAAATATTTCTCCAGCAAAACAAACCTAACATCCCTTCATCTCTGCTGCAATGTGTTTATAAAAGATCATTTTTCAAAGAATGGGAAAATGTTATCTCAAAGGGAGTGGAGAAATCCAATGATTATTCTGCCTAAGATTGTAGTGTTTCTAGCTGGGTTTCACAAGGTCACACCTCATCTATTTCATCCTATACCTAATTTGTCCTACTCAGAAAAATGATATTATCCTCCCAAGTCAACCACTAACCCCTCTCTGAGAGCAGCCTATGTTCTCACCCCAAAGCTCTGCTCAAGGGATAAAACCCAGAACTGTAAAGGCAAAAGAGCAGAAGGAAGCGGGCAAACACCATAACATTTTCTGGGAGGTAAGCAAAACAGAAGTCAAACAGCTCTTCAATTTAAGTGACCACCTGGTGCAGACACAGGAAAAAACATTCATCCTGTCCCATAAAATTCACAACTGTGGACTGTTACCACCTACCTCCAGTTCTTTGGATGATGAATAGCAAGAGTTTACTGAAGTGCACCCCTCATCTCACAGAGATCTTGCAGACATGGCTTCAGCTGTCTACTCTCTGACAAAGTCTGGAGTTTTAAGAGCATAAACTGATACTATTCACTAGACACTTTTTTCCCATCAAAATCTTCCTGAAAACAAAGTACAAGAGAAATCTCTCATCCCTACATGGCAGATTAAAATTTAATATCAGGCTGGACTGGAAGGAAAATACGCTTTGCACTTAATTCAATAATTTAGTGAGGTATTTTTCTTCCTCTTTAAACTTTTATCAACCTATATGGCCCCCATGAGAAGGGATATTGAAACAAAAAAATGAAGGCACCTTTAAGCATGAAAGGCCATCTGAATCGCTTCAATACTGAGTTGTTTTGACATATCCCATGGCAATAAGAAAAGCGAACCATAAAAAAAATCTTATTTACTCTGTCCATCATCAGGCTGTCTGATGATAGGAGTGGTACTGCCCTCGGCATGGCACAGAGGTGGCAGGCAGCCTTGCCTGCAGCCAGACGCCCATCGCTTGTGCTCTGCTTCACCGTGAAACCTGCGCCACTGCCTCCTCCCTGACTGCCACCGCTGATCTGAAGGAGGTGTGGGAGTGAAGAGCAGAGGCAAAGGCTTTGAGAAGAGGAGTTGTATCAGCACAGAGGATGCTGTGAAACAGCAGCACCTGTGGAGAAAAACAATTTCTGTCCAAGGATTTTGTTAGCAGATTCAGATTTTATGCTTTGGATTTGAAAGCATTGAATTGCATCTGCCCTCTCTGGCTGCTTTGTCAAACGAAGAGTCCTGAATTACCTCTCTTATACAGAAGTTGCTGCTCTTTGACTTTAATTAACAAGCTGGAAGTATTTGGTGCATAAGCAGTAGCCCAGGACTCAGGACTTCATCATGGTGGGGGTCAGCACCAACATCACTCCAGGGCAGCAAAACTGGTCACTGCTGCTGAAAATGTGTTCAGGTAGCCTTGGCCTGGATCAGGAACAGTTGAGGGTGTTTAGCTCTGAAAAGCACATTCATTGCTTGCATCACCAGGAAGACCCAGCACAAGCCTTGCTTGCTGAGCCTCATCCCTGTTGCTTGCACCCCATGGTAATGGGTGGGCTGGAGCCAAGGAGGGAAACCCCAGCTCAGCACCTTCCTTCGTTTCCATGCTTTCAGGCTACTGTTTTGTCACGTCTTCATTCCACAGATCATCTGCAAATTAAATTAAGACTTTTCACCTTTAGAAGCCACATTGGATTTCATCCCCATTAACACCCAGCAACTATTCTGATAGACTGAAGCACGACCACAGGATAACTCAAGCACAAACACAGCACAGGTGCATTCTCCCAAAGCAGCAAAAGCACCCCTTCTGCCAGGGGCTGAAATGCTTAAAGGAGGTTTCATCTACCACACAGTGGAAAAACAATATTCTGGGGGAACTAAACCCCAGTGTCCATGCTTGTTAAGGCATCTCACCAGCAGAGGAGAGAACAGGGAACCACCCAAAAACATTGCATACAGGCATTCACTCAGCACTCAGCCACCTCACCTCCTCATGGAAGGTGGATGGAAAGCTAGCCACCCTTTACACAATGCACTGCTGGCCAAACCACCCACCAAGGAAGGAGGAAGCAGCATCTGAATGAAGGGAGTCTGAGCTGGTCTACCTCAGCAGAGTCACGCATCCTCCACTGCATGAGCTGCAACACAGAGCACCAGGATCCCTCCTGCACCACAGCAAGGAGCCTGAAGCAGCTGCCACTGCAAGGTTTATGGGGAAGGAAGGAGGTCAGAAAGTGTCTGGTGCTAGCCAATGATTTGAGTACACAGCTGGAAGGATGATGTATGAGCTGGGCTGCTTGACCCACACCTTGTATTAGCCCAGGTGAATGTGACCTTACCTTATAACATTTTTCAGAATAAATAAAAGCTATCATTAAGTAGCTACTATTCAAGCTGTTTGTATGTTGAGAATTTTGCATCTAAAGCATGTCTACTATATGAAACAAGTTAGTCATTTAACTGGTTTTTTTCCTGGTTAACTATTCATAAGTACTAATGAGATGTCATCATTAGTGATCAGTAAAACATAATCTGATCATTATTTTTATAAGAGACCAGTTGAAATGTTTGTCAAAACATTAATGGAAATTGCCTTTTTAACATTTTTGATAGAAAATACCTACATTCCCCTATTTTTTTTTAAATGTGAAAACTTGCGTTTATGATGGCTGACAACCCCTTTTAAAAGGGGAGGAGGTTTTTCCTTTATTTTTCTCCTCAAGATAAAGTAGAAATTTTCACTTGAAAAATTCTTGAAATTAATTTGAAAGATTTGACATATTTTTCCATTGTCTTGCAATTTTTCCCCACAGTTCTCTCTGCTAAATAGATCTAATCTGTGGTATGCCCAGAAAAACCTGAATCATACATCTACACAGCCCCCTTCCTACAACCCTATGAGTGCTTAAATCAGGGTGATTAAGCTTGACAAGAACAAATCACAAAGGAGGATTTCCTCAGTAGAGTTATTGCTCAGTTTTTCGTGCATCTGAATCAAAGAAGACTTAAAGCAAACCTGCAAGAACCTTGAGAAAAAATTATCTCCTAAAACATGCACCAGGAGTGGTCTCTTCTTGCCTTAAAGGGGTTGGAAATCAGCTGGAACTGCCAAAACTGAAACCCATTAGCCTCTTCCAATGCCAAAAATATGCCCCTTCCCCACACTGGTTGTAATAGTTGGCTGCCAGTTCTGGGGTCCCCTGCTCATGGGCCAGGCAGTCTGCAATGCTGTTTTTCCCTCCTGCAGTCAGAAACATATACACATCCCCTGAGGCCTATCCATGGGGAGAACAACATTTTCTGTTCATGGTATCCCCATTTTAGGTGCAGAGTAGGCACCCCAGGACAGTTTGGGCCCACAAATACAGGTAGTATCTTAGGGGAGTCCCTTTCCACAAACCCTGCATGGGCTGCCTGGACCAATCTATAATTTATATAATTTATAATTTAATTTATAATTATATTAAAATATAATTGCAATATATATTTTATGTAATTTCTGATTTCTATAAGAACACAATTTACTTCGTAAGATTGCTCTGTTGAGGACAAGTCAAAGAGGGGCTTATGTCCCAGTGAATAACACAAGTTACAAAACGTGACTGTGTGCCCTTTTTCACTGAAGAGCTGTAAAGGGCAAGTTTTACCCATGCAATCCAAAGGAGATATGTGACTTCCACCTTCACAAAAGTGAATGGTTTTTGCTCCATCGAGGCTTTTAAGGACCACCCAGATTACCACAGGATTACCACAGGAACCTCTAGCCTGCAGAAGGGTGAATGCAGGAGAGGGATGGCAGGCTTTCAGCCCCAGGCTCTTGTTCTGCTTCATCAGCCTGGTTCGTGGCTGAACCATGGGCATTGCTGCACATGAGCTGGCACCACCACTTTGTCCTACACTGGTCATCTATCACGTGGCAATGTGAGACCACAGTGTCCCTGTTTGCAGTTGCCTCCTAAATTACTGCCAGTTACTGTTTAAGTCATTGAGCAAATTAATTCTCTCTTGGTACTCATAGGCACTGGAGCACTGGAGTGAGAGATGGATGCTGAGGTCTGAGACAGCAAATAGGACTGGAGATTCAAGATCCCTGAAATATCACCCAGCAAGTCATGCTGGAAGCTGCATCTGTATTTAGTTCTTCTATGAGAAATGATAGCACTTCTGGAGTGCTAGCAAACAGGAGGGACAACAGAGCTGTGAGGCATTTGAATCCCATAGTTGATCAGATATTCTAAACAAAAGACAGGCAAAAATACCTTTAATTTCATCTAACAAATAATTCTGCAGCTGTATCAATGCTCGACACAGATGCTGGTACCATGAGTACCTGTGACCATACCTGGAGTTCAGGAGACAGCAGCTTGTGTCACATCTGATTTTCCCAACATTTACAAGGCCAACGGCTCCCCATCTGCAACAAGGGAGCCGGGGTGCACATAACCTGCCTATGGGCTTTGGAAACTCCCAGGGAATCAACTCTCAAAAGCTGATCCAAGTCATGGAAAGGCTCTGTTCCAGGCCACTGGAAATACATTTTGCAACTGTGAGAACCATCTGCTGTACTGGGCTTTCTTGCATCGGGATGGAAGGTCTAATAATGTGCATACATACATTGAATACTAGAAACTGAAATTCTCCTTTACAGGTTCCACAGAATTACTTCAGCCGACTTCCAGCCGGTTTGCTGGTAGGTCTCAACTTCCTGAAAGAGATAACATGGTGCTGAAAAGGCTGAAGGCAGGAAGATAAGATCCTGCCTGATAGAAAAAAGGGTAAAAAAAGCTTCAAAAGGAACAATGTGAAGCAATAAGGATCCTTGATAAACAATGGTATTTACTATCAAAAAGGTTTGAAAATCATCAGTCAAAGCATCTGATAATCACCTTGTTTGATTAAACCAGCACCTGAAAGCCAGTCCACAGAGAAGACATGAAGGGAATGGGTGCATCCTTAATCACCACTCCTGTCCTAGCACTTCCATTCCCTGCTCAGATTCACTGCCTCTCTGAAAAAGAGATGATTCTCTGACTCCGCTGTTTTCTCTGGGATCTTTTGAAGTCCTGGGTCAATTTCCATTTCTCAGCAGAATCTAAACCATCACAGCCAGGCTTGTCCTTTACTGGATCAGGATTGGTGACAGTTTTCTTGGGGCAGAAGCATTCCACTGCCTCTGATTATGTGGTGGTGTGGTACTCCTTTTCCCGCAATACAGTCTTAGCAACCTTCCACATAGATGAGCCTGAGCCAACGCTATTGTGCTGGGCTTGAGTCTTTGAGAGTCGTGTAATTTAAATGGTATATACATGTTTTATATGCTTATATATATATATTACATACATGTGTTTAAAAGATACCAGATTTGGATATACAGATTGCACCAACTTCTCCTTTTGTTCCTTTGTTTGCCTTTATGTAGCCATAAATCCCAGCATATGGTGAGGAAACCCAAAGGCTTTAGAGGTTTCATGCTGGAGGAGATTGACAATGACGATTTACCAGTGCAAATCCAGTCTGCAAGGCTTTGCCCTTCAGCTCAGGCTCAGAGTAATTCCTATACCAGAGCTGGCAGTGGATGAGGGTTGAAGAGACTTTTTTTGGCTTTACTCCACTGCTCAGGGGCAACATGGTTATGCTTGGCTCCTACTGCACTAGAGAGATGTGGCACTTGGCTGCTTACAGCTATTTTTCAGGGAAGAGTAGACTCATGGCTGTGGGGTTTCCTCCTCTCTCAGATATTTCTCAAGCTGGTAAAGTTCAGCCCAAGTGAGAGGCATGAGTTGATGCCAGTTTGGCATTCATCACAGTCCTTTTTGCCAATGTTTTGTCACCAGCCTGTCACAGTTATTGGGAGGGAGAGCCATGGAGCCCAGCATGGGAGTGACCACCTGGGAACTGTATCACTTGCTGCTGGAAAGAGATCCCAGGGATGGGTTTGAGAGCAGAAATACTCCCCATGCCTCTGTGTGTGTGTCTTTCTGACTGTGTTGGTACCTGGATTTCTGCCTGATACAGAATGAGAACAGAAACAAGAGTGGTATGTCTCATCTTATTAAGGAAAGTTTATGTAGCACATTAACACTAAGGACAGAAATTAACAAAGCCTAGGAAGGAAAAATTATTTTCTTTGCTGCTGTGTACATTTTTCACATCATAAGGGCCCTGTGCTAAATGAAGGAGCAGTCCTGAAAGCACTGATATGTGTGAATGACTTTATACCCCCAAACAGGCTGAGGGACTTAAATTTAAAGCAATTAAGATATGGAAGTGCAGAGTCATTAGCAAAATTCCTGCAACTTTACTGCAGGCAAATTTCACCACTAGGGAGCACCAACAGACAAAGTTTCTTAGACCTTTTCTTGTTAAAATCAAACTACAAATATAAAATACAAAATACATTTAACATTGACACAATAAAAATTTTAAATTGCGATTTTTTAAAATTGCCCATTGAGAAACTAGATGAATCAGGAGAAATGGGGCAAGGTATTTTAATTTATTTGATCACTAGTCAAGGTCTGTAAATTGATACTAATCAAGAGCTCTGCTGATTCATCTCTGAAACTTGTGGATATTTTTCTCTGAGTTTCTGTATGATTGGTAACTTTATCATGATAACAAAAGACAAATACCAGGCACCGAATGAGTATTTCTCCACCAGATGTGAACCTTCTAGGTCAAATCCAAAGCAAATTACAGAGCCAAGAGAACAAACAGCTTGTTCTTTTCTGTGGCAAATCAGGATCAGTAGCTCCTGACGGTGTTTGGCAGTGATTCAGAGGCAGACAGAAAATTCAGAGCTGTAGCTCAAATCCCAGTTTACACAGCAGAACTGACTGACCAGAAATGGTTGCTAACAGCTCACCCTGTACATCTTCAATTCCTCTTCCTTTTGCCAGAAGACAACTATATGTCCTCCTTACCCTCTCTTTCTGTCTGAGCTGGACACAAAACATCATCATGTTGTCATGTCTGTGTAGAGCGGGATGAATTAAGGACAGTGTCAGACTGCACTGTGAAACTCTCTGGCCTTCATGGTTTTAGCTTTATGCTCCATCGGCTGGGTTCCGAGGGGATGTTCAGGAGCCTCAGGATATTGAAATGAAGGCAAGGCTCAAAGCAATACAACCTCGATTTGTAAATGGCTTTGAGGGTACAGACCAAAGTGTATAATAAACTGATTATTAATGTAAGATTTCACATTCTATCTCCTGCTTCTAACACTAGAGGATGGGATTAGCCTTGATTATTCAGAGACTCAGGAGCCACCCAAATTGCAGCTCTTCCTAGTCTTCATTTTCCCCAACAACCATGATGTGCACTCATGACAGTGCCATCCATTTGGAAAGCAGCCTTGGCCTACCTCACGCTGATACCCACGAAACAGAGGAGGTTTGACTGAAGAGTAGTCTATAGCCACTGTTCATAGGGGCTCTCCTCCATGTCTGGAGCTGTGATTGCAAGGAATTTCTCCAAGCAAACATGCACATGCCATAGCTGTCGAAAGATGCAAGATGCAAAGCTCTACAAACCTATTGCAGTGAATGATGGCACGCTGACCACTCTTACAGAAACCCTTTTGGTTATTGTATGGAAAATACAGTTTATTTTCCTGCCATGGTAGCCCACTTCCAGTTGGATTAAGGCTCTCGCCTTCCCTGATAGCATGTTATTTCATATCTTGTTCTTCCCAATAGTCATACCACTGTAGTAAATGTGCTCTAAATATCAAGAGAAGGTGTAGTTCAGTGGGAAAGCTCCTGTTCACTTATACATTGCAATGACATTTAAGGTAACATTCCTGACCATGCAGAGAGGGATGGCTTCTGTGCCGTGGTGCTGCTGGGCTGGCCAAGGATGCTGAACCTCAGCTGGGGCCTCCTTAGCCTACCTGGGCACTGTGTGTTTGAGGGCAATGGGGATGGGAGCAGAAGTGGGGCAGCTGAGATGAATTTGAACTGAGAACAGTAGGTATGTTCCTGAGTTATGCTTGATACACTCTGCAAAGCTGGATAGGAGAAACCATAGAGAGGGTGAAAGTCTTGAGGGTTGCTGGGCATTGTATGGACTTTACAATGCAGTACAGAAATAATGCCCTATGCAGGTAGAACCTGTTTCCCGTTCACTATCAGAACATCTTAAATATCATAGCTTAGAGACCCAGTTTCTGACCTCCCTTTACAGTCATATTACCCATCTAAGGGATGGCTCTGAAATGTCTTGCTAGCCACACACTCAGTGGAACAGCCAAAGTTTGTTGGGGAGGCAGAGGTGCCTGAAAAGGGCCCTAAACTGTGAGACTAACCAACTCTGCTGCAACTCTCTCATGCTTTGACCAATGATAGTTCTGAGCAGACCCAAAAATCAAACCATGGCTCTTGTCAGATGTGAAACAAATGCTTAACATCAAGACTCATGAAAACTGTCAGTATGGAAAGCTTTTCCTCTGGCTGGCTGATACATACTCGACTGAGCCTCTTTGCCTTTTCATTACAGGGCAATGCTGACTGCTAAAGAGCTTTGCACAGAGCCCATCTGTATCTGACAGGACTGCTTGCCCTGCAAGGTCCCAGAGCCAGCAAACCCAGGTTCAGCAAACTGGGGAGTGAACTGCAAGCTGCATGTGCAGGCTAGCTTATCTCTGCTCATTTGGACTCATGTCCTGAAATATCCATGTATGCGCTAATACCGTCAGCTGACCATCAGCTTCCGGCATCTGCTAACAATCAGCCTTCTACAAAGGAAATGTTGGACGAATCCTACTACATCTTTCCATCTTCATGCTGGTGCGAGTGGGAAATGTTGAACTTTAATGTGCGTAGAGTGATTGACAGGCTCACGTGGTGATCCAAAGTTATCCCACTATCTATCTGAGACAGCTTTTAAAACCAAGCTTATAGCAGTCAGTCCTTCTTTAGAAACCTAATGAGTTTAATGATCATTCCAGTAGGGCCAACGCTCACTTTACAAAAATAAACCCAGAGGACATAAAGTGAATTCAGGTAGGTTTCAGCCCCTTAAGCTCGCCCCACTGAAAATGAAAGATGATTTACGATGTACCTGTTCTGCAGATAAGCAAGAGACTTGAGACACTTCTGTAATTACACATGCGCTCTCTTCTGGAAGCAGTGGCTATTTTCATACCACGGCCCAATAAAGGAAATGTGAGAGGCATCTGTGCTTTGTTTATAGCTCCATTAGCCTTTCTTGAACTGTAAATTACTTGGCAGACTGAGACAAAAGGGAAAGACAGGGCTGGATTCCAAATGTAAAGTTTGAAGTTCACAGCTAATTCAAGTCCTTCAGATTTTACTGCCTAAACTTTAGTCCCCTTGAATAGTTATTCCATAACTATGTAACTCATTAGTGGAAATCAACACATTTAGTACATGCTTAATTGTAGAATGGACTACTATAAAATATATTATTTATATATAAGTGCTTTATAACATTTAAACTATGACCATTTTCCATGGCAGTCTTCACCCTTGTCTCCTTCTTACTCTTCATCAGTCAGTGGATAGAAAAGAGAATAGACAAATGGGTTTGACATCTGCTTAGCACTCTTGAAATTTTCAGAGTGAGGGGAGTTAGGAACAATAAATTGTACATTTTCTCCCATTTCCAGCCCCCTGGCTTAACCACAGTGACAACACTAGGAGAACATAAAGGCACAGCCTGTGAGGGCCAGCAGCAGGAAGCACAGTGACATAATGGCATCTGGAGTATTATCAGTAGCACAGTTGTGTGTAATTGCATTAATTGCCTTTAATTACACTCCGTGACCTGAAACAGTCTGCTTCCAAGAAACATGACACACTACCAGTCACGACGGATTTAGAAAGTAACTTGAACAAGTCTATGGTTAGATCTTTCTAAGCAGAGCCACAGCTGGAATGACAGACGTGTGCATGTGTATTTATGTGCTTGCTTTACAGACCACCAGCAGAAGTAGAGAAGCAAGCAACCGTCCTTCTTCACATAGAAAACCCTATACAAAGTATTCCCAGAAAAAAAGCAAATCTGGAAATGGTGCTTTGCTTTCCTTTCCCTGAGACTAAACATCACCTCTATCTTCTGCCATTAGTGTCCCTACTCCTATAGAAAGGCTTTAGAGACAATTACACCACAGTTCCTGCTGGATGGTAACATCTTTGCCATGAGCACAATGAGAGTTGTATGTTGCTACAGCTTTCCGCAAATCCTGAAAGGAATTTTGTCTCAAAATCAGCTCTGTCCCCTTTTTAGTTACAGTTCTGCAAACATGAATAAACATTTACATGTGTGCTTTTTTGTGGTATTTACTGATCAAATCCAAAAGTCAGTAGAGGTGTTGCATTAGAAAGTCATGCTCTCAGCTCTTCCCTCAAGCCTTGGGATGGACCTAAACTTCCAGTCCAGCATCCCAGCAGCAGAGCCAGGAGTTGTGGTTGTAAATTTATATAATGACAATTTGCAGGTGCACACGTGCCTCTGTGGCAGGCAGACAGGCTCCTGAAATGGCTCTGCTGATGGAGACAAGATGACTGTTTCTCTGTCATCCCTGTGTCCTACAGTAGGATGGAGTTGGTGGTGTTGCCATGCCATCTTTATAGCACTCACCTGCAATTATGGGAACTGTGTTTTTCTCCATGACTCAGAATGTTTTATTCATGATCCATTTATGGCAAGACAAAGCACAGGGGACTCTGATGATACTGAAACTCCTTTGCATGCTAATGGCTAGGTTTTCAGCTGTGGGTCTCTAATTCTCATGCCTTATGCTGACATTTGTGTGTCTGAAGGATAGTTGCATGTCAGACTTGCTGCATGTGCATTTACCTGCATGTGACCTGCACGGAGTGCAGCTGACTATGCAAACTTAAATGTGCGTGCCTCTGTATCCAAGGATGACTGTGTGCATGACTCCTTGAATACCTGTATGAAGACGGGAGAAAAATTATATGTTATGTCATATGGCTCAGGCAGTCATTCTGCCAGACACCCTCCTTCTTGCTCTTCCCACTGAGCTCCTTCAGAGTGCATGATGAGACCCTCAGTCTGACCCGACTCCCAGCTCAGCCACATCTGGCAGCCTTAATCTCCTGACCTGTACTATAAAACCTTACATATCCAGGAAAATAAAGGGGGATCTCCATTATGCCTAGATCTACTCACGCTGCTAAGTCGTCTGTAGCAGACATGGGTGGGAACTCACACAGTTAGACTGAAGAGGGAAAACTGACTCCTTCCTTGCTCCCTGCTGTGGATGTCGATGCAGTCACAGGCTGTCTCTTCCTCTACCCAAGGTGTCAGTAGGTCCTCAGTGAGCCATTTTTGAGTTTATGATCTTCAGCCTTACCTGTATTAACACATTTTGAGGCATTTAAGAAGTGGATCCTCTAGGTCATACTGTGATTTTGTTGTTTTAAGTCTCCTTGTCACACAACTCCTAGTTTTACATTTTTTGTAATTGTCTTTAAAATGTACTGTAGAAAGCATATATAAATACTTACCTGTCAAGGAGCATAATGGCTACGTGCAATGGCTGGCAAATACAACAATCAACTTATGGCTCTACCAGAGTCCACATAATTCCTCTGACCTCCTGCTTTGCAGGTAGGTCAGCAGTTTGACCTTCATCTTTGCAAGCAGGAGATGAATAAAAGAATTTCAAATTCCCTAAGCCACCATTTACAAGTAACTGAGATCTTGGCTTTCCAATAGGCTTTAAAACCAACAAAATCACTCTGGAAACCAGCAGTGAGTCTCTGACTCCCTCAACTGTCCTTGAAAATCCCAGCCTAAGGTCTTGCTCCTGTTCCCACTGAAGTAATTAAATTAATGAAATTCAACACAGGGCATCAGAGGGAAGTATAGTCCAGAGAGCCAAACACAAAGTTAGGAACTAGAAATTACAACACCCAGCTCCATGCCTTCATTTCTGTGGATTATGCTGAGTCACTTACTTTTCTTGCCCTTTTCCTCATCTATTTTTAAACTCTGGCGTTTATTCACCTATTTAAAAAAAGATTTGTTCACCTCTAAATCCACTACATGATCTTCAAGTTATTAATTTTCTTAGATAAAGACATCACTGACATCCAGCTCTGCTTCTCATCACACATTGCAGCGCAGCCAAGCTCAGCCTGGACTCCCCACTCTGCTCCCTGTCAGCTGCATGAACTTATACTGGAGAGAGAAGACAACACTATTCAGAGGAGGGGAACATACCAGAAGGATTTTTGTTCTGCACTTGTGACCCACAAGGATGCAGAATGCAAAGAGGCTGCTGATGGAGAAAGCTGGTGAAGATGCAAGCCCGTGCTGCCCTCCATGATTTAATTCCACAGGAAGGAGGTCTCATGACTATCGCATCACTCTTGGTCCCCTGATGTGTCAACATTGCTAACTACAGGCATTTCGAGGCTTGCTTTCCTACCCACTTTTTCTCCACTAAATCCTCCTATTCCCAGTGCTTGGGCATGGACAGTTCCCAGTACATAACCACTCCAGCTGTAACACTCATCTATGCTTGTCCAGTTTACAGTGCAGCAATGGCCTGCTGCCACTGTCCTTCACTGGTCCCATTCTGTCCGTCCATCCATCCATCCATCCATCCATCCATCCATCCATCCGCCCGCCCACCCACCCTGTTTGCACAAAGGATTGGCAGCACTCTAGGTTGCCCTGGTTATGGTTTCTCCTCCACAGGCTGCTCCAGACTACCATCATATCCTTTTCTGCTGAAGCACCGCAAGCTGCTTCACAGCCAACCAGAGGGGCATGTAGGCCTTCTGGTGACTGTGAAAGGGATATTCCAAGATCCTGGTTTTGGTTGTACAATTTCCCATTTTGACATTTGAAATCAGTCTTGGTGAAAGAACCTGGAATGAGCTGAACACTTAGTGCAGCATCAGCATATTGCAATCACCAGACTCACCCTATATTACATGAACACTTGCTTAACACATTTGCCCTGTAAAGATACTCATAATGAGAGGTTTTTCAGCACTGCTAATGATGGTAGGCCTTGTGAAGAAAGCTGACTGCACCACTGCAGTAATTTAGCCCAAGGGAACCTGTAGAAACAAATTAAGCAACATATATCAGAGATTAGCTTTCTTTTTTTGGCTCTTCAAGCCAGCCAAGAAGGTCATGCAAAATATCTTTCAATTCATTAAAGGCAACTTAAGTCATTAATGTCCAGCTGACACTGTAGTGTTAATTCTGCTCTACAGAGGTAAGAAAATGGTCAGTGACCTGAATTTTTTAAGCTGCATAGAAACAGCACAGTGCAATTACAATGCTACAGCCATGGTTAGCTCTATCTCTAGGTATAAACAGTCTATTCTTTCGGACAAAGATTAGAAAAGGTCAAACTAGGTCATAAGCGTAGCATTGGGAAGAACAGTAAAGGACTCTTCATTTTGAAATTCTTTTGATATTTTGTAATCATAGTGGCTGGAGATTTTTTTACTTTAAAAAAAAAAAATAAGAGCAAGTCAGGTGAGAAGTTTCTCTTAGATGCAATGTCAGAGAGACTCAATGAGTGTAAGAGAAGGTATGTGGAGGAGGGATTAGTATTGTGACTAGAGCTGGAAGTCTGGAAAGATGATAGCAAAGAGGATCATGTTCTGTATGACCAAGCCCATGAAGGAATTTTAATTGTTTTTGAACAAGATACTTAAATAAAAAAATTAGGGTTTTGGTATCACCCCATTAACTCAGCTTCATTTTTCTTATGAATGAGCGAGGTGAGATTCAGCTACACTGACAGGAATTTGGTTTTATTGTTTTGATGATTGTAAAGGTCTTGTGGAAGAATTAGAACAGTTGCAGAAAAGAAGAATCCATTGCCTAAAAAAAAAAATAATTATCCAGAGTGTGCACTAATTAGACATGATCCAGCTGATACCTCATAGCAGCTGTGCATAAAGACTTCCTGGTTCCGGAATCCTCGCAATCTAAGTAAAATGAAAGATGATGTGATCCAGAGGCAATTTTTAGGGTTACTAAATTAAATAAAGCAAAATAGTACCAAAACTATACACAATGGATTTATAGGACAGGTGAAGCGAGAGAACAGTGCTGTACAACAGGAAGCTTGCACTGAATTCCCTCCCAAGAGCAATCACAACTTAATACAAATATTGCCTCGTGTATATGTGCATGCATGTGAGTTTATTATAGCTAGGCTTACTGTTTTCTGCCAAATGCAAGGCAAGAATGCTGAAGAGGTGCTATTAAAATATTGATTTAATTTTTTAAATATCACTGGAAGCCTAATTGCACTATTCGCTTGAGAATTTACAAACATAAGCAATAACTGATTTTTTTCAAGTCCTCAGGGATAGCCATAAAAAGTAGATCTGTATTAATTAAGTCACAGCACAACCTTGTTATCTGCATTCAGGTGAATGATTTGCAGCCGCACCATCACCCCTTGTAACGGGAAGCAAACACTGCCATTTAATGTCTTAGTATTCAGTGCTAAGTCCAGGGCTAACATACACTGAGACAGTATGGATCAGTGTTGCAGTAAGAATTACTGTGTTTTATAATTCATAGCAATGTAACTTTTAGATCACAACATTACTTAATCAAGCAGCAGAGACTTACAAAACAGTCGTGCCACCCTTAACAGTAGCTGGCACTGGAAAAAGCAGCTGAGCAGTTGCAGAGCAACAGTTACAGACTTCAGGACAAAACAAGCATCTCTCATATTACATGTCTTTAGCTCCTTAAGGTAGGGTTTTATAGGTTGCTAAACTGCTGTAAAGCACTCTTCTTGATTTAAATCTTGAATTGTTCGAAGTACCACACAAACACACTTAAGTGTTTGGCTGCTGACACTAAGGTAAATTGTCCCCCCAGCCTCACAGCTGCCCACATTGCATATTCATTGTTTGTTTTGCAACAGCCCATTTTCATCCGATTTGGTCCTTGAGCAACACTGTGAAAGGAATTATCACGGACTGATACAACAGAGATCCTCTAAATCCTATCAAACTTCACTGTATTTTGGGCAGAGAGGGCATGGGGAAGGGGGGGAGGACACTGTACTGAAAGTGGATGTTTTCTTGTCCCCTTTCCCAACAGAAAAAGTCCGTGCTAGACTTTTGGGTTTGAAAACAGAAGAACCAGTAGAGGTGCCTGGGGATAGCTTAGTTCACAATTAGCCACTGCAAAATTCCTGTAAAACCCCCAATACCACTGCAACATTCTTTGCATGGGACGTGCAGGTCAACCTGAGTGGCAGTATTTTGAATCCTTGATGATTCACAGCGGCCTGGATTCAGTGTGATTAAACATAAACAAGACATAAACATAGATAAGAGCCAGGCAATAACCTGGTACCTATGATGCTTTAGTAACTGCAACAGGACCACACGGATTTATAGTAACCAAAAACCAGACCCTTAAAGGCTGAGGTTTATCCAAGCCCCAGGTCTGGTCTAAAGAAAGAGGTCATTTCAGAGCCACATGTCTCTCCAGAATTTTCTGAAAATCATTCCTTCTTTCACCAATATGCAAATACACTCAGAATTGCACAGTTCATCACCTTCAAAGCAATAGAATTAGTGTAGCTCGCAGACAGTGTTTTAAAGAAAGTATTCTATCTGCCATCTGGACACACAGCTGCAACATAGAGGCACCTGGACATGTTAGGAAGCCATCCTGACATGCCCAGGAACTATCAGGGAGGTGTTACCCATACAGGAGAGCCAGCTGCATCTTTGAAGGCAAACTTTGAGATACAGCAAAGAAACAGAAGGCATCTAGTATAGAAATGCAATTACTGGGATCTCAAATAACACAGCTTGGATACTACAGTCAGACAGACAAAGAGAATGCCATTGTTTAAGAAGAGTTTGAAGGTATAGAAACTGGCAGTCCTACTGTAGTTTAAAAGGGAATCCTTTGCAACATGATATAGTGGAGTTTACATTTCCCAGCGGATGGGAAGGCTCTTTCTGCTCACCCATGGGCAGCTAAGCACGTGCCAGACCCCAAGACTCCTACCAGTGTAGGCAGTGTTTGCATACACCGGCTGTATGCAAAATCCACATAGAAGCTCTCATTCCCAAGGCCTTATGCTTTTGACAAGTGAATATAAAGAGCTAGCGAATTAGAGCTAATATCCTACCCTCACTTTGTAGAGGTATAAATGTCAGGCAAGCTCCAAGGTAGTGGAGCAAATAATCTGAGAGCAAGCAAAACAGAGCAAAACCTGGGCACATCCTCACACCAGAAACGCTGTAAGAGGCAAGCACAAGGCAATAGCATGTTAAAAGATGTCACCTGACCCCCAAACAGCTGTACGTATGCAAATACATATAACACAGCCAGGGAGAATCAACATCGGTTTTTACTCAGAGTGTAAAAAGGTTTTCTGTTTGGAAAGTCAAAGTGCTCTGAACCATCCACTACAAAGGTTTTGTATAGCAATTCGAGAAAAGATGCATGAGAAACAACAGGAGATAAATATGTTTTGTCTTCTCTTCTGAAGCTACTCATCCCCTTTATAATCACAAAAATAGTGACAGAAAGGTCCCCAAACTATTTAATTCCTTTCCATCTTGTCCAATTATTCGGGGAGTGTGGACTTGAGTCAAGATATTCTATTTACCATGTCTTTTGGTATTTAAATGGTCTATGCAACATAAAATTGCCCCAGGAGAAGAGAATGGAAGAGCTGCAGACCAGCAGGCAGATGGACCTGGTCCTGGGGAGCTGCCTGGGACTGGAGCCCAGGGCTCCCGCACCACCAAAATATCTGGCTAACCAGATAGAGATTAATAATTCTGCGTTGAAAAAATGTATGTTTCAGGAAACAAACTTCAAAAGGGAAAAAAGAACCAAAGTCAAACCCATAGGCAAGCCTGTAAAATATAAAAACACAGGGCAATTCCTCTTTGGAGGAAGCCACCTCTCTCCACTTTAAGTGCATACTCACAGGCAAGCACTCACACGTATGTATGTACGATGTTTACCAGGCAGAATCACTGTTTATTTTTTTGTAGAGGATAAAAATATATAGATTTACTGACCAATCTTTATAAACATAGTTTGCTCAGGTCTTCCACATGGCCTTTCAAAAAAATTGACAAAGTTCTTATAACTCAGTATCATAAATTCTCAATGCACCAAAATAACACTCAGATCATTAATGCTACAATATTTATCACTTGCTTTGAAGTAAGAGAGAACTTGTACAGACTCTCAAATAAATCCTATTTATATTTATTAACAAATTATTTCTGAGCATGCATTGGGTCCCACAAGACACACAAGGCCAAGGTACCACTGGTATTTTTCTCCCACAAAAGTTCCACTAAACCATTTTCTTTCACTCACCTGATCCTATTGATGCAGCAAAGACTGTAATAGGAGCTGCAGGACATTGGCATTAAACATCACTGCTTAACAGTATCATGGTTTTGTCCTGGTTTTGTCCGCAATGCCCAAGAAAGAGAAAAAAAAGAGCTCCTTGCAGCAGTAGCAAGACAAGTGTTTGGTTTGATATGAAAAGTGAGACATTCCAGTCCAATTCTCTATTCTTCCGCACAATGCTATGGGACTGAAAGTTACTACAAAATTGTCAGTGCAATTCTCCAAGCTATTTATTTAATTATTCTAGAAGGTCAAGAGCTTTTTCTGAATGTCTGGAAGAGGGCAAATTAAAGAAAAAAAAAAAAAAAGGTAGCAGGAAGTTCACTGAATAAATTAGTAACTTATATTCAAGTATTCACATCAGTAACTTGGTCTTTTAAATTAAGCTCCTTTTGTACTCTAAAAGTTGTATTTATTTAAACCAAAATCTAATTTCACAAAGAGAACATGAGGGAGAAAGCTCCTCAGAGCTCTACTGTGTTAGACATTATGGTGACAGGGAAATTAACACACTTTACAGATATTTGTTAACTGCAGCCTTTGCACAACTGACACTTTCAAGGTAAAGACAGAGCAGTCCTGAAAGTTGAAAAGAAGCTTCATCAGAAATTGTTTATCTACATTTCTCTTTGTCAAGTCTTTTTAGCAAGGTCTAATTCAGGACTCAGGGTTTATTAAAAAGAAAGCAGAGGGAAGATGACA